>NC_140069.1:57870888-58550945 GCF_964194135.1 Talpa europaea | reverse complement strand
GGGTGACTGGTAACTTGTCATAGATTCAGATCATCTCGAAAAGGAACTTGAAGGAACACTCAATAAATGTTATACTTTTTGTTCTTTCTTTTTTCATTCCTTGTTTCTTTGTAAGATTCTAGCATTTATGTAATTTCTCTGTTTCCTGTATTTCACTGTCAAAACATGGGCTATGAGCTTCCTGCCACAATACAGATGGACTGTTCAGGTCTTAGTGGGATGCCAAGGTGACTCCAGGGACAGAGGTCAGTGTGCAGGGCAATGCCAGCATGGCAGGAGAAATCCCACCCAACCAAGGAAGGTGTCTCGGCTGCTGAGATTTTGATGATGGGTATTACACCAATTGAGCCAGTCTTCAGAATATCATCTTATCCCAACATTTTAAAATCCTTTCTGCCTAAAGAACTGTTGTTTCAGTCTTTTGTTCTCATGAACAGAACTGCATGGACCAAAGAGAAACTTGTGAAAGAACAGGCAAGAAACTCATTGTTTACTAACTCACTCTTTTGCATCACACACAAAGAAAAGCTGAGGTTTATAATGGCAACACTTTCCTGAATTAGGGATGAGGCATGTATTCTGTCTTAAGTAGCAAAAAGGCACAAAAACAAAAAAAAAGACACTTAGCTTTTATTTTTTAGGTTGTTACATTTCCGTTCCCAGACCACAGCTGCGAATTCTTGTAATTCTTGTACTCAGGAGATATTGCTAAAACATATTCTTAACATTTTTCTATCAGTCTTCTAGTATCACTACTGAAGGTTTGAGAAAGCAGGGCATTCAAAACCAAGATTGTAAAATATCTTTTTAGAGAGAAAGTTCTAAACTAAAAATTCATCTACCTGGACTTGCCCTGTCTTTCCTGGAGTATGACCTCACTTTTGCTGATTATCACTTATAAACAAGTTTATTTTATTTCAAATTAATATTCAATTTATTTTTAGGATGTTTTTGGATAGCAGAATTCAGGAATCTGGATATAGAATTCCTGGCTACTAAAATTAACATGTCAGAAAAACAATACCCTGTGTAGACAGTGGGTTTAGGACAAGTTCAGGAGGGCAGAAGCTATAGATCATAAATGTGTGCCAACCACAGGTAGGATAGGAACCCATTGTATGAAAAAAAATTATTGCTCATAATCAAACTGTAACATCAACTAAAACTCAGTAATGTGTTCTCTGCTTCTCTCTGACCTTCTGGTGTTGCTTATTTGAAGATCCTGGCAACTGTCAGTGATGGAATATTCATGAGGCTATAGTCATTCCAAGACTAAAATGTTAGATTCTGCCACTTTTTCAGAGATGGCTATAGAAGTGGGATTTCATTTAAATAGAAGTCTTTTTTTAAAAACACATCCTACATACATGAGTCAGTAACAATTGTGGTTGAACCAGGAATGCAATTTTCATGAATGATAAATCCTGTTAGCCCTCTTACCCTAGATATTTCTATAATTTTTTTCCCCTCTACTAATGGCTTGGCAATCCATCAAAAGATTGACTAGCTCCCAATTGTTTCTACACAGAAAACATTTCCAAATGAAAAAAATTTGTGTTAAAAGAAAATATTTATTTTGAATTTAATACTGATTTCTCATAATCACAAGATAAATTGATAGTAAGGTCCCAAACTGCAGCAACATCATAACATTTGAGAATAACTTTGATACAAACATAAAAAAATTTTCAGATGCCTTTCTCCTTTCAAAATCCTTTAGCTTGTAAGCACATGGTAAACACATCCAGGGTATATCTCATAATTCTATGCAAATATCAGAAAGAGTTTCAATTTGGCTCTCTCAGTGACTACATAGGATTATTATGTGTGTAAGAGTTTTATGTTCAAGTGGGATTCTGCTGTATTAAACTCATTGTTAATAAGATCAGTCAAGCTCTCTTTGGAATTTCAATTTACACCTTTGCAAAATATTAGCAGTGATTAATGTTTGATTTATTCATATGTTTGATTATTCATATACATCTATAAAAAGAAAGTTCTCACCACTCAGTGTGGTATTCTTTCATCTTTAGTTATGCTGAAAAACATACATTTTAGTCCCAATAGGTTATAATTAACTCTGGTACCATAACTGGCAATGCATAACAAATCAAAGGAAAATTTATTCTACGAAACTTCTAATTTTGGAAAGCAACTCATATTGTGTCTAAGTGTGAAGTATTTATGATCTAGTAGCAGAGCAGCATGCCAAAAACTTTAGGAGAGGCAAGCACTGGGCCTAAGAGAAGGGTTTCTCGTCCAGAGGGAAAGTAGCATATGGAATCATACAAGTAACAATCATTTGTGCTCACATTTCTGTCTGAGTCCAAGTTGTCCCTTCACCCCCTAATCTGGTTTATTTTTATGTTAAGAACACTACAGTTCTTTTGCAATGGAAACTACAGGAGTGGAATCCACCAGCACACTAAGTAGGATTTAGAAGGGTTCAATCCCATCCATGTCTTTGTATCTTTTTGATATTGGAAAGCCAGTTGCATCTTCCAAGACCCAAGACTCAAAGTTGCAAATCGATGATTTAAATTCACAATCTATTCTCACTTATTTAGTATCTGTTACAGGTAGGTGTTTTTCACTCATCTGATCTCCAGGAAGGCAATAATATTTCCTTTTGTTTGTCTTTTTATTAAAAAAATGTGTGTGTATATATATATATATATATATATATATATTACATCATTTCTGAGTTTTGTACAATGTTTGCATTCTCTTCTCAGGTGTAGTTCCCATAAAATCCTCACCATCAATTCACCCCCCACGCCGCACACCATCTCCATAATCCCTTGTGCTCTTCCCTCCCATTTTGATCCTGCTCTCTCCTCCTCCCCTGCAGAATGTCTCTGATTTATAGTTGCCTCTTAATTTTGTTTTTTTTAATTTTATTATAATTATTATTTCTCCTGATCCCTTATTTGGTTCCCCTCTAATAACATTTCCTTTAAAGGCAAATTGGGACTTAGAAAGAAAGTCCAGTGACTTGCAAAGACCACAGTGAGAGGCAACTCCTACCCAAACCTGATCTCACTCCAGGTCTGGTGCTTTGGTGCAGTAAACACTATATTTTCTAAAGATTTCTCCTGTCCTACTTCTATCACAAGGCGGTTGTGAAAATCTAATGAGGTCATATACAGGAAAATTCCCTATAAGCTCTAAAGAGCTGTAAGTTACAAGCTAACACAATCATTTCTCATCTTTTCTTTTCTACCTCCTACCAGCCTCCAAGAGGGGAAACCAGTCCTCACAGACAATTGTTTTAAGAAAATCGCTAATAGTCAATATAGATAGATACTGTCATTTTTCAATTTTTGGTGAGATTATGCGCTGTAGACACCTGTCTTTTAAAGATATAAATGCTTTCTCTTTTGATAAGTGCTTTGAGACTTGCTCAAGCAAAACTCGATCTGAGACTTGCACACAATTGTGATAGAGTGCTCACATGCAAACTTTTCCCCTTGAAAAGGAGAAAACTGGGTCATTTATGGAAGGCACAGAGAGGAAAATAGCACTGTCCTAAGAGGAATTCCTTAGAGGAATAGTGCAAGATGAATGAGACACTCGTGCTGAAGTGAAGATCTGAGACTATCAGCTGGAAAAATCAGGCTCCAGCGCAAACACTATCAGTGAGTGTTATTGGCTTAAATCACAGTTGTTTGCCTACATTGATCCATTTCAACAAACATATTTTCAATGTTCTCTTTTAGCTGGACTTTAAAGGTAGTGCCAAGATGGTCCTTTTGTTGCTACCAATATGGGTAATTATTCTGTATAATTTTTTTCCCATTTAAGTGATCAATAACATTTCCATTTGACCCTCCCTCTTGTAACTATCTTGCTCTGGGCAAGGTTTGAATTTAGATACTTAAGGACAAAGAACTGTTATTCAGCCAATGGAATAAACATTGGTGTGACATTACTTTTTTTTCAATCAGAAATTGTTATCATAAAAATGAGTCATATGCTGAACAATCAGAAGCAATATATTCTACCAAATGGCTATTGAAAATGAAATGCTTGGCATTTAACTCATACAATTTCCATATATACACGAGTAGATGAATACATATGATACTATATTTTGCACAGCAAGATAGAGTGTGTGAAATATTGTAAATGTATACATAATGATAGCAAAAAAGTGGAAAGTGAGTAATCAAAAGAAAATACATTGTATAATTTCTACTTTAAGCTCTTTTTAACTATTTTCTCAATTTTGGCTTGTTTATGGTTTCTATAAACCTGATTTACTTTAAATTGAAAAAATGCTCATACAATATAACAATTTCAAAGATGTACTTTTAGTAGCTGCTGACACCATATATTCATGTCATCTGAGTGTATTTCTTGGGACAAGAGACCTACAAGGCAAGACTATATAGACCATAATTTAATCATTGCAAATAAGGAGAGCTTAGGAATGACAGTAAAATAAATGCATTTCTCCAAGGGTAGAGCTTATTAAGACGAAGAACCTTAAAACAATAAAATTAAGTTAAACTGTAGATAATGTATAATTGGTGAGTTTTGGATAAATAGTTAGACCTTTGTTGAAATGAATTTATACAAATAAATGGTCAAATGTAAGGGTTTTTAAGATCCATTCTTCTCTTGCACATCATTGTCAAGAGAATATTTTTAGAGTTCATGTAGCCAAGAAGAATTCACTATTTTAAGCTATGTCTCTTATAACATCAGTAGAATTTTGAGTTTAGCTCAGGCTGTCCTTAATTAGAAACAAATAATGGAATAGCTTATCAAATATTTTATTTCTTCCTTCAAAAATCCACGTAAGATTGTTTGGTGACTTTGCTTTGAAGAAAGTCTCTTTTATTACTTATTTTAGTACAACACATTAAAATCAAATATCTCCTGTAGCAAAACGATTCAAGTCCCTGGAACTCAAATAATTTTCTAATAAAAAATGCATGAGACAAATAAATGCACTTTATGTTCCACAAGAAAAGGCAGTTTCAACAGGCTAATGCTCAGAGAAAATTCATTTTATCAACCAGCCATTTCATTCTTTGGTGCTGTTACAAGCTCCTTCCAGTTGCTAGGCAACCATAATTCATAGTACCTTTTAATGGATACTCTGCTACTGCTGAGAACATTAAGGTGAAGAGAATAAATGCCTTGGGTGAATCTTGAAATCTTTCATTATGCATGTCATTCTATTTCTGTAATGCTATAATGCTGAAATGTTTCTGTGGCAGGAAACTGAGTTGTAGTAATTGCATATTCCACTCATATATGTTTTGTAAGCAGAGCAGCACGTACTTGTCTAAAATGAGTTATTTCAAACATGATTGAAATTGGACTTTTCTACTTCTAAAGGTAGTAAATAAATCTAAAGGAAGAAAGAATAGATTTAGAGTAAAATGTCTTGAAATTTCTAGGAAGAATAAAGAAATCTTACAGCACAAATCAAAGTAATCAAGCTGGTTCAAGCTTGATCAGTATGGTTTATAAATATATGGTACGTACATGTTGAAATGTAAAAACACAACAATAGATAGAATACATTGTGCACTTTAAAACAATTCAGAGTGACTTCATAAATAGGTGCACGTATACAGGCAAATTCATGGGCCCACATTTTATTGACTAGGATTGAAAATGCACTGTGTATACTTTTCACATTGTTGTCAAATAGAAAAGGTAATATAAATGCATGTTGCTATAGTTATTGTATGGCATACTATTTTTTTTGGTTTAATTTTCAATCATATATTCATTTTTTGATATCAGTCACTTATCTCAATATCCTTCTATACATATTAATCAGGGTTTGAACCCAGAATGGCCATCATTAGAATCTGTCTGCTTTTCCCCTTCTTTGCTTCTTAAAGTAGGGTATATATTTCCTTTCATTCAAAAACAGCAGCCTTTATCTGATAGATGTTGCATTCAACACTCTTTACTTCTAGTCACCATCAATTTGGGGGCTGAAAAAGAACAATTATGCCTGGATAGTCATGTTTCAATGAAAAATGAACATGTCCTCATGTAGAGCCAAGTTTGAAGTCCTTAACTGGTGGCAACTGTAGAGGATTCCCATAAGAGAAATCATTTGGCTCACCCAGACCTACTGAATCAGATTATCTGTAAAATGGCCATCAGGGGAAGAAGCACCTAGTTTGAGACTCAAACTCAGACTGAGAAAACAATGTCAAATCTGGAGGCTTCTCCAAATCTCGAATTTGGGTTTTGCTTTAGATTTCATTTTACAACAAGGAGCTTTTAATACTATAAAGATGCATCTTACATGTAATTTAGAAATACACGCTCATTGATGATGTTATTTTGTCAAAAAATGGAATATAAATTTTTCTGGTCATTTGGATTATTAAAGTTCACTGTTCTTTTGATAACTTCATGAGGTACATCCACCACTTCCCAGTAAAACCTTGTTCTTTATTTCTTCTTCATGCCATCCTTATGCCTAAAAATCATGCTGACTCTTCTTTGTGAGAGTTTGAAAACCAACAACCTTTTCATGAGCTCCTATGAATTCACTATGCTCTTGTTTAGAACTATGTCAGCTCTACTAATTCTTGGCGTTGGCCCTATTACAAAGCTCTGTAATGACTTTGTGATGGCTCCTGCTCCGAATAACCGCAGCTAGAGGCCCAGCTGAAGCATGAAAGTGAAAGTAGCTGTCCTTAAAAAAAAAAAAAAAAAAAAGAAAGAAAAGAAAAGCTGTGTCCTTAAAAACTGTCTTTGAATGAAGTTTAACCTTTTTTGAAAAGTACTAACTGAATAAATAGGATTCATATGGTTTAACCAGGCACCAATCACAGAAATTAAGAATTATAGAATTAAGAGAGAGTGAGCATGGGGACCCTGAGGGGAGACTCGATCTTGTAAGAATTAGTGCTGTTGAAATACAGTTTTAAGCAAATGCTACAACATGGGTATTAAGGGAATTTAATATATTACAAATGTGTAGTGGACTCTTGTTTCAAATGGGGTATTAAAACTGAGGGTCTTGGTCATATACCCCATTAAAGATCCCACGGTATGTGTACTTCTTGTAGAAGGAGGCGGGTTAGTCAAAAGCTTCTGGAGAAATTCCAACTGCATAATTACATCCTATCTAAATTCCCCCTGTAGTTTCAACTGGATAAGGTATTTTTCACTTCTAATCCAAAATTCAGATACAGCTTTCTCTGCACTACTAAACAGCTGCTGCATTTTCACCCCCAATGGTATTTAGAATTGGACTCTGATGGGTTTTCCATCAATTCCAGGAATATTCATCTTTGCTTTCCAAGTTTAATAAGGAATCTTTTTGAGTACTGGCTAATATTGACATTGCTAAAATCTCACAAAATCGGGGCACATGGCAAATATAGATTTCTAACCAGGAAGTGACTTCAGGAATCACTCAGTCTTGTACCCTTCCTTCCCGGGAGAAAACTCCATTGTTAATGAGTTAACACATATTCTAAGTCTTGCAGGCTTAGAGATATTTAATTAGTGGATGGCCCAAAGTTACACACACACACATATATATGATAAAAGGTTCAAAACTTTTAACCCTAGTCCCTGACCTGACATCTAGATCTCTTTACACTATGCTATTGTGTTTTACATGCATTTCTAAAAAATGGATGCTCTTATTCCTGTTGAAATGGTTAGATGAACATGAAACATAACAAAGAGTCATACACATAATATCAAAACTTAATTTTAGCTATTAAGTGAGATTACATGTTAAGGAAATAGGGGTCAGATCATGTTTTATTGAAAGAGGCATGGCTTGCTCCAGTGAGAAAAATACTCAAGTATTTTTTATTCTGATGATTTGCTGAATAAATAAAATAGTAAAATTCTGGATCCACAAAATGCTACACTGTAAAAATTGACCAAATCCCTGACATTGTTACGTGTCATTTTTTGGTAAACATATTTAATACCTGTCTTTCTTGCTAGACTATAAACACTATGATTGTAGGGACTGTCTATGTTTTGTTTACTGTTATGTGTGCTGCTAAAGTGTGGAGTCTATTTCGAAGTTGTGGACACAATAAATATCTGCTGTTAGATTATTTAGGAGTTTTCCAGGCTACAAAGAGCACCTTTTATATTTATTATTTCACTCTACTGCAACAGCCTACTGGGGATTGGAGAACCATTTCCACCTGTGTTTGAGCTCTTGCAGCTTCTGGAAAATGACATTTGCTGACATTCTGTTGAAACAAAATGACAAGCTCTACCACCAGATTCCTGGCAGGTTTATAGACAATAGCTAGACTGCAACAACCACTTCCTTTTTAAAAACTTAAACAAGGGCCACAGAGGAGGTACCTATGCTAAGGACCTAATTGTTTGTCCTCTCTCCCCCACATTGCGTTGCCTCATTATGAATTATACTCAATTTCCATAATTTCACTCTGATTTCACTATGTCTGTCATACACTAGAAGCTCAATAAACACTTACTGATGAATGAATAAGAGTAAAACAACTCAATCTGAATGAATTAATGGAGAGGGCATGTGATAATGGCAATAAAACAAGGCTCACAGTCAACCACTGTTCCTCATTAATCTTTTTCCACAACTTAGCTCTATATAACCATTTAACATTCTGGAATTGAGGCTTCCTTACCTGTAAAATGGGGAGTAGACTGAACATCAACAAGTCACTTCACAATTTTGAAAGAATTGATAGGTTTGACTTTCAAATCATTTTTGCCCTGTTTAGGCAGTGGCTTATAATGAAATGTAAGACAACCAAGAGACCAGATGTCAGGCAGCAAATTATATTCCACAAAAGTAGATAACTGGTCAAGAAAAATCTGAAATTATTTTATTCTGCTACCACAGAGAACGGTATCATATAATCAAATGACAATTTGTTCTACAAAGATTTCTCCTTGAAATCTCACTTACATAGACAATGTTTCCCATTTGAAACTTTCCTAATTTGAAAATAGACTTAAAATTTTTTAATTACAGTTTACTAGAGAAGTCTTGCTTTGTTTTGGAAATGGAAAATACTTCCTCCTCTTATGCTGTCGGAAGTGATCATGGTCATGACCAGTGAACTCTCCCTACCTGGGTAAGATGTTGGGTGGGGGGCATTATTTGGTCAACATTTGGTTGAGGAGGACTCCTTATAGGCTTTGCTGAATTTGCTTCTTGTTCTGTAAACCGATCCAAGATTTCTTCATGTTTTGTGCGTAAATAGATTCTCAGAGATTTCACAGTGCAAGTTCACAAGCTTGCATTATTCCTCTGTACTGTCAAAAGTGTGGAGTTACAATTTGGATTCCCGTTTTCATTATGTCCCATTATCCAATCATTCTATTTTGATCCTATGGCAATGTTTAGTCACATTCTGAATGTTCTTTATGAAGACTGGGCTATGTTTTGTCACCATCATGCCAAAGACGCTGAGCAAGAACAGTAAAGCATCTCATAATTTTGCCCGGCCAACATTTTGAGGCTACTTTCCTTTTAATTACTGTCAAATTCAATTTCACACCTTTTCATTCTTTGTTTAAGGATGTACTTTTCTAGGGAATATAAAATATTAACTGATATTTACACTTTGCAAAAGCTTCCTATTAATCTTTTACCGAAACAAATTTAACTGTAAGTTCAATATTAATTTGAAGTTGATGGGATGACTACTATACAAACAGAGAAAATGAATTTCCTGTCAAGTAAACATGCCTTTTTGAACCTTCTGTTTGGTCCAGTACTAGTACTGTCAGGTTCACAATAGTTGAAGAAGAACATGCAAAACTAATATCTTAGTTGTGCAAAGAGGTAAAGACAGTGGCTGCTCAGTATCATTTATCAAGTAAGAAGAAGAAGAAGAAGAAAAAAAAAAAAACACAACAACAGAGACCCATGCAGTGGAAGGTCACAGCCAATATCATTTCTGCAAATAGAAAAGAGAGGCTGAAGCATCAGATGTAAATTGCTGTTTGCTGAAGAATTTTAATGGGGTTCTACGTCACATTATAAAATGTTTAATTGTAACCCCATTTTAATAACACCATCTGATTAAATGAAAAGACGCCTTGCTGATCGCAATTACAATCTGTCAAACTGCATATTTATTTACAGTTTGGTTTTCTAAAACCATAAGATAAAAAAAGAAATTCTATTCAGCTTGTCAGGAAACTATAATTATTGTGTATCCTTCTGTCAGTTTCTGCATAAAACTTTTGGTCCTAAAATGGATCTAATTATATCTACATCAACATTTTTATAAATGCTACATTTTTTCCCCCTCCATCTCAGTAAAATCTCTGCTGTTAACTAGGAAAAACATATTCTCTCTTTTTAAAAGGCATTAGCCAGGCTTGTTTGCTTTCTTTCCTTCAAGATGTTATAAAATAAAACATCCTTTTCAAAATATAAAAATATTTGCTTATGTCCCTCTCTCTCCTGGCATGAGATTAGGAAGAAAAAAAAAAAACCCAACAGTTTTTGGCTCTTCTGGCAACACTGTTTGTGATTGTCTTGGATATCATGAAATTCCGTCAGTCTGCAGCAATGAAAATCTAAGTCTTTTTTCATAATTATATTCTGGCATTCAAGGACTAGGCATCCTCTACAGATATGAGTAGGAACAAGATGCTGAAACTCAACAGGGAAGAGATTGGTCAATTGGGATACCTTCCTTCTGAGGTCCCCTCCAACTCTCTTCAAACACCTGTTCCCCCCAACTTCCCAGATACTTAGTGGCTGCATTCTCTGTGGGGTCATCCACTTTGTCATGTGTCCCATTCCAAACACTGAATATACATTAAATATGCATGATTCACCTCATGACCTTTTAGGACCAATTTAGGTAAAGGACTTACTAATTTGGTCTACATATTGATATTTATGCTGAGGTGTTCATAGGTGATAATGTTTAACATTTGGTCCATTTGGTTAAAATTTAATGAAAGTGTCAGTATCTTTACTTGGATATGGTTTTTAGGTAGGAAGGCCTGCAACAATCAGGACATAGAATAATTAGGACAAAGGGCTGAAATGGAGCCGTGTCATATCCTACCACCTAGGCCAAATTTAATGATGTTCACTAAAAGACCAATAGACTAGTTCTGGTCAGCAAAATCAATACCAAGTTAGAATAAAACTAGGGAAATTCCCAGAGGGCACCGACTTGATGCCTGTTTCTAGATATACGGGAAACTTATATGAACCAGTGAATTTAACTCATTGGGTCTCAAATATGTTCAGTGTCTTCAAATATGTAGAAATATCCAAACATTCTTAGGAAGAGGAATGTGACATGAAACAAATAGATGATATAAAAAACCATCATGGTGGAAGCCATAGTAATCACATTGATGGGTAATCTGGAAGCTATCACTTCCAACTCTGGACACATAATCGAAACATGGCACGTAGGCTTTATAGTAGGATTCTTGCCCAATCCCCAGCTGTTCTCTCCCTATATGCACCTATTTCCTGGTTCACAAATGCAACACTCTGTGACCTCTGTGCCTTTCTTTGACCATGCTGTCCCCTGGAAAAACCTGTTCTGTTTGTTCACCTGAGCTTCCCTCCTTCAATATTGCAAGGGTCAGCTCTGGAAGTTTCTTGAAAGTCATTCCTGCATACCGTTGGCAGATTCATGAGCAACATTTCCTATATTCCTTATGCAATTTATTTATACTGCCTTCCAAGGCTAACTTCCTACAATTAATTTCATGTCTTTGTAGATATTGTTAGAGGCAAGGAACGTGGTAATATTGCAAGGCCTATGCCTAGCATAGTGCCTCGAACACAGAAGACAATTTATATTTGCTGAGTGAGTTAATCCAAGCATCTTGTCTATCCTTTTGTGTGGAGAATTTTCCCATCTGAAATTGTCTCTTAGGAACAAAAAATGACTTCAGTCTAAAAGAGTCTGCTTGAAGTATAGGCAGTTTTACAAAGTTTTATACAAAGCTGAATTTGCCTATAGATTTCTTTCTTTTTCATGATTTTGTTCTCAAGTGTTTTTTAACAGGGTAACATTGGTTATCTTTCCTTCTTAAGAGTTAACAGATATGGAGTTTAGTGACCTTTCTAAGGGATCAGGGAACATGTAAAATTGTGGATTCATAGCTTCCAACCCTGGCTGCCCATTAAAATAATGTGGGGAAGTTCTGAAAAATTACCAATATTTGTACCCAACACCAGAATAATTAGATCAAATTTGCCTCCTGATGAGCATTAAGCTAGACAACATTATTTTTGCTATTCAAATTGTAAACCCTGGACTACACAGAATACAGGCCTCACTTCGCAGGCCACCCCCAGACTTGCTGAATCCAGATCTACATTTTTTTTTTTTTTTTTGCGCGACCCTCGCCGGTGGCTGGGAAACGAACCGGCAGTACAGAGGCTGCGGGCAGCCTCACAGCCCAGTGCTCAACCACTGCACCACCAGGGGAGGCCCCAGATCTACATTTTAACAATATTTCAATGATCTGTATACACATTAAATTTGAGAAGCACTGAATACATCTCAGTCTCTTTTGAATCTCAAGTTTCCATTGTGTCCGATAGGAAACAGATTACATATAGTAAAAGAAGTAGAAGAAATAGACCTCAGTTTCAGAGACCATTTCAGTATCACATTTAATTGACCAAATTATCCCATATATCAACATAGGTATACCTACATTGGAATTAGGGCCCTTGGAGCTATTAGTCTAGGGATCCACTTGTAAACCATATAAATATATTTGACAAATTTTCTTCAAGTCTATATAGATGTTGAGTTTCACGAACTGTAAAATAATTTAGCAGCATTACTAAATCCTTTGGATGTTATGTACTTTTAAACCAATGAATCTTGAATAAGAGACATTCTGTGAGGGAGGGGGAGGAAAAGATATCAAAACTGGGGAGAGAAGAACACAAGGGACCATGATGAAGGTTCACAGGTGAACTGGTGGTGGGAATTTTACGGGGAATACACAATGATGTAAAAGATATCAAAAAATAAATTATATATAAAAAGTGAATCTTGAAAGTTCAACTATTTTAAGGCTGGAGGAGATTGACAATTTTTTGAAATCAGAATGTAAAGAATTTGAGAACTACTGGAGTTAAAATTTTAAGGGCAACCTGTCAAAGATCACAGGGAGATGTTAAATGGATACTGTGTGAACAGAATACATGTGGATTCAATGTCCAACTTCTTCTTAATGTAGTAAATAGTCCTTCCATGTAGAAAGTGGCCCACATTCACATCAATATGAACTAAGTTACTCGGGAACTTATTTCTTTCTCCTGGAATACAATTTTGAAATTATAAAGAAAGTTAATCGAAGAACATGATTTGATTTAACAAAATGCATTTTATAAGCACCTTTCAAAGGGTCCATTTCCTTTATAGCATAGTCCTATAAATTCTTTGCAAGGTACAAAGAAATTGGCCTTGTAGAAAACTCATTTGTATTCCTCTATTTTAGCTGTACGTACCCCTATCTTCGGTCTTAGCTCTAGTCTGAAGCTGTGGCTGGTGATTATCAAGGAGATCCAAAGGATAGTAAACACAATCACTGTCAGATAATGTTAAGAGATCCAATAATTGGCAAAAGGTACAGCTTGGACAACTAAAGACACTTCTTTTGCTAAAATTATTTCTACATTTAATTGGTCAGTAAAATATTTCCCAGTTGTTTCCACTTTTTTCTTTACAGAAACATTTTTCTCTATGATGTATTTTGCAGTTTTTTCTTTCTTTTTTTTTCCTTTTCACTGTCAAATTACACAACCTCTTGGATGTCTTCCAAATTCCCTTGGGAGTTTATTTCATGGTTTAATACAGGATGGCCCATTTTTAGCAGTTCCCTTTGAAAGTGTTGAACAAGGGCTGTTTTAAATGGGTCACTCTCAGTTAGGACAGGGGGGATTTATTTAATTTAATATCTTGGACATGTAGCTGGAGAGATCACTAGAAATGTTCAGAGATTTCAGTGGCAATACTTGAAGCAAAATGGGAACAGATAAATAAAATTGAAACTATCTAGTTCTACTCCATTTTAATTTTATAGTATTTCTTACTGTTGATAAATATGTTGTACATATATATTAAGGATATGCCTATGTTTTGTAACTTTCTCTAATAATGTATGGGTGAAATTCACAAAATGCACAATTATCTAAAGTATTATACCATAGATAAACCTTCATTGAAAGTTATGTATTGTTCAGCATTGATTAAATGCTGACATGGCTGAACCGCAGCTGATCATTTTAAACTGCACTGGAAGATGATCGAGTCATCTCTGAGCAGAAAAAAGAATATATAATACTCAAGTTCAATTACTTTTCAATTTAACTCCCCTGCTGCCACTCCAGAAAAGTCACAGGCTTGAGCGTAAATGATAATGGAATTTTGGTTTTCCAGAAAGTATCTTTGAAATGGACTCTGATTTTGTTATAACTTCTTCAGGTAACAGAACTTCATTCTAACATTTAGTCTCCATATATGTGATCATAATTTTTTAAATTTAATACATGCATATTTAGAAATCAAAGAAGTACAATTTACTTTAATTTATTCATTTTAATTTATTTAAATTATGTTTTCAAATAGATGTTTTGCCCTTTCACAGACGTCAGGAACCATACCAACATAGCTAAGGTCTGGATTTAGCTCATTTTACTAGTTATTATTCACTTATACCTAAAACTAGGACTAGTTGAAATTCTGCCTGTGATTTTTCTTGCTTGTTTTTAAGTGAATAGCTACTTTTTTTTTTTTTAATAGGGGTGGAAAGCCTATAGTTTTTTTTTTTTAAATAATCTAAGGAGAAAGAGCAGTATTTCTTTGCTTCACAACAAGCTGCTCTAGCACAGTAGTTCTCATATTTGAGTTTGCAACAGAATCACCTGGAGGTTTTACTAGAAGCTAGATAACTAGGTAAATAGCAGAGTTCCAGAAGGTAGGGCCCAAGAATTTACCTATTTTTCCCTTTTAATGTATTTTATTCTGATGAAGTTACAAAAGTAGATCAACCCAGGTGATGTGAGGCTCCCTGTCTGTGAGTTGTACTTGTGACAATCAATAGCTGAGGAATGCACATAGACCTTATTAGACCCAGTGGTCTAGTCTGCTGGTTCTGGAGAACTGTGCAATTTCCCTCTTTCTTTATCATCACAACTATATTTGTACCAAGTAATCTTTCCTTTGTCTGCATAAACATGCTAACCTTAGGCCTTCCCAGTATATCCCAGCCATGCCTTAATGCCATAGCAGAAATTTCTACACAAAACTGTAATCCACAGAGAGACTCAGGAAACTCCAATCACGTTTCCTTTGATTACAAATCCTTTATCTGTCTTCACTGACTAACAAATGAATTTTAAAAGCCTGGCTTCACATTCAAAATTCTCTATGAATTGGCCTCAACATAATATTTATTCTTTCATATATATCTATTCAATTGATCTTTGCCAGAATTGTCCAGGATATTCCCACTGAATGTGACATTTTTCTCCTTTACTCATTTTATGATGTAATAAAATTGAATATTTTTGTGTGTTTAGTTTTCCTTCACATGTGCCTTTACTTGTACTTTTCCCACTACATTTTTTTTTGTAAATGTGAGAAATAATATGTCACTATTATGCAATAATTTTGTACAGTGCACAGCCTGGTGTATGATATATAGTATACACTTGATTAATGCTTGCATTTCATTATCTCTCCTCCTTTTCTTCACATTTTTATTTTTTTAATAGCATCTTGGTAAAGTCCTCTTTTAATTATTCTTTTAGTTTGATTTATTTACACATCTTTTAGTGTGTCATTTATCTCCATAGTTTTTACAAGGGTAGCATTTTGCTTTGAGGGTAGTAGATGCTTAATAAAAATTTTAACTATTAGTGTTTTTATAACAAAGACTTAAAAATATGAGGATGTTTTGCAAAGATCTATTCAAAAGTCTGAAATATATTTATTGGCTGATTTTTATATGCTTGTCAAAAATAGACAATTTGGATTTAAGTTTAAGTATCACAGAATTTTGCTCAAAGTTAACTTTTACTTAGCTCTTTTTTTCAAGAAAAATATAAATCATGCCCTGGTTGTTGAAATGACAAGAAATGGAGAGAGAGAGAGCTGAGAGTGTGCCCAGTGGAGTGGAGAGAATTGTACGTGACAGGCAGTCTACCTGGCCTCTCTCTGCAGTTGACTAAATCATGGAAACTGGCATAAGGGGCGTTTGTCAAAATGGTTACCCAAGGAAAACGTTGAAGGTCATAGTTCTAAGCACTGTGCTGTCACTATCAATGCCTCCTTTATCCAGAAGCAATGAAGTCTGATGGGAAGAACCTGAAAAAGAGTCAGAAGAGGTCGGTCTCATCCTGCCTCTGGTAGCTATATAAACTTAGGTGATCCTGAACATCTCTGTGAATTGACTTTACTGAGTTGTAAAATGAGGGTTTTGCCTAGTGATCCACATAATCTCCAGTTGAAACCTCAAGTCTGTGATTGCTCCCATATAAGACTAACACTGCAAATAGGTAGACTCCCCATTTGCTCTTGCAGTGTATTTTTAAAAGAAGGCCTGTGTAAATCTCTAATCACTGCCCATTTCACATTTGCAGAAGCTCTCTAGTTACACAGGGGTTCTAATTCAGGAGGATTTCTTTCCCCTCAGAGGACATGTGGCAATGTCTGGAGATTTTTTTTGGTTGTCACAAGAGGGTGCTCCTGGCATCTAGTGGATAGAAGTAGGGACTGTTGCTAACCATTCCACAATGCACAGAGCAGTATTCCCTCCCCAACGAAGAATTATTCAACCCTAAGTGTCAATAGTCCCAAGGTTAAGAATCCCTGATTTAGCGAGCAAGCTATGTAATAACTTCTTTCTGAGTTCTGGGCACAGGGCAAGAACTCAACGTATGCTTGTTAGAACTATGTGTGTGTGTGTGTGTGTGTGTGTGTGTGTATAACTGGATATATATGATACACACACACACAGTTGTATGACATTCCTAACTCATTAATCATTCCTTTGAGATAAGATTGTGAAACTCCTCCTGAAATTACATCGGTGATACATGGTGGGTGATATGTAGACTGATTTATTACATTAAGTGTCCAGCTATTTCTGAGGATGTATACAACTTTGTGTGCAGATGAGCCAAGAAAGGAGACAAGAACCATGAAGTGCCTTTCATTGGGGTCCTACTATATAGGATGTCAAAAAGAATTTCAGCCTGAAAGCTTAAGATTTCCCATCATCTCATTAAGATATGCAAACCACATTTAATTAAAATATATTACTGCATTACATGATGTAAATGGTTATATTTGAAATTGAATTACTAATCCATTTTAGATTTTTAAAAATCTTTGCCCTGTGTTAATCTATTAATGTCTGATGAGAAAAAAGAACATCTTTGGACACGTGTCTTTGGAGGGCATATAAAAAAATAATTACTAATCTATTGATGTTAAGAGCAAAGTTAGAATCTAGTTATCTAAAAGTCCATAAATAACTTCAAATAGTTGAAATCCCAGCCTAGATAGGATAGATGAGCTCTAAATTTCATAATCAATTTGTTAAGACATAAATCTATGATAATTTTCCAAGTTACAAATTGTTACCTATGAAATTAGTTATGGAATGTTATAATGAACAAGAATACTACCCATAGAATACATTTGGTGTTAAGTTCCAGCTAAGTTAAATGACTTGCCAGACTCTGTCAGCTGCACTTTCTTCCTTTTTTTTAATTTTTTAAAATTTTTTATATCATTGTTCATGTTTAAACAATATTTGCTTCCCCCCACCCTCTCAGGTGTAGTCCCCACAGAGTTTTCTTCACCAATGTCCCAATGCACCATCATCTCAGTCCCCTGTGCTCCTCCCTCCCTCCCTTGATCCCTCTCCCTCCTCCTCCCCTGCAGTACGTCTCTGATTTATAATTGTCTGTTTTTGCTTTGTTGTTTTTTGTATTGTTATTATTTTTTTACACTGATGTCAGCTGCACTTTTAATGGGCCTCCCTGGTGGTGCAAGGGTGTAAGCACAGCACTACGAAGCTACCCATAACTTTTGCAGCATGAGTTCTATCCCGAGCTGGACAGGGAGATACCCTCATGGCCCAGCAGACCTCTCCTGACTCACCGCTGCTCCCCTCAGCAGTGTTATATTTCAGTCAGTCTGCCTGTTCTGTTCCCCACTCTGTCACTGGTGAATCCTCTCACCCCTCACACCTCTGGCCTGTACCCCAGTTCTTGTATGAGTCAATAAATAAATCTTTTAAAAAAAAAACCTTCAAAAACTCCAAAATGTATGCTAATTTACCCATGCAACAACCATTCTTTCCCTAACTGGATTCCTGAAGTTAGAAATGGAAAAGAAAAAAAAAAGTTTCCAAATTTTTTCTTACTTTCTCTATACAGTTTGTAAATATGCAAATTACTTGCCAATCTACCAGATTTTATCAAGAATTTTTAACCTGAGACACTTTGTTTACAAAGTTAGATCATTAAAGTACGTCCTAAATACCTCTTGGACCCTTAATCTTTAAAAGAAGATTATGTTTTCAGTTTTGAAATATTTCACTAGATATATTATTATCTTAATATTTATATTTTAAAAGTATGTTGTAAGTCTATATACCACATATCATTCATCATTACAAGTTACATTATCTACAAACCTCCAGAATATCATTTTGGGGGACTAATCGTATATATTGGGTGGGAAGAATTCTGTCACTCTCTTGGTACCTAATTTCCCTTCTTTGTTGTATTAAAATTGCTGAGGTGTGGCCTGACACTAAGACATTTGAGCTGGAAACATGAACTGTTCTTAGTTTTGGCTCTTCCTAAATGAAGGAGCTATATAAATGCAAATTAACAATGGGCTATTTTGTGTGGCTTACATATCCATCTCCCTGGGGTCTCACTCATTTCTGTATACTCCCCTGGGGTTGTCCCGACTTGATGTTCTACTAATTTGAGATTCCCAGAAATAAAAGAGCAGAGGAGAAAAAACAAAGATAATGCATAAAATGTATTTTAGCATTATAAATTGGCATGCTTACACAGTGGGAGTGTGTGTGCATAAATGGTATGTGTATATACATGCATGTACACACACCAAACCCTTCCACCTGCTTTTATGGGAACTTGTTCTATTAAAACAGAAAGTGTGAACTTTCCTAGAACCTTCAATGTCTTAAGGACTCCTGTAATGTATCAGATACAATACCAAATACATACATATTCATTTGACAACTACCAGAATTTGCCTCCTATGATATCTCCTCTGAATGCATGGGATACTGCAGGGATTGGACAGTCAAGATTCTTACCTCTCTGTCTTCGGTGGAAGACAGTCTAATAGTGGGAGACAGATGATCAATAAGCTAAGCAAATTGGAGAATTCAGTTCAAAAGGCTAATTTTTATTTATTTCTTACTATTTGTGCTACACCATGTTAGCTCATATTTATTTATTACTATCTGTGCTACACAATGTTAGCTCATGTTAGCTCCCTCAGCAATGTGATGGAGAGTGAATGGGGGCAGGGCAGCTACTTTAAACCAGTGTCTCTAAGAAGTGACATCTGAGCTAGAACTAACATGAAGATTGGGGGCAAGAGGATCTTCAACAGCATGAAAGTCATTAGGTGGGAGATGAGACACTGAAAACCAGTGTGACCAGAGTTTAGCTGGGGGCAGAATAGTATGAGACAAGGTCAGTGACCTTGGCAGGGCCCTAGATATCATATAAGAAATATGGAAATTGTTTTGTTTCTCTTACATTAGGTGCCGTGAAGATTCACGAAAGGATGGTCAGTCAATGTTTAAAAGATTACATTGACACTTATGTGCAGAATAGTCATGGAGGGACAAGAGTGGAGAGAGGGAGTCAGAATATAACCACTGTAGGGGGCCTCCCTGGTGGTGCAAGGAGTCAAGCACAGCACTATGAAGCTATCCCCAGCCTCTGCAGCATGAGTCCGATCCCCGGCAGGCCAGGTTGCTAACCACATGGCGCAGCATGTCTTGCCTGTTGCTCCCCTCAGCAGTATTTCAGTATACTGCTCCCCTCAGTATTTCAGTAAGTCTGCCTGTTCTGTTCCCCACTCCATCTCTGGTGAATCTTCTCACCCCCCGCAGCTCTGGCCTATACCCCAGTTCAGGTATGCATAAATAAATAAATAAATCTTTAAAAAAACAAAAAAAATGAAGATTATCACCATTGTAATCAGTAAAGAAGCTGGCCTTTGGACTATGGTGGGTATGATGAAGATGGAAACAAAGAGGTCAGATTCCAAATATATTTTGGAAGAAACTTAACAGGCAAGTTGTGGCTGGGTTGAGGGAAAATGATAAATCATGAATGAATCTTAGGTTTGGGGATTGACAACAAGGGGTGGACAGTGATTCAATTCACATAATATGCCCTCAATGAAATTCTCTCACTCCAAAAATGTCCTCCCTACTTCCCCATGTTAATAATCGGCAGTTTCTTGAGATCCTTTCAAATACTGCCTCTATTACATAGATTTTCAGATTCACGCTATCATTTTTTACAGCTGGTATAGTAAGTATCATATTTTGAAGTGCTGCATAACTTTTTTGAGTACCTATCTCATTTGGTTTACTAGACACTGGAGTGCAGTATTTATTCCCATATAATTTTCATATCCTGACCATCAATATACACAGTGTGTCACTATTATTATGGGAACCATGATTCCAGTTTCCTTGGGACCATCCTAAGTTTAGATCAAATTACCTGCTTCACTCTCAAAACTGTGTTGGTTTGAATAACAAATTACATGATAATCCTACATGTGGCCAAAACCTCATTCTGTCTAGTTATTCGAAGACTCAGGGCAATACAAAGAGGAAAAACTGGAGTTCAATTTTAGAATCTTCTAGATCCCATGAAGCACTGAGATAAGAATTTTTGGATAAAGAATCTAAGCAAGACAGAGTTGCAGCTATCTGAGCTCTGCCTACAAACAGGAAATGGGTAGAATTCTGTGCCTCAGACAACTTGCTATTTTCAACAATTAGATAAAATATGCAATTTTGGTATTGTAAATTTTGTCATTTTCCACTGACATATGAGGTCTTAAAAGATGTCAGAAGGAGGGATTTCCAAATTATACAATGTGTGCTAGAGTTTTTCTCATCTCTGTATTTTATTACTCAGCAGAAGTAGGAAGGCTTTGAAATGAAACTCCCTGATAACTGTTTTAGTGGGATTACTGTCTTCAACACATTCGAGTATTCCTAAGGCCAAGGATCCATAACCATATTCCTTGTCAAAACATTCGTTTGCTCTCTCATGCACTCAGCCCTAATCACTTTCCCCTCTTTTACACTGAATGTCTGAGTGGCATCTTCTTCACAACTCAGACCAAGAGCCCAGGGGCAAGATTCTTTCTTCCTGGGCAGAGGACAGGCCTGTATTCATGGGGGTGCTTATCCAATAAACTGTAATAAGGAGAATTCACTATTTTATGCATCATAAAGTTGTCATCGAGGTGCCTGAGGAAACTTTTGTGATCCATGATTCAGAGTTACGTGCATTTGTTTCCAAGTAGATATTTGATATTTGCTCATTAGTAATACATTTTTTCTCAACAGTTTGATAGATTGCCCAGGGAGATTTAATTCCTAATTTCTTCTTTTTCTGTCCTTGACAGGAAGAAGTATATTGTAGTCATTGCTTTTCTGTTTATTTTGCCTGTGTTTTTGGAATTGCAAGTTTCTTCATCTTCTAGAACATGATCATTACAAAATGATGTGGAAACACATGGGGTACAATAGGCTTCTCCCCTCCCCTGCTGCACTAAGAAGAATTCCCTAGACTTCACTCCCAGAGAAAGCTCATCCAGTTCCCTCGATCTAGCTATATGTCATTCACCTTCAGTACCAAAGCTTTCAAGGACACCTTCAATAAGATCTTAAGATGAACCCCAACTCTCCACATAGCAATCATGCTTTTAAGCCTCAGAGAATTTGCTTCTATTATCTTTTTCATTTAGAAAGACCAAGAATTGAAGTGAAAATTGATAAGAAAGCATGACTTTGCAAATTATATCATAACATCCAGTAGACGAATTTGATTGTTTTTATAAAGCCTCACATGAGACAAAAGAAATTACAAAACTAGGGTACATTCAAGAGAAATAGGCACTTATCATCTGTTTATAATTTACCACATATGAGAACTGTAATGATTGCCTTACTTATACTATCTCATTTAATCCTCACTCCTACAAGTAAAACAGAGCTTCCTAGCCATTATCTCTATTTCACAAGTGAACACACAGCTGAAGCACCCTGTTCCAGCTCCTGCAGCTAGAAGGGCCCATCTTTCTAATCACTCATGATAAAAGGAAATTTGGGCACAATTATATCATGTCTGGGATTTCCCAAAGATGGGAAATTTCTGATTTCAATATTCTTTCTGTTGTACCAATAAAATACCATTGAATTTTCAACACAAAAGGCTTTTTAGTTATGTCATTTACATTTCTTGTCTTTGCAGAGGAGCTCTTCATTATGCCATTTCTTCCCCTTTTAATTTTTATTCTTTTAGTTTTAGGAACTTTAGGATTTCTTCATCAGGTATCACCACTGCAGGGTACCTGCCACCAGAGCACCCACAGCCCACCACATTTTTAAGGAAATGCTTTCCATAGTTAACGCCACCTAATGCTGAACTGCCATTTTACTGTGTATTGACTATTTTAAAGAGGCAGAAATGATGCGTCCTTTCTCCAGTGCTATCAATACTGGTTGGACTATGTAAAAGTACCTTAGTCCATTTAGCTGTTCTGGTAGATGAATCCTGGACCAGTTCTGTTGGGAGACCCTACACAGGCAGCTGAACACCTTGGTTAACTTAAATTGTGAAGCAATATCAAAATCTCACTAAGTGTTGGCAAGATCAATCTCTATGGTCCCTTCTGTGAGAAAACTAAACATGATCTTTGCAAAGAGAGTTCCCAGAAGGTTTCTGATCCCATGAGGGAATGTCCATGCACTGCTTTCAGGGGTTGGGACATATTCTAGGCTGCATGAAAGGAGGCCATTCATGAAAAAGCTTTCAAATCACTCTGACCTATCTTCTTCTATGGGGCAGTCTTCTCATTCACACTCTGGTTTAGAAGGAGGATCCCCAGCCTGTGGCAGGAATCTGAGGTCCTGCTCCTGTGGCATGAGGCCTGTCAAGATGCTTCTGTGATTTATCATTTTTGGACAGGAATGAAGGAAACTTGGTTGAAGTTTATTGACAACTTCTTATTGATTGTCTTGACTTTTATCAGTTCCCTGTCATACAAAATATTCAAAATTTTAAGTAGAGACAAATTGATATGAACACATCAGGGAAAGGAGAGGAATTTAATAAAGAAAGAAAGTCTAGCTAATTTCATACCTGCTATCATTGGCAAGCTGCCAAAAATCTGTCCTTTTTTAATTATAAAATAATTTAAATATCTTTGTACTTTAAAAAGTAAATTCTGTGTACTAATGAGATTGGCTCATAATGGATTTATGACAAATGACCCAACTCCTGATCATAAGAGAGAGCTGCATGAATCTTTGTCTTTTTGTGTAGCCTTTTGCTACCTGAGGAGTTAACTCTCTCTTCCTTGAAGAGGAGTTAATAATTTAAATTACTGGGTTTTTGGCAAATAGCTAATATCTTTCATTAGGTGGATTGCTAATTTATTGGGCATGATGACTAGGAGAATGTACTTAAACCATTAAGTACTAGAAATTCTAATCTTACTTCTCACTTAATCTCCACAAGCACAGAGTCATAATAAAGATTACTGTTGTACCACTATTTTCTTTTTCTTTTACCCTGAAGGAAACAGAGACTTCTATTCTCTCTTTCTTTCTTCTACATCACAGATATGACCCAAGTGAGTTTATTTTGTTAAAAAAGAAGGAAAAATTGTAAATGATGTTCAGGCTGGCTTGGCCACTGGACATGGTGCAGAGCAGGAAACATAGTAGCTGTTCTGTCCACCAGACTGCTCTTCGGAGGGAGAGGGGAAGGACAAAAGGCATAACTAAGACTTTGAGTGCAAAGTTACCAATCCCCTCTGAGTGTGAGGCACAGTCCTGATTCTCAGGAAAGGCAGAGGTGACAAGCTCCCAGGCCTTCCACCCAGCCCTGACCATACTATCCATGAGACCCGTGTCTCTGTCCTCAGTCCTCCCGAGCTGGAGAGGCCTCACACCACCCTCTCCTGGTGTAATTGTGCTGGTAATGGCAGAAACTGTGTAAAACACCTTGTGTGGCACTTGGTAAACATAAGTATTCAATAAATGTCAGTGTAGTAGTTCTTAGAATATACCGTGAACAGGATATCAGTAACTAGAAGAAGAATGACATAAAGCGTAAGAAAAACCCAGACAACCAGCTGTGGACTTCAGAGAAGAAGTGTAATAAAGCAACTAACAGGAAGCTCACTCAGCCTGGTACTGCTCCAGGGCTTTGAATGCAGAGACCTGCTGAGTCTTCACCACTAACTAGGAAAATGAGGCACACAGAGGTAGAGCTGCTTGCTAAGTAGCATGTGGCCAGTGAGGGGCCAGGATGAATTCAAGTCCACGCTGTCGCCTCCTAGGCCAGTCATATACCCCTCCCTCCAGTCACCCCTAAAGCCCCTCATATCATTGATTCATTTCTGTAGGCAACTTTCACTTTCCCTGGACAACTGAAAGAATGTATCATGTTTGAGAATTTGATCTTACATGGTTTCACACCTTCCACAGATTTAACATAGATAACCCCTCATTTTCTCAGCAACTGCCAGCTCTTGGATCCTAATGTTCATTATATATAACTCCCTGCAGATCTGAGGCAATGAAGGAACTCCCAAAATGTTTGAGGAGGGGTGTGAAATGCTACAGAGCACAACTTCAGAAAAATGCAAAGTGTTTTGCTGTTTGCTGAGAAACAGGGGCTAGCCTCATGGGTGGCTATAATTAAAACTGAGGTTGTTTTGTGGAAAGCAAAAACAACCGCATAAAACAAGAAAATACCCCAGAAAACACAGTAACTGTTAACCAAAGGTGCAAATTTATATCTGGCCAGTGGGGGAATGGCCTTTGCTGACCACTGATACTCTCACAATGGGATAAGGGTTCCAGGCATCCAAATATAATCAACATACAAATGTATAACTGCATATATTTATGTAGAGAGACAAAGATATATAAGTATAGATGCAAATAGCATACTCTTTTTCTGTGTGAATAATAATTACATGGTCCAATCTGACACTTTCTCTTCCTATTAATCTTTCAAGCACTATGAGAAAGAAAATGTTTTAAAATGTTACACGTTTTGCCTTTCGATAATCTTAGTAACAGAATGTTTTTCTAGCAATAACCTTTATGACTCTACCTTCTTAAGAATGGAAGAGGGACTTATTTTTTATCCAAAGCATTTTCAAGCTTCACAATCTATGAAGTATGGTTCTATTTCCATATTGTAAACCATTATTTATGTCTGTTGGTTAGCAGAGAATATGGTTAAATATGCAGTGCATATAAAAATGTGGAAAATGGTAATAGCATAATATGTTTTCATGGTTGAATAATTTTTTATTAAAGACAATCACGATTTTAACTTAGAAAAAAAACCCAAAACACCTTAAATGTTAAAGAATAATGCTTTCCAAACATGACACATTTTTGAGAAAGTTTCTTGCCTATCAAAAATAGAATTGTTATCTTGAATTACAAAAAGGAATTTAATCTTCTGACTGGCAAATGGCACTTAGATTTCCCTGGGGAATTTGTACATTCCATTAAATTCAGAGAAGTTCAACTTTCAATTTTGTGTATAGATATTTATCAAAATGCTGATATAGTTATTAGGTGAAGGGGAAAAAAATCTATCTCTGGATTATGGTATTTGTGATATTGTAAATGATCCAAAAAAAGGGAAGTCAAATCTAATATTTTAGTGACTGTACCAAATGGTCAAAGACCCTGAAGCACTTCATACCTTTTCTCTAATGGAGTATGCATTGCTTCTGGCAGAGAAAAGCATATAAATGGCTAGTATAAAAAGACAAATATTATGTTCCTGCAGGTAATGCTTGTCCACACAAGAGAAGTCAGAACTCTTAAACTGGAAAAGACTGGAATAGAAAAAACAAAACAAAACAAAGGCTGCTCTTAAAATATTCCCATATGCTCTAGATAAGAATAGTTAATGAATAATGAAGGAAGTGGTGTGTTGAAATGAGATTGGTTCATTGTTCTGAAAAACATTTTTAGACTAATTCTCCTATGACTCCATGACTCCATGACTCCATGGGGTTATAATGCAAAATTTTAATGTTAATAATCTACTTGCACAAAATCAAGCAAATAACAAGCCAAAGATTGAGTCATATTGTAATAAAAAAAAATCAACACTGGTTGTATGGACCAATCTTTAATAGACATTAATTCTTTGTCTTCAATAGACATTGTTCCTTCTTCTTCCAAGTTTTTGGGGAACTCGACAGCAATATGTTCCTTTAGAAGTTTATAATTTTACTCATCTTTTTACAGAAAAATAACTCTACTCAGAAAAGTATTCCTCTAAAAAGGAAAATAAACTAATTATTGTAATTAATCATTAACTATATCGACTTAATAGTGTCCAAGTTAGGAGTCATTAGTAATGAGTTGATTAAGTATTAAGACTCCACAGATTAGAGGTATATTAGGGGCTCAAATTGGTTTAGCTATATTGAAAGTGTGTAGCAAGCAAGATGTATTTAGGCCCCATGAGACATGGCATTATTCCTTCAAAAACACTGGAATATGTGTGTCATTTCAGAAGACTAAACAACCACTTAGAAGTGTCAGCATTCAAAAGCAGTAATAATATGTCAAGGAAAACATCAAGGATCCCAGTGGCTACAAATTAGTTCATTCATTCATTTGATCAGTAATAGTTCTTGTAGTCCTACTAAAAGCATGCACTCACTACTTACATTGTTATCAAAAATTTCCACACCAAAGTCTCAACAATGAAACCAAATAGATTCTCAGGGTTTCTGAGTTCTGTTATCTGGAAAGAGCTTTCAAGGCAGAGTGAGAAGGAATGAGAAAGTTTCCATTCCAGGGGTGAGGGTTATGTCCTGAGTATAACACAAATGAATGGCAGGGGAAGGGGAGAAAGAGCAAGAAGGCCACTTGTGAAATGTCCACTCAGGGCCTGCTTTAGAGTCAAGACTCGCTATGTGAAGTATTATCAATATTATGCAGGGTAGTTGCTGAGAATGGACTATCCTTTGAACCTGAAATGAAAAGGAGATGCCAACAATGAGCGTGGAGTTGGAGAGGCTGATGGAGGGAGCCACACACAGGAGGAGACACATAGTCAGAGCCTTCAGCATATTTTTTATATTGAACAGGCTTCTGGTTTAACTTGCTGTACATTCTCACACCCACTTCATCCAGGTTCTGTTCTGCTTTGTCCAACTTTCCCCTCAACACTTTAGGAAACATTTCATTAACAATTGGGCCATGGCAGCTAGTGTCTGAAACCTTATTGTCAGAACAGGCTTACTTGTGGGCTACCCTACTAGCCATTTGTCCAAGACAATTACAAATTCCTAACTCTATTTTTTTTCCCTCTCTTAATTTTCTAAGGGCTATTTATTTTATTTACACATACAAGAATTGGGGTACAGGCCAGAGGTGTGGGGGTGGGGGAGTGAGAGGAATCACCAGATGTGACAGAGTGGGGAACAGAACAGGTGGATTGACTGAAATACATTGCTGAGGGGAGCAGCGGGTGAGTCAGGAGAGGTCTGCTACACCATGTGGGTAGCTCCCTGACCAGGGATCAAACTCATGCTGTAGTGGCTGCAGATAGCTTCGTAGGTTGTGTCTTAATCCCTTGTGCCACCATGGAGGCCCTGCTAAGAGTTATTTAAATAATGCATACTCAGCCAGAGGACAAGATGACCTGAAGAGTGACACCATGATGGCCTTCACTTTACACGTGAAGTGAGTTATGCAGAAACAAGGTGGAGACTTGACAGCTAGATACCAGTACAGCAAGGGACACACCATGGAAGTGGTCAATGGATAAAATTTAATATGTCAGCAATCAGCGAGGCTATTACAGAGCCTATCTTAAAATGTTGATGTGGGAGTGGAGAATTATTTGAAAAATTCAGAAATTAATCAAATCTCAGATTCTATCTGGAACACTGCTTCCCATTGTGGTTGACATGCCTTAAGATTACAAATTCTTTTTTTAAAAAAGCTAATTTGATTTAAAAGTTGAAAAATAAGACCTGTGATGAAAGGTTAAAGGAATTGGGGTTACTTGGGCCAGGTAAAATACAACTGCAGGATTGACTTAATAAATGTCAAATACTTAAAATCAACTGTTCTCCAAGCTTAGAAATCTGAAGCAGGCAAAGTAGATTGAAATTGCAGCAAGAGATTTCAGTTTGACTTTAATAAGGAACTTCCTGGAAGGAATCTAAATCTCTTACTGCAATTTAACTTAATGTTACAAGGTTAATTAAACACAAACAGGCTACCAAGGAAAGTTGTGGAATCTTGGCTCTTAGATAGAAAACCACATATCTTAAAAGGTTTAGGTTTACTCCTGCCTGGAATTAAGAGACTGGATGGAGTAACTCCCAGAGTTTGCTTACAGTATATTATATAACTAGTTTTATAGCTTTTAAACTTCTTCCGTGCATGGGTGAGGCACACATTGGTATAAGCTCGAAGGCTGAAGAAAAAGTACAATGAGTCCTATATACAAAGTGAATTTCAAGTTTTCTTACTTGGCATAAGAAAGGAAACATGTTATTTTTAAACTGGCTCCTTTCCTGAACTCTATTAAGTAGAACTCTGTTTGGAATAGCAATTTATGATAGCACTAAAAGATAGTCCCAAATCATTAACATACTGAGTCCACTGAACTACTTGTCAATACAATAAAGTAGTCTGTTTTGAGCAAAGAAAGGGCTTAAGTAGAACTTAACAACTAACCACAAACAACGCTTATTTTTGACCTTATTAGGAATGTGTTATTTAAAAAAAAAACAAACCAAACCACATACTTTTATTATATGTGATCAAAATGAGAACAAAAAACCAGCCCATTTCTCCACAATATTAAAGTGGCTTAATACACAGCTCTCCTGTGCTGCAATATTCAAAAAAGGATAATTTGTGGGAGGAAAAAAAAGCAGACTCTAATTGCTAAACATTTGATGAATTGTGGCATAATGCTAAATAGTTGTTCTTCATCTTTTCTGTCAAAGAGGGCAAAATAATTTCCTTTTATTGCCCTTTTCCAATTTTTTAAAGAAACAAACCACTGTGACATCCATTCCATTTTAAACTAATGCTTCTATTATTTCATATCTAAATGGGACTGACATCATCAGCTCCTTTGTGTCCTGAAAGATATTTAGTTCTAGTCCACTGTTACATACTTTATGCATTACATGGAATAAAATATCTCAAGATTTCGAAAATATTTATTTTAAAAACAGCAATCAAATTGTCGGTAATCACATTTTCTGCTTGGCTTTGAAAGCTACATTATTCAATATGCCAGTGGTCCTTTCCATAATGGCAGCATATCAGAAATGCATGCTGCTCTAATACATCTGACTCTCTTGATGGACGGCACTCCCCATAGACCCAAAGGAACACTCCTGCTTCAGTTTCGTGTGCCCTGCGCAATACCTACCGAAGTGAGGGTTGTCAAAACAGTTGTACAGTGGCCTTTGAATGCAAAGTGTGCCAGGACTGAATGCTGAAAATGACAATAAATCTGAGTATATACATTATGCTTGCTTTTGTAGCCTGGAAAAATAAGACATTTGGGAAATAAACCCCCAATTTCATTGCCTTTTAACATCTTTTTCCATTTTAAACTCCAGAACTGGAAATTTGAGACATTCAAAGAAATTGAAATCTCCTTTGTTGCTTTTTTCATTGTAAATTTTCTATAATGTATCATTAAGAACCACACTCTACAAAAAGCTCAGGTTCTAAATGAATCCTTTCTGTGAGGCCATTCTAAAACTTTGCACGTTTTTTTCTTTGTATGAAAGAGTTTCTGTTGACTTCACAAAGAACAAGCAATCGCCACATATAGGCCAGTCAGAGAGGCACGGATTACTTTATATGAGGTTGCATTTTCCCTTCCACCAATCCAAGATTAAACCCAGCAGTGAATGTTCCAGAATGAAGACAGAAAGGAGAGGCTCTTGATTTCAGCTTGAAGGAATCAAAAGCTGTTTCTTAAACCACGGATACTCAACATGGACATTTTCTGAGTCTACTTTTCTCCCAAAATAATTCTGTAGTTCCTTTTTAACAACATGAAAATGCTGGCCATTCTTACAAGGCAACGTTATTTCTTCATAATGCCAGAATAACATGTTCCACTCAAAAGAAAAATCTGTTCAGTAGGGTTGAATATCTTAGTAACCATCAAGCTTTGGGGAAGGGTACAACACCCAGGAAGCTAAGTAAAACACTGAGGAAGATGAAACAGGGTAGGAAAAATTGAAAAGTAACTAGAGTGAAAAGTTGAGTGAGTCTTGATGCTGGACCACAGTGGTGTGGTTGATAGAATGAATCAGAGGAAAATGCTAGTTCTGGAAGGGACTCGGAGACCCTTTGTGGTTTTCCATTTTCCTGGGGGGCAGAGATCTTTGTTCAAGGGAACTTTTACAAGAAATGTGAACAAGTGCGATGAATAACAGCAATGCTGCCTGGGCTGACTGCTGGTTTCCTCTGGCTCCAATGAGCTCAGTTTGGACCCACTGACCTGGCCCTACCCTGCAGGTTACAGATGGAGGGTAGTGACTTGCCCATAGTTCACAAAATAAGCCAACGCAGGGTCTAGACTCCAAACTCATTCCATCCAAGTAGATTGCACTCCCTGAAAAGCACATGCTAACCAGGTACCCGCTATCACAATAGCTAAGAGGAATTTTGAGAAAAACGGACTCTTGTACACTAGGTCATAAATGGCTATTTAACTTGTACCTAGAGAATCAGAGCTAATTGGCACTTATTCAGCAGTCTATACTAATAGAAATTCTACCCTGTTTTATAGCCTGGTCTTGGAAAATAGGGATTTTAGAAAATGGAATTATTTTAGAAGTGCCAGAAAGTTAACTTCTTGCAGAAGTCCCAACTGACTTCCAACACATAAAATGGTGCAAGCAAGAATATACAAAAAGGAAGTGATGGGAAATCTGGGAAAGGAGGAATTTTACACTAAGTTGCTTCACTCCTATGTATGTCTAGGGTGAACTTCAGAAGGCAATCTATATATTCTGGGGGTCTTATCATCAGAAGGGAATCTCCATTAAATTTTACACCAACTGCGTGATGCATACTACCTTCCAGATATTAACTATTTTAATGTTCACAGAATTATGGTATTAAATATCTATAAAGTGTAGATCAGGAAACTATAGATCAGGAAACTATAGCACAGCAAGGTTCTGGAAGTTGCTCAAGGTCACATAGTGGGTAAGTGGCTGTGCTACAATGTGAACTGGGGTATTCTGACTCAGAGATGTTGATTTTAACAATAATGGTATATAAGGACACTCAGTAAAAGGTGAAGATTTCTTTGGTTAATACAAGCTTATTGCTGACTTTTTTTTTGGAAAGATGTGAAAAAGATTAAGGATTAAAATATAAATAACTCCTCTGGAAAAGCTCCCTTATGCATTTTAAATCTCCAAAAGCATCATATAGGCTTGCTTTTCATATTTTATTTAACAAACTTTTATAATATTTCCTATGCACCAACCACCACTCTAAGTGATTCTTAAATACTCATTTAACCCTGTGAGATAGGAACCATTAGTATAACTGTTTTTAGGTTAAGTAGACTGGGGTATTTACAGGTTGAGTCTAACCACTCTAACCTCCATTTTTCACTTATAAAATTGGGATAATAAAGCTTCATTCAAACACTGATTTCCCAAATGCACTAATTTCTTTTATGTCTAACGTATTAAACATTTGTAAGAAACACAGCGCAATTGCATCACTTATGCTACCAGTAGGGATTAAGAAACAGTGGTAGATACAAGAGCCTTTATCTTCAAAATAAAACCTCAGGAAAGACTGCATATCATATGTAATAACTTACATTATACAAAACAGTAACATATAACAATGCATATAAGTTAAATACTATAATAACCTCTAACATATATATAATCTCCATGAGAGAACTTAAGTATTTGTACTCCTTTGATCCACTCTATTTGAAAATTCTATCACATGAAAATATTAACCTAAAGACTCTTGTACTGACTAACATCATAAGCTCAGCCTGAATAACACTGAAAAGTTAAGGGAAAATAAACAAGAGATAGCTGATCCTACACATAAATCTGGCTAGGGTGGTTTATACTCAATAGATTGTAATTTCTAGAAAGTTCATTACTCAGAGTCTACAAGTACTATCTTGTATTAGCTATGCCTATGTTTTAGGTGATTTTTGAAGGAAGAGCTAGGAAGGATTTCTCTAATTTGCAGACAGGCAGCTTTGACATGCTGATTTCTGTGGCCATCATTTCCTTGCCTATATGAACATTAATGACCTAAATGGTCTATTCATAAATATATTTCAAGAAATGACAAAACAGATAACAGTTCAGTTATTAAAATTCTTGATTACATTGGGCAGAGTGCAGTTGCTAGAAAGAGTTTTAGTCAGTTTTACAAAGTATTATGAGAACAGCTCTAGACTCTTAAAGTTTCCTTCAAGGAAAATAATCTCAGTACTTTTAAGTTTTAGTTATGGTAAAATGCAGAGCTGTTCATCTTTAGATTTATGTATGTCTGTGAATTAAGTGGGAACAACTTAGTTGCCCATTTTCCTGCTCAGACTGCCCTGGAAGTTATCAATATCCCTTGTCTGAGTTGTGATAACAAGCTCTTTAGTCTTTCCACAGCTCCAGTTTCTTGCCACTGCGATCTATTTAGGGTAGAGTCCAGAAAGATTTTTCTATCTGTCATACCAACTTGCAATCCCTTGGTTTTGAAACTGGTCAAACATTCCAACTCAAAATATCCAAACTCCTTTTCAAATGCTCTCCAACACGCCTATTCTTTCCTCTCTATTTGTTCAAATTGAAGCCATCTTTCAAGTCCTGATTATATCAGTCCTAACTTTGTGTAGTCCTATAAACTATCCAAGCCCAAATTATTGCAATCACTTCCAACTAGGAATTCTTATAGGTTTGTGGCCAAGAAAAACTGAGTTTAGCACTTCTTTTGGTATCTAAGTGCTCTGTGTCTCACTCTAATCACTTCACACCTATTTATGCTCTCCCTTCCCCCATAGTTTATAAGCTCCCAAAGGATATTGACTATACCTTATCAAACATTTGAGCCTTTTCAACATTTAGAACATGGAAGACATTTAAAATGTACACACTAATGAATTTTAGACACATTTTAGATTTTAGACACATGATAGTTGAAAATAAGAACTGCAGAGTTTCCCTGTTTCTCAAAGAAATCAGTAGACACCAATAAAGTTGGTCTTCCCAACTTTATTAAATTTTTATTGCAACTAGTGTATCAAACTCTAGTTTCTGGAATCCAGCCAGATAGCCAAGCCTTGAAACAGGATTCTTATAACAAAGTTAATGTCCAAACCTACTTTCTCCAAGACCACAGTGGCTTAAAAAATTGGGAATTGTATGGGGAATATAACCAAGATGAAAATGCATACATTGGGGCCTCCCCTGGTGGCACAGGCAGTTGAGCACAGCGCTGTGAAGCTGTCTGCAGCCTCTGCAGCGCTGGTTTGGTTGTGGCAGATGATGAGGGTCCCACATGGCGTGGCAGACCTCTCCTGTCTCGCCGCTGCTCCCCTCAGCAGTGTATTTCATCAGTCTGCTATTCTGTTCCCCGCTCTGTCTCTGGTGAATCCTCTTACCCTCCCGCACATCTGGGCTGTATCCCGGTTCTTGCTTAAATAAATAAATAAATCTTAAAAAAATGCATATATTGTGCAAAAATGAAAAATGATGTAAAAATATATAAAATAAAATAAAAAAATAATATGAATTTGAAAGCTTTAAAAATTGGGTTTTATATAAATTTGATAATAGAATCAACATTGTTAATTAGACTTATGCCAATACAGCAGTCATTAAGTATATGCGGTCACTTTAAATGGAATTAAAATGTAGTAAAATAAAAAGTTAATCCTTCAGTCACACTAGCCACGTAAGTAGTGACTACTGTTGTATAGCATGGCTAAAAGAAAAGCCCTCACCACAGAAAGTTCTATTCAACAATGCTGAAGCCTATCCAAAGTCTCACCAAGACCTGTGTTATTTTCTGTAGTAGTTTTTCACTAAGAGCATAAAATGTGAAGACCAGTAATGTGACTAAGCAAGGTAGATGTCCACCTCAGAATGTGGTCTGAGATTTGCTGGGAAGGCTTACCCTCCCATGAAAAACCATGCTAGGCTCACCCAAGTGATTTAGATAAATGATAATATGAAATATTTTAATATCAGAAACAACATAATATAAGCAAGTGAGTCAATCCTTACGTTGTGAACATGACAACACTGTTTGTGACTTGAGAAAATGACAATACAGTTAGTTCGATTGTTAACTGATTGAACAATGAAAACAAGAGTGTTAATTAAGAGGAATTACTAATTGGGAGTGAATCACACAGCAAAAAGTTCTGCCACTGGCCACATATTGCTAAAAATACCTTTTACTATACTTGATATATAAACAGAAATTATTAATTTTTTTTAAAGATTTATTTATTTATCTAAGCACTGGGTACAGTCAGAAGTGTGGAAGGGTGAGAGGAATCACCAGAGCCAGAGCGGGGAACAGAACAGGCAGACTGACGAAATACACTGCTGATGGGAGCAGCAGGCGCAGCAGGAGAGGTCTGCGTGCCATGTGGGACCCTCGCCGGCGTCCAGGGATTGAACAGGCACTGCAGAGGCTGAGGGCAGCTTCACAATCCAGCTCTCAACCACTGCGCCACTGGGGGAGGCCCGAAATTATTAAGTTTTTAGGTGACATAAAAATCACCTAATTTAATGATTAAGGCAGTGTTTCTTAAGTATGGTATGCCTGCTAAAAATACATATCCCTGAATTGCCTGGGTAGAGACTATTGTAAGTTTTTGTTAGTTTTCTAGGTGATATACATTTCCACTGAATTTGAGAAAGTAGGACATTAGGAGAATCAGAGATACCAATAAGCTTCAATGGACTGAGAGACTTTAATGGAGATAAATTTAAATCATCAGAATTATATTAGCTCAACATATAAATGAAAATTGTTCTCTTGCTGTTCCATGATGAAATTTTGTGGAATTTAAAAGTAAAAAGTAGAGGTGCAATGATTGAGGTTGATATTAGTTCCTGTTCAGAAGGTGGGGGAATTGTACTTGTGGTGAGGAATCCTGTACCAGATGAGAGATGACATCTTTTAACATATTTTTTTTCATTTGAAAGCTTGTAAGGTAGTTTGACTTTGTGACAGGACATTCAGTGTCAAACTCTATTTAGTGCTTTGAGTTATAAATATGAGTATTCATACGTGTAATTAATTTATTTTGCTCTGACTTTAATATAAAATGAAAAATTGCTCTAGGATTTTACGCAATTTGTAGAGAACATTTTCCATCTATAAAAACTTATTCTAGTTTTAAAATACTGTGTTATCACAATTTAAAGCTTCTGCATTAAATTAGACCTTGCCTCCACTTTCACCATAAATCAATAAACAGAGTCTTACCACAGAAATGGAGTTAGAGAGCAGTGACCCATCCTGTCCCAGCATATTGGAGACGGTGATTTCAGGTAGGTCCATGTTTTGCGGATGAAATGGTAGCAGGCCATTATGGTTCATTGGATGACACAGAGAGTGGTAACCAGGTTCAACCTCATTCAGGTGCACCAGCGAGTGGTCGGGGAGAGAAGGAGGAGTGATTGGTGGAATGTTAAAGTCTTCACTTTCCAGGCTTGGCCCAGGATAGGACTGAAAAGACAGAAGGATATTGTTGCAAATTATCATCTCTTTCTTCTTTATCATTGTGAAAAAATACACATGACTCCTTCAGATATTATTACATGCAGCATTAAGGAGTTGTCAAAGACATTTCAAACACAGATCATCCTACTGTAATTTCACCATTATGCGTGGAAGAAAATTGCCTTAAAGGCATATCCACTTCTCACATAAAGAGTGTTTCCATTAGGCGGTCTTATTTTTTCAAGAAGCTAAACTCAAACAGATTTCAAAGGTCCCATTAAAATTTCCAGAGTTTTAATCTAGCTGAATAACTTTTTCATGGGAATTATAGAGAAGGGAGGCAATTTATAAAATTAATGTTTGATCAAACATGTTTCATAGGACTCCCTACTGCTCAGATTATGAGATGTAATAACATGAATTCCATAAGTTCAGGGGCAATTGCTTTTGAGTTTTGAAAAGCTACCTGCTCACAATTGACAATAGAAAGAAAATTAGTAAAGAAGTAACTTAAGTATGTTGCATAGGAAATCTGAGGTATTGGGAAAAATGTGACTAAAATATATTTTTATCACAAAGAATATATCATCAAAATAAAAGGGAAGATTGCTTTCTGGATTTCTACTATTCACATTTATTTGATTTTCCCCTTAAAGTTGATAAACAATACTGCGATCATTTAAATTCTGTTCAGTCAATTTTGAAAAGCAAAATAAAACCAGTATTACTAATAGTAACTTGGGAATAAAAGTCAATCAGTAAATCACATTGGTGGAGCTTTTCTTTTCAAAAGTAGATTTAGATAAAAGACAAGGGAGAAAGCAAAATAAGAAGGAAAGATTAGAGGAAGAAACTCTTGTTTAAAAATGGAATATGGTAAACATAGACAACATAGGAGGAACTAATCATAAAATATTGTTACCAATTAATATCAAGAAAAGAGATATTTAGCAGTATAGAGCAGGGTTATTATTATATGAAAGGAAGCAATTTGGTCCAGATAATTCCTGCAAACCTATCATTAGAATTAAGTGAGTCTTCACCCCTTGTGAGCTTGTGGGTAACAAGGACTCATTTGTCTAACAGCACAGCGCCTGCTGAAGTGTGCAAGATTTGAAATGAGTAGGCAAAGGGTAAGAGCCAAAGAAAGTAGTATAAGGTATTCATTGGGTGTTCAGCCAGTAAGCTTCATGCTCCTGCATCCAAGCGCCTGGGGTTATTTTTTCCAGATGGTGTCTATTTGTCTAACTGAAAGAAAATCTTCAAGTTGCACTTGCTAAAGGTTGTACCAGTTTTGATATATTTGTTTAGGTGCTGTCAGAAAACATGATTAAATGAAGAGCTACTTGGAACATCTGGAATTGAGACCTGGTCACGAAGAGCCATGTGTGGGTTAGAGACTAGGGCTTAGGAAAGAAAGAGTTAATTCATTCTGTAGATAATTTTTCTTAAAATCTTAAGTTCTGCTGAAAAGTGCTAATTTTAAAAGTTCAATCATCAGTTATCAAATATTTCTGTTTATAGTATATATTGCTTGTCTGAAAAATTTGTTAGTGCTTTGTGTTTAAATTATAAGTTTGGTGAAATTCTCACTTGCCTGACCTCATATACTTTGAGTCTGTAGTCTAGACTTGACCTTGAGTCTAAGCCATCAGTTCCTGGTACAAGAATTCATACAAGAATTATAAATGATGGGAAATCAAATATAAATGATGGGAGGGGGAAGCATATTTATTAGTGCTGATTTCATATAAAGTACTGCGTTGAGTTCTTTGACTATGTTGTCCTCATTTATCTTTACAATAATCCTTTGTGGAGCTATTATTACCCCATGATCTGAAGGGAAATGGAAACACAGTAGTTAGAAAATTTTCAGCCATAAACAATCAAGTACATAGGAGCGAAAGATCTATGAAGAAGGAAGCATGTTATTGCTGAGATACTTTTATCAGTAATTTACTGCTACTATGTTATAATGTTGAATGATACAAAGTGACAATACCCAACTGTTTTTGATAATCAAATTTTATAATTTAAGAATTAGAATTGCATTAATATTAGGTCATGTCCCAAATTCCACCCCAAAGGCCATCCAATAAAAATTTAAAAAAAAAAATGAGCACCAGAGTTCATTATTTGTCTTTTTGTCAATATCTCAAAGGTTAAATTTATTGATGTGTATCTTTTAAGTTCACCAGTATCTGTTTAAACTTGCCTGAATAAGGTACAATTAATGACAGCTATAAAGAAGGTTGTTTTTAAAGATTTATTTATTTATGATAGAAGAACTGGTGTGGGTGTAAGTCAGAGGTGTGTGTGGGGATGGTGAAAGCATGCACAAGAGACAGTGCCTGACAGAAGCACAGCAGGCAGATTTACTGAAATACACTGCTGAGGCGAGCAGCGGGCAAGACAAGAGAGGTCTACTGTGCTCTCTGTGTGTGTGTATGTGTACATGTGTGTGTGCGTGCGTGCATGTGTGTGTGTGTGCTGGCTCCCTGACTGGGGATCAAACTCAGGCCTTAGGTGATAACACTGACACTTAACACCTTACACCACCAGGAAAGCCCGTTTTTAAATTTATAAATGCCATTAAACCTTTGAAAATACTCAGGGATATTCTACTACAATATACCGTAACTTTGTATTCTAGAGTTTCTTCAGTAGTAAAATCTGAATTTGTGGTGTTTTAAAGGAAGGTTTAATTGGTATCACTTTACATTCAGTGATAACAATTGTACTGCAATTTAACTGAGCAATGTGGTTCATTTTCATGTAATTACACATTAAAGTTATTTAATCTGTGCACTTACATACCAAAACCACAAATTCCACAACTTAATGGGTAATGGCTAGTTATGTGGGGATCAAGAATTTTAACATACTGTTACTTAGCAGTGTCTGTTCTTTACATTAGAAGTCCTGGTTATTTGTCATAAGGTTGTTACACTGTAATTGAGGCCATATAAAAGAATTATGGTAATTGTATACATGTCAAAATGTCACAGAACTTAGAACTTCAATACCAAGCTAATTATTTTTTTCTTAAGCAAAAATGAATAAGCTAATTCCTCAACATCCATTTCTACATGAATCTTCTTCAATTTGATTTTTTTAAAAAAATAATAGTAATAACTTTAACTTACCAGTAGTAAGTTATACATTAGAGAAAATCTATAGACTTTTGTTTTGGGATTATTACAAAAGGATATGATTAAATATTTTCCCTTATTCCTCATGAACTTCCTGGTTAGAATTAGTTTGTTGAATGAAAGAATAAATAAAACAGTGAATGAATGCATGCAAGAATGAATGCATGCTAAAATAACTCTGTAAAGGTATGATATTTGTAAATATACGACTGTTATTCCATAGGTTTGAATTAATATCCTGTATTCCCAAGACTGCACTGACCAGTTGACAACATGATATATAACATTAACGAGGAAATGTATCAGGAGGTCAAAAATTGCTTTTAGAGAGATAAAAGTTTGAATAGCTAGAGACAGTCGGGGCAGGATGGTTTGGTGTCCCTCTCTGATTGCTGATCCAGATCCCTGAAGTACTTTGCACTTACTACCCCACACAATCCCACAGGACTCTTCAGGGTCAGTTTAGGGGCCTCTGCTCTCAGAAGTTGTTGGGGCTTTCCCTCCTCATTGCAGGTAGAACAAGGCTAAAGATCTGGTGGAAGCCTTGGTTGTACATTAGGATCCTTTAGGAACATCAAGTGAGACTCCCGTGCCTGGTCAGCAGTGAGGACTAGTTAGACAGATGGGCAGAGGGGGCAGGAGAGATGTTCTGATCATAGTGATATGGACACTGGTGATGAGACTGGGAGCTAAGCGGTCAGGAAAGATTTCTGCGAATCCCTGGCAGCACTGGAACTTTAGCATTTGTCTGTTCACTGGCAGGGTCCTTTTTCAACTGGGGCTCATTTTCTTCCTTCAGGTCTCAGGAGGCCAGCAGTTTAAAGGATCTTTCATTTTCCAAGTCTCTGGGAACCAAAGATCATTTTTTCCTTCCCAAGGCCTTTATGTAACCCCATGACAAAGGTCCATGGTTTTTAGCCTAACTTAGAAATTACCAAGTAATCAATTCCAACTTACGGGGCTGGGTTGCAATACAGAGTACTTGAGGAGAGAACAGGTATGACCTTTCAAGGGGTGTCATCTTCCTTATCATCTTTCGTGGTGCCTCTTACCTCTCCCAATCTAGACATCAGAATTTTAGCAGCAGCGGGAGCAGTAAGACCTGCCTTCTCCCCAATGGAGAGAAAGTTACTTGGGGTGATGGTATGACATTCAAGTCATGCCATTTTATCTTGATTCTTTACCGCAAATCACTTTACATAAAGTGACTGGCTCTACACTATGGCCAGTTTGCATGAGCCAAATGATTGAAAAAAATCTCAAAATTATATTATTGCTACTTAGCCAGATTCTACCTGATCTTAAGCTATGCACTGATCCTAGACACCAGAGACTCTCAGCCTATTGCAATGCAAGAATATGCCGTATGTCATCTCTACTCCAACACAGACGCACACACTGTGCATCCCTGTGTGTCGGGAGCAGACGCAGTGTCATGAAACGTGGGTTAGAGCAGGCTATACTATCACAAGGTTTGGCTATTTCTGGATATATATGTTTTTTTCTATGCCACACAGGGACTGTTGGAAGCATTAAAGTAGTGATTTTTGAAATATTACCATCCTCAAGAGAGTATTTTTATAGTTCTAAATAATAGATTCAGTGACTACTTGAAGTTCCTTTCTGAAAACTTTATCATTGTTATTTGCATATTTAGCTCAGAGCATTACATCTTTTTCTGATAAGAAGGAGACAGATTTTGGATTGGTCATGACATCTTCAGTGACTGATGAGAATGGCCACAGAGCATGTTGGAAAGAATTGATGCTCCAAGTTCAGTAGTAGGACTGCACCCACATTCTTTGAAGCATTAATTAAGGCAAGTTCCTTATTCCTTGTATCAGTTTTAAAACCTGCTCTTTGAGAAAAGAAGCATGGGCTAGGTCGAAAGTCTAATAATATATGTCCGCCACACAGAAAGTTCTTGATAAATGATCACCTTAGCATAGTTATGGTTATTGTTAAATGATTTATATGTGCCATGTCCAAGAAAACAATTATTAACTCTATGGGAGAGGATTTAGACTTCATTACAAAGGCATTTTCAGTATATTTGCCATTGATCCGACTTCATTTGGAACCAAGTATAGCCCACTCACACATAATGCATTTATTTAATTGTGCCCCATAAATAGTTAAGATAAAATTCTGCCTCTATCTTAATGGCATTAAGTTGCATTCTTTAAATGAAAAAATAAACGGTTGGAGACAGTGAATAGCTGAAGGATGCTGAGGAACTAGGACGGCAATGCTTTGTGTGCACAGCACTACCGCTGCTCCTCAGCTCCACCAACAGTCCTTTCAGCTCTAGACACTTCAGTCTTCCTGACCCACGTAAAAGGCAAATAAATAAATTTGTGAACCAGAAATTTCAGTGTCTAAGTTCATAACAAAAGTTATATTTTTTGGCTGGCTTGTGTCTGTAGAAAACCTATCTTCTCTCGGAGATTCTTGGCAAGAAGGTGAAATTGCTAATCAGATGTTGTTTCTGAGACTAGAATCCAAATGCTGGGTTAGGAAAGTAACGGATTCTTCCAGTCTACTTTGATTTGATCAGTTTGAATGCTTTTCAGCCATTTGACTAAAGCCATTGTCTCTCTCCATGTCCAATCTGCCCCAGCTCACCCCATTTCTGTGAAAAAGAAAAGGAAACTTCTCACCTAATTTCTGGAAAATCTCATTCCCCCTGCCTGTTTAATTACATACTTAGATTCCTTTCGTATTGCTTTAAATAGTCCATGACCTGGGTATCCTGTTTATATTATTTTCTCTTTCTGCAATCCACATTTCCTTTTGCTAGAGCCCATTTTTTTTTTTTAATTCTTATTCTACATTATACATCTGGAAATGCAATGTTAATTAGGCTGGTATTTCTTTTGACTACAGAGAATTTATGTTTTCATATTGTCTAGATAGAGTGCTAATATATGCTGACTGGGAGTAAATAAAGGGGAATATCTTCTGGACTTCACCTTCTCTTTTGAAATTCTAGTTTCTCTACCAGAGAGCCTTATATTTGTGGGTCTCTGTCCACATACTGCAATCATTATGCAGGGCATTCAATCTTTGGTGACAAGAAGTCCCATAACTCAGAAGAATTCAAAAGATATCATCTTGTAAATATCTTTAAATTATGTGATGGCTTCATGCAATCATGCATACACTGAAAATATGGCTATGGTTATAACATTGTAAAATATGTTTCTCATCTAGATCTTTATTTGAAAGATAAATAAATAGAACTGCCATCAAACATATAAAGAATGCCTTAATTTTTAATCTGTAACATAATTCCTGAAAGTTCAGGATAGAAAAATGCCCATGTTCAAACATATTCATCTTCTATTATTGAAAATTCTTTTTGCCTGAATAACTGAATCGAAAGCAAAGTAAACTCAGGAGTTCATTAGAAAAATGATAAACTGTCTATGTATGTTTTCATATGTTAAGATGTTGCATATAATGGCAATTTCTCCCAAAAGAGTTTAAATAGCATCAACATTATCTCCAATTTCTTTTGAGAAGACTTTCAAAAGTATGTATTTTTTAGATTCTTTTGTCTCTGCATGAACAAGGGTTGATAGCTTGAGACTATAATGTATTACTGTGGAAAGCTTCGGTCTCTTACATAAATCATCTTAACACTCAGCAAGAATTGTCCAACAGTGCCATTGATGTGCTCAAGCCAATGATCCTGCAAACATTTTTTTTGTCTTTCTTCACATGTTAGACAATAGCAATAAATCATCTTCATTTAAAAACACACAATTCACTAATTTTTCAAGCAACAGTTATCAAAATGCAATTTTTTTGTAGAAAGCACATTTATTTTATTTGTGCATATTAATTTTTGGAAACTGTGTTAAGAAAGTAAGGACAATGAACACCACAGAAGCAACTGTTGTTTACCTACTGTGTGTAAGACATCCTACGAAGTGTGATTTGAGATACAAAGAGCTATAAGAATTCAGTTTTGAATAAAAGAAGCAAATTAGGAATACAAGAACTTAGGCTTCCAATAAAGAGCAGTAAATTCCAGGTGTCAAGCTAAGAGATATCAAGTATAAAGAAAAGAGGAATTACTTGCAGCTGGGATGATGAAGGGACTATTGTTAGCCAATCTACCCTGATAAGAGCAACTAAAGTCCATACATTCTTTCAGAGATAAAATAACTGATTGGGAGGACCACAAACCAACAAACAAGGAGTTCAGATAGCACAGCAAGGAGGTGCAATGACAAGGTCAGGTCTTCAATCTCTAAGATAGCTTCATGGACAAGATTATCTCCACCAATCAAAACAAACTTTGGGGCCTGAGGCTCAGTTGTGCCTCTAGGGGACTATGGTGTACCATGTTTTAGTTATAAAAAAGCAGAGTGCAAAATCTTAAAGATACCTGAATGCAGAGTGGACTTGAGTTGACCCCACCCACCTACAAGCCTGGTGCTCCTCCTAAGAAGAGGATGGAGAGAGCTTTGACCTTAAAGGTGGGATTAATAGGCTGGAGCTTTGAGGATTTAGGGATAGAGAGCCAAGTGCTTTCAGATGTGGTTGGGCAGAGTAGTCCAACACTCTTCTGTGAATCAGTGCTAGGGCCACATCTCCACAGACTTCAGAAAATGTACTGTAAGCATTTCTCTTGCCATAATTCATTAATGACACTGGAATGGGGAAAAGAGTTGTTTCTGTTCATTGTTGTTTGGAGGGTTACGTGAGTCTAAGCTATAGTTTTCGGGGACATCTTAAAACCAGGTGTTGTGTGCCTAAAACCAGTTGTCATGGAGCCTTTCTTTTTGCAAAAAAAAGTTTTTGGGAAACACCCCACCCCCACAATCCACACACTGCTGATTAACCAGAGCAGATTGAAGTGGGGAGATATTTCTGAAAACCATGGGGCCCATCGTGGGGCCCAAAGATGTTTCTCCAGTAATATGGCAGCATTCCATATTCAGTGTTTAAAAGGAGAATTAAAACATTCAAATTTCATTGTTTAGCATACAATTTTATATAGCAATGCAGCATATCCTTTTTTAGTTTTCCAGATGTTTTCAATTCTCACATTAAATTCATATATCCTGGGATTCAGTTCTACATTTTTTGCTTTACTTTAGAAATAATCCATGCAGCCAGATAAAAATAGAAAATATACATGAAAAAAAATTCACTCTTAATCCAATCACTCTGAAATAAATAATCCACAATTAAAACATATGTCACACACACCTGGGTTTCTGAATTACATACAGTGTTGTAAACCAATGTTACCTTTATAAATACTATATATAAAAAATTAAATATGTATCTTTCAAGATTCTTTATTTTCTATCCTTCTTTTATTATTGTATTTTGGGCTATAGAGTCTGTCTTTAATAATAAAAGTCTGATCAAAGAGCTCTGACTTAGGAGCTATAAATGCTATATGTAAATCAGTTCACCTCTTAGTAGATGAGACGTATTCCTCTAAGTCTCAGTTTCCAAATCTGCAAATTAGGGATGATAATAGTATTTAATTCATTGAGGGTATATCTGGATTAAAAGTGATAAATGAAATAAGGTAAATAATTTGTTACACAGACTCATAACAAGGTTTGATGTTACTATATGAACATTCTGAACTTGAAGTTCTAAAATAAAATGAAGACCAGTTGTCCAAGGATGGCGCCTTAGGCCTTCCCAGGCCTTCCCAGGTCAGTCCTAGCTTTGATATTTACTATGTAGTTGATGTTTAACCAATTGGTTTACCCATCTCATCCTTGCAGAAAGGCTGTAAGAACTGAATGAGATAATGTATACAAAGTCTTTGCTTAGTTCCCTGCCAGAAAAAGTAGCTGCCAACTGACAGATAGTATTACTGTTATTTATTATGAATTTAATTCATTCGTTATGTTGGGGGTAGGAGAGTACTAACCTAAATCAAACTAAAACTTACCATTATCTCTGACAAACAAGTAGTTTAACTTAAGTCAGAGCAGAAGTTCACAGCTTGGTGCTCACAGCACAGATGAGTCCACACTTCTCTGAAGCAAACATCTATACCGGCTGCTGGCCCTGCCTCAGTGCTGCAATCCTGCTGGGTGCCCTCAATCCCCATCCCTCCAAGTCATTCTGCTTTTGAATTCAGAAAAAAACTCACCACTGGCTTAGCTCTTCTTGATGGAGAGAGACCCATTCTCATGCAGAGAAGCCTTCAGAACTGGTCTTAAATCATGACCATGGGCCATAGTGAGTTCTGAGGTGGGCTACTCCACTTGAGTAATTTGATGCTTGGATCAAGAAGTCATTTCTTTGACTTTTCCAGCTAATGAAAAGGCTCAATAGTCATAACTTAAAAGCATCAAGGTATGTATGGGAAGCATTTTCAAAGACAAGTGTCAGATAATGTCATGCAATTACGGTTATCAATTTTTATATCCAAATTGCAAAATAACAGATGAGAAAAAATACACGGGAGAAAGAAAAAATATATGGCTATAGATAAAGATTCAACTGAAACCCTCTTGTGTTTCTGGGAAGTCTAGCTAAGTCTGCTCCAAAACCGAGGAACTGAAACTGCAAAGGGAAACTTGACACTTTTTTAAAGGTGTTTGGGGTGGCAGATGAGGAGATGAAGAAGGAGGTCTCAGAAGAGTTACGGGTGGGTGGAAAAAAAAAAAAAACTCAGCTTTTCCAAGCCTCAATGTTCTTATACTAAAAGTGGGTAAAATTGCTGATACTTGACATATAGACAAATTAAAATTTTTGTTTGCTTAGAACAATCTTTAATGTCTTGGAACCAGAGATGGCATAATCAGATGAAATCATTCAGCATATTACTATTCTTCACTTTGAAATGCTGTACCTATCTTCTAGACCATGTTTAGTGACTTGTTCATTATAATAAGGGCTGGGGGGTTGGGGGGATCTAGCATTTATACATTGCAAAACTTAAGAGGACAGGTCATTTACTTTTTCTTAATTGGTCATGTGCTAAAAAAATAATCTTCAAAAAAATTACAATTTTGAACAAGCCCAAGGGCTGCTTGCAAAATGTGTCCAATGCATCTGTATAACCAGTTAGACTGTGGACAAGGACCACACATCTTCTCAGTGCCTAAAGATCTCGCTGTTGTCCACTGGGAAATATTCCTCCAAATGAATCTCAGTGCTTTGAGAACCTGTTTTTACCACCAGTTCTACTCCATTCAGATATTTTCATAACTTTTATCACTGAAATGCATTTCTCTACTACTTGAAAAAACATACTATTAGACAATTATAATAACATTCCCAAGTATTCTCAGCAACAAACATTCATTTTCTGAAATAAAAAATGAGTCTTATATTCACAAATCCCACAGCTTGGAAATGTATATGATACACAACATTTAACCTGTCAGCAGCCTCATTAGTGTCAATGAGTAGGAACTGGCAATCAGTAGATGGTATGCTCTACATGTGTTTATGTTTGAAAATGTTCCCAAAATAGCGCTGTTCAAGCAGTTGATATAAAACACTTCTACTAGACAAATAAATTTCAGTTTAAATTTTAAGGTCTGCTTACTTTTTTTTTTAAGAATTCATTATTTCTTAGGCTAAGGATCATTTCTATCTAACAGGGTCAAAACCCAACTAAAAAGATAATAAAAACAAATAATAGAGGTTGGGTGGATAAAGTGTCATCTAAAGTGCCACCACCAGCTTCCAAGTGATATGTGAAAGATCAGGAAAATATACAGTAAGACTGATGTATGTTTCACTATCAGAACCCAAAGATATATATTTGCATGGCGCCAGTATTCAGGATCCATACAGCTATTAAGACATTTTTATAAACTGTAGGAAATATGTGAGCTCTTTCAAGATATAATTCTGAAAAACAGACTTCCATGTAAGAAGCCAATTTAGGAAGAAAACAACATAAACAATAGTAACTTGTGTGCTCAAGTGAAGCATCTTTTTAATTTTGAGTAATGAAGATGTCAAGCCAAATGCTAGAGTAGTTTAACTTAATTAGGTGGCCTATTTTTCCAGGCATCCTTTCATTTCCCATTGAAAACTCAGCTTGTATGCAAGGCAACAAGAGCAATTTTGTCTGTAATGAATACCTCCGGGACTGCACAGAGTAATCATTTGAATGTTACACTGAAGACTGGTTTGAGTAACTAGTTTGAGCTTGCTAAGATGCCAGACTTTGTTGGACTAACTAGATTACTCAAAGCATGGCAGTTTTACCTTTTTTAGTGGGTCAGTGGTCAAAAAGTCAAGTCGACTTTATTCCTGAAATTTCTGCCTAAAGGAGCCAATCTAGAAGTAATTGGCTTAATTTACAGTTCAGATTTATGTCACACCCATGGCAATTTTATGGCCCACAATCAGGAGAAATTTTTTTTCAAAAATGGTCTAAAAATATTACACTTTCTAGACCTTTTTGTCATACCTCATTTACACTTACAACTAGAGAATTTTATCATTATGAAAACATGAGAAATGTACATGTACTCATTAATATGCTTGCAAATCTCAAAAGATTAAAATTATAACACCGTATTTGGGGAAATACTGACATAAAAGAAACTTGGGGAATCCTATTGGTTTCATTGTCTCTATATTACTGATGACAAACAGCACCGTGATATTATTATAAGAATAACTGCCTATGATTATCTAGTTTATTATCACATTCATTCTGTGAGTCTTATACTGGAAATGATTCTTCAAGGATGAGGCAGTGCTGGTGCCTCATACTAATGTGTCCAGGCAGTGATATCTGCAGGAATTACTAGGATGCAATGGTCAGCGCCAGGTTTACTATTTGCAATGTAGGGCTAAGAAATCATTGCAAAATGACTTAAAGAATTAATGTGATAAATACACAAAATAGTTTCATTCATTTACTCATATCTCAAGAAATAATGTTGTGAAATGACAGACATTATTCTAGGTAGAGGAGATCCAGAAAGAAACAACACCGAGTCCTACCTTCAAGAGCTCACAATCAAAAGTGCAAGATGAGAACCTGGTATCAATTCTAATATGCTATATGCAAAGGGGGGCAAATATGCACCTTGATAACTCCAACTTATGGACATTGGAAAAGGACAGAATGCGTAAGAAGGGAAGACTCGTGGGTAATATAGTAACAGTGAGAAGAGAAATGGATGTGACATCAGGGGAGATGTAATGAGAAACCGTGAGACCCTACAAGTTGGAGAAAAAGGGAGACAGCTTCAAAAGTTATGCAGAAAAGTAGAATCCACACTATCTAGAATTAACTCAGAGCTGAGTGATAATGGACACTGTTCAAGTCTGTCTTAGGTAACCGGGTAGGTGGTGTTAACGTTTAGGATTACAGGCAATATTGGCAAAAAAATGATTGTGGGTGAAGGTGTAAACTGGAGGTGACAAGTTGCAATTTGATGAGTTGATATGTTGAGTCTGAACTAATGTCAGGGACACGTGGCTGGTGGAGTTAGAAATCAAATCTGAAACTCACATTAAAGAGTTTCCCTGGATCTATAGATGTTCTTCAACTTTTACATAAAAAAAATATGGTATGAAAAGTATGTCATATGCTTAGCTGTAACATTTTAGGAAAAAATAATATTGCTCTATTTTATCATTTTTTTTTTAAACTTGAGATTTGAAAGATGAATTAAGAAACAATGCTAGTGAGAAAGAAAAGAAGCAAAGAGAAATCTGATCACAATGTGAAGGTCAGGTCATTTAATATTTAGGATTTACTGTGATGTCTGGAATTAACAACAAAATTTAGTCACACTTAATAGATAATTGCTCGTGAAAGGAGGAAGAAAAAAAGAAGGAAGGAAAAAGAGAAGGAGGGAAGAAGGAAGGAAGGAAGGAAGGAAGGAAGGAAGGAAGGAAGGAAGGAAGGAAGGAAGGAAGGAAGGAGAAAGCAAAGCAATAAGCATAGAAAACAAAAAGAAATGGTTTAATGATGCAAAGGACAAGGAGGAATGAGTTTATGGAAAACGTGGCTAAATCAGATGACCAAAGCTTCTCCATGACTTGATACCAGAAAAATCTTGCAATTCCCCTATCAGGCGATGACTTTTTGCATAAAAAGACCAGTCCTTCTTCCACCTTTTCACACAGTAACCCAACTTAGGTGTGCATAAGAAGAATTCCTATGTCCAGAGATCCGGCAGAAAATGGTGCTAGTAGGGGCACAAAGTGTGGAATAAACAGTTAGCTATAGAAAATGATGTTCTTGAAACTGCCATAGAAGAATATCATGAAGAAAAGTTATGCACATATTCAGAACTTAAAAGAATCATAATAACCTGGAGGCTATAGAAAGTTCCAAGCAAAAGTAATCAGACTCCTCTTCTGTTTCCTTTGATGTATTTAATTCAAAGGAATATTTACAACTTGAGTACAAGTGCATATAAGGACCTCCAGAATGTACTGTGAACCCAGGGCTGAAGAACATGGCTTGAGACTTTTAAGGAAAGAGAAGAATCTCACAGCATGTGTGTCTGATTGGGCCTAGAATATTCTGGAGTCAGAGCTCAGGTGAGAACGCTGGCTCCCTTCCTCCTTGTTGTGTTGGTCACTCAAACGACGAGTTAAGAATGACAATGGAGAGAGTTGATAATGGATGGTGGGACTCACATCTGGCTTTCCTTTCACTACTTTAATCCATTCACATTATTCCACAGACTATACAGGAGGGGACCTCCAAGTTCATGAGGTATCAAGTCACACAGGGTCCTTAGCTGGGGTTTGGAAACACACAAAGAAATCTTGTGTTATATGCTTCTCATTTTATCCAGAGTAAGAAAACCTTAAATGATCCTCAAAGTACTGAGTGACCAGAACACTTATAGCTAATGTAGGAGAAAATAATCAATATTTCGAGAATGGAACCAGAGAGAAGTGGAAATGTCACGGATTTTTATTAAATAGTTGCCAGGCTTATAATGGCGTGGACTATTCAATTTAAAATTTGCCTATCAATTGCAAAATTATATGCCAAAAAATGGAAGGGTTTGTATATACTAGCTTAAGAGGTACAAAATGCATGCAGTAGATAGTGCCAAAGAGCCCTTTGGGACTGTCTAAAAGAATATCATTAATTTTTACAGTGTACTTCCATTTTTGGAGCCATTCCAGCATTGGCTTTCTATAAAAATCATTTCAAGTTTAGAATTATGCTATTTGCTTGCAGCAACATCACAGGAGCAGTAGTGCACCATATGTTGCTACTTAGCAACTTAGTCTATAAGTCCCAAAGCATGTACTGATTTGAAAATTGAACAGGAATTATAATTGTTGAGTGATGCTATGAGGCAAGTTGTCTTGGATTACTAAACTATGCAGATGTTTGATGTTATATAGGAAAAGGAACAAAACTTTTTTTTCCTACAGGATGACTAAAATCTAATTTATGGTTGCTGAAAGGGATAAATTGATTAAAATGTCCTGAAAGAATACCCGGTAAGCACACTATAGTCTAGTCAACAAAAGGAAGGCTAAGTGTAAAACTTAGCTCAGGTCATTTAACTAGGATAATTTGTGAAGTTTATTCCACTTCAGAGTATGTATTATATCGGTCTAATTTTGAAATGGCACATTCTAAAAACATTCTCATACACGCCATACTATTAAAAAAATAGTTTCCTTCTGGCTCATGAACTTGCTGCATCTTTATAAAGAAGCCAAAGTATTTGGCACTCCTTACCTTTCTTCATGAATATCACTTATATTTAAAACATTCTTAATAATTCTTGAATGAAATATTAAGAAAAGTAATGTCAGCTGTTTGACTTTCATCAGGGCTTCATATTAACCATTGTACTTGAATTTGAAAATCCAAGGAGCCAAGCTGTTATGATATATATGCTTCGAATTTCCAATCCTTTATCCAAAAGTCTTTAAGACGGACATAATGATTCTCTGAAAGGGAGCAGCTGCTTTATAACAGCAATCATTTATTGAGTTTATGTTTCTACTGTTTCAAACAAATTCAATTAGCTCTTACACTTCAAAACCCTAAAGGCACCAAAGAGATGATACCGGGTTGCTTTAATCTAATAGTAATACTAAACTTGTCAGTACAGTTTTGGGATTGATGGTTAGAAGAAAATTAATAGTAACATTTTTCATTTTTTAATCAAACAGTCCTATTCAGAACAACCTATGGATCTTGGAGGCCACTTAGCTGAATGAATTCAGTTAAGTAAGAATCCTAAATGCAAAGCTCAGCCTTCCAAAGGTGTTCTTATAGTGATCAGCTCAGCTGAGTGGAAGAAAATGTAGTCTGGATTTTTGAACTCAGTGATGACCTTCTCATTTGAACAGCTCAGGGTAGCCTCCAGAATGGCTGCCAGAGAAGGTGGTGTACGTGATGCCTGCAGAATGCAAAGTTCATGGATAGACATGCCAACCTGTATTTTGAGTTAAGCATAGACATTTCATTCTTCGAGAAATTTCAAAGCCCAACAAAGAGAACCCCTAACATATACATTAGGTTTAATTCATGATAACCACCATGAAGATGAATAGGAGTTTTATAACTCTCGCTTACCCCCCTACCACCCAGTGACCAAATCTATTTACACAGATAAGTAGGAATTGAAAGCTATGTTAGAATTTATGCCACAGTTACCGATACATGAAACTCCAAGCAACCATGTGGTTTGACTATTGTAGAAAAAAATATGTTTGAGTCCACAAAATGTTCCTGTGAACTCTCCCTCACTTTCATTTACTCATTTATTTATTTTCGCTTACAATGTGCTTTCATATTATGTTATATTGGCCCCCTAGGGCAGTTATAATTTTGCTTTACATGCCCTTGCTGGAGGAAAGGGCCTGGTTTTAAGTATCCAAAAATAAATAGCCAAGCATTTACTTTAATAAATATAACAATTTACATTTTCATTGGACTTTTGTTGTCACTGCTCATGATTAAGTACCTTGTCAACCATTCCCAGTGAAATGGATACAAACATGCCCTTGAAGGGTTTCAATCATATCATGCATTTGGGCTTGAAAGCTACCCACCCAGTAGTTTCTGAAAACAGTTATAGAGCACTCCCTGGTCATGTGATTTCGCTTGTAAGTGTAAATTTTATTGAAAAGTGCCCCAATGGTTGATAATTAAGGCTATTTGTGACATGTGTAGCTTATAATGATTAACTCGTCTACAGTCAGAAGCACAAATAACCTGCACCTGTAAAGACTTTATTTCCTAAAGGTAAAACAACTGTTTAGGAAAGATCATGCTGGCAAAACAGCTGCTTGCCGTTCTGGAGAGGAAACAAGGTAGTATCTTTCAACAAATGCCAACTCTGGTGTTTTATCAGCTCTATCTCATTAACTGGAAACAAGGCTTAAATGCTTTGTTTATAAATTATGATTATTCCTGATTGCGGCAGTTACTGATAGTGCTACTCATTTGCAATGCAACTCTTTGAATTTGTTTAATTACAATTTGAAACAAGGCAGAGAAGATTAATTAACCCACCTGGCTGGCTGGCACATAGTCCTGGCTCGGCTCTGTCATGCTCATATACATGTTCTCACCGTCAAACTGCGAATGAAATAATAGTAAACATTCAGCAATCTTGACTGTGTGCATGTTTGCTGTCTTTTTTTTTTTTTTTCTCCCCACCATCAAACTGGAAAACAGTAGCCACGAAAAAAAAAAATAGTGTGGTTGGGAATACAGAAAATCTGTCCTAGCAAGTGAGCCACATTTTTCTTTGATGTTTCTGTTGTCATCCTTCCTGACCCTGGATGTCAGTGATTTGGAGTAATTAGTGCTCTAGTAATTACAGTGAGCAAGCAAGAAATGAATGGTTTCCTTTCATCTGCAATCTGTTTTAAAACAAAATGGCTCATTTTGTGCACCGTGTATACATATTGCAGCTCAGTTGTAATGAAGTATTAAATGAATGGCACAATTTCTGAAAGAAAAGGATAATGGAAAATACACTAAAGCACAGCTCAATGCATTTTAAGTTCAGCTCTCAAAAATGAAAAAGTGCAGTTTTCGTAATAGACTAAAACTGGCTTCACCATAATAGACTTATGATTAAAAATGTTAACTTTATAATAATATTTGAAAAGAGCACATGCCACTACACCCATGGCTAAGAATGACAAAGAATAACAAAAATACACAGGCTCAAATATTAATTTTTTTCTCTCTGAAGTTTTCAAAGACATAGAATTAAGGTACTGGAATGCATAGAAATTCATGCACAAATATAAAAGTTAGGAACAAGATGGGAGAAGGAAATTTCACGGGCAATGCAATTTCAGAAGGACTGAATAGCTCAAACAACAACAACAACATACTTTTCACTATTTGGGTTTTTGAAAGCAGTAATCACTCCATTCAGACTTAATCCTCAGCTCCTTTAGTCACTTGATAAATGGGCAAAGCATTCCCCTTTTAGTTAGAGGAAGAACTTCCCCAAGGAAATAATCAAATGGACTAATATAGACCACTTCAAAGAGTTGAGTCTGAATATACTTTCATTGTTAGACAAATTTCAGACATGGGAACTTAGAAATCTAAAAAATTAAGATTTCAAAAGAATAGGGTTATTGATGGAAGTGCAAATACACAATACTATATACATAGGTTATACTGTCCAAAGTGAAAAAAAAATAGTTCTAGATATTGCATTCTACCACTTAACGAGCTACTAGCTTAAAAGCATTGTACAAACACCAGGGACATGCCAGAACCTCTGAACTGCAGTCAGGAACAGTGGGCGCCCTGAACATTCACATAAACATAACGTTAACAAGTAAAGACCTCCCTGAGGACACTGAAGCACTCAAGAGGTTAAGTTCAAAGAACTGAAGGATTTCCTCTCACATCACCCTGCAAATATATTTCATGTTATATGAACAAACTTATCTAAACATTAGAAATCACTCACTGAATGATGTGGTTGTTAAGACAAGTCCAAAATAACACACCTAGAAAAGGATAGCTGGACATCTCTGTTGCTTTGGCAACTGGCTCAAGAAGCCTGCATCTATCCCAGTGCTTACCCAAGTTTGCTTTTACATCAGTCAGGGGATTGCTTTCACCTAGAGAGTTGAGGCCTAGTCAATCGCCTGTTACTCCTAACAACTCAAAACCTTCAGCATGCACCCTCCCCCACCCACAATTGCTTTGTTTGCAAATGTATTTCATGTTAAGATGCCAAAAAACTATTTAAAATATGGACAGTTTCTTTGACTTTAACAAATTAAACTGAACAGAAGTAGGAAGTGAATCAAATACTCCACTGCCTGTGCACATTCTATAAATGTGTTACTTTCTATTTCATCTTCTATAACTCATTTTCTAAATCTGGTGTTATTCTCAAGCCAACTAAGGCTTTGAAGTTTTGGTTTTAGTCTATCCAAAGCATATGCTAATTGAGCACATTCAATGTTACTGCTCTGATTAGACCTCTTTCCTCAAAATGTACCAATGCTGAAGTAATATTGAACCATGGCAAAGCAGTAGCTTACAATAAAAGGCATATGGCTACAAGAATAATCATTTTTGAGTAAATTCTGTGTTCCTGTCACCTACCAGGTATCCTTACATGTATTAACTGATTTAATCTTCACAACAACCAAGAGTTAGATGTTATTATTTCTGACATTCTACAAGTGAATATACAAAGGCACATAGAATCTAAACTAGATGCTGCAAGTTACATGCTCTCCAGAGGAAAGGCTGGGATTCAAAGTCAGCAGCATGTATTTAACTACCAGAACATAAAAATGCATTCTGAATCATAATGATGAATTAACCATCAATTTTGAAAATAATGTCAATAAATCATCAAATCTGAATGTTGTCAAAATTTAAAAGACTATGAGATATTGTTCAGAATTCCTATGATACTGTGACACTTTCACAAAAATAATAATCATGGTGAACTGTGGCTTTAGTCATCGAACTGGCAGAACATCCCTAGATGCTTTACAATTAAGCTTTAAAAGACGAAAGGATATGTGATGGTTTGTTTCATGTCAACTGGATTGGGTCACAGGTGCTCAGATACCTGTGTCTGTGAGGGTATTTTGGAATGAAATTAAAATTTGAATTGGTAGAATGAGTAAAGCAGAATTGTTTTCCCTATTGTGGATGGTCCTCATTCAGTCACTTGAAGGCCTGAATAGAATAAAAAGGCTGACCTTCCTGAGAATAAGAGGAAGCTCCGCCCGCCTCACTGTTGACCTGACAGATCAGTCCTTTCCTGTCTGCAGACTCACAGTGAAATATCAACTCTTTTGCAGGGCTCAAAACTGCTGGCTTTTGGATTGAAAATGCACCACTGGTTTTCTTGGGTCTCTAGCTCCCCAATCACAGATCTTGGGACTTCACACCTCCATGAAACAATTCCTTACAATAAACTTCTCTCTCCTCTCTGTCCCTCAGTACACAGATTGTCACTCCTAGCTCTCTGGTGAACTAAAAATCCAGTGATTTCTTTAATTATGATCAAGATTTTCTTAACTCCTCCAAAAGCATATTTCTGGAGAACCGAGGATGTAGAAACACACGAGTGACAACTATTTCATGCTACTGCTTTCTTTCTGTGGGAGCAGAAGCTGTGTTGATTGTGCTATGAAAGTCTCTGGTTTTACCACACCCACATCCTGTGCGCATCCATACACATTCACAGCTCTGTGTCCAGAATGCCTTCCTCCCCTTTCACTCATCGAAGTGTTTCTTATACCGTATACTCAGCTCCCCTTAGTCAGGGTTAGGCTGTCTTTGGTCTTTGGGCTCCTCTGGGCCAACCTCTGCTTCCCCCAGGTTAGTTGCTTGGGGACTAACTGCACCACTGGACTGTTGTCGCCTCCTAGGGCAGCACTGGGAGGGCTCGGGACAAAGGAATGACAACTCAAAGTCCAAGTGAGAGAGACAGGTCTCAAGGAGCTTGCACCTAAAAAAGTGCAGCCTTGATCTATGGGCCATCTCATTTATTTAGAATCAGGTTCAGAGAAGGTGCGCAAGTACATGGAGGAATGTTCTTGAGTGGGGGTTGTGTTATCAGGATGTAAACTGGGGTGGAGTGACAAAGGGCTATTGCTTCAGGGGCTTCATAGTTGCCCCTAATCAAAGCATACTATCTCTAATCCCTATTCTTACTTAACTCTCTGCTAATCTTTACAAGCAAGGTTTTCTAGCTGATCTTGCTAATCTGGCCATAATGTCTGCCTGCTGTTTTCATCAGATACTGGTTTCCCAGTGTGTTCCTTATACCAGAACTTTTGCCCTGGTGAGAGACCCCCTGCCTGATTCTATTTTTTAGCTTGACCAGCAGGAACCCTGGGCACCAAGATAATAGCTCTGATAACAAAGGGGTCTGGGGATCCACAGACTGAGCTACTGGAGGGCACACAGCCCACATCTTCATTTTTCTTAGTATCTCTGTAGCTTAAGATGGGCACATAGTAAACCCTCAGGGAATATTTCTCATCTAATTAATAAAAATTATATAATATTTGCTTGACTAAATAGATTATCTTTCTAATGAAGGTAGTAAATTTTCAAAGAGAAAGAAGATTCAGCTTTTAGAAAATAATTTGAAGGCTTTTGAAAGGGGTTAACTTTTTTACAGTTTAGAATGGAATAAAACTGATTGCTATCAGAAAGATTCTTAACACGATTCTTAAAAATGGCCAGGACACAACTCCACAAAGATTTTTATTTAATAATAAACATATAGAGTAGCCAGGAAGCAAGACACCAGGCTATAAATGGCTATATGTTCTGAGCAATTTTGAGTTGCTAAGCCAAAATATATATGTGTGTCATTAAAGCTTCATCATTCCTCTTGTGGCTGAACAAACTCCTGGACCCCCAGGGGAAAAAAAAATGCCAACATCCCAGCAGAGGTACTCCTTCCTCTCAACCTGACCTTAGGTGGTCAGGTTAATGCCTCAGTTGCACTTTTCATAACTTCCCCCAAACACACCCTGTCCAGGAACTGTTTCCAGGGATCTCAGCAGGCCTCAGACTGATCCAACATTCTTAGAATGCATTGCATGTCCTGGGCTTATGCCCAATTGCCACTTGAAGTAGGACCCAGACTTTTGGTCTTGGAGCGGTCTCTGAAGGCATTATATCTGAACCCCTCATTCTATGGCTAAAGACACAGAACTTGCTATTGGTCACAAGACCTGTTTGGGAATAGAACTGAGGTCTGGATTTCTAGTAGAAGAGTTCACATGATATATTGCTTTGTACTCCATCACCCATACACAGGAGTTGTGTATGGCTCCTTTGCATACTCCACAGACTTGAAGACACAGCCTTTGCATTGCACTACTTGCATTCTCCTTCTACATTGAACAATGAACATTATTAATAATTATTGCAGTAAAATTGTTTCATTAACAACCACCTACATTTCCCTCCTTCCTGTTTATCATAGATAATAGCTTTAGAAGTCAACTGAATTCAGGCATCTTAACTTTTCAAAATGTACCTAAGCATACTAGAACTTTTAATTTTCATTTATGCTCAATTTAAAAACTGCAGCAAAGTTTGAAAGAATAAATAGTCTGACTTATTTAAATCTAAATGTAAATGGCATCAACTCAGGATTAGCCTTTCTGACCAAGTGCCTTTATACTCTTTATTGTGTTGTTATTTCAAAGCACCAGGGGATGCAATCACATGAAAAGTCATTTATAATCTTCTACTACAGTTTTTTGAAATTGTTTTTAGAGGATATTAACCAAACCCATAATCCCAAAGAGCTTTTCAAACTAAGTAGTTATTATTTCTTCTATTTAAAAACTGAAAGCAGACATCCAACACTGTTGGAATCTAGTGAATGATGAACAAAAATGGGCAATATTAAGCTACCAAAACCACTAAAACAAGAAAAATCAAAGATAGAATGTGAAGTATAAATCAATCATTGGCACTGACACAGGAAATGGGATCTTTTTAGGGAAACCATTGGAAGGAAACCAGAAAACTGCAGCTGGGGGTGTGGTGGGGGTGTGGGGGGTGGGACCCCAAGGATTTCATAAAACAGTACCACTTTGTATCGCCTTTAAAAGGGAAAACCTTATATTACTGGGTGTTTTCTGAAGGAATAGTTGATAGGTTGGGGCTTTATTTAGAGAGCTAAAAATGGAAATGTTTATAACCGGGAGTTAATTTGACATTTCTTAGAGGATGCTTTATAATAAATCATTATGAGTGGGTAATATCCTCAAAATAAAATATCTATTTTTGTATTGATTGGCTCAGTAAAAAACTACAAGCCTTTTTTTTTTTGGGGGGGTAGTGGAAGAAATAACAAGTTTGGGCAATAAGCTCTCAGAGACTTTTGCTGTTCATATAGAACTAAGCATTTTGAAAGCCACAAGCTTAATGAGAAGGGTGATCACGTGCACATGCGCAGAGCTGCCCTGACGCTGCTTGCTCCTGGTAACACGCATTCAATAAAAACAGAAGTCCAACTGCAACTCTTACTCTGCAGCCTGCCATTCTCAAGGAAAAATGTCAGGGTACCCTGGAAAGGGAATATTTATTTATCTCCCAGCTTCAAGGCCGAACATGTTCATGCAAGATAATTTAAGCAGTTTGCCAAATACAGAGCCAGGCTGAATGATGAGCACAGTGGGCGCCCAGAGAGCTCACGCTGAAAGGAAGGGAGACCCGCCAAGCACAGGCTATCAACACCCAAGAAAAAAGAAAGCTCAGAGAGGTACTACTCTGTGAGTGTTTCGAATGGATGCATGTTACAAGCTGGGAACACACAGAGCTGAACCAGCAGGAGCAACCCCTCTCTGCCGCGCTGCTGTGACTCGAACTTGCGTGGGAAGCACTGCGCTGCAGATCTGAATGGCTTGGAGGGAACATATAATCTGGGCGGAAAGAGGCTGCTTGGAAGACACCCCCTGGCGGGAGTGAAAAAGGATACCATACTCACAACTTAGAATCTAGACTTTTGTATTGGAACTGAGCTGATTATCTCATTTTTGTCCTTGAGATATATTTATTTGGGGGAAGAATTGTACATCACCTTTGTTAACTTTGATAACTGTTTCAATAATTCTAGGCATTTTTCTTGAACCTTGCCAGCACTGAGGAATTCAGTGGCCTGGCTCTCAAAGCAAGCCGTATGAGTAGGTTTCCCTCCGCTGTGAATGGTATGGCTACAAAGCACTGTTCATTTAACAAACACCAGATGTATTCATTCTGTTCTTCAGCGTCATCTTAGAATCCACACTTAGGATAATGATGCCATCATGATTCCTCTTTGAAGGCACTTTCTAAGCACATGAACTATACTCAGTCATTTAATTTTTGTAACTACACCTTGTAATATGGCAACTCTTAGGACTCCCATTTGACAGATGACAAAACTGAGATACAAAGGAATTGAGTATCATGTCTGTGGTGGATCTAACCACATGTTCTGCAGATCTTCTCAGGCTCCATGACCCACAGGATTTGGCCACTGGTCTTTGCTTGTTCCCAAGCATGAAATGGCAGAATTTCTATGATCATGAAGCCCCCAGTCACACTGTTATAGAGCAACCCCGATATTAAACGGGTTTCTGGCTGTGGGTCCTCACCCGCGCGCTTTAAAGGGACTTATGAATACTCTACTACAGACACACACAAAAGGGTTAATAAAAGGTTTATTTACAAGAGGAAAGGAAATAAGGAAAATGTACAACTCAGGGAGAAAATAGGGAAATAAAGTCTTTAATGCGTCCTACCCCATCCGACGACCTTGAAACCCAAAGTCACTCCCAGAGCTGGCCGGACGCTCCGAGCTGGCCGAGAGCCCAAAAATGGAGCGCCCCCCAAAGCCCATGTGTCTGCCTTTTGTATCCACCTGGCTGCTTAACCCCACCCTCAGGTCCCAGCCACCTTCCCTTTGGTGGGGATGGGGATGGGATGTGGAGTTCCCAGTGTCTTTGGCTTTGACCTGGGGTGGGGGTGGAGTCCACGAAGCCTATATGGAATTTGCTTTGGGACATCCTTTTCCCCCTAACAACACCACTTCTGTTGTCACCACAGCTACAGCCTTAGGTGTCCCAGGCATGGCACCAACTTCTATCAAGAGGTTCCCTGTTCTTAGGCTGGAGTCGAAAAGGTTCTGTCTTCCCTGGAATCTGTACAGAGGGGTTGGATAACACTAGCCCCTGAGAGTATGGGGGAAATTCAGCCCCATGAGAGGTTCATCCCAAGGCGTTCTCTGCTCCTCTTTAGACAAGTCTGATGCTCAGTAATCAGCAATGATGGCAGCTTGGAAACATGCACTTTACATTTTGTTCTTCCTACTTCCCTATCTTGGCTGCTTTCTCCCTTACCCTGTTTCCCTGGCTGGTATTCCCAGCATTAACATGGGAGCTTTCAATATAGGCTCTGCTTTCCAGGGAACATGGATGGAGGCAGTGCCTAATGGCTTCCAGTGAGTAAGTGACAGCAATCTAATCTATCCCCTCTTTGTTCTGCTTGTATTATATTGAGTCACTAATTCTATTTTAAATTCCTGTGCAAAGACAGAAACTTATGAATTAGTAATAAATAGAAGCAAGATTTTCCTACATCATGAAAACATCATTCCATTTGAAAGAAAAAGAAAGCAAATTTCCAGACAATTTCACTAACCCTAAACTTCCAACACACACACACACACACACACACACACAAATCCATTTTCATTATATATTATTTAATAAAGAAAAGAATGGGTGGATAAAACTTAACTATCATTCCAAAGCCATTCTGGTGAATTTCATGAAAACAAATTTAACCAAAAAAACCACAAAAAACCAAAAACAAGAAAACCAAACATGCGTGATACACAAAACCAAAAGGTCTCCACAAAGAGTCTAATATCAGAAAATCAGGAACAGTGATTTCTAATTCCACATAGGAGACTTTTTTTTTAAATGAATTCTCTAGACATTTCTGAATTTCTTTAAAGCATTAAGTTGTGAAACTTACTATATACTTGAAACTCAGTGCGAAGTCTCAAATAATTGGTTCAGAACATTCCTCTGACTTGTTATATTTTTAGACAAATTTTCTGAACCCATCTACTAATGCAACAATTTGAGAAGTACATTGAAACTTGCTGGCAATCCTTACCTAAGCTCACTTCTTTCCACATCATATCAGCTCTCACCTCATTTACCATAGTACCCAAATCCTGCATAAATGTGGAATGAAAAGAATGAAAGTAATTACTTTGGGGAGGTTGGCTCTTTTATTGCTAGTACTCCTTTTTAAAAGCACAGTGAACATTTTTCAATATCTGACATGCAGAGAAAAGGTGAGACTATTTTTCTACACATGTCTGATCTGGAAGTACATGATTTGTTCTGGAACCTCAAAACAAGAAAAATGTTAGAGACTCAAAGTTCAGAGCATTGAAAATGTCTTAAGACTTTTTATAATAGATGCATCAAAAAGATGAACAGAGAAGTTATATTTAGTTGAGTTAGGTGACAACTGAGTGGGGTAAAAACTTTTTAAAAAAGATTCGAACACAATTACTGAAAAATTTTGAGATTAAAAGTGGTAGTACCAAATAAAAATTCAAATAGGAAGGTACAGAGCTATTAAGATGGAGATTCTCACTTCCCTCTTATTATTTCTCAGAAAATAACATTGTGACTAAATATAGCGATGATGTTACAGGAATAGACTTTTGGTAATTAAAATCTCCTAATGGCAGGACAGGTGTGAAAACATATTTCAGTATATTTAAGACAAAGCTGACCATTTAGAAATACAAGGGGTTCAGCCTGGATCCACTCTAATTCCTTCCCGCGATCATATTTGACATTAATTTTTCCTACATAGTTTTTCTTTTCTAAATGAAAATGTGGTGGCATCTTAAACTCCAGGAATAGACAGCAGGAAAAAAAAAAATCCTTCAAAAAAGTCATTGAGCATGGGTTTGTCCATTGTGAAAGGAAGCAAAACTTGACTGGTGTCTTTCATGTTAAGGAAATTAAAAATTATTTAATCCATTTGTTGCATCAAAAGAAGTACAGTTTCTAAATTTTATTTACCATCCTCAAATACTATATGGCCCCATGAGACTTTTCCTGCTGACTTAGCTACATTTTTATGAAGATTATGACATAGTTTTCCTTGATTTAATATAAGATGTCCCCTTCTCAAGGCCTACTCACTATATGTATTTATAGTTTCTGTTCCAAAGTTTCTTTTGTCTTCTTGTTTTTAGTAATTCTAACTCCTCCTCCTAGATCATACACCCATGCCCATTAGACTTTTTTAAGTATTCTCCCCAATACTTCATCCTTCCTTATAACAATGTCCTTTTTATAGCATAATATGTTGCCAGAAATATATTTGAGCTGATCTGGAAATCCTGTTGCTGAAAACAGCATGTCTGTTTCTATTAAAAGCCTTATTTATGCTCCAAGGGGAGGGTTGATCAGTTTCCTTTGTTTTACTTTCTGGAATAGCACACATGAGGCCCTTTTGCTGAACAACTGAGAAAAGAAAATATCACTACGTGGTGCCATTTAGCAAGATTTTGCAGCTACACATTCAATGGTAATCGACACACTCCTAGATAACAATGTGGTGATCAGTCATTCATCCATTCATTCATTCAACAAATGCTCATTTTGTATCCAGTGTGTGTTGGGCCCCATTCTCAGTGATAGTAACTATCATGTATCAATTGCTATACTGTGTCAGGTACACATAAATGCACATGATGAATCAATCATTTCTTACAATAACCCTGTCATTTACCAATAAGGAAACTAAGGCTAAAAAAATAAAGTCTCTTGGAAGGGGTAGGGAAGGGCCTCAATGCCAGGCCTGATGACAGTAGAAAAGTGTCCAATAGAAGATTTGCCATAGGGAAACAAGATCCTTACAAAAGAAGAGTGTCAATCAACATGAAAGTTTTAGGTCTCCCAAAGTGATTAGAGGATTAACCAATATCATAACCAAGCCAATGGCTGCCAGGACAGCAAACTCCATCCTATTATTTTAGTGACCCTAAAACTTAATGGAAATCTCCATTTCCTGCAAGTACATACTCAATTCTACAGTCAACCATCACTGGGCCAGAACAGTCCTCAGCAGAGGCAGAAGAGTCAAATGATCCACAGGGGACTCTGAGACCACTCTTTGTCACTTAGTAACTCTGGAACTGAGGAACATATGGCCTCTGTGAGTCTTAGTGTCACTGTCACAAGATTATATGAGGACCAGACCTTCGTGGAAAAGCAAATAGCACAACACATTTATCTAGTAGATACTCAAGGCAAAGTCTTTACTTTTCTCATTACTACATGATGAGCTAAACTAATCCAGTTCAAATACATTCAACTGGTCTTCCTTCTGCTCCTCCAATGCTTGAACTTCTTCAATGTTCCTAAGGTTTTCAAGATAATTTTCCAACTTATTTAGTTTGGAACACTAAACATTTACAGTTTTTTTCAGTATCTGACACATAAAGTTGTATCACTTGTTTATGGCTGGTGACCACTCTAAATGGTCAGTGCTATCCCATGCCAACTTTTAAACATTGGTAATATCACTCTTGCCTGTATTACATGTCACTCTTTATTTCAGTCTTGTTTAGTGGCCAACAAATCCCTGCCTCTATTCTTTCCTATTATCTCCTCTGACTGAAATGCCTTCTTAGATCCCACTTTTTATTATTTCCCTTTCATTTCCTAGTAATAAGATGATCACAGAATTGGTCAATCATCCTGAAACAATCTGAGAGTAACAGGAAGTACTATTACTGATAGAGTAAACGGTAGGCATAAACTTGGACTCTCCCAAGTAAGAAGAATCTCCCTACCAGAAAGCCAGCTTCACTGCTATCATGGATGATTTAGAGTCCCCCTTCTGTATATCTCTCACTTCATGACATCAGCCTGATCTCACGGTACTGCCTTTTCTTTCACTATTTTTGTTGTTGTTATTATTATTATTAATTTTTTTGTAGAAGAAATGGGCTATAGGCCAGAGGTGGTGGGTGGGGGGGAGAGGATCCAGCAGACAAAGTGGGGAACAGAACAGGCAGGTTTTACTGAAATACACAGCTAAGGGAAGCAGCAGGGGGCAAGACCAGAGAGGTCTGTTGCTCCATGTGAGCGTTAGCTCCCTGGGTGGGCACTGAATTCAGGCTGCAGTATGTTGATAGTCCTGAGATTTAATGCCTAGGCCACCAGGGAGGTCCCACTACCTTACTTTTACACTGGACTCTGAACTCTTTGAAGACAGGTATCATCCTTTGTGTATTTCTATCCCCAGTACTTACATATACCTAGTGTATCACTTATTATACAGCACATTATTTACCAAAGCATTGAATGGATTGTCAAATAAATTCAGTACATTATCATGAAAACTAAAAGCATTTTCAGGTATGCCATCATTCCATTTCTCTGCAGTAGCATTTATTCCATGTGCATTCATTTCCAAATCAATTTCCGCTCATGAAAATAATGGATCCTCCAGGAGCAATGGAAATGGCTTATATAAACCAGATCACACTCCAGTTTGCCATTTTCTCCCTGTTCCACAGGGACTGAATTTTCTTTAATCCCTCTAGTTTGAATAATTTGAAAAGAAGTTCATTCTCCGATGGCTTAGATAATAGGTAAAAGCTTTTGGATACTAAGTGGGCAAGTCCAGTTCCAGGAAGCAGATTGTGACCATGCTGCTCCAAAACAAGTTTGTTTATTTTTTCACACCAACATCAAGCTGCTGGTGACTATCTTGCTCTCAGAATTACCTCCAAAAAGCAAAAAGCCAACTGGAATGGCAGGCAGAGTGCAAATTATTCCTCCCTTTTCCCCAGGTGGCTTGTGAATAATTCAGGGCCTCTTGTTACCTTATAGGTATGACAGAATAAGACAGAATTTAGGAGAGATTTCATCATACAGTGGGTTTGAAATGAGACCTGCGAGGAGTCATGATTCTGACACTTGCTGGCAGACTGATCTAGGGAACATGAACAAGAATTAGACTTTCTTCATGCAATTTCAGACTCAAATGATTCCGTTTTCAAGTGTATTTGTAAATTGTAACACCCTTAACCTATAAACCCTATGCAACATTCTGGAAACTTCGGTACTTCCCCCTCATGGCAAGTTTGACTGTTTCCATCATTAATTGAAAAGATCAATATGCAGAAAGTAATGGAAAAAATCAGCTCAATGTACCCCAAATTTGTGTGAAAAGGGCTTTAATACGGAAAATGATGTGTACACATTTTTATTGCTCTATATGTAAGGCAGATTCTACCTTAAATATTGAGAAAAACAGTGGAGTAGACAACAGTAAATAATGTAATCACTAAGTAAATGAAATCCATTTTAGAGTGCCATGTGTTGTGTGTGCATGTAAATATGTATATATATACACATGTTCTTTACATATGTACATATTAATTGGCTATGTCTATGCATAAAGTAACTTTCTCTGGAAATGTTTTTTACTTTACTTTTATTTATTTTAGATTACACAGTGGAGCAGCAATTACTGTACAATAATAAAAACTGCCACATAAAAATGAGGAGAAGTTGTCTGAAAATGTAATGCATTACTGAATTTTTCTCTTAATTTACAGAGAAAATATTACTCAGTAAACTTTATTGTATCACATTCACTAAAATTGCCTCAGGCAAATTTTCTAACATAAAATAAAGATTTCAGGCAGCATTAGCATAAAAAGTGAAATGTTATAGTTAAATATATAGTAGTATGATATAGATGTCATAGAATTTTATTTTCCATAGTTTATTAGTTTAATGGGTTAAATTGTCCATATGATAACAATTGTTCATTGTATTTTATGGAAGTATATTACAGTTTTTCTTCTAATTGAACAATCACATAACCTAGTTAGATACTCAAGTTGTTTCAACAATCAGTGTTTCTTATGAAGTTCACACCAAAGAAACTATGTAATTTCTATTTCTCTGTAACCTATTACTTCACCTTCTTTAAGAAACACTACATTATTAATATCTTTTGCACATTTCATATTTGCTGTGAAAAATTCTGGGATAATATATTTCTCTAACCATTAAGTCAATTAATATTAATGTTAGATTAAGTGATTCAGGACTTTTTTGTTTGAAATGTCTTTTGAATAGTTTTAAGCATGGTATACATATTTTAAATATATCTAATGAATCTTCTTTCCAAGAAATCCTTTGATGTTACTTGAGATATTAAACTTGGACCAAATAATTTAAACATGTATTGAAGTTAGTAAGATGGAAAGTAAGCATTAGAGCAAGATTCAACATTTACAGTAGATTTTTACTTTAAAAGCCGGATGATGCTTTTTCTTCAGAATGAATATAGTTTTTTCAGAAAGTTATAGTGCAATTTCCCATTTTACATAATTCAAGCAAAATTTTGGACATAGACAGGAGAATATTTCACATCTAATATTTAATATTAAAATTTCACAATACCCATTGCATCCATATGCATTGATAATAATCAATTTGTATTAGTGGTTTCAAAAGCTAATTAATGTATATACTGAAAGCATATACTTTATAAACTTTATGTGGATTGTAAACTATATATTTTAAAAATTTTATTTAGTTTGGTGTAGAAGAACTGGGGTATAGGCCAGAGGTGTGGGTGGTGAGAGGATTTACCAAATATGAGGTTGGGGGGGTAGGGGAATGGGGATGGGAGGCACTTTTTATGGGGTGTGGGGGGGGAGCAGGACAAGCAAATCTACTGAAATACACTGCTGAGGGGAACAGCAAGCGAGACAGGAGAGGTCCGCTGCACCATGCATGGGTTAGCTTCCTGGCTGGGGATCGAACTCAGGCCACAGCACTGATAGCACTGAGGCTTAACCCTTAGGCCACTAGGGAGGCACTATGCATTTTTAAAAGACCACATCTTTACAACCAGATTGTTCAAAAGGAAAAGAGTGTGGATGTGCATTTTAGAAAAGTCTATGACTTTTCATGCATGTGCTATTTTCTCCATAATTCCTCTTTACATTTTTTTCACAAGGGAGCATTGAAGACTAGTATTTAGTCAAACCTTCTTTAAGAAATAAGAATGATTTAATGAAGGGTTTCTGTAATAGCAACCACATTAACTATATAGTTAAAAGGAATTCAATTATTTAGATAATTATTAACATTGCTTGAATCTATTTTTGAGTTAGAGATTTATTTAGATTTTATTTTTTTTCAATGGTTTGGTCTTGCTTTGCTCTACCTATTTAATAATATCATGATGTAGGTACAATGCATCTCAGATGTATGGAAGTGGTGTCAACTGGGGTCAGCTCTGCACCTGCTCCTTTTGATTTAATAATTGAGGGGTACTATTGGCATCTAATGGGTAGAGGCCAGGGATGTTCCAGTACATTCTAAAGTGAACAGGACAGCCTCCTGAAAAAGAATTATCCAGCCTCTATGACAGCAGTACTGCCAGGAGAAACGCTGGTTTATGGCAAGGGTTGAGCTTGAGGTTTTGGTCACTTTCATAGCAAATTGTGAGATAAGAGATGAAATCAACTGTGAAACAATTTACTTAAGTATTGTAGAAAGTGTCTCAGAATTTCAGAAGTTTTGCTGATTAAAGATTAGATAATGAATCATGGTTTAGGATAGGGACTTGCCGTACAGGAAGTTTTCTACTTACAGTGATTTAGAATACAAAGACATCTTTTAAATTATTAAATTAATAAAAAGTTAAAAGCTTATTAAAAACCAGTGTATTCTAAAATGCTTGTTTAAAGTTCTCAATACATTATGGTAACTAATTCTCCCCCATATGAAATGAATTTATTTGTGAAATTCTTTATTCCTTAATGATTGGCATTTATATTTCCTAGAAAAAATAATTACACTTAATGCATATTACAGCCAAATTCTAGTGTAGTAAACCATACAAATCATTTCTATGTAAAAATTATAGAAACAATTAGAAAACCTTTTGTGTATGTTTTCAAAACTTTTTTTAATAACTGATCGAGAAACCCCCTTTGACAGTGGGATGCAGATTAAATCCCACAGCTCCCTCTTTCAGAGATAGTGGAGAATATGGTGATTTTGTTCAGTAGTTATGCTTTTTGCAACTTTTAATGAGTTTCATCAGTGAAGTACGCAGGGAAATTCTTTTTTTCTAAATATATTTGCTTCTGAGTATGACGAAACTATTAGTCATACCAAACATATACCTAACTACAAGCCTCTTTATGGTGCAACATTTTAAACATTGCTGTGAGCATCTTTGTCCTTTCGTCCTGAATAAGAATTGAGTAAAATTAAGCTATAAAACCTGTAAAGCGGATATTTGCTTTAGAATCTAGTATTGCCCCCATTCCAGCTGTCAGACTGTCTAGATTATTAATTGGCTAATTGAGAAATTAATTCATACCATGTTGCTAGTGGAATAGGCCCATCCCTTTCCATATACACAAAACCATCTTTTTCACCTAACAAACACAAAAGAAATACTAACTACACTGCTGGCAATTTCATTGCAGGTTGCAAATAGTAGTTCTCTGGGAAAGTGTGAGGGAAATAATTTGGGAAAACTGTCTTTTAAATAACATCATGTGAGAAATCTCTTTCATCTTTGTGAATGGTAGTTTTATGAGGAAGCAATAGAGTTTCAGCAAAAAGAAGAGTACCAGTTTAGAATGTTTTAATTTGTTATCACTTTACATGTTTTCTTTTGCTTCTTGCTACTCTGTATCTGACATCTTTCAGCAATTATTTTTCAGACATACACTTATTATCAACTATATGAAACTGAAAATAAATTCACGTGCATTACTCAAATCATGGCTATCTGATCACCTCTGTGTCATGTCCATTAGAAGGAGCAGTGGCATGTGGCTGGAGTCTATACTGGAACCACTTCATTGCTCATACCTTCGCTGGCCCACCTATAGTGTAAGAATAAGCCTGGCCATATTCTGCAAGCATTGGGGTCTGCTGTTAGAAGCAATGACAAGATAAAAAACAAAAATATAAAACTATGAACACCAAAACTGTCGGGCATGGTTATTTTTATTATGCCATCTTTAAATCAATTCTAGAATTTTTATTTAAAATTTAAAATTTTTGTTTTGCTGAATTCTTCTCCAGTAAGATGAATGACCAATCTTTTAGCATTACTCTGGGTGCTTTGGGGTGGAGGGCGTTATTGCTGTGTTGTAGAGTCTGAAATAATTTTCTTATTTTATTTGGGTCTGGTGTTCAAAACATGAAGGAAAAAGCCCTCATCATTACCACGCCACTTGTTCAAAATAACCACACATGGCATTACATCAGCTTTGGGGTTATAATTACTCTGGGCAAGTACAGAATAACAGAATAAATTCTTGAAATGACATATAAAATCTGCCATTTGTCACAGTGTAAACCTAAAAGCTCTAAGAAAAATTAATGACTTGTTAATTAGGATTCTCTATCCTCTCATTGCAAAACTAATCATTTATTTGCAAGATGCTGCATCTTCATTAAAAACATTAGTATGCTGAGTAGATAGCAGTTTTAATTTCATAAATCATATTGGAATATCAACACTGATATTTCATTTCATCAGTCCTCAGGACAATGAATATTTCCACATTATGCTATCTGCCCAAAATGGACAATTCTTTATAGTAACAAAAACATATTTATGACTAATTCACACTAATCACTATTTTTAAGGAGTTTTCCTGAATATCAATTAGCTATATGCAGTGTTCTTTGAGAGAGAGATTTGTAGGATGTATATACAATCTCGGAGGGCGGGGAAAGACATTATCATATCTTACCTCCCCAAAATATTGCTTTATCTTAAAACACTAAAAAGCTATCTTTTCAGTATTTCCAAGGAAAGTGAGTCTGTGCCTCGGATATCTTCTAGAAGAGCAAGAGCAGCTAATATACATTAATAAGTCCTCTTAATTACATATTCCACATTTTTAAGGGAACATCTATTTTCCCAATTGCGACTTAACTAGTTAACAATGTTGTGAGTTCCAGTCACTTGGAATGTTGTCGCTGGGCACCACAGAAGTGTCTCAGGACAATATCAAGTGCTTAAGAGGAGACTATATGGAATTTTAGATGGCACTAGGCAATTCACAAAGAAAATCTTCCCAATGGATAACTGGAAGTGAGAGTTTAAAGCCACTTCACTTGGATGGAATCAGAAGACAAAGTAACTTAGTACTGTTGAGAAAAAAATAATTTCACTAGACAGAAAGAACTCTGGGAGGAGTTGATCTGGATTTTTCTCCATACATTGAAATGAAGCCATTCTGTGAGCTAGCCCACCTTTCAAAATGTTCAAGTAACTAAATGCATAAGCAAGTAATATGCATACAAAGTACTCTGGTTATTTTAGAGAAAATAAACAACCCAATGTTTACAAGTATTTAAAGATTATTCCTTCCTAAATAGAAAAGCATACATTAGTATATTTGCTTTTTAAAGTAGCATATTACTTAACTCTTTTAAAATAATAAGCTTGATTTTTTTAGAGTAGCTTTAAATTCACAGCAAAATGGAGTGCAAAGTACAGAGAAATCTCATATACCACCTTTACCCACAAACACCACCTCCCCCACTATTGACATCTGGTGGTACATTTATTACAATCGATGAACTTACACTGACACATCATTATCACTCAAAGTCCACAGCTTACATCAGCATTCACTCTTGGTGTGGACAATCTGTAAGTTTTGACAAGCATATAATGACATGCATCTACCACTATAGAATCAGACAGAAAAAAAAAGCTATGTTAGTGACTTTTTCTTATATTGTTTTGCCTACACAATTAAAGCTAAGGGAATTCTTTTCAGGTGGTACTGTCTCTATTTAACTCCAAAAAGTGCAGTTACTAAAAATAAAGCCTTAATCTAAGCTCTTACTTGTAGTTTCTAAAACACTGAGTATTAATTGGATTTTTCTTAAATTAACATAAGGGAAGGGTTATGATATGCCCGTTAAATGCTCTGCTCATTTGACATGATATCTTTCCAGAAATATCTGTAAGTAGATACAGGATTTTTCATGGATTAAAATGTCAGTAGTTGATTTCATAAAGAGGCAATACCACAATTATACTTCTTGGGCTATTCTATACTCAAACCAAATTTCTGGGAACATTTCCAACTATACTCAACAGTCTTTCTAGGTTAGTGACCAGGAATGTTTGCAAGTGACTAAATTTATATCATTTGGGCAAAAATTCTATTTATGGTTCAGGCTATGTTGGTATAGAACAAAGGAGAGGAGAGAATTGACAATTATCCTATTAATTTGATGAATGTGGACAGCCATTATCAGATATTTCAAACCACCAAATAGAATTTCTTTGTCTCGATGATCTAATTTGTTAACCAGATAACTGCCAAGACTCCAACTTCATTCTGTTCTGTATAAAATTATTCATAATTTGTCAGTATTTCCAGGATCAGCTACTGAAGGGAAATGTATGTAAATGGATGGATATTTTTGCATTAAAGCTGCATTTCTCACTCCATATCGATGATGAAAAGAAAGAACATAGTTATGGCTATTTTTATTCTGTTTCTGGCCAGTAATGGATTATGGTGGGCGTTAATGGATGCTTTGGTGGGCATGATGTGGTAACATATATCTGAAAAGGCATAAATTTATTTTCGTAAATTATATACAGTGTTGTAAATTGATGTTACCTCAACGAAAAATGATACAATGATAGATAGATAGATAGATAGATAGATAGATAGATAGATAGATAGATAGACAAACAGCAAGCAATGTGGCGTGGTGGTTAAGATCAAGAGCTTTGGAGGCAGCATGCTCAATTCAAATACTGACTTGCTTCTCACCATGTATGTGACCAATGCCTCAAATTGTCTGTCTGTAAAATGGGAACCATTAGTGTCTTTTTCATGGGTCATGCTAAGGATTAAATAAGTTCAGTAAATATAACTGCTTAAAAATAGAGCTCAAATCATTATAGGCATCCAATGAATGTGGCTATTTTCCTTATACTAAACTCATCATTAAGGTCAGCCAAACCCATGAAATATCTTTTTGGAATGATGAAAATGTCCTAAATCCAAATGTGTTTTAATTTAATAAATATCATGTAGTTATTCACTTAATTCAGGGGAATTTCATGGTAAGTCAATGACACCTCAATAAACTCATCAAAAACAACTAAATGGAGCCTCCCCGGTGGCGCAGCGGTTGAGCGTTGTGCTGTGAAGCTGTCCGCAGCCTCTGCAGAGCCGGTTCAGTTCCCCACCAGCCAGGGAGAAACCCACATAGTGAAGCAGATCTCTCCTGCCTTGCCCACTGCTCCCCTCAGCAGTGTCTTCAGTCCGTCTGCCTGTTCTGCTCCCCACTCTGTGATGAATTCTCTCACCCTCCCGTGCTTCTGACCTGTACCCCAGTTCTTGTATAAATAAATAAATCTTAAAAAAGACAACTAAATGGATGGAAACTAAGCTTTTGGTGATGATCATAACGTAGTATATATAGATGAGATGTCAAATTATAATGCTGGACACCTGAAACCTAAGCAATCTGTTACACCTATGTTACTTCAATAAAAAAAAAAATAATTTAAAAAAAGTTTGCCCAATTTTATTATTCCAATAGCCCTAGGCTACTTAGCTGTAAATTATGAGAGCAAGTATTTGAGAAGCATGGGAGAAGGAAGAGAAAATCTGCTGGAGGTAGAATCTATCCCCTCTCCTCTCCCACTGTATGAGCTACTTCTTAATTTACCAGTAAATCATTCTATGAGCTTTCTCCTTTGAGCTGCTGCTTAGCCTATCCTCCCACAGCACACAAGTTACCATGAATGATCTGTCCAGCACTGGGAGTTAAACTCTGAGAAGGCCTAAGAATCATCTTGTGTTCACAATGGGTTTTACATTTATACTTAAAACTACTGTCTCCTGCAACCCTGTTCCTTAAAATGCAGTTCAAATGGACAATCCTCTAGGTGTTACTTTCTCACTCTCATTTCCTCATTGATGATTTTTAAAATTTCTTCATTGATTCACTCAATAATTCTGCATTTATTGTGCTACCACTGTATGCTGCAAACAAATTCCTAGAAAGTAGAGGGTAAAAAGACCAGGATAATGTGGTTCCTGCCCTCAGGAGTCTCCTGACTACAAATGTGTTTCCATCAGTCTGGGTGTAACCTCTTAGTATGCTCACTCATTGCTAACTTAAAAGAAAATCTTGAACCTTCTTTGAAATTCCTTCCCCCTTTCCAATATAAATAATCCTTCCTACTTCTCCATCTCATAGGGGAGGTGCTAAAGATTAAAACTGGCTCCTTCCAGAGCATTATTCCTTTGCCATTTTCTAACTTATTATTTTGGAGTCTACATCATCTGCTTATCCTTTTTATCTCTGTGCTAATTTTATCATCTACCACTTTCTTGGACACCCTCCAAGTCCTGCAAACTATAGATCTAAAATGCCCATTCCTACTCATTCAATCCAAGTCTACATCCTTTTCACCTGTTGTTGCCATAGTCTTCTAACTGATCTTCCCTCTCCAGGCTTCTCATACTACAATCCATCTAATATAAATCTTGGAATAATTTCTTAAATTGCAGATTTAAACATGGTTCTCCTCTGTGAAAAATATGCCCCCACTTCTCACTGCCCATTCAATAAAATAGTCTTCTTTTTCTTATATCCAGAGCTTTCTACCATCTGTTTCTCTTGTGAAGTTGGACCCATTGCCAAATTGGCTGTTTCACATGCCCCCACAACTCACTCTTCCCCCTATTTAAATTTATTCATCGTTCCTCTCTTTGCAGCATCATACTTCATCTCCAAATCATCATATTTGACCATCATTGCTTTATATCATTCCTTAACCCTCAAACTAGGATTATATTTATCCTCCTTCTGTATCAGATAATTATCCATTAATATTTTTCTTATGCTGATAAACACTGTCTACTTCAAACATTTGTGTACACATCCTGCTTTACTTACTTACAAGCTCATTGAGAGTGGGGGGTGTGGACTCAAGTCTAGTTCAGGACCTGTACACACACTATTGAACAGATTGATGGTTCTAATACATGTTTTGAGATAGAATTCTACAGGGCTTGTTAAAACACAGACTACTGTACCACCTTTTCCCCAAGTATTTGAGTCACTAGATAAGGAAAGAGACTTGAGAATTTGCATATCCAACTACAGCAGCTAGGTGATGCTGATGCTACTTGTCCAGGAACCACAGTTCAAGAATCACAGACACAGACAGAGTGAAAGCTTCTAGACTCAAACCTATTTCTTACTTCTTTAAATGCCACAAAACTTTGCATATGGAGGCAAACTTTCTGAACCCTAAGTTCTTCCTGCATAAAAATGAAATCATGATATCACTAACTCTATGTACAATAAGGCTGGGTGTTAAAATTTAACTACAACAATATGTAAAATACCAGAGAAATAAATGTTGAATGAATAAAAATATCTAAGACCTCTACCTCAGAAAGTCAGTCTATTTTGTTGGTATTTTTCTTTGTGTCCCCTTTTCTTTTTCTGTGAATTTTGATTGAGATTATTCTCCAGTGAAACAATCACCTTCCTTTTCTCCTGTGTAGGCTTATTTGAAATATGTGCTAAATAAACCTAATGCTACATTAAAAATCAAATACAATAACTATACTTTAGAAATTCTCCACTTGGGTCTGTTTGCAAGGTATACATGACAACAAATTGGTCCATCAATTGAAAAATTCTCTTTACTGGAAATCAATGATATGGTTCATTTTACATGGGCCCCTGAAATTTAGGACTAGTAATACAAAGAGGTCAGTTTTCCTTAAGAGAAAAATTTAAGGGCACGCTAAAATACTAAGTAGTTAGAATAATGATATTTTAACGAAATATTTTTTTAAAATGCCAAAAATCTATAATGGTGAGAAAAAGCTTCCATATGTTGGATATTGCCATCATTTCTTGGGTATGACAGCAAAAATATATACACCAAAAGAAAAAAAAAAGATAAATTAGATAATATCAATTACAAACTTCTATGCATTGAAGGATATTATCAACAGAGTAAAAAAGCAACCCGCAGATGGAAAGATGTATTTATAAGGCATGTATCTGAAAAGGAGCTAATATACAGAACATATAAATAATTCCTACAACTCAACAACAAAACCAATCAGCCCTGCTTAAAAAACAATGGCAAAGGACTTTAGTAGTCATTTCTCTAAAGAAGGTATACAAATGACTGGTAAGCATATGAAAAGATGCTCATCATCACTAATAATCAGACAAGTGCAGATCAAAGTCACAATGAAATACCACTTCACAAACATTAGGTTGACTGTTATAATTTAAAAAAAAAAACAGGAAATAATAAAGATTGTAGAGAAATCAAGACCTTTTGCTTTGCTAGTGGGAATGTAAAATGGTACAGATGCTATGGAAAACAACATGACAGTTCTTCAAATAATTAAATACAAAATTATTCTATCATCTACCAATTCCACTTTTAGGTACACACTCAAAAAAATTGAATTCTGAGAGTAGGACAGATATCTGAACAGCCTGTTCATAACACTCTCATTCCCAAAAGCCAAAAATTAGAAGCTATGCAAGAGTCACCAATGGATGAATGGATAAACAAAATGTGGTACGTACATATAATGGAATATCATTCCATATTAAAAAGGAAAGAAATTCTGATACGTGCTACAGTGTGGATGAACTTGAAGACATTATGGTAAGTGAAACAGGCCTGTCGCAAAAAGACACACAGTGCATGCTTCCACTTATTTGCAGTATACCAAATGATCAAACACAGAATCAGAAAGTAGAGTGGTGGTTGCCAGGGGCAGTGGGGAGGCAGACATGGAAAGCAGGTGTTTGATGGGCATGGAGTTTCTGTTTAGGAAGATGAAAAAGTTCTGCAATTAGTTGGACAACAATGTAAATGTATTTTATATTGCTGACTCTACACTTAAAAGTGGTTAAGCTAATATATTTTACCTTGTATGTATATTATACCAATTTTTTAAAAGTTTTAAAAATCTCTATGAACAAAGTATCAAAATGTCTAATAAGGGCAGGATCAGCACAAAGTTGTTGAGAAGTTGCCCACTTCTCTGGGGAAGATATCAACTGAACACATGGTTCTCTTATTGTGCTTTTCAAGGTTAGTGAATGGTATCCCAATACCTTGTGAAATAATTTCCCACCCTTTGTGCTTTACCAAGAATGGGTTTGTATTTTGCAAGGCATCTCCCCACGTTTAAAACCTCCATTTCTGATTTTTAAAACCTCCATTTCTCCATTGCTCTGTTAGGGCAGAACAATCTGAGAGAACAAAGGAGCATCTAAATGGTACATCTATAACTACAAGTCTAGTGCAGGACAAGAAATTCTCACTGTTGATCTATAATATGAGTGCTCTTATCATTGTTCAAATACTAATCCTTAAAATAATAAACAGCATGGTATAGTCTCAGCACACTTCAATAAGCTCATTTAAACATCCTCACTGCTCTTCTTAAACAGAGCACTTAAGTGGCATTACTTGAAGCAACTGAAGAAGAAACACAAGACATAGAGGACAATTCAAGGAAGAACCAAGATTCTGCTAATCACAGGACACATAGTAACAGAGCAGGACAATATCCATGGTGTTTAGAGATGGACTATGGTGTCTTGACCACAGGATTTAGAAATGGAAAATGGATTCTCAGTCTTCGGTATCAGCTACCGCACTGCAATTCCATTTGTTGCTACTGAAACCACAGAAAAGCAAGTACAATTTTAATTTGGCATTTAGTTCCTGCAGTTCAAACTTTAAGCAGTGACAATTGCCTAAATCTTAAGTGTTTGAAAAAGATGTGATGAACATGTTTTTTTTTAAAAAAAAAAAAAAAGCTCAATAAGCAATTTGAATTATGTGTCTTATTTTATTTCTTACTGTTGAAGATGGACGCTGAAATGTGTATCTAAGGTCTTTTAGGTACACAAGTAAAAGCAATGTCATGTATTCTGTTCTAACTGGTAATTCAGCATTTTAGGATTAGCCAAGAGATTTATCAGGCAGCCTCCAAGGGAAACAGAGTTCAAGCCTGGCCTCATCAATAATACATAAATAAACTGAACAATTAGGTACAAGTGGCTATCTTGTCAGACAACTTATTAGTCAATAAATGATACACTCATTCTGCTGCCTAGAGTACAGAATGGAAAGATGTATTAAGACAGAAAAAGGGTTGAATAAAATAGAGACAAGCAGCTGAGGCTGCCTTACCTCCCGACAGCCATCGGGCTTTGTTCTTACCTCACACTGCTATGAAGGAAGACCTGGATATTAACATGTAAAGGTGAATGAAACTTAAATTAGGAGTGTTGCCTCTAATTTTCCTGCCAATTTAAGCAACCTAGGACTTGACAGCAATGGTTGCAGTTGTTTTGGAAAAATGGTAGAAATGGTGGGAGACCAAAAGAGTTTCCCCTTCTGTGGGCCCTAAGTCCTAAAGTGAGTGACCAGAGCAGAAATGGGGATGTGTGATGCACAGTATTTACACATCAAAGCAAGTAAGCCATTCCCACAGTGTTACCTGAGGACCAGAGTAAGTGGGGCACTTGGTGTGAGGGCCATGGAACTGTGGGATGCCGATGGTCACACTCTACACTGTGTGTCATCACTGTGAAGGGGAAGTCCCGAAGATGGGGAAAAATGAGGACAGCAGACACTTCTCCCTTAGAGAATGGTGCTAGAGGGTGAATCTTTTTTGTTTTTGTTTTTAATGAAGACTTAAAGACTAATTTTTTCATTAATGCCTATGTTCTACTTTGCAGCTCTATAAACAGTCATACAAATATAAGCACTGGTTCTATGACTGTATTGCAAACTACTGAAATGTGAAAAGAGAAAAAATTAAGTGGAAAAAAGTAAAAAAAAATAATAAAATTGTTGTCTAATTTTGATTACAACTGGGGGGGGGCTTGAAAGTTTGAGGTGGGATTGGGCATGATAATCAGCTCTAAATCAGTTTTAACGAAATGATTAGCAGAGTCAGAATTAATACTGGTAGCTAAGCCTCCATGTCCAAGCTTGATCAAGTAGATGGTTTGTATTTAGCAACTGTGAGGTATTTTAGCAAGTATCTTCTACCAGCAGGATCTTGGTAAGCTCAGCACCACCACGTTCATATTATCAGAGGCACTGGAAGTGAGGTTGGTGGAAAGAACAACAAATCCACATCCTCCAGTCATGCACCTCCTGTTTGGTTGCCCCACCCCCCAGTGCTAGTGGAGATTTGTGCTCTGTCATTGATGTGCTCCCTTTGAAAGATGTGGTAATCAATACTCAGAGAAAAGAACTTGACCCAAATCACAAAATTAGTTAGAAGTAGTGCAAAAATCCCATCCCAGGCCTTCTGAACCTGGGGATTAGATAAGGTCATTACCACTACGCAGTATGACTAAAACCAGCAGATAAATGCAAATGTTAGCTAGATAGACGCTGTCTAAAAGAGATGAATTGGATGGATGGTGATGCGGAACTTAAAATGATGAAAGAGTTGATTTCGTCATTGCAAAGCCTCAAATAAAATGGAAAAAAAAATAAAGAAACTAAACAACAATAAAAACTCAATGAGTCAAAGGCTACCAAAGAAATCATAAATTCAGTTTTGTGGGAACACAGCTATGCTCATTTAGTTATGTATTTCTTTTTTTTTCCCCACCCCCTTTAGTTATGTATTTCTATGATTGCTTTTGTGTAAGTGAACAGTCAAGTCATTGTTATAAAGACCATCTAATCTATTAAACCAAAACCATTTATCTGGTTCTTTATATGAAAAGTAAGGCGACCTCTGAGAGAAGTCAGATTAAAAGATGCTATTAAATAGTTATTCTTAATCCAGATAAGCAATTCTCAAACTGTGTCTCACAAAACTACATTTTTTGGATGTTATGAGTTACTCTGTAAATAGTGGGTCAATGGGCCAACAAAGCTTGTGAAAACAGTTTTTAAAAAAGCTTACTACAGAACTCTTCAGTCTTTGAAATGTCAACATGCACTGAGAATATGCAAGTCGCAGTGAGGGGTGTTATTTTATTTTCTGCAGTATCTCCAAACTTGACCAGGGGTGAACACATCCAGAGTTGAGTCAATGTTCTCACCAAGATTGTCTTGTTGGTCCTCTATAACAACCATGGGGCCAATGGCTAAAGAGACGGAGGAACAAACTGTCCAGACTAGGAGGAAGTCATATGCTTCCTCACTGGCTCACAAGATCTTTTACATATAAAATAAAAATAATCAAATTGTTCTTCCCTGACAGAGTGCACAGATCAACTCCTATTACAAAGCCATAGAAAATATAAACTCTCAATACCAAATAGGTATTGAGATGCAGAATATCCTTGAGGTGACCATTCCTCTGTCCCTCAGTAATGGCTTAATTATGTACACACACACAAACACACACACAATTATATATATGCACATATATATGTATATATAAATATATATACTTTTCACTAGCATTACACATTTTGCCCCTGTGTTTTGTTCCTATTACCTATAAGCTCAATGTCTGCTTAACTGTTTCTCTTTTGGTGCTAACAAATAGAACATATGCTATTTCACTCGCATCCCATCAGGCTCTTCAAATATTAGAGTTGTAGGAGACTTGGCATTTGTCCACAGAGAAAAAATCAAGCATATTCCCATTAGTTGTGCTTGACTTTGTGTTTGTTTTTCACATAAACAATTTTAAAATGAAATATTCCATGATGATTCATTCTTTTGAACTCAGAGGGTATAATAAGCACTGACAGGGCTAGACACTCAGGCGCATCCTTCCATCTTTTGCCTACCCACTCTGAAGTATGGGCCACAGTTAAGCTGAACGTGTCTCTTGGCAATATCTCGTACAGCAAAAAGTACCTTCTTTCTTTATCTCTTCAAGACAGCTCATCTGCCCAGAGACTTTGTTTTTTTTTTTTTTTTAAAGATTTATTTATTTATTTATACAAGAACCAGGGTACAGGCCAGATTCGCGGAGGGTGAGAGGATTCACCAGAGACAGAGTGGGGAACAGGACTGGTATACGGACTAAGTAAACTGCTGAGGGGAGCAGCGGGCGCAACAGGAGAGGTCTGCCGCGCCATGTGGGACCCTTCCTGGCTGGCCGGCTGGTAGCGAACTGGCACTGCAGAGGCTGCGGAGTTTCAGTTTCACAGTGCTGTGCTCAACCACCTGTGCCACCAGGGGAGGCCTGAATCATATGCAATTTTACAAATGAGGAAAACTAAGGCAGAGAGGAAGGGAGTGCCTCAAATCTAGCTCAGGAGACAGATCCCAGAGCTGACAAGGCACACTGCTGCTCCGGTAAGAAGACAATCTCCGTGATCCCATTCCATGGTGGGGAAAACAGCCAGAAAAACATGCCGGCGAGCATATATAGTGATTCTGATAAAAATGGTTTATAATTATGCAATCCAAATTATCCTACTTAATGAAGCTGAAGAGAATTGCTCATTTAGGATCTGATTAACAAGAAAATTAAGCACTGGCCTTCCAGCTAGAAAAGAGAGTGAAGCATATTCTTCAAGCATTAGAGGAAGTCTGATTTTCCAAAGTGACAGTATGATTTAGGAAAACCCAACAGTGCCTATAAACTCAAATGCACAGTAGGTTAATTAAAAGGAAAACCTACAGTATATTCCAGAGGGGGTTCTTTACTCCAGATATCACCTGGTCCCTTATCAGGACCTGGTTTTTGGACCACAATTGTCTGCAATTGAAGAATATGTCTTTTCCTTAAAACTATAATATATCTCTTCTGTACTTGAAATATGAAACATAAATGAGATTTCTGATTTTAAAATGTCTTCCAAAGAAACATTCTAGGTCTTGCTCAAAATTCTCCTGAATTTCCTTATTTTAAGACCACATTTTATCTCCAGCAATCACTTAATCTCCCAAAAGCCCCTGGAGCACGTTGATGTTACAAACACACACTTGTGGAAAAAGTGTAGCTTGGGGGTGTAGGGAGGGTTAACACTCTTTCAGGCTGTAATCAAGGGGGCAGCATGATTTACAGAATCTCCTCTCACTGTCAGGTAGCCCCGCCTATCAGTGCACCCATCTTGACGCTGGCAGGGCTGTCCGCATGATGGAGACACCAGAGTCCTTGTTACACTAGTTGTACCTGGCAGGCCATGCTGGGTCTGTGCAAAGATAAAATGAGAAGTCCCAGAGCAACTGCGGGCTATCTGTCTCTGCTGTACTTGCTGCGGGCTGTGACTTTGTAGTTCATGTAAAAATACTTGGTTTTTTGAAACAGAATAAAAGCATGGCAAAGGGTGGCAAGCATAGATTGCAACTGAAAAAGAAGTTAAAACAAGAAGCTCAAGTCTAAAAGAAATCTGATGTTTGAGTTGCTTAATGGCTGACTGATGGCCAGAATGCAGTTGCATGATTTTTCCCTTCATATCTTGGCCAGTCAACGCACATGAGTGTTTGCTACAGAGAGAATATATCAGTGTTTGCAATGATGGAAATACCATAACATCATATGGACTTTCCTTTTCCTTGTATTGACAGAGGATGCCTGTCTCCTTCCTCAGTATAGAATCTATGCACATCTATCCACAATCAGCTATTTCATAATAAATTTTAAAATTATGTGCACATTTTAGGTCTTTGGCATTATTTTTTTTTCCCATTGGGGAACAAACTTCTTTCTCTTGCATGGATTCATAGTCAATTACACTGTTGCCTTATGTACTTCCTTCAGGAATCTTTACCATTAGCCTTCTATAGAATAGTGATCATTTCCTCTCATAAAAAAAAATACCACATTCCAATTGATCATGCTAATGGAAGTTACAAAGGACTCCTTGCTAAGCAAAAGTTGCATTTGGGATGCAAGCATTACTCAACATTTTTTAAATTAATTGAGTAGAACCCTTGTCATTGTTTAATTGACTCCACATTCTTCTCCTCAGTTCTTTTACATTACAAATTAGATGATGGATAAAAACATGAAGAAATTATTTTTGTAACCATGATTGTGTTTATTAACTTTATTGCTGCAGATATAAGATGTTTTTACAAAGTTCCAACAATGGACGTGAGAATACTCTCTTTCCAGACACCAAATGAAAAAAGAAGTCAGAGAACAGGGAGCGTGGGAAAGCGTGGGCTTGCTGTCAAGAAAGGCTCTGTTGGTATCTGGGCTTAGAGAATGCCCATCATCTCTGTTCTGTGGATAGGCGGAGACAAGAGGAGGCAACCAAGACAGACTGCAGGAATAGAGTTTACAGCCTCGCACCTGAATCAGGAAGTCACCTGTCTTGTTCTCCAGGTTGACAGAGCAGTGATGAAATTTCTAGCAAGAACTCCAGAATTTCTATATATCAGAGGTCTCAGGTCATTGTGTCGAAGCTACCCTTCCATAGCAAATATAGAAAGTAATTGAGGATAAATTTCACTTGGGAAAGATGGAGATGTGAGGCCAAGGGATCTTTATGGTCTTAGCCTCTTCAAGAGACTCACTGACTGTGATGGGTATTAATGAGGTACAACCAGGAGTGGTTGAGGGATAATCTGTCAATATGCATAGGGTGTTCCCCCAGGCAAGGAACTGGACCAGATGGGAAGAAGTCTTTCTCATCCACAAGGTGAACGAACAACAAAGCTCTCCATGGAAAGAAAATGAATGCATTTAAAACAAGCTGCAGTCAGAATTGCTTTTTAGAGGAAATAAAAAGAGTGATTAAAACCGAGAAGACTAAGATGGGGTCCTGGTACTGACTATTTAATTTCAGTCATGGCATTCAACATTCAAGCTGCTGGACAGGGTTAAGGGTAGGGAGGGAAGACTAATCTGAATATATTCTTCTAAATCTAGGATCACAAGCCTTTATTCCTGAATTGGGAATTTGTCCTTTCATATAATATACATCTTCAATTTACCTGCAATGTTACTTCTAGAAAACTCTAGAATCTTTTTTGATTACCCACATGAAAAAGTATCTTACCACATTTTAGAATACAGATATCAGAAGTCCCTATAGGTCTGGATGACCAGTTGATATGCTGGATCAATGTATGGTCTAAGTATAGACTTTGTGAAATGTCCTACCTAAAGAAAAATCTCTTGTAAAATGAAACAGCCTATTATAACCCAAATTCACAATATTTTCTTGTCAGTCCTCATCCAGGATTTCTAGAGACCTCAGTCAAACTTAGAACAGTCAGAAAGCAAGGGAGTGGATAATTGGAAATTGCCCCCCCCCCTTGTTTTGATGACAAGCTGAACAAATTTATAATTTTCAGCAACATATAAGCTTTAATCTAAAGTCTGCATTTGGGTAGAAACCCAATGCAGAGATATGACAGTACCTAAGAGGAGATGGACTCAGAGATATAATCACTTAGTGGTGTGGTGAAGCAGTACAGAAGAATCCATGTAAATTTGCATAAAGGGAATAAATAAAACACATACACACTCACACACGCATTTCCACTAGGAAACAAAATAAGTAAAGTCATATTTAGAGTACAGCTTTCAAAATACCAAGGTTTTTATAATTTTATTTTAGAAAGACTAAATTCCCCCAGGGCTCTTGGGAACTCAGTTCCCCTAGTAGAAAAGTCTGGTAATCTGGAATGAGGAATTTTCCTCCTGGCATGGTTGCTAATTCCCTACTGCTAATCTCTATGTACATCCTACGGCAGAAGTTCTATGGTAGAATTGTGCTACACAGATAAGAGATGCATGTGAAACAAGGCCATACAATTAAAGGCATGTATTAAATCAAAGTCCTAAAGTACTTCATAATCTTAATCTTTCAGAAATGACCTGAAACCCCGTTGTTTCAGAGAAAGCTATTGGCTCCTCTCCTCTTTTGAGTTCTCATTTCCATACAGATGACAAAATATTCTGGAGGAACAGCCCATCTGTCAAGAGGTAGGATGTGATCCGGTGCCCTGGGACTGAAAGAGCCCATGGCTCCTTATCATTTTCTGTTCACTTCTGTTCCTTCTTTCTTATAGGTCTACCGTCTTCCATATCACTACCCCTCTGTATTTTATATATCCTTGTATCTTTGTATATGTCACAGTAAGTTTCGATAAATTATTTATATAATCATCTGTTCTACAAAACTTGATCTGCTTAAAAGATAAGATGTATTTATTTGTAGATATTCAACTTAATAAAGAAAGCTTATTTATTTTTTTTAATCTTTCATCAGTAATATCATCACCACCAATATTATTTGCTACTAACTTTATTTAAACTTCATTTGAGGAATACTTGCTATGGTAATGGAGATATAGATCTGAGAGTGTACATTTATAACAAATCCAGATTGCTCCCCTAATGTAATTTTTTTTGTATTTCATAAACTAAGTATTTCATAATATAGAGGTTAAGAATTTATTTCCCCAGGACAAAATTTCTTTGGGAAAATAAAATGAATTTCCCAAAAATACTTTTCTGACTTTCTGTTTATTGGCCCCAAATTTCCCTAAAATAAAAATGAATATTCTGACTTTCTACATATTGGCCACAAATTTCTTCTGATTTTACTCTTTAAAAAGTCAGTCATAGACACTTGAGGACCAACGGTGCTGTAAAAAGCAAAATAAAAATTGTAAAACTATAATCATCTTTCAATTCATTTTCATTTTAATCTCACAATATTATTTATTATCTTTATCAAATTGACCTAATACACATGGTACTATTTATCAAGATCTCTCCACTCCTCTAGAAAACACATATGATTGAACATGCATGATTTGAACAATAAAGCTAGAAACACACTCAAAAGAGATTACCTTCAAAATGGAAAAATAAATGTGTTCATTTTATGTTGTAAAAATATGGTGAATTGGAGGAGAGAAATTAGACCCATCTCTTCATATACTGGCCATCTTTTCCATCATGAAAAATACACTTTAGCATTTTGTACCTCAGTGACTGATGTACTTGCTTGAATGAATCCTTACCAACAGGTAAAATATCATTTCGATTACTTTGTGCCATTTCAAAACCGAGGTGACTCACTCAGTAATGAGATAGAGTAAAAAGCAGTTGTTTTTAGTGGGTTTTTCCTGGGGCTGGGAATCATTTTAATTTACTTGTCCCAGATGCCACATTTCATCTAGTTGGTATTCCCTCCCTTACTGGGTCTATTCTCCCCTTACTCAATAAATATGGAAATCTATTCTTTGTCCAGTTTGAACATTGTAATTTTTACAGCAGTTTTACTTTTTCTGACAAGCATATTTCCTCTCTCCTTTCAGTCCCTGAAAATGTGAAGAAATAGACTATTCCGGAAAAAAACTTTGAAGGCACAAAACATATTTCAGGGTTCAAATTTCTGCATGCATTGTTTAATTAGTCTTTACAATGAAGTTCTCATAATGCAGAAGCAAGCAGAGACTGAGAGTGTGGAGTGGCAGAATGAGTCTGACTAGGGCCAAGTTCAATTTCTAAGTCTAATTTCAAGGGTCGTTCCTCCCATGGTCTCATTTCTGAACATCTAGATTCCAGTTATGCCCACAGATTAGATAGTAACTGTTTGCCATTCCTTAACTCTTTTCTGGAAAGAAAGGCAAGTTATAAAGAAGAAATTAAGTAATCAGTTGTTTAATAACAAAGGGAAAAATAAATTAAGCCAATGTTCCTTCCCTAAAATTTTAATCCACTTTGTGTCTTTAATATCAGACAATCTTCTTTTCCTCTACTTTGATATTTTTTATACTTTTTGTATTGTATTATATCAGTGATCCCTACTTGAAGAAAAACATGGAATGAAAAATATTTATTTTTATCAGCAAATTATAGTTACATCTATTTCCATTAGAAAAGGATTCATTGCTCAACTGAAAACAACAAAAATGAAATAATCATACCAATTTCTTTTGAAAACACTGTAATATTTGAGTTTCAGTTGATGAGCTGTGTGGGTTTGCTGGAACTAGCTGAAGGGTTGGCCAGTTATGTAATAACTGTACCTACACACCCCCATTCATCCTTCACTGTGGCCCAGAGTTCTCTTTCAGACTTGCATAGTCATAGTTATTGATTTCCTCCCTAAGTATTTTTAGAAAAGCACCAGTATAGGAAGCATGAATCTTCAACCTCATAATCAGAACCAGACTGGTGGACCTCTCAATCAGCACTTCCTAAAAGTGGAATGGTTTATAAAAATATAAATGTAGTAATACCTCAAGTGCAAAATAAATCTAAAGGAGATACAGTCTTTCTCTGCAAAAGAACCATATATAGAAATCTAAAACTTGCAGAAGTCCATGAAAAATGGTGGGTATTCATAAGGAGATTTGATAAGAATAATAAGAGTGGTGGCTACATTAAGCTATCATTGAGATGTGTGCGGTTTAGAGTAGAAAGAGGCAAGACTGAAGCCAGGCTGGAGACCAGTGGATTGAGACATGAACCAACAGTTCAGTAGAACAACCTTTGGAACCAATTTAAGTGCATTTGTGCCAGGGGGACTAGACTTTGATGAATCTGTTACTTCGGAAGACTTCCACTGGGCCTCAAGGCTTCAGAGTCACAGATCCCTATCCCATTCAACTGGAACAACTATATTCATCAGCCTGCCAAGTGCTAAAGGATGTCAAGGTCAATGAGCTAGTTATTCCTCTGTTCACTTAAGTATTGTGTATGTGATTCATTATTTAACAACATCTTACTGAGCATGTACAGCATCTTTAAAATAAAGGTTCTGAGTTACAATCAACAGAGAATCAAACTAAGGTTTTACTAGTAACTTTTTAATTTTGACTGTGCATAAAATATACATTTAAAATATACATATTATTTGTAATAATTTTATAAAATTGGAAATCGCTTTTTCTTAGGGCCATTAACATGTCATGATAACTCAGACTATAATATCAGATATGGCATTTTGGTCATTAATATCAGAGAAACAACAGTGAATATGTACAAAATAATTTAATATTAGGAAGAGAATTAGACTTTATTCAATAACAACACATTGCAAGATTTTAAAAATGTTTTAGTTATTAACATGTGGCACTCTAAAGGGTGTATCTGTCTCCAAACAACTGGGAAACTTTAATCAAAATTCGCTGCCTACAAAGATTCTGTTTACTGAAGATTTTCCTATTTTCAATGTTTAAGTCCAAAGGTTAAACTAGATCTCAAATAGTAGGATGGTCTAAATGAAAAAACTAGATGCATTTCCTAAATCCTCTGAATCCTTCCAACATCGTGCACTCCAAATCACCAGTTACTAGTTCATTTATTAATTCAGTACAATCTGTTGCTTCCCAGAGCTACCAAATGTTTTCTTTGGCATCATGTTTATAATCAAAATGTTTGCTTTAAAATTAAAACATTTGCTTTGATGACATGAGTTTCTAAGAGCAGCTGAAATTTCCCAACAACTGAATGAAACTAAATTTAAATTGTTATATAGAGAATTTCTGCAACTCTCATTGGTAAACAGACCAGAATAAAAGAAGAACAAAATATTTTTTGCTTTTGAGTATAGAGGAATGATTAAAAATAACTGGTTTACAGACAGTACAAATGGTCAGATCATTAAAAATAAACCTGATGAAGAAATCCAAAAACAAATGAATGCTGAATTCTTTGGAACATCAGTAAGTAATTTCAGGAAGAGATAAGAAATTAAAGCACTATGACCCGAAAAAGGAAGTTTAGTTCCTGCATGGTATAGCAAATCAAAAGAAAAGAAACTAAGAGGTAGAGTCAACAAAATTTCTAAAAATGAAAATACAGGAGTTGAAAGCATTTCAAGACTATTGTGGAAATACAATAAACCATGGAAGAGGTGCAGGCTGGGGATGGGGGAGGATATGAAATTGAGGCTCAGTGACTACCTAGGACATATTTTAATAGAAAATATAAAATAAACATGTTGAGTTTGATCACTTTGAGATAAGAATGCTAGTACATAGTGCACATCAGAAAGAGATTCAGGGGTTTCTACAACAGGACTATCTCTGTCTATGTGTGACAAAGACAGGCAAAGCAAATCACTGGAGGCAAAAGCACCAAGACATAATGGCGTGGTGATGTATTTTTTTAGAAAGAGGTATAGAGAGCTATCAAGTCAGATTCACAATGTGACTCTGGGGGATTTCTAGAGAAAATTGGATTTATTAACTTGAATGAGTTTCTATCACGTCATGAGAGGAAGAGATAGCCAAGTCGTTTTGTGTGATCAAGGTAGAAACTTACATAATAGACACATTAGGTGTTGAGTTTGGTTTTAAAATTCATATTTAAAACTTAAAATAATGTGAAAGAATTTTTCTTTGGAATTCTTCAAGTCCAGAAATCAAGATAGGGAGAAATTAGATATCTGGTTGTTTAGTTAAAATGCTAATGTGTGTGTGTGTGTATACACACATACACACAAAATTGGGTGCCCTATTGAAAAATGTCATGTCTTTATAGGAGGAAGAATTTGATCTAAAGAGATCTAACAGATACAGAGTAAAAGAGTGGAAATCCTTTGGAAGATATGAAAAGAATGGATGTGTGTATTCAGTTCTTACAGATAATAGCAGAGGGGTTTATAAAATAAAGCTAAATCAAATTGATTGGCAGCAAGGGATAAGTGATATTAAAGAGAAAGTGATAAGAAAGGAAACTCGTGTCTATGGTGATACACTCTAGAAATAATAAAGTAATTATAGAGAAGACACTATGGGAATACCCAGCATGTACAAAGGAGGTGCTAGAGGCTAAATGAGTATTATTTAAAGTTCATTGGAAAAAATGAGCTGGATGATATAGGAAAATGCAACTTGATATTGTTCTACAAGCTGGATTTAAAACTGAGTTAAAGTTTTTCATTATGAATATCTTTAAGATCAACCCAATAATAACAGAATTTTCTTATTTATACACACTTAGTTTATATGGAGATCTTTTCATTCTACTACCATCTGAATAATTAACTTGATTCACATCACTGAGCATTGTTACTTAGAAGGCAATTTTCTTAGTAGGTAACTTGTATTGCATTGACTTTTTTAGTATAGCTGTAGATAGCAACTGAGAGTTGAAAATTTTTGTAATGTTTGATATTTGTATAACATTATTATATCAGTAATAAGAAACATACTAATATATACACATATTGAAGAGATCAAAACCCCACTGCAAAGGAAATTTTCTTGCTGTCATGCTTCATAACTCATAGCAAAAACTCAGACACTGGGGAAAATGCCGAAATAATTCAAGAAATTAAATTCAAACCAGGCAATTCAATTATGAGATTTAAAAGTGCTTTCTTATCTCATTGGATGTGTTCTTCTATCTATCTTCTCACTAATCTATCTAGATTCTGTAAACTAAAAAGAGAATATGGACACATAATAAAATTATAATAGCAAGTTAGTAAGTTAGTACAATCGGTAATTGTAGTCTCTGCCACAGCAGCAATTTCTGTAACAGTCTCCAAGCAGAAGCGAATGGACTCTACATCTGCAGGAGCTAAGATCACTCTTTATCTACCTCAATTTAGTCACCTGCCACAAGGCATAAAGGATTTCTTAGGTATCTTGTGTTTAGACTGAGTAGCAAGGTCACAGCCTTTCAGGAGTAGACGATGACGCTGATACATCCAACGTGCAGCAAGAGACAGCTGACAGTATTTCTCTTTCCTCTTCTAATTCTGTATAATAGTTTGTTTGACTTAACTAATGTTTCACTTCTCTCTATACACACCTCCCACTCCCACCCTAACAAACTGCACTCAGACAGGCAAACATCTAATGATGGGAACAGTGACTTTAACAACTCACTGCAATCAATCATCAGTTGTGATGGGACTTGAATTGACAGGACTGCGCAGAATTGAGAACATGATATTTTGTGCCTTACTCAGATCTGTGAGCATACAAACAGGCAATCAAGTTGCAGTTGTGAGTTTCAATGACAGACCTGAGTTTGAAGATGAAAATAAGGACCTCTCAAAATGGGGATCCATTAATAGAAAAAAATAATAATAATTTAAAAATACTCTTTCTTCTGGGTAACTTTGGTCTGTTCTTTTTGAATTTTTTGTCATAATCAAGAAGTCATAATTAACAATGTCAGTCAGTTGCAAACACACACACACACACACACACACACACACCCCAAATCATGAGGTAGGAAAATAAGTGATAAATGCTGACAGTTACTACTTCTTATGACTAAATGAGCAGTGAGATTTTTCCCTCTATCATTAAAAACGTCTCTCCTCTGTCATGAGTACTTTGAAAATGGCAAAATGTAAAATACTGCGATAATTTATTTAAAAATGCAAGCACATATTAAAATGAAACTCCAATATTTTAAATTTTCGTCTAACCATATATTATGTATGTATCACCAGGTGAATGAAAATTATGGATTTTTTTTTATTTTATAAGTAAAATGACAGTAAGCTGGTAATAAGTAAAAATCATGAACTACAGTAGACTTTATCAGAAACAAATCATTAACATGAAGGAGTAATATAGAACAAAAGCAGTTCAAGTCAAATAAAAACATTTGTTGATGTCTTACATTGTTTGAAATGGCGTCTTAGATAAATGAAAAGAGATACATAGATGTCTATAAACACTGATGAAGGAAATTTCAGTTTTTCTGATTTAAATCCATGTGATTCCAAAATTTTAACTTGACTCTTCTGAACTAATTATATTTTGATAAAACTTACTTTTGGTTTCTCCTTCCAAAAATAAGTGGCCTTAATATTTTTTTTTTTTTTTTGCATAGAAGAAATGAGGTATAGACCAGAGGTTTGGGGTGTGGGGTGGTGAGAGGATTCACCAGAGACAGAGTGGGGGGCAGAGCAGGCTGATTTACTGAAAGACACTGCTAAGGGGAATAGCAGGTAGACAGGAGAGGTCTGCTACACCATATGTGGGTTAGTTCCCTGGCTGAGAATCAAACTCAGGCCGTAGGTGATAGCACGGAGACTTAACCCCTAGGCCCCCAGGGAGGCCCTTAATTTTTTTAAATAAACAAAAATCAGACTACTTCCAAAATATTTTTACACATTTTCATTTCCTCATGAAATGAAAACTAATGTAACTCATAACTAAGTTATTGGGTAATAAATATTATTCTATCATGTTAATATTTAAAAAGATAACAACCTGCATGATTACTATTTTCAATGCATTTTCCTTACTTGATTACTGTATTCATTAAGTATTCATAAAAATATATTTTAGATGTAATCGAAGAAAATATTTTGCCACCATGACTTGTCAACTATGAAGTTTTTTATACTATGCTTTACACTTCCCACCTGAGCCTGGCCTAGTCCCAAGATCTATTAGCAATGGGACTTTAATGTGTGACATAAGGAAAAGTGAGCTTACAGTCTTTATGGAAGTTCAGAATTTATGATGATCATGGAAAAGTACAACATGAGATTTTTTTTTTCAACAGTAAGAGGGAGAAAAGAAATAGAAAAAAAAAAGAATGAACAGTGTTCGGGTTTTTGGATGTTAAATGATTGAAACAGTTTCTATTTAAATGCAAATTTGACTTTTTAAAAGATGGGACTACCAGTAACTGCACCCTAAATGGTAAAATGAAAATCAATTTGAAATATGGGATGAATAAAGTATATGTGGACTTTCTGGGAATAATTTTTTATTATGAAAACCCTGATGCATTTTCCCTAGCTCAATCCATCTTAGAGTTTGGACAGCTATGCCTGGGATGAAATGCAAACATTTTTTAATTTCTTTAAGCACAAACATGGTCAGTTTGCTAGACGCTTCCTTGTTCATTCAAGTGCAATTTTGCAAAATAATGATCAACAGTATGATGTATGTAAAATCTAAGACCAAAAATAAGAGCTTAACTGCAGCATTATAATGACCAATAGTCACTATGTGTTTTTTATGATGCTGGGGAAATCAGTTTTAAGAAATGGAAATCACTACATTCTATTGATTCAAGAACAGAATCTTCAGACATAAGTCAGCAGAGCTGACACTTTCAAATACATAAAATGTGACATCTGCTCTTACAAATGCACTATACAGGCTGTAAATCATCAAAGAGAAAAACAGTTCAATGTCATTTCAGCCACTGTAAGCTATGGTTTACAACTGAGAGATAAAAATAGTCATACTGTCTCTATGACATCTAAACCACTTTTCTATTGCAGTAGTCCATGTTCTAATTTATCTTTGTGGTTGAATAACACACAATCAATTGTAAGCAACTACTGTACTTTGATTCCAGTCAACTGCAATTTTCTATAGCTTTATCTTATCCCCCACCGAGGTGACTTTTAGAATATCTATAATACAGTATCTCAACTTTTGCGATTGCTTAACTATTCAAGCTTTTAGCCATGATTCTAAGGGTTAACATATTGCACTAACTCATACATGAAACTTACAATTTAAATAGAGACATTAAAACTTTCATGCATAGTTATAATAAAAGATTTATATTTCACTGGAAGTTTTTCTTAAATTTAGACTACACTAGGAATATTCTTGTTCCCCCACTTAATAACTATGAAACTTGGAGCAAATTAGTTAATTTCTATAGGAATCAGACAACTCATCTGAAAAACAAGGTAAAAATTACTATCCTACAGGTACAGTTTTATTATTTATTTTTTTAAAGATTTCATTTATTTATTTTTGCATAGGAGAGCTGGGGTAGGACCTCCCTGGTTGTATGAGGAGTTAGGACTCAGCCTGTGAAGCTGTCTGCAGCCCCTGCAGCATGATTTTGATGCCGGGCCAGCCAGGGAGCAACCCACATGGCGCAACAGACCTCTCCTGACTTGCCCACTGATCCCCTCAACAGCATACTTCGGTCGATCTCCTGTTCTGTTCCCCACTCTATCTCTGGTGAATCCTCTCACACCCCATGCCTCTGGCCTGTACCCCAGCTCTTCTATGCATAAATAAATAAATCTTTAAAAAAAAAAAAAAAGAAGAAGAGCCTGGGTGTAAGCCAGAGGTGCGGGGCTGAGAAGATTCACCAGAGATGGAGTGGGGAACAGAATAGGCAGATTTTACTGAAACACACTGCGGAAGGGAGCAGTGGGGGAGACAGAAGAGGTCTGCTGTGCCATGTGGGTTAGCTCCCTGGCTGGGGATCGAACTCAGGCCTTAGCAGTGAGAGCACTGAGACTTAACCCCCAGGCCACCAGGAAATCCCCAGGGAAAGTTTTAAAGTTTGTGGCAATGTAAATACCTAATGCAATACTTGTCATATACTCTAGACAATGTAGTGTTGTGACTATTGTGACTATTAGTCACTAAAAAGTGACTATTATTGGTGATGTTCGGTTATTCTTTATTGTTTTAGGGAAACAAAACAGAAAACTTTTTTGTGGCCACAGAAACTAGCAATGTTTTTCATTTATTCCAGCATTTAAAAAATATACCATAATAGCTAGTTTACACACGGAATGTGACTATATTTGGCAAAAATGTGAATATTTAAATGTTTTTGGAAATTCATTTCATGCAATCTTAACACAAAAATATCAATATAATAAGTGGCTTTTCAAAAATTCTATAATTGAAATGATTACAGCAAGTCTAGGTATCATTTGTATAGACATACTGAATAAAATAAAAGGAAGTTAATACTTTCTAAAAATTAATAATAATTGCTGGCAAAGGGGGTTCTATGCATATTAATAGGGAGTTTTTATCATATTCTTGTATTTGTTAAATAATAAAATAATAAAAACTTGGGAAAGTAAGAATTATCACAGTAAAATATAACTTAATAACTTCCTAGAATTTGTAACCTAAACAATCATTGATTACCAAATGTCTACCTTTTTTTTTTTTTTTTTTTTAAGGAGCATAAAACAGTGAGGAAAGATCTGTTAATCAAGTTAGTTCCTGGAATGACAGAGAATATTTTCACAGACATGAATTGAAACATAGTGTCTTTTATTTTTTCCCACAGTGCAGCAGTGAGGTTCAAAGCTTAATCTCCTGGTATCCACTAGGCCCTTGGCTGCTTGTGAAGAGAATGACTATCCTGGGTGGATTTAAGCATCAGTTTAGCTGTGCCGATGCATTTTCTTTCTCAAATCTTTTTATTAATAAAGCAGCACACTCCAGGGCCTGTACTTGTCATACCATTACAGGCACAGCCTTTGGCTGCCCTCTTTGCCTCAGTTTGCCAAATGTGCATACAGTTATTGTCTAAAGTTCTCCCTTTCATATGCTCTTGCCTACAGAGACATTTTGCATGGATTCCAGATTTAATGTTTGAATAAGCACTGCCATGCATTCCACATTCATTTGTCAGAAAACAAATGTCCTCTGAGCATTCATGTTTTAGACTCATTCATATGTCTTTACTGATTTTATTTAGTAAAACAAAATGTTTTACTTATAACTTCTAAGTCTCTGGTCTTTGCACACATATGTGCGAACATACATAGAGATTCCTGAGAATGAATGCAAGACACAGTTTCAGAAAAATTGGGATGATGTTTTGCTAACTCATGAGGCCCTATCAATGGCTTTAAAGTAATCCTATGCCCTGATGGATTTACCTTTTCTTTCGAAAAAGTAACCGTTGTACTATTGTGATGAATGTTTTAATTGGAATAAGGAAGAAAACAAAGTTTGGGAGAATAAGAAAAATTTATAATTAGGTATATTCTTATATATCTCCTTGACACATCAAAGTCCTGTAATTCTATCACCATTGTCAAGAATTACTAGTATGCAAGATTATCAAGGATAAATGTCCCTTCTTTTCTATACTGTTGTCCCTTGGTCTCCATAGGTGATTAATTTCCAGACCCCCTTGAGTACCAACATCTACAATGCCAAGTCGCTTATATAAAATGGGATAGTATTTGCATATATCCTATGTACATCCTCCTGAATACTTTAAATCACCTCTAGATTACTTATAAAGACAAATACCATGTAAATGCTGTGTAAATAGTTGTAATATTGAATTGTTTAGGGAATCATGACAAAAGAAAAACATCTGTGCATTTTCATGCAGATGTAACCTTCATAAGCCTAACTACACAGACTTTATTTTTGAACTTGTAGGTAGTTGAACCTATGAATGCAAAACCAGCAGACACACTGATACTTATTGCCCTTTAATTCTTGAGAGTCTGATTTTAAATAGCTAATAACCTACCAAAAATTTAGAATAAATGGGCTATTTTGTGCATCTCCATACCAAAAAAATAACTCATGCAAAACACTCCACTGAAATGAAGGTATTTTATGACAGAAGAATTTAAACAGACACCTCTCCAAAGAAGACATTAAACAGTCAGCATAAAAAATTTTCACCATCACTTATTATTAGAGAATGCAGGACCACAATGAGATAACATTTCACACCTGTGAGAATGTCCCATATGGAAAAGATGAGAAATAACAAGTGCTGGTGCGAATGTGAAGAAAAGGGAACACTTCTACACTACCGGTATGAATGCAAACTGCTCCAGCCTTTATGGAAAGCAGTATGCACGTGTCCCAAAACATTAAAAATGGATCTGCCATTCGACTGGGTAATTGTACCCTTAGGCATCTATCCAAAAAATTCAAAAACACTAATTTGAAAGGAAACTTGTATACCCATTTTTATTGCAGTGCTATTTACTATAGCTAAACTACAGAAACAACCTAAATGCCCCAGAACAGATGAGTGGATCAAGAAGATGTGGTATATATACACAATGGAATAATACTCAGAGATCAAAAAAGATAAACTGATGACATTTGAGGCAACATGGATGGAATTTAAAAGGATAATGCTAAGTGAGATAAGTCTGAAGGAGAAGGATAAATACCAGATGGTGTCACTAATATGTAGAATATAAAGTTACTAAATTAATAGTCAAATATAAACAAGATGAAAAACTAACCATTTGATAGCTGACTACAGAACGGAAGCATCAAGGAGGAGAGGGGTTGAGGAGGGGGGAAAATAAATAGGGAAGGAAGCGCAATGGTCTATGATGGTGGGATATGGGTGAATTGGTGGTGGATGCACTATGGTGGTAATACCTGATAGGGATACCCCAATTTTTATTAAAATAAATTAATTATATAAAAATAGTGCAAGTATTTTAAAATTGTCTTCTAATCTCAAGTTCAAGTTCCTCCATGAAACCTACTTTCAAAGCAAAGTGTCAAAGCCTAGGCCAAAGCTTAGCCTAGATTTCTTTCTTTCATTTTTTTTTTTTAGATTTATTTGTTTATGCATACAAGAGCTGGGGTACAGGCCAGAGATGCAGAGGGGTGTGAGGATTCACCAGAGACAGAGTGGGGAGCAGAACAGGCAGACGGACTGAAATACACTGCTGAGGGGAGCAGTGGGCGAGTCAGGAGAGGTCTGCTGCACCAAGTGGGTAGCTCCCTGGCTGGCCGGGGATCGAACTCGTGCTGCAGAGGATGTGGATTGCTTCAGAGTGCAGTGCTTAACCCCTTGCGCCACCAGGGAGGCCCTAGATTTCTTTCTTTTCTCATCTTCCATTAGGAATAATGTTGAGTACAGTCATCACTTAGTATACACTTGGCCAATGGGTTGAATCATGTTGGAATTGAGCAGCCCGCAAAATAAACCTCTACTTCTGAAATATTTTCAGCTGTCAGTAGTCACCACTGCTCTGCTGGGAAGTATGGGGTTGTCATAAAGTGCACACTTTTTTTTTAATATCTGTTATTTGACACAGCTCAATGAAATTTTTCTTTCTTGAAAAATTAATTTAACCCACTGGGAAAATGTCTAAACTTGTAGGAAATAAGAGGTATGTCACTTACAAATAGCAGTGTATGAACTTTTCAGTAGAAGGCAATATATGTAACTTTTTATGCAGTGTATGGGAGCTGTAAACAAGTTACTGGAATCTAAGAAGAGTATATCTAAAAGTGTAAACTAAGAACCTATGTCCACAGAAAATATGGAAGGAACTGATCAGAAATGTTCAACTGGACAGAGAAATCAATGAACAAAATTAAAATAATGATATATTATTAATGTAACTGGTTTACTACCAGACCACAGTTTCAGAAGGAAGGAAATCTATTATTGAATGAACAATGGAAACTTTTTCAATTCTTTCTGAAATAATACACTATATGGAAACATCAAAAATAAATAAGCAAATAACAGGACTTTGGCATTTGAGGACAAAGTTAATTAATAATTTGTCCATGAAATTATGTCATAAACTGATGCTATTTAAATATTTTCTAAAGATATTAAACTACAAGGGTAATAACAGTGCTGACATACAGGATAATTGACTTTCGGGAAGTTTATCTAAGAAGTTGGAAGGTTATCAGCTTTGACACATTGAGGAAAAGCTTTTTTCTTTGGAAGACCCTACTTACTTTCATCTTTAGTATGACTGTTTTTCCATGCACTTATCTTTATCTCCTTCACTTCCAGTGGATTTAGATTTGATCTCATAATTGTTTAGACATTATAAATATACAAAGTGTGCTACACATTTTTTCCGCAAGTTAAAATTATTTTTTCCACACTTATCATTTTCTTTAGTTAAATGAAACTTATTTAATTGGAAAATTCCATTTTCCTCAAGTTAATTGGTAAAAGAATGGTTAAAATATCAGGGCATTATATGAATGAGAAGACTATGGTATATCCAGATTAACAAGTTATTTTAATTACTGACTTTATGAGACTAATTTAATGGTAGAATGAAATATCCGGAGGAAATTGTACAGGTTTAAATTGTTGTTTGTGTGGCAAGATTATCATGGATAAACCAGATAAATATTAAACAGTGACAGTTCTACTGAATGTACCTATCTTGTAGGTAGTTAAAGGGGGAAAAAACTTGTGTTCACTCAAATCAGGCCTTGTGAAAAAGGCCATGGAACTGCTTGTTTATTCCTACCCACCAGACATGATCTACACCTCAAGAGGACAGGTCGTCCCTGTGGCAAGTCATGTTAGGTAGCTGCTGCTCCATCCAAACGTGTCTTTCTCTAAGGAAACATACTGCCCCAGACTAGAGCCGCTGAATCACATGAGCTTTAAGGACAAGTCCTGCAGAGTTCAGTGGGAGTGCCACATTTCAAGAGAAATCTCTCAGGTAACAAAATTTTTTATACTGGCTTTTTACATTTTTTCCCTGGAATGTTCATTGGCAAATCATCCTCTCAGGCAGGTATCAAATACGGCTATCGATAAACTAATTTCTCACAAGAAGTTGGGACATTACAAATATTCAGTTACTTTAAACTTATAATTAATGCTTTTGCTTAAGAAGGACTGAAGGGAAGAGTAGGGTCAAGAAGATTTCAGCAGATATAACACCCCCATTGTATCTTTTTCTAAACCCAATTTTCTAAATGAAGGTCACATTGGTTTATAACACTATTTATGCTTCAGAAATATAGGTCTTTCTTTTGGTTTATATTTTGTTCATTTTTTTTTCCCTCCGTTGCACTTCCCTGGAAGTGCAAGCTTCCCAGGGCCACCTATTTTCATCTTACTTCTCCTCTCCTGGTTCATCTATCTCCTCCTCCATCTATTTCCCTTCCACCCCACTTCTCTCTTCCACAGTCTACCTTTTCCTTTGTTTTTTCTTTATTTTTACTTCTCCATGAGGTGGAGGATTTTCTTTTAGATCCTTACATTCTTCCTGGGTCACTATTTCAGAGTAATCCAATAAAAAAGTGGACAGCTCCCTATTTTGTATCTTCTGTTGCCATTTAGTCCCATTTAAAGTACTGCATCATCAAAGGGAGATGTGAAATAAGTCAGAAATATGCAAATGAATTGTGTGTTTTAAAAAACTGGCCAGCTATAAGTAAATTGCAATGCCTTTTAGAAATAAATATGGAAGAATATAGGAACTTCTGTTAGACTTTGAGGTTGTATTTGATTTGGTGATGGGGGGTATAGTTTCTATCTAAATTATACTTTTGACTTTAAAAACTATCTTTAAAATTTATGTCTAAGATACAAAATAATGTAGAATTTATGAACATTGGCTCTAGGGCTTGGTTGCAGATTTACTTTCTAGTTAGTTCTTCTACTTAAATAGTTATTAAATCTTGAAATGGTTACTTAAAATCAGGAAAGCCCCAAGTTTTCTGATGAATGAAATGAGGATACAGAGTGCTTAATCAAAATATCATCAAATATTAATGATACATTACAAATAACTGCTTAGCAAGTTCCCCTCTACTAACAAAAGCAGGTCATAAATGTTAGCAATTAATATGACCATCCTTAATACAATATTTTAGAGAGAACACCATGAAAGTGTTTAGAAATTAGAAATTCAGAAATTAGAAATTAGAAAATATAGCTGAAATATTTTAGGTAAGGAAATGAAGGCAAGATACTAATATATTGCATATACTTTTTAAAATGTAGCCAATCAACACTGAAATGTAAAATCTGCAATTATTTATTTAGAGTTACCTCTTTGTCTACCACAATCCTGCTGGACTCCACAGTGCAATGGGCTTTAATGGGATTGTCAACCCAGCTGTTTCACCTGATAACCGTATGAGATTATGAAAGCCATTTAACCTCTGAATCTTGGTTCTTACAGGTCTCTTCAACAAAGCTGGGATAATAATCTACCCACATAGCGTTACTGTGAACATCAACTATAATAATGTATTTGACAATGCTTTATGATGACCCAATGTGCTATTATCCCATTCGCTGCACTAAGGGAACATGAATATATTTCTCCTATAATTGTAATTCCTATTAAAAACAAGTGGGGGTTAAATGAAAGGACCAACGGGGTTTGTGACAAAGGATTGTTGTGCATGTCACCTCCACCGGCCTCCCTGGTCAAGCCCAGGTCACCATCATTTGTGCCCATTTGCATAGCTGAGTCACAATCATAATAGTCCTGAGAGTAAGAAAGTATGTTTCTCATCATTGCTTTGTGAAATGAAATAAAGCCAGAGCCTCCAGAAAGAGAATTTTGCCTGGATAAAAGAACTCATGGCAAAACCATGAAGCTAATTTCAGATATATTGTATCTTAGATCCCTTTTCACTTGGCTCATGGAACTTGTCAGGACTGACAATTACACCTAATTTATCTAAAGAAAACATAAAGATACAGGTAGTAACTGGACATTATTTAACAAAAGCCAAAGTAACAAAGAGACCAAGGATTAGCCTGCCACCAATGTTATTTCAATCCATCAAAACTCTTCCCCCTGGAGGAAAATCCTATTTATTTCTATTCTATCTCCTAAACACAATGAGCAGCTTTTCTGTGTAGAAGAATCCCTGCCCCCCCACCCCCCCAGAAGGAGCTTCACCCAGCAAAGTCTGTTGTAAACAGCCTTGGCTCACCCAGCAGAAACCATTACCCAGGGCTCTCTCTTTCTTATTCCAAAGCTCTGGTAAGATTTTCATTTTTGTGTTTGTGCTTTAAAGCCTAGTTTTTCTGAACCAGCAGTCTGAGTTGGCAAACTTAACAAATTCTTTTTTAAGTGTCCTGAGATCTCTTTACCAGTATCTTTATTTTTTCATCCTATCCACAGAGAGGAATTCATTAAAGGTCAAGGTGAAGCTTGATACACAATATTAAGGGAGAAGGAATACATTTCCAACATGGCCTGACCTGCTTTCTATGCTTAAACCATGCCTGGGTTGAGCAAGATCCCCTTGGTGCCATCACATCTTCCTTCTCCATGTCTACTCCCTGTCCAGTGACACTCTCAACAAGATGCAATCAACTTTTCGTTTTTTCACTTTGGTTAGTTAAAAAAAATGCACAAATGACCTAACATGATACTTCTAGTATTAGGTGTTTAATAGTGAATTAAACCAAAAACCAACCTGTTTTTTTTGGGTAAATGGCAAATGGCACACCTTTAATTACTAGTTTAGAACCAGAGACTGATCCCATGTTTGAAGATGGGATGGGAGTTCAAAGAATTTAAGCAATAAATTTGGGGCACACGGGAATTGTTGGGAGGTAATGTTAGGGAGGCCCAACTAGGCAAGAGAGGCCCAGCATCATAGGATATAGTTAAGGAATGCATTTTAAGAAATAAACTGGCAGGCCTCCCTGGTGGCGCAGCGGTTGAGCACTGGGTTGCGAAGCTGCCTGCAGCCTCTGCAGTGCCAGTTCGATCCCCGGCTGCTCCCCAGCCACCGGAGGAGGGTCCCACATGGCGCGTAGACCTCTCCTGCCGCTGCTTCCCTCAGCAGTGTACTTCGGTCCTCTGCCTGCTCTGACTCTGGTGAATTCTCTCACCCTCCCGCACTTCTTACTGTACCCACTGCTTGTATAAATAAAAATAAATAAATAAATAAATAAATCTTAAAAAAAAAAAAAAAAGAAATAAACTGGCCATGGAGATGGACTTGTGCCCACAGAGAACTTGATCTGAGTTGGCTGATGCTTGAACCTGAAACCACAACTTCATATGAAATAAAATTTTTTTCTTAGAAAAATAAAATAATATTTAATCTTAAAGTTAGAATCAGAATATCATTTTCACTCTAGAAATGACTTCTGGAATTATAACTAGTGGAATAAAAACTAGAAAATTCATTCACATTCACTGTTCAGTTAGCTTTCATTAGTAAAAGAGCAACCATGATATTGTACATTTTTTGAAGAACTATATTTTTGCAAATTCCTCACTTTCTCTTTGACTTCAAAAAATATCTAACCATTGGGAGGTAGGGCAGCTTAGTATCGCTCAGCTTTACCCCAAAGGAAACTGAGACCCACAGAGTGAAATGACTCGCCCAAGTGTGCTCAGCTGGCCTGCAGAAACTGGCAGCAACCTTTGGTTCCCAGGCTGTGTACTCGTTACACCCACATCTGTTCCCAGAGGTTAAAAAAAATACCCTAAAATAAACTGAGTCAGGAAACACTGATGATGAATAAATTAAACTTGTGGTTAATACTGTGATACACAGTTCTTTGTAATATGCTGGCAATTCTATTCTTGTTGGTGTTCGTATTTACATATTACTTCTTGCAACTGCCAGAGAGCAAGATTTTCCCAGTTCTAAGGATTTCTGGCAGCCTGTGGGGGGAGATAATTCTAGACTGTAGACTTGCTGTGCTGTATCTGGGTAGCACACCCTCTGCACCCAGGAACTGCTCCCATCCCAGTTCTCAGATTCTAAGAGAACTGATAAACATACTACTTTGGCTTTTGAGGTAGTAGGCTACCACCAAAAACACAATGCATACTGGCCATCAAGTGCTAAGTAGAAGGTTTCAGATCATGTTAAAGAAATCATTTCATAATTTAAAACTGTAGGTTTTCAGTTCTGGCTCTCAAGTAGGTTTGTATGGGGTATATGATTCCTGGACTGAGCACTTGTCCCTATCTGAACTTAATTGTGAATAGAGAAATTTTATATTTAATTCAATTTAGTTAAGTAGGCTGGAAAAGAAAAATGAAGTCATGCTGCTTCCTTCTGTTTATTTTGATTAGAAAATTAAGAAGCATTTTATAAAAATAACCATGTTTTTCTTTTGAGGAGTAAGTATAACATTAAAACACCTTGCCAGATCCTGTATAAATCTTTTTCTGAAACCCATGATCTCAGAGTGACTGGTGGTGTCCATTACACGGCTTCATTATAGGGGGTGGTAGGGAAAGGAAGGAAACAGCCATTGTTTTAGAAATGAATAATGTCCAAAAGGAACTGTAATCACCTAGAATATTGACAGAATGCTATTTATTAGGCATTAATGCATAAAACTATCTTCAGTATTTTGAAAACAAGGTTTTTGTACAATGGTTGAGATGACAGTCTGTGACGTACATAAGAAATCGATGCTTTACTTCACAAAACTCCCTCTAAATCCCTATTGCCATTAAATGGTTACTTTGGGATGCCTCCTTGTAAAATCACCAAATTCAATTTATCACATAAAATTTTTTTGTCATCTACTTTCATAAAGAGTGCTGAGTTTTTTTTCCCCCGTCCCTCCTCTGGGAGGGAGAAGGAATCAAAAAGTAGAATCTACAATATAGTTACATCTGGAAAGACTTCTATCAGTAGACAAAGCAGTCCAAATTCAGGCTTCTGTTATGTCAAAACTTGTGAAGAGTCGATGAAAAAATATACTGAGGAAAATGTTGATGACCTGCTCGATGCTTAAATATCTTTGTTGCAAGGACAGTGACAAATAGAGAGCAGTTAAGAGTCATCTGGAGTACCAAAATTTCATCCCACTAATGTATTTATTTTAGCATTTATTATTATTCATTGGGTACTCCTAGAATAATGGTGGTGTGAATTATGCATAACAGAATGGAATGGGGGAATGGTATTTATAATTCTAAATTTACAAACATGAGAGAAATTAGTAATACTATAGTTATCAAAGGAAACAGACCTAATTAAAGAAACAACTGCTACAAAACCATATGCAACTCAAACCAGAAAAAGACAATTCAAATTTAATGAATGTCTTTAATATTAATTACAGAATTCTTAACAATACATTGGGACAGCTCTCTTGGAGAATTCAGCGTACTGTTTAACAGTTTCTGACTAATTTTATTAACCTGTACATCTGAGAGGATCAACCCCCTCTGGGTTTAATTAGAAGAAAATTCAATTTAAATCTAAATGTCAACAGTGGTTACTAATTATGGCAGGGCCCTGGATGGGACAGCAAGTCTGTAATCAGGCAGTTCCCTGGTAACAATTAACACTTTCTTTCTGAGTTATGAGTGCGTTAGGATATTTTAAAATAAATACGATTCAGCATGGGACACTGCTAATATCATGAGCCCCTACTGCTAGGTGCAGACATGCAGAAGAGGATGCCAAATTAAATTACAGAGATTTCTCAAACATATAGCTGAATAATAAGCAGCTACAAAACTAGGTCAGGGTCGAAAAGCTAGCGCTGAATGCCCCTCCCCCAACATGCAAAATAAATATACCCACTATCTCTGAATAGAAATCATTCTTTTGTTATGCCCTTTGTCAAGAATACATTATTGCAAAATGATATTTATTTCCACAATCTTCACAGCTGTAAGCACGACTGAATTAATCTTTCTAGAAGTGATTTCATTTGCAATTTCATGATTAAGATTATAAAATGTAAATTTATTACTTAAAAAAGAAATGATTATAAGAGACATAGATAAAAAAAGACAGTTCTTTATCTATTGCTTTGCTTTGTTCAATACTAATGAAATAAATAGCTGACTAACCCTGAAATAAAAACAAACAGTATAAAAATGATTGCAAAAATGTGAAATGAAAACTAAGAAGACAATAAAAAAATCAGCTCTTTTAATGTAACACATGCAGTGATTATGTGGTTCACATAAGTACCAGGACATGCAAATTTTTTCATGGTGAGGGTAAGCTTTAATGGTTACTCAGCTGAGATTTTTCTATTGCTGCCATTCTTTAAATGTTAGTCTTAAAGATAATACAGAAAATACTAGGACCTACTAATCTTTTTTTTTTTTCAGCTTTCAGTTTTATGCTCTTAAAAGATAATCTCCAGCAGGCCATTTTCAGACTGTTTAATACTGATGACCTAAATAACAAATTAGTTTAAAGAAATCCATATTTACAACACTTCAATTTTCAGTAGAATTTAGTCATTAAATTGGTTTCTTCTTGAAATATATTACTTCCCATAATCAAAATTTAAGGACCTACTATGTGCAAAGAACTGTATTGGGTGCCATGGTCTACACAAGAATTTGAAGGTGAGTGTTGCTGTGTTCAATTATTCCAGTTAAAAATAATAACTAGGGCAAAATAAACCATTTATTTTATGCAATGTCTTTAGATAACTCAGTTTCCACCCAAAACTAGAGACATCCTCTTTTTAAAGATACCAATTTCATATTCCCTATTTAAAATTGGAACTCATGAATATAGGTAAACATAATTAATATGCATTGTATTAAATACATTTAACTGTCAAGTATCTAAAGAAAGAGCACTGATGATAACTATGGCTCAACGAAATAAGAATGTCAATAAATGGTTCTATACACGCTTATGCTCATAACAGATACAATAGCCTCTTTAAGTAAGTATTAACATTTAAAACTGCTATTTAGCATGTCAACACAATCAATAAAGATCATATTTCTATACCAGAAATGCATCCGTTAGCTTTCTGCATTTGCTCACAATCACAAGGCAAAAATGCAAGCGCTGTCACAAGACATTTATTGCATTCAATTGGATCCAAACTAGCTGCAGAGAAAAAGGTTATTTAAGCTGTGCGACAAAATAAGCTATGTATATATGAATAAATTATTTTTTTTACTCTATGATTCCTTTCCATTTGCTTTACCTGTCTAACATTCTGAGTTTTCAATAAAATATTTCTACTTGGGAATTTTATAGCTTTTTCAAGTGTTATTCTGGCACAGGTTTTGGTTCATCCTCCAAATCCAAATGTTATCTATTATTTCCTCTAGCATGAAGACTAATAACTCTTGGCTGAAGATGTCTCTATTGCTTCTTTACTGTTGAGAGCCTCGGACACATCGGGATCGGAAGGCATTGCTACTCTGTGAAGAGCCCACATTTCACCTCTGGGAGGCAGGATGCCTCCACCAGGCTGCGAGGGACAGAGTGCCTCCTGGTTTTCACCAGGCAATTATGAGGCTGGTATCATTACATTCTGCAAGGAAACCCTTAGCTGGTTGTAATAAACACATGCTGTTTAGCATTGTCATACTGCTTAGGAACACAGTGTTTAAATGAAACTTGGAAAGGCCATGCCTATGTAAATTTTGCCTTGGTTTTCTCCTGTCTCTCTCCTCCCTGCCATGCCCCCCCCCACCACCACTTCACTCTGTCCCACCCTCTCCACTAAATTTAGATAGCATTGTGCATCACAGAGATTATTACTAACTCTTCAGCACCCTCCAATATCTTTCAAAATACTACCGGAGGCACTGTACCATCCCCTGGAGGGAGACAATATAACAAGTACGCCTTGCTTGTTAATTGTAAAGCTTGGAAGTCTGTTTTACACTAGTAGGTAATGACTTGTTTGTCCTTTGCTGAGGATACCTTTGAGATAATTTTCATAGACATTTCGTTATTACGCACCTGTTAGGTGCTGGATATCTCAGAAGATAAAACATACTCTTTAAAACTCGGTAAAATGAATGAACTAGAACAATGCCATTAAATACATGATGGACAATATAATAAGAGATGTTTCTTATATCAGTTTTAAACTGCAATTTGCCAGGTAATATCATTCTTTATATTACAAACTTGGAACAGGTGTCTAGAGCTATTTTCCTACACTTTTAAATGTTAACTCTTTCTCCCTGCTTAACTGAAGCTTTAGTTAAGATCTTCTGATAACAAAACGGAAGCTCTCTAACCACAGCTCAATAATAAGGTGAATGGAAAAACAGTTGGTTTCCGTCTCCCTCAACTGCTTACCTTGATGTGTTCAAGTCAAAGAGAGAAAGAGAGAGTGTATGCTCTCCATTATATTAACAACCACATGGCAAATGAGAAATACAAACACTGTTTTGTACTCCATCATTGGCACTTATACTCCATTATGTTGGCATGAAGTCTTTATTTTTTAAACATTATGAAAAAACTCAATTATGAATTTAGAACCCTAAGTTGTAAGCAAAGACTAAGCAGATTCATTGTATCACACTGTTCAACAAAATATTTTCAACAAATAGGACGGCAAAATTTTATAGAAATCAACAGTACTATTTTACATCTGACGTCATGTTGTGGTAGTTTCACAACAATTTCCCAGAGAAGCACACGTGCTTTTTCTGTGGATGAGGGCCCAGATGAGAAAGAAAATATCCTAGCCTCAGTGGATGTGACAGTGGGGACAGAGAATAAGGGATGTCCTGGAGAACTGTTTCCCTATGCTTTCCCCCACCTTTTGAGTAGTTGGCTTTAATGATTTGGAAGAAACCTCATGCGTAATTTTCAAATTGGGATAATTCTGGAATAGCATTTCCCAAAGTGGGTTCCTAATGTAATGATCTGTTATAATTAAATCATCAAAATAAGTTGGGGCATTCCAGGTTAAACAAAGGTCAATGCTCTTCATTATTGCAAGATTTCCCTGTGGTTCTGAGTAATGCATGGAGGATTCTAACTTCATATTTTCCACACACTTTTCCTACCTTTTTATTTTCTAAGGCAACCTTAAATGACTTCACTCCTATTAAGGGACTCAATATCCTGGCTTGAGTTGAAGGTCACTGTGGACTCCCCAACTTGAGTTCAACAGCTATGATCAGAAAGTTCTGACTTTTATCCTCTGCGCTATACCAACATGCTTATAGTTAAAACCTTTCATGCCAAAAAAATTAAAAAAGAATTCAGAGTACAGTCAACAATTCCATTATGACTACCCAGGACCAGGAACGGTGTAATTATTAAAAAAAAAAAATACAGATTTTTGTGGTTTGTCTGGATCATGGCTAATTCTAAGTGATTAGATTTGTCAAGCCAGTTCTATAGTCTTCTAAATACTGCTTAAAATGTTAAAACTGTGTGCCAGGTAATCAGCTTTATTATCTTGTTTTACTCTTTAAATGGAGACTGATATTGATTGACAATCCTAACTTATACAATTCTTTCTTAGGTAGGCCCTGATTAATTTGCTCAAAAGAATAACAACATTTGTTTTCTTTAATATTCAAAATGTAGACATTACAGTATATATTCCAAAGTGAGAGATAATTACATAATCTAGAAAAAAAATAGACTAATAACTATAGTCTTCTGTGGGGTTTCATGTTTTAAATGTACTGTTAAATAAAACATTTGTTAACCTTCAACACTAAACTAGATAATAATCAAGCAACTAAGTGGAACCAAAAATATATACAACCTTGATCTTATAAAAAAAAAATACAGAATCTTTAATGTTCCACTAGGCACAGAGAGAAAAAGAATGCAGCATAGAAAGAGCAGCATAATAGAAACAGACAGAAGTAGGACAGGCATTCTAGTTTTTACACAGCCGATATAAACTACTGTCAAAAGTTGAAGAGAATACAAAAATGATTGCTGAACCAAAAAGAAAATTTTATTTTCTTCTCAAGTGACAAACTATTTTTTGAAGACTCTAAGTAAAATAAAAATAAGTTGTAATTTAATTGGATTACTCTTGTCTTTGCATAAAGACACATAATTATTTAGATCACCAACCACACACTTTTATGTATATGTGTGTAAGTATATATCGGTATAATTTATATTTGACTATATAAAATGGATCATGGGTTCATGCAATATACGTGTTTTTCTGATTTGGAATTGTTACAGATAATTATTCTACTCAAATGTATGGATTATTCAATGTCCTACAGTTCATACTTAAAATACTTATAAGGTGACTTGTTAGGCAAAATATCCTGATAAACTTTGGATATATATCTGCAGTGAATAATATTACTTTCTGCACGTTTAAAGTTTAAGCAAAATTTACTTGTAAAATAACCTCATGAGGGCCTCCCCTGGTGGCGCAGCAGTTGAGCACTGGGCTGTGAAGCTGCCCAGAGCTTCTGCAGCACCGGTTCGATCCCCGGTCACCAGCGAAGGTCCCACATGGTGCGACAGACCTCTCCTGCCATACCCGCTGCTCCCCTCAGCAGTATATTTCTTCATCAGTCTGCTTGTTCTGTTCCTCACTCTGGCTCTGGTGAATTCTCTCACCCTCCCGCACTTCTGTGCTTGTATAAATAAATAAATAAATCTTTAATAAAAAAATAACCTCATGGCACATAGTAGGCACTCAGTTTGTAAAAGGCTGAATGATTGCATACATTGCCTGTGAGCCTTTTATACAAAGGTAGTCTTTACCCTTACCTGGGAAGATAATACTGAGTTCTACAGAAGTGCTTCAAGGACTAACCTTCGAAAGCAACTATTTTATTGTTTCTTAGCCTACACTGGATGTCCATTCAAAATTCCACTTATAAGAAAGGAAACATAGTTTTGTTTTTAATGTGAAAACTGCTGGCCATGGAATCATTCTAGGATCCTCGCAATTTGTTGCCACCCAATTTTCCAACTATTTTGTCCTTATCTTTCCCTTGGAACCAACTGAATGCTGTCATTTCCTAACTTCCCACCTCCCTGAGGAGGACTGTGTCACTATTTCCTGCAGAGAATACTTTTTAAAAATCTTCTTTACCTGTCTAAGACTTACCCTACTCCTAGGCCCAGTTCAGAGTCAGTGTTTCTTCAGAGCTTGCATTGCATGTCCATAACTACAGTGCATAAATGTGTTAAATGACTACAACAGAGTATGTAAGGTACAGTTCCCATCAGGGGCCTAAAATGCCAAGCACTCATATTATAAGACATCAACTATATTATCAGATACCTTAAGTTTTCTCTTCAAGTTTCACCTGAAAATGTTACCATCCCCTGAATATTGCACGCATAGTAAAGTTTACAGTAAACTGTAATCTAAAAATTCTTCATAGGTACCAACTTTAAAGTATTACACTTTACTTAAGGATATATTTGTAGGACAGAGTTCAGGTAGTATTGATTATTCACACAAACAAAGGAAGTTTTCCTTCTTATTAAACTTTTCTGAAGAAACATAACAGCAGAAAATATATCTAAACCTTCCTAACAAATGGACAATTCATTCCAAGTTTTTGATGTTGTTTATTAAAAAAAAAAAAATATCCCATGGAGTCAAAATGTTCCCTTGTGTAATCAGCTCCTGACAGAGGGTGGGTTTGAGAGAGAAATGTAATATAAAATTCCTTTGTAGTTAGTAAGTACAGTTATTGTCCCTGAAAACACTGCCATCTGTTGTCAGAAAAGAAAGGTCACTTCTGAATTTTGCCAGGCATTAGGTTTTCTGCAGGAGAAGAAAAAAAAAAAATCTGAAACTGTTTCTTAACTGAGTAGATCACATTATAGGCAAGAAAGGTCTCTATGGGAAGAGCAATTTCGAAAATGTTCAAGGTACAAAAATAAATTATTTTTCTTAAATACAACAGTTCTCCAAAACAAGGTGACTCTGTTTTAAGATTTTCTTAATATTTCCCATACATTTTTATGTATTATTTTCACTTTCTTTCAAATATATGCAGAGAGCTAAAATAATGGTTGAAATTCCAATCATCACTTCTGAATTAATACTACCTTTTGCTTAACTTTTCTTAAAACTTTCCATTAAATTTTATTAGGTGATAAGTGTTAAAATATTCCCATGTGGATCCATAATAGAAGAGAAAGGAGAAAAAAATCACCAAAAAAACATTATCTTGTCAGTCTATGGATGAAGTTTTAAAAGTCTGTATGTAATATGTTATTTTCGATTACAAAGTAATTCACATTTCTTAATAAGGGATCATTACAGAAGCTATTTGTCATTTATCCACATGCTGAAGTTTCACCATTTTTAATTAGGAAATTTAGGCTGTACCCCATTATAAATGGAGAAGATGTTTCTGAGCCATCATTACATCAATTTAGATTCTCTAAATTAGACTGAATATTTTAACTGTGACTTAGAAACTCTAATCATACACTGAAACAGAATTAAACTCAAGTTTAGTAAGTTTTGTGAGTTTCATGGGCATGTTCCCAATCCTTATAGATGTATCCATTTTCATTTCAGTCATTCACAATTAACTCACTAGTGGAGAGAGAGTTTCTGTGTAGAAAATCCAGCCAAAAACTCTACACCACAAATATGCGTGGGCTTTACATATGCTGTCATTGAATCCACACAACTCTATGACCTTGGCTTTCCAGACCCTACTTATAAATGATAAAACTATGGAGGTCCCTAACTTCATAACAGGCAGTCGCAGCAAAGCAGGATTCAAACCCATGTGCATCAGCTCCACAATCTTCACTTCCTGTATATCACACCATTTAATACATGCATGATATTACCCATTTTCAAATGGCACATTATTTTTAATGTGCATGATGATTGATTGGCTCTTTCTTAAACTATTTCTGCTTCTTAAAACACAGCAATTGGAAAACTCACGGTATGAGAAGGCATCCTCCAAGATGTCTATGTGAAAGTAGATGATGGTACTTAAAAGAAGGTGAACAATGAGGATTATAGTAGGAGGGTAGCAGACCTGGGTACTACATGCATGGCCCTGACTCTTGGTTCACTTCACTCTGCCTAGAGGGATGTTGTCTTGAGACATGACAACAAAGCCACCTCACGGAGGGTTTGGAATTGAGACCTCGGTTACTCCAGTTGGAGGGAAAAAGTAAAAACATCTGTGAAAAGCACAGATACCATTCCCAAATGTTTTGGAACCAGTTACCTTTTATGAACTCAAATTTCTTTCACAGACAGTTACATTTAAATTATGAAAATCTCAGTGGTGTATGAATTCCACTCTACAATTTTTTTAAAGTTTAAACTAATGATATCTGGCAACCTGCTTTGTGACTCCATCTTGCTAAGAAATGGAGGGCTGTCAAGAAAAATTTTGAGTCTATCATTTATCTTCTGTTTATTGGATGCATTTTACAACATTTTGAGAATAACTTATGAATCCAGCTTAGTATCAGTTAATGTCCTACCTATGCTAATTATGGTGATAATTCATAATTTTTATAACAGTGTTGCATGGATCCTTCAGACTCTTTTGACCTCTAAAGCTACCTGAACAGACTGTTTTTTATTAGAAACAACTCTACAGGTACTCCATGACTGTTTTCAATATTTGAGTAACAGATACCACGTAACAGATGAAAAAATACTTGTGTTTTTCCTCTAGTCATTTCTTTCATTTTACATTTGGAAAAATTCACCCAAAGAGATTAAGAGATTTGTCCAAAGGATTACCACCACTTTGTAACAGATTCATTGAGTACATAGCTGTTTCTACCATATTCCAAATAAGGATCCTATAATTTCCCCACAATCAAAAGAAATTTTGACTGCCAAAATGCTATGTAAATTCACTAAGATTTATTTTCTGGGTTTAGAGGCTATTGCTAAATACCATGCCAATAGATTATTGATAGCTTCTCTGAATCTTGCTTCTCTCATCTACAAATTGGGAATCATGATAGTGGGTCCAATGGGGAATGTTGTTTAATCAAACACATACGTTGCAACCCAAAGTGATAACAACCATTCTGTTGGACACAAAAGCTTGGGTTTGCAAAAAATTTAATGAAGTGTGGTTAAATTTACCAACTTCTTACTTTCAGCTAAGTTACCAGGGAAATGAGAGAGAACTCTAAGTTGTACTTATGAAAGAAAATAGCTTGTAGCTTTTGCTATAATCTAGAGTATAAGTAAGATATTTATAGATGATGAAAAGAAAAAAACAATGAAAATGAAAGAAGAGAAAGAAAAGGAACAGCTGTCAAATTTTCTGAAGAAAGTCCTTTGCATTTCTATATAGAGTCCTCCCTGCAGCTATGCTAACTTTAGCCCCTAGGTCTTTGCTACTGGAATATAAACTTCTAGAGGACCAGTCTTATAAAACTACTTCTTAGTTTTTGTAATTCCCAATAGTTAACATACTGCTTGACAGATGAAAATCATTTAAGAAGAACTCACTGATACTAAGAGGGAAGATATCTGGATGTTTATCTTTCACTTAAAACACAGAAGGAACCTATCTTTTAAAGTGTTTAAAGCAATTTGGATATAACTATTTTTAAAATGAACTATGCAATCACCACTTTATTGAAAAGCTTACTTTTTTTCTTGATAATCAGAATCTTTAACTTGAAGATAAATTACTAGACATAATCCACCAATAATAGATGAAGGAACCACTGAGGATGTGCTTAAAAAACGGTCACAGTTCTTTGTGCTTCTGAAATTTGTAGGAGTGGGTATTTTTAAAACAGTTTCAAGATCCTACATACCTATCAGGTTGTCACGTTTTTGTGGTCAGCTCTAGGCCTGACACTAGTAACCAACGGCCCTCTTTATAATTTGCTGCTTCTAAAGGAAACCTTATCACCAACCCAGCAAGACTATGTATAGAACATGAGTTTCAGATAATCTGGATTATATCTCTTCTGGTTGCTACTTTTTTAAAAACTTCTGTGTGCTTGGCCAAAGGGTGGGGGGAGAATCTTATCTAAGCTCTAGAAAAGTGGGGGTGTTATTATCCTTTGCAGTAGTAAAGAATGAAAACATGTCCAAATTTCTCTACTTCATTTTAAAAAATATCAAAATGTGCAACAATACCAAAAGAAGTCAAATTTTATTAACATTTTTACTAATAAGACTACTAAAATTAATGTTAAAGTGTTTTTAATATTTATAATTAGCAGACAATGATAGTAACTGCTGAAATTCCTTTATAGTTTAAGAAACTTCTATTGGTCAATATATATCTTAAAGCCCTTCACTATTCTGAAATTACACAAACAAGGATTATATTTTACCTTCAGATTTGTTGATATAAAATATACTCTTATGGGAAAACCGTTTAAACAACATATTGGTTGATATGTCTGAAAATAGTTACATGACAGAGTGGAAATGCACTTGACTTGAATTCAAAAGACCTAGATCTACCAAAATTCCCCTTGTAGCTTTGGGCAAGCCACACTCATTTATCTGTTTATAAGATCTGTATTATAGCAAAATGATCTTTATGGTTTCTTCCAAGATCAAACTATCTTATTCTATTGATTCTATGCTATTTAGTAGGTGAGATTTCATTACAGTACGTATAATGGGGGGGGGGGCAGTATGAGGAGGTATTATCTAAACAAAGGAAAAAATGATAAGCCTATCTAATCTATTCCTTCACTCATTACTTACATAACTTAAACTACTAGATATTTATTAAGCATCTATAGTATAACAAGTATGAGATTGATGCCCAATTCCTGCTCCCCAGAGGCTTACCATTATCCAATTGGGGAGACAACTTTCATATACAAGTAATGCATCAAAGTTTACATTTTTCAGCCAGCACATAACCTTCATGACACAATCCCAGCCTACCTTTCCAGCATTCTCCATTGCCTTTCTAACCCTATAAATGCTGCATTTTAAAGACACCAATCTGATTGCTCTTGCCAGTGAATAATACATTTTTCTCCCACTCATTCATTCAAGCTTTCCTGCCCTCTTTACTATGTCTCTCAATCTGCCTGGAATCTCCTTCAAGGCCCAGTTCAGACATCATCTTCTCAGCAGCTCCTCAGCTCCTCTTTCTCCAGATAGAACTGTTCACTATCTGTGTTCCCACATGCTCCATACACATCATTATTACCGCATGGACTTCCCTTGTAGTACCATCTTTTCTTCATATGAATATCTTCCCCAATAGGAATTTTTAAGTATAGGGACTTTGCCTTACTCCAAATTTTCCTCTAAGATTAGTGGAATTCCAAGCACAGAGTAAGTGCTCAAAAAATGTTTACTAAATAGAACTGAACTGAATGTTACAGATGTGCCAAGCTAGTGGCATAGACATTCAGGATTGTAGCTGCCCCCAGGTGTCCGTTTCAAAAGTGAAAACGAGTCTAAGGTTTATGTACACTTTCTTCACTCATTCAAGGCCCCTGATAAGTTCTGGGTTTGTTACACTTAATTTTACTTATTCAATCAAACATTAGACAAACTAAATTATCCCATATGTGTCAATGTTGAAATGGCACAAAATCTATGTAAACTTTCCGTTCATCCTTTTTCTAGGATGTCCATGGTCTCTATGTCATTTCAGAATGCTGCTGGCATCTTTGAGAGCGTGGTTTTAGTGACCAGCAAAGTCATGGACCGTCAGGAAAGCCCGAGAGGCATGTGTAAGGAATAAATAGGAGAGTAAACTTTAGCAAGCCAGGAAATGTGAGCATCTCACTATTTTCAACAGCAACAACAAAGAGGAGAGGGGTGGATTCAACTGGTCACTTCTCTGGCCCACATGTTATGTGAATTGTAGACCATCCTGCGGTACACTCTGAAAGGTCTTCTTTCAATCTGATAAATGAGCTATTTTCTTTTAGCAATCTGAGTTTGGATAAGAAAGCTTACAAGATCTCGAATCCGCTATTATTGTCAGCCCCATAAGCCTGTAACCCTTGGACACTGAGAAATGCGATTAACAGCACTTGCCATTTGAGTGACATTCAAGTACCATGTACTGGATAGAGTGATTCTATCACTTCAATTCTCAAAGTTTCAAGTTGCCAGAAAGAAATATGTTTCAGTTAAATTCCAGTATATAACAAATGTTAGCTTTCTGCCTCCTTACTCCATCAGCACCAAATATTTGAATGCAAAATTTCCATCAGTACATGAGGCAATTTAATATAGCTACTGAATTGCTGCAAAAACAAAACAAAACCCAAACAAGCAGAACCCAATATTTCAGCGATTAGGTCTGAAGGCATGAAGAAAGTTTGGGGAGTGGCTGGGAACGTGGGTGACTGCTAAAGGTTTTTATGATTACTATAACGCCACTGGCTAACTCCCTACTGCCATCTAAGCACCTCTTTATTTATGATCTCACCATGAAAGTTACAACCTATTAAAGAAACAGACTGGGCATAATCTACAAAGGAAATGCTTCTGGTTAAAGTTGCGTCTGGATTTTCTAGTCTTAGGTCCTGGGACCATTTCTAGTTAGTTTCTGGGTAACTGAAAAAGTTTCAAATTTTACATACAAAATTACATACATATATATGTATACAGAATCTCTAGTATGCAGCTCTACCTAGCTAAAGATGTTTGAATTACAGATCATGAAACCATCTTTCAATTGTACTTTGGCTCAAAAAAGGGGATATTTAAATCTGTACACATTTTTTTGCAGCTAATTGTCTTTGTTTCTGTGTTTGTCATATGAAAACTGTCTTTATGTAATATGGACAAGTTTGTTTTAATTTTTAATGACAAAGATGATTCAAAACATGGAAATGGTTTCTTTTTAAAACCACCCTTTCTGTTTGACAGTGCCAACTGGTTTGAGTCTAAAGTACCTTTCTAAAACATTCTTGATTTGTTGCACAGATTTATAGCTTTTCATGTTCCCTCTCATCATTAAGCCAATTATGAAGGAATTATTACCTTTGCTCAATCTGAATTTTTATGGACTTCATTGAAATAGTCTCATCACTCACAATGCACTCTAGAGATTGGTCCATTGCCCAGAAGTGCACAAAGGATATTTCTGGTGAACTCCCATTAGTCTTATGAGGAGTTCTCCATATACATATGATCCTCATCAAGAGATGGATATAGACTTCTATATATTTGAACATGGTAATAGATCCCTTCTTGCATAAATGTGACCTACTGCTCTTTGTTCATGTGCTTGTTAGCCAGTTAAATTTAGAAGAGCTTCATATTTCACCGCTATCCCATGTGAATTATTAGGCATCAACTCTCCAACATCAGGGTCTACAACTCTGTTCAAAGAAGGAACATCTTTGAAATCTTTCAAAGCATGACTTCATTAATAGACAATACATCCAGCATTAGAATTAACCATATGGATTTATATCTGATACCAGGCATGTGTATGAAATAGCAATAGGCCCCTTTAATAAAAAATTTCTTTTAATATTGCTAACCAAAATATCATCATTTCTTTATTAAACCAACAACACATGTTTGACATGGTTGTGCCTAATTTATCATTCTTCGGTAAGAAAATGAGGTTTTTTGTTTTTTTTTTTCCCCTTTAAAAAAAAATGTTCATAAATATGCTAGGCGCATGTTCCCAGGTCTTAATTTAAAACTGGTGGTTATAATAATAACTACAAAAATGAATCATTCTTTGTCCAGAGCTATAATTCAGAAAGAAAGCTTATTTTACAAAGGCTTAGAAACTATATACATAGTATATCCTTAGCAAAAATTCATGATATCTGCTTTTGGCTATTTCCACAAATGGATAATATTAGGGACATCTAATAAACATGTTACCTATGAACACTTTTCTGAGTAACATCCAGGGTACTGACCCAGAAATGTAGGTATGGTGGGCTTCTTTACTTGACTATACTGTCAGTAAGTACAAAAAATTAGATTTTTTTAAAAGAACTTCTCTTTTTCACACATAGGTTTACAAACAACAGCAGATTTCCTAACTGCTATTAATATCAACAAAGTCTGTCTTAGCCTTCAAAGTTACATTAAAATGATAGTTTCTGATCTACCAAAACTTGCAAAAAGATAACTTTAGAAACATTATGCTAAGCTCATATTTACAAAAAGAAATGTTTGCCTCATTGCTAATGTTTTTGACCTGATTAGTGAATATCTTCGCAAACTTCGAGGTTCACAACTTTGTAAAATTCTGAATTGATGCTTTGGAAAATTTATTTGGTTGTTAACAGTATACAAATAGATAATTGCTCATTTTGGGGCGGGAATGCTTAAACTAAAGTACTTTTCCCCAGAGGGAATCATACTGCCGTTTGTTTTTATTTTCAAAATGAAAACAAATGGCACTCTAATTCCTAAGGGCAAAAATGACTTCGGTCTATTTCTTTTTCTATATACTCTCATCTATTCATTTTTAGTTAGATGGAATATAGATTTGGTCTCCACCCCCACCCCCATGACTTCCATTGCCGCAAAATGTATTCACTTGCTGTACAGTAATTAACAGCTCTTGACTGGAAAACTGCCAGCATGTACAACGTGACACTCTTCCTTTGAACACTAACAAAGTGCATAAGTAATTTATGTTGGATTAAATATCCCTAACAGGGACCCTTAAGTAACCCAATCACTTTAAACAGGCTCCACATGCATGCTCCAGTGCAGTGAAAATGTCAGACAGTGATAACCCACTAATAGCACAATTCTAACTATATTCCAGCCATTAGCATTTTATGACATCAATCCTCATTAAACCTGGCAAGGAAAAAGATACTAATGTTTCCCAATTTTACAGCCAAGGTGGAAGAGAAATGGAGAAAATGTAGACAGGTGCTGTCTCCCAAAAAGGATTAACATTTTTTAAAATGTGGTAGCAATTTTCTGTTAGTACCTTTGTTTGCATTGAAAGAGAGACAACAAAGAGGTAATGGCTACAAGGACCTCAATGGAATTCAGCCAAGAGTAAAAGAAAAGACTGGTATTTCAGCCATTGTGCTCACTGCTGAAGCGCTGTGCCAACTCATCTTCCAGCCCATTATATGAAATTTAATTTAACCTGCTATGCAATTAATTCAGATGTTCAGCCTATTTTTCTCATGGCAGAATCCCTCACACAATGCCTTATTTAAATATTAATCAGTCCTCTTTCAATTAGGACTAATTTGCTTCACAGGGTTTCTCTCATCTTCTGATTGCAGGAAAATGGAGGTAACTTGCAACGTTTGAGGATAATTAACATGGTATTTTTATAATACTGATACATCAAATGGGACCTTAATGAACCCCGCTGATTCCATTTAGTAAAGCATGCCTCAAAGTTATAATCAAGAGGAAAGCCATTGCCATCTGTTTAAAATACTAAGGAGCACAATTTAAACACAAAATGCTTATTTCTCTAAACTGTCTATTGTAGAGGTCTGCAAAAGTCATTTTTCTATGCAAACTAATTGTACAGTATTTTAATTTGAACCTTTTATTGTACATATACAAAACAGTGACATCTTAAGATGTAGGCACCCTGTTTAATTAAATGTTGACAACCACAGAAATAAGTAATGTTTGTCAATGTTACTTTTTTTAAGCAGGCTGCGCAGTTGCCGCTACAGAAACATTAGTAGGTTTTACATTTCTAATGAATTTAATATTTCACAGCCTTTTGTTTATATTTGAAGAACTTTTCTTAACAGAAGCCACTGAAACTCTATGAAATGGAAAAAAACATAAGCATACGCTGTTGGTTTGCTGCTTCCAACATCACTGAGTAAACAGGTTAACATTTACCCACAGCCAGGTGTGCAGTGTTCCATCTGCTTCCAGGCAGGTTGAAGGTCAATGTTTTAGGCTTGGAGCTGTTCTAGAGTTCCTTGGTTACATCTAGGTTACGGAGGCTATTTGGCTCCCAGGGTAATTATCAAAGCACTCAACATGTTCCATTGGTAATAAAACATGATTGATAACAGATTGCTTATTTACAATGTTTACACTATGGCCACAAGGATTTCCTCTGTTAACTTTCAAAAAAGTAGGTATTACCTATCTATTTTTTAAGTAACATTCACAATTCCGTCCTCCCTCCCCCCCTTTTTTTTATAAAGCAAATCAACATCCTGGGTCATTCAGTCAGGAACATCACAGATCAGAATTTCATTGCAAAAACAAAAGCAAACATTTGATATGAAATATCATATCAATATTAAGTGTTAGTCAACCAGCAAATGTATCTTCTGAGTTGCTAAGATGGATTTACCATATACAAAAAATTATTGAAAATAAAAAGCAGTATAGGCAACTCTGCACTTATGGGCCACCCAAAGGTGGGAAACATTCCAATTAGGAGTGATGAAAGAGGCAGAGAGGCCTTGGGTGTGAACAAAAACCCATGAAGAGATTAACCACACTGGAGTTTAAGGTGATACATTATAGCACTTTGAAACAGTTTACATAATTGTCACTCTGAGTATGCAAACTTCTAGAATGGGATCTATAAATCCTCACCCATTGTCCAATGCCATGCCTTGTGTTACACAGACTGGGCACAAGTTAACTGTTTATTGATTTTAGGGAGACTCATGTGATCATTTGGCAAATATTTACTGAGCAGATACATGGTTCAGAAACTATTATAATCATTGGGGATAAATTAGTGAACAAAAGATGGGAGTTTGAAGTTCTACAGGTGAATGCAAGACAATTCAAGACATAAACACAGAAATGGGACAATTACCCCTCACACAAATGTATGAAGAATACAATGCTAGGTGTTATGGGTAGAGACGAAAAATGGAGACATTTTGGATTGGGTGATCAAAGAAGGCCTTCCTGGTGCGGTGACATTTATGTCAAGAACTGAATGATAACAATCCAGCTTCAAGAGACGATTGTGCCATCCTGTGAAAGCAGACTGTGGCAACTGTGAATCACCAATAAGCTTGGTTAGCTTAGGATCATCACAAATAAACAAAGAAAGTGGAGAAAAATACAAAATGAGATTGGAGTTAGATAAGGGCTGAAAAATGCATGGCCTTAACATCATGAAAAGAAGTTGGATTTTCCTCCCTAAGTGCAATGGAAAGGAATAGAGGGTTGTATGCAAAAAAGACATAATCTGATTTAAGTTTTAACTCTTCTATGTGGAGAAGGGATGGTAGAGAAGTAAGACGAAAACAGAGGAGACCAGTTAGGGAGGTTCTGTTGCAACATAGGTGAAGAGTTTTCATGGTTTGTGTAGAGAGGAAGTTCCAAAGAATGGGAGAAATAGATACAGATTTGGGAGGGAAGGAGAGGAAGTATGGGATCAAAGATGACTTTAAGGATGCTACTTTTAGTAATTGGGCATCTCTTTCTGAAATGGAGACACTAGGCACAGAGCAGTTTAAGGGAAAACGATAGATTTCTTCTATGGTCTCTTTAATTTTATAAGTGGCACAGTGATACAGTGAAATCAAATCATCAAAATAATACTTAAATCACTCAGTAGTACTGGTGACTCTACAAATATTCTCCTCAGCTTTTGCAGTGGTTATTCCCTTTTAGTTTCACCAACACAGCATGAAGTCTGAAGCCTCTCAACCTTTGATAAATGCCATCACTTGTCATTACACTGCTCTTCATTATAACTACCCCTCTAGATAATTTCTACACTTTCTTTAATAATAATGAAATCTACTTCTTATGATTGTTTTGTGAGTGTCATGCACTGTTCTGGGGGCTGAAATGACATAATTTCACCGAAAATTCACAAAAATCCTATGAAGTAAAGTATATCCCGATTTGATAGAAGAAATTAATGCTAAGAGAAGTAGAGATTCAGTTTGGAAGCCTCTCCTGATCACCAAGACATAGCTGGGTACTTTTGCTCTAAATTTGCACATCTTATTGTGAGTCTGCAGAGAATTTGAAACATTGCATCCAAATTGCTGGACACATTTGACTTGAGATAACATTTGACTTGACTTTAGCACCAATCTGATTTTCCTACCAGAAAATAATCACTCAATTGAAAACACTCCCTAAAAATGAACTATCTACAGTGGTTACAAGGGACTGGTGGAGGGGAAAATGGGGCTTTATTATTTAATGGGCACAGAGATTCAGTTTAGGATGAGGGAAATGTTTTGGAGATGGATGGTGGTGATAGTTGCACAACCATGTGAAAGTACTTCTAATGCCATGGGCCTGCACACTTAAAAAAAAATGTTTTAAATGGTATCTTTTGAGATATATATATATATATAGATATAGATATATAGATACATATATAAAATTACTATTTTAAAATGAATTATCTATACCCATTTGCCACTATTGCAGTAAAGAAAGGATTCGCTGAAATTGATCCCAGACATGAATGTAAGTATCTACTGAGTTATGAGCTAGAAGGGGGATCTTTTGTATAGAAAAATGGTAGTTCAGAAATGGGGGAAGTGTTCATTGTATGTCCAGTTTCTCCCACTATTTAAGAAAACTATTTAAGGCCGAGTAAGCACAAGGATGAATGTAAAGGTTGAGTTCAAAGCAGATTGTCTAGCCTCTTGAGTTATATATTTTATAAAATGTATTTTCTGGTAGCAAGTAGAAAAGGGTGGGCTTACTCTATGATCTCAGCAGATGAGGCCCTTTCAATACAGATTTTTTAAATAATTTTTATCTGCTTTATACTTTAAAACTGAAAGACCTTGGAATCCCTTGGGAAACATGCCGAAAGAAAAGGTAACCGAATAAAAATCTGAAAGTAGCCAAGATTCTGATTTGCATGTGTGCCATCTACAAAGGGACCTTACATGTGTCTGCCAGAACTGCACTTCAGTCTGACTGACAGAGGCCAGATTCTTGAAAACACTTCCCGTAATGCCCAGGAGTTCTTCATGGTCTCCATCCAATTACTTATCCCTTGCAGCCTGAGAGATTTTATCTGTCTCACAGTTCAAAGACAGAATGTCTGCCAACAGGCCAAAACGATCATTAATAAGTTAACTGTTACCAGATAAGATTGAAATCTATGCATTCCTATTATAAAGTAATCTCTACTATAATTACTAGACAAACTATTGCCAATGTGCTACCTCTGACGTGGAAGCGAGGCGATGAGGTCACATGCTCTCTCGCAGTTCAACAGGTGCTAAGATCTTAGCGTTCCTTTGAGTCCCCAACCCCTCAAGCCCGAGGATGAACAGTAAGTAATGCTTAATACGTATCAAAAATAAAATCAATGCTTTACATAGCCCCCATCCCCTTAAAAAACTAAACCAGCATGGCTTGGTTCTGTGGTTGATTGGTTTGCTTCTATCTAAGAATACAGGCCTACTGTTGAATACGAAGGTGGAAAAGACCAACGGAAGAGTCTGCGCCCTCAACTTCAGCAAATCTAAAAATGAATTTCTAACCGTTGACCTACCTCTACTCAACCAGTTCACTATCAACTCATCTTCCATTTGGACTTTTAGAGCAAGAGAAGAAAATAACACATTGAGGACAGGGAGAATAAGGTGATAATAGTTACAACGAATCTAAATTATCTCACTCATCACTGCCAAACACTGCTCAAAAGGCATTCACATATGAACTCATGTTATCCACAAAATTCATAACAGGGCCTCCCTGTTGGCGCAAGTCGTAGAGCGCAGCACGGTGAAGCTGTCTGCAGCGTCTGCAGCACGGGTTCAATCCCAGCCGGCCTGGCAAGATACCCACATGGTGTGGCAGACCTCTCCTGCCTCGCCCACTGCTCCCCTCAGCAGTGTATTTCAGTCAGTCTGCCTGTTCTGTTCTCCACTCTGTCTCTGGTGAATCCTCTCACCCTCCTGCACATCTGGTCTGTACCCCGGTTCTTGTATGCATGAATAGATAAATCTTTAAAAAAAATTCACAATGAAGGAATAATTTTCTATAATGTATAAATGAACACATTCAGACACACAGAAGTTAAGAACCAACTCAAAGTCTCAAAATTAGTAAGTAAAAGTGAAGAGGGAAGAGAGGAAGGCAAGCAGGAACTCAAAAGAAGGTATATGGGTACTAAGGACAGTACACAGAAGACACCCTCGTTCCCAAAGGGACACTTCCACCATCTGAACTTGCCACAAATTCCACTTTCATAGAAGGTTACTGTGTTCATTAGCCTACTCTAGTGCTGAATCATAAGCTGTTTGTCTAACTAGATTTTAATTGAAAAAGTGATAGATGAATATGTCAAAACAATCACATAGTACTAGAGATATACCGATTTCCCTTACTCTAGGAAAGCAGCGGATGCCTATGAAAGTTTTAGTCAGCTGACATGGCCTAAGGAGGAACAATCATCATTAATTGATACTCATGCTGTTTGAACATTCCTACACTCCCCAAAATAACCCACTAAATCATACCTAAGATAACACTACCATATAGTAAAAGCAGAAGTGATATGATAAACACACAGTGTGCAAAAAGAAGTTTCCCAGGAAGGAGCTTGTCTGGGCACTGGCTGCTCCGGTGCTACTGCCTCCAGAATGACTGCTGTAAAATGTTCTTTTCACTTTTTACCTTTTGTCATAAAAGTGAAATCATCTTTGGATTTCTTTTAGTTAGTGAAAACACTCAGTAATGTAGTTCTTTCCTAAAAGTGAAGTGGCATAATGCAAACTCTCAAAAAAGCAGAGAATACACATACAATAAAAGGGCACCCCGGCCCTCCTGGAGAGGCTACCACTGGGCCCTTTTGTATCTACTCTAGTCCACATTTCTGAACAGCCATTAAATGCGAAGCTCTATTCAATGAATGAATATTGTGCAATGCTCTCTGCTTGTTCTCTTAAGCCAGTTTCTTCTTGTTCTGTCCTCTGTAGAAATGAAGAAGTTAGTACTGCCCATAGAGATATGAGTCCATATACTTAATTTAACAAAATAATAGTTTTTATTGCTAAGCAACATAAATGTGTGTATAGTTGGGAATTAGAACCAATAACCTGATAATGTTATGGTGACTGCAGTAAAACAGCAATTCACAAATTATATCTCATTTTCATTCCTATATTTTATTTACTTAAGCAAACAAACAGAAAAAGCCATGCACTTCATTGCTGATGTACAATCTCTCAGACCCAATAAATAGCCACTCTCTTTTCTTACTTTCAATTCTATTGTTTTTTTCACTTACTCAAGAAAACATAAAACATTAATGAAAAATATTGTGTCGAAGGTGCTAGATCCTGAGGATGCAAAGCCTAATATCATGTGACAGGGCTCTTTTCTCTGAGACTGGCAGGATAGCACCATATGAGTGACAAGTAATCAGAATAATAATAATCACAACAAAATGCAAACGATGCAACTAAGAATGTTCTTGATAACTCCACGCTTACAGGTTTTCAGTATGCAGGAGGCCAACAACAGTGTCCTACATTAACATACAAGAAACTCATTTCAGCATTAAAACAACTCCAATATTACTGCCATCTTCATTTTACAGAAGAAATGGCCCATCGAGGTCACAATTCAGTAACACAACTACCCTTGCTCACATATCAAACTGAGGTCAACTTAGCCATCTGATCGAAGCACTAGCTATTGTCTTTGTTCCATCCATCCCATGATATTGTGTCCATAGCCATGCTATTCAGAGTGTTCCAGAAATTCAGAAAAAGAAATGCAATTCAGGCCTAGGTGGTAGGAGAAAGCTTCTGGGAGCAGGTCTCCTTGAATTAAATTTTAAGTATGAATAAGACATTTCCACAAAGGGATGTGGTGTAGGAAAGGGAATGCAATATCTAAAGTCACTGAGTCCAGAAACAGTTGATCCCACTTGGAAACTATTTAGTTTTCTCAAGGTGGACCAGAGTTTTCCTTTCAAGCAGCAGAGAGAGAAGCTTATGCCTCCCTCTGTGTACATGTTATCTCTACTGTACCTCTTCCTGAGTCTGACAGAAAAACTGTCATTTTAAATTTCTAATTATTTCAGGACTGTGGTGGTTACAACCTTTGGAAATCCTAAAAACACCTGAAAACCACACCTTCTATGAGGCAGTTCATTTATGTATAATAGTAAAGCTCTATCTTAAATTATTAATGAAAATATTATCAATTGAACATTAAAACTAAGTTATTATGTCACATGGTTGAGGTGATTCACCATTCTCTTTCTTTTTTTTTTTTTAATAGAGGCATGTTTTATTTATTTATTTGTTTGTTTGTTTGTTTGTTTTTGTTTATACATGCACTGGGCACAGTCAGAAGCGCGGGAGGGTGAGAGAATTCACCAAAGCCAGAGCGGGGAGCAGAGCAGGCAGAAGGACCGAAGTCCACTGCTGAGGGGAGCGGCGGGCGGCAGGAGAGGTCTGCGCGCCAAGTGGGACCCTCCTCCGGTGGCCGGGGAGCAGCCGGGGATCGAACTGGTGCCGCAGAGGCTGCGGGCAGCTTCGCAACCCAGCGCTCAACCTCTGCGCCACCGGGGAGGCCCCACCATTCTCTTTCTATGATGGCTATCAAAAATATTTATAGGAAGAAACTTCTTTTTTTTTTTTTTTTTAATAGAGGCATGTTTTTATTTATTTATTTATTTGTTTGTTTTGTTTATACATGCACTGGGTATAGTCAGAAGTGCGGGAGGGTGAGAGAATTCACCAGAGCCAGAGCGGGGAGCAGAACAGGCAGAAGGACCGAAGTACACTGCTGAGGGGAGCAGCGGGCGGCAGGAGAGGTCTGCGCGCCATGTGGGACCCTCCTCTGGTGGCCGGGGAGCAGCCGGGGATCGAACCGGCGCCGCAGAGGCCGCGGGCAGCTTCGCAACCCAGCGCTCAACCTCTGCGCCACCGGGGAGGCCCGGAAGAAACTTCTTTATACATTACTGGTATTGAAATTGGTATAATTTATTTTTTGTAAAGCGTATGTGTGTGTCTCTATGTGTGATGTTTGATGTTTTTTGTTTTGGTACAAATTAATTGCTTTATTTTGGCCTGGGTCACCTTTTTATCATTTACAAAAGCATAGATCTTATGTATATCTTTTCTGAGTCTTAGGCATTTCTCTTCTTTATAAAGAGGTCTCCAAAACAATGATCCTTCCAGAAAAATATCTGGCAATCATATATAACTTAGGATAATGTCAAGGGATGCCCATAGTTAGGTTACATAAGCTTTTTGACATCCCAGTCTTTTCCCACCTACATTCGTCCTACAGTGTGGTTTTGTGATTCAATAACCTTTGTATCAAATAGTTAAAATACAACTACCAGAAGCTCTGGTGTTTTCATATCGTTAACTTTTCCTCCTATACTTTGACCCTCTCAGTTTGTTTATGTCATTATATGTTTTTCACACATTTCATGTATTCCTTTTACTATTTGTCAATATACAATATTTTTCACACTATTTTAAAATTTGTTGCCAAAAGTCTGCCCCTTTTTAGCTTCTGCCCATTTTAATTCAGTAGACTCAAATTATTAATATACTCTCACTTTCTTCCTCTATATTACTGTATTTTGCATTATTGTACTAATAATTCTGTGCTTAAAACAATGAAACTGAAAGTATTTTATCTCCTCTTTGGCTCAATTTTTTAAAGTTCTTTATTAAGGTTTCCATTAATCTTTTTTTCTTTGAGTTTTATCCTAACACACCATTTTTCCATTCTTAAGATTCTGAAGATTCTAAAAACTCCCCATCCTTAAGATACCAACTTTGCATGTTCATCTATTCATTCTTAATGTTGAAAAAGTATCACTAAATAGTAATATTATACAGAACAATCATAAAAAGTGAGGGCTCCAGAACAATTTTTTGATAGTGCTTAGTGGTCTATGACTTTAGATGAAAGACTTCTCTGTGAAAGAAATTGTGTACACTGACACCCATTAAATACTGAATTAGGTATCCAATGTGAATTACCCAGTAGTTTTTATGTACATACCATAATTACAATGTAAATTCAGGCCTTTGAGTTTAACAATAAACTTTCAAATATTAAATTTCATTCTGGCATAACATATTTTGATCTAAAATAAGAGAACTATTATAACGTATGGCTGCCTGAACACAAAGTTGAGAAGTTTCTAAACATTCATGTGAGTCTGATAAGAGTCTGATAACACAGTTGATAACTAAATATCAACAACAAGGTTAGGGTTTTTTGTTTTGATTTTTACAATACAAAATTTGTTCTTCGCTTGTGCTATCTCCTCCCTTTTGTAGGGCTGAGTTATCAACATTTTTCTCACATTCCATCTGAGATTTTCAGCCAATAGTATCACTTTTCAATAACAATAGTAGCTATTTCAGAGAAATTACACTACTTATTTTTCTCATTTTGATAAGGCATAGACCACAAGTGTAACAAGATTATGCCTGGTAGAAGTAATATTATATTAGAATTTTAGAGCTAGAAGAAACCTTAGATTATGTCACAAAAGCCTATTCCTCCCATAACCTGAAAAGTCTGCTCCCCTCAAAAGTGAAGTTATTCACTATCTGCCCAAGCTTACTAATTAGCAGGGACCCTTGAGACAGAACTTCTGGCTCTTAGGTCAGTGTTCATGCTCCCACAGCATTCCCCACTCTCTTATGGGCAGTTTTGATGTGTTCTTTTAAAAATGCTTTTACTCATTTTCTCTTGATTTTGTTCAATTTTGAAGCCAATAACAAGTTGACTGGTAAAATGGCAACAAGAAGGGTCTTTTCCGAGTTTTCATAAATTTCTCCCTGAGATTCTGTAATAGCATATGGTGTGACGAATGCTCTCTGGACTAGAAAATGTGAATAATTCTTAGGCTGCCTAACTAGCTTTGGGCCTTAGGCAAACACACTTAACTTCTCTCCGACTTTATTTTCTTCATCTATGAAATGACATTTGGGCTAAATGACCTCTGACCTCATGTCCTATTTTGGAATTAAACCAATATTCCCAAATACACCGAAGTCACTCAAGAACTGGGTTATGATAATCCTACATCTTGTCAGGGCCTCTCCTGGTGGCGCAGGTGGTTGAGCGCTGTGCTGTGAAGCTGTCCGCTGCCTCTGCAGTACTGGTTCGATCCCGGCCGGCCGGCGAGGGTCCCACATGGGGCAGCAGACTGCTCCTGTTTCACCCACTGCTCCCCTCAGCAGTGTACTTCAGTCAATCTGCTGGTTCTGTTCCCTGCTCTGTCTCTGGTGAATTCTCTCACCCTCCCACGCATCTGGCCTGTACCCTGGTTCTTGTATAAATGAATAAAAAAATCTTTTAAAAAAAAATCCTACATCATGTCAGTTCACATCAGTCATTCATTAATAGGGCATGGCTAAAAAAACATGAGCAAGTTTGATTAAATGAAGAATGTTAAACTCAACCAACTTTAATGAAAGTGGATTTGATATGGATAGAAAGTGTGTTGTCCACATATCAATTATAACTGACAGCTACAATTATCAAATATTTCACAAATTGTCTTCTATTGAATCTGAAAAACTATATATAGTTGAAAGAACTACTGTTAAACTTGTACTTACTTTTGTCTTAATCATGGTCACTTCGGGTTGCTTACTATGCTGTCGCTCTCTGAAATTTCCTATGTAAGGAAGACTAAATAGCTGGAGGAGAAAAGATTTTAGGATTTTTGTTTATATCCTATATATAATGCACTTCCTTGTTAATTTTCATTAATGCTCCATCCTTGAATATCTTATTCCCTCCCATTATCTTTCTAACAGGATAATGTCCTGCCATGTCCATTTTTTTCTCATTTTTCTCTTGTTACCCTAACACCTCATTCTAGCTTCCCACTAATTTACCCTTTAGGCTAAAAATTAAAGACTCTAAAGCACTTCTGTAAATTGCTGACCATGATTTGTTTTTATTTCCTTCAGAAAAATATTCAGCATAACTTATAAAGGCTTTATATATTACCCTCTGGTTTGGGACAGAAGAGAGCTTATTTAAGTACATTGAGAACTGTATTCTCAAAGAAGAAGCAAGAAACTTTATTGAATCAATACATTATTCTAACTTACTCAGTTTTATACCCATTAAAGTGAAAAGAAAAAAATAAAATTTTTATAACAATTCTAACGTTTCCTAACTTAGCAGAAATTCACATAAAAATTCTTAGTCACAACTGGGCCGTGAGGAGCATCAGTTTCCTATTATTTCAGAAAATTCAGATGTTCTCTGCCATCTTAGATTATCAGTAGCAACTGAAGCTTGAAGCCTCTCACATTAGGTAGAGGCAGAGCAGAGAACTCCCACCACCAGAGATGGGCATTTTGTCAAACTCAACACACACTAATTCAAGTAGCTAATATTCTGTGCAAAACACACTCTAATCATTAGTTAAATAAACAAATGAACTGAGTGTTCAACTGTCGACATGACCAAAATCTGCTCACATAAGGATCAACATCATGCCCTGGTGAACTTTTGACATGCCAGAGACTCTGTTATCCACCGCAGCTAAGTCACAAGGCCCATGTTACCACAGCAGGCACAAAGCATTCTTTCACTGTTAAGTCCAAAGGTAGTTTGGAAAGAATCATGAGCCTCACTGCCACCACTTTAGGAAAAGTTGTTTTTTGTCTCTGAGCCCTTGTTGGTCATCATGACCCATACCCCTCCCCTCATGGGCCCAGCCTCTCCTGTTCATCTGTTATTTCTAAAAACCAAAAAAAAAAAAAAAAAAATGTGATCAGGCCACACCCTTGCATCAAAACTTCCACTGGTCCTTGACAAGCAGGTGAGGTCAAAACAAGCATCAATACCAGATGAAACTTAATCACAATTCTGTGTTCCAATCACTTGCTTTGGCCATCTGGAATGTATTTCAGAATAAGGACAGAGTGTGTGAGTGTGTGTGTGTGTGTGTGTGTGTGAAGCTATATCCCACCTAATACCTCTAAGGTATTAAATGTATGTTATTATTTCCTTTCTGTCTCTATTCAATTACTGGATTGCTTTCACGTTTCATAATATGGCATATTCATCCCTCACCGTGTGAACTCCAGTACCTTCTTTCACTCCCCACTTACAGTCCCACTTTGAGATATCAGTGCTTCCAAACTCATCAGGTACTTTAAGGAGTCTGTATGGCATAAACAGTATGCCTTTTCCCCTTCTTCCCTGGAGAATATACAGCCATTGTTTAATACTAGCTTCTTACATCTTTCCCAAACTTTAGGGATTCACAGTTCCTATTGGCTTCAACACTGTATTTACTCACTCACTCACTCACTCACTCACTCACTCACTCACTCACTCACTCACTCATTCACTCACTCACTCACAGCAATTCTACTTTGTGATAAGAAGTGTAAACTCTAGAAGGAGTCTTCCTGAAATCAAATCTCAGCCCTGCCACTCACTTACTGCGTAAACTTGAGCAAGTTATTTAATCTTAGGACCCAGTTATCTTTAGATGTAAAAAAGTAGAAAAAAAAATTAAGGAATACTTGACATATTATAGAAAAACAATGTGTGGAAGGGTAGTCTGGGGTTCTTGTCTGTGTTCTTCCCTATATTACATGAGAGAATCCACACAAGTTGATAGAATCAGCACTAACTGTTGACATGTATGAGTTGAGCCCCCAGGACCTGATCTGTATATTGAGGGTCTTGAACTGAATAGTTTTTCTGTCTCTTCTGTGTTTATTATTCTCACATTTTCTCTTAATCTGTTTATTAATTACCCTTCAGAGCTTCTTTATGTAAGTTTTTTGTGGTTGTTGTTGTTTTTGTTTGTTAGTTTGTTTTTGTATCAATGTGCCCATAGAATTCCTTAACAATTTCCGGGTCAAAACCTACTGAAAGGAAAATCCTTACTTTCATTTCTAATTAGTATGCTTCCTTTAGATGAGAACATTCATACTACTGCAAGAAGGATTCCCCATAAAATCCAAATGATGTCCCACTGTCAAAGACTTCTGATGGTTAACGGTAAGGGATTAGATGCCAAAAAAAATCCAAGATACAGACATTTGATATTCATGAGTGTTTGCGTTACCTGCCAAGGATCACAACTGGTCAAGTAAACATTATTTCCTACATAACATCCTTTAAATATTAGTAGTTGACACAACGTGATAAATATATTTCAGAGTTCGCTCAATCAAAGAGTTTTAAATCCAGAGGAAACTTTAGCATTTTAAAATATATATTCTCTGTTGATGTCAGATACCACCTTTATCTATTAATCCATTGTGTTAACAGAGGAAGAACAAAAAAACAATTTACTTCTCTATAGGAACTACTTGCAAATTCATTATGATCGGAAATTGAAAGTATCACATACCGGGCAGAAATAAATTTATCTTTACGAATTGTCAAATTCATACACCTAGTTTTTATTACGTAGCTTTAGACTTACTTCCATGTGCTTTTAGATGTCTAGATCTAGTCTAATAGTAAAGCCATCATATAGCTGACGTCACAAATGAAGCGTGATTCTATAGTATGAAGACTTATTTTTAGCAAATACACCAGTATTTAACCATAGATAAAATTAGTCCCTTTTTAAAGTAATAAAATTATTTGATAATAGTCAAAGGGGTTTATCTTTATCTAAAAATTCCTGTATTGGAATTATTACCTTCCCTTGTGTGTGTCCATATGTTGGTAAGAAAACCTTATATGTATGTAACTTAAATTTAAAGAAGTTACCAAAAGGTCAATCATGTGTGTAATAGAACAAGTGTAGCAAAATAGTATGGTAGGGCCTCCCTGGTGGCACAAGGGTTAAGACTCAACCTATGAAGCTATCTGCAGCCACTGCAGCACGAGTTCGATTCCATTCAATTCCTGGCCAGCCAGGGAGCCACCCACATGGCACAGCAGACCTCTCCTGACTTGCCCGCTGCTCCCCTCAGCAGTGTACTTTGGTCAGTCTACCTGTTCTGTTCCCCACTCTGTCTCTGGTAAGTCCTCTCACCCCCCACACCTCTGGCCTGTACCCCAACTCTTGTATGCATAGATAGATGGATCTTTGAAAGAAAAAAACAAATACAAAAACAAAATATTATGGTAAAATCTAGGTTCATTTTAAAATCTCTCAACTTGGTTTTATATTTGAATGTTTTCATAATAAAAAAAATCAAACCTAAACTTAATAAAGTATGTAATCTATTAGGTACTAGACTCACCCTTTAAGATGTTAACTAAATCACCAAGCTAACTTTCATGTATCTATAATTGTGTACCTATAAACACATATGTATATATCATAGCTCTGAAATTTTTTTGTATTAAAATTTATATAAGTGGCATTCACAATTTTTCTCAAACAATGGCAATATTTTTGGATTAACTGTGTAGTATTAAAGGGTATATCAGGTTTTTGATTTACAAATTCTTGCCATTATAGTCACTTATAAAACAAAGAGTCCATTTTAGGACTTTCCTCCACTAACCCGGAATGCTTGACCGAGGTATATCCCTCGGTCCTATTATCCCTGCACTAAAGTGTGCTTTTTTTTTTTTTTTTTTTTTTTAAGGACTGTGTAGGCAAGAATGGAGTTTTGATCAAACATGTGGAACTGATTGATGCTGGCATTCAGCCCTGAGTTCATTTAAATTATGATACCAAATACAGTAGAAAGGGGACCAAGACTTATGAATGGATACTTCCTGTCTTTGAGCGGCACTGAATCCCAAGAGGCGCCCTAAACCATAAGTCTTGCAACCACAAAATGTACTCTTCCTTTTTTCTGTTCCCTTTTCTCTTTTGGAACCCATCAAATCCTCTATACATAGTTATTTCCCTGAGCCAGTTTTGGTGTAACATTTAAAAGCCACAGAATTATGCTGGGAGGTTAGCACCCATTCCATAATAAGATTGTGAAAATGGTTCAAATTCAGAAAACTAAGATGGTATCATTAAAAGCTTCAGAAGGAAAAAAAAAATAATTCCAATTTCCCTTTCATGGAACTCATGAAAAAAAAAAAAAGGTGGACGACAGCCACCAACACTGTGTGAAGCATAAGCTCTGCCAAAACTGTGAATAATTAACAGATTTGAAAATATAAGTAGCTTAAGCCAATCGCACATTTGGCAGAGGTGAAAGTTGACTGTGGTAACTTGCTACTACGAGTGCACTCTTCTTCAAAAACATGATTTCCCACCTGTCCTGTGCTGACGGCTGAGATGGCTCCCCATCCATATTTCCACAGTCTACAAGGGTGCCTCTGAAACCCTGGCGGAGATAACAGGATATTTATAACATTTCCTATTCGGGGCACTTCAGATCATTTTCTGTAAAACAATCTTTTGTGATTTAAAATAAATTACTTATTTCCCCAGGTATATATTCTTCTTTTACTGTGAACAGATGACAAAAAAAAATCCAAATTTCTCCTCATATTATATTATATTAGAGAGTTTTAAAAATCTACATGAGGACTCTTGACATAACACATTTCCTCTTCATACAAATATAAAAACTAGACAAAAAGTAGAGCGTGTGTTTCAAGAATGAGTCAAGTCACTCACTCAATGTCATCTTTAGGGCAACAAAGAATACATTGCCTCCATATCAAAAGCAAAAATGTGTATAGTGAAAACTTATTAATCATATGTATGGATAATTGGCTTCCCACACATTTTGATACTTTAAAAATTTACTTTTTTGTTATATTTTTATTGATATAACATTGCATTATAACACTGTAACATTAAGATAGGCATCATTAAAATCAATAGAATTATAAGAACAGATAATACATTTGATCTTAGCCAAAAGACCAAGAAGTGATAAATAAATAAACTTTTTAAATAGAATGGCTTAGGAAGCTTAGGTCATCAGGATGCTTACCAAATATGTATCATCCCTCCAAGTAAAATGCTTCACATTCACCCTTGTATAGAATTGTTTTCATGTGATGGGTTTTATTACTTTCCAGCTTTTTTGGGGTATAAAAATCAGGATCATAATTTCATTCATCAAAATCAGGAGTTTTATTCTTTTTTCAATAATTTATTTTTCTTTTCTCCTTTTACTTGATTCTCCTTTCTTCTGTTTTAAATATCTGTAGACTTTATTTTTTCCTACTTATTATTTAAATGAGCTCGATTTAGAAGCAAACAGTGTTTCTTTTAAAATATAAAAGAGAGATTCACCTTTGATAGTACACATCTGTTCTTTTCTATGTTGATGAGATGGTGGTAATAAAAGATTTTTCAAAAATGCCTCAGAGCTCAAGATTTAATTTTTAAATAATTCATAGGCAAGACTTGTAACCGGTGCAAAAATAATTCTGCTGCTCCAATGCAAAGGAATCAAGTTTGATGTTGAATAGCCAGGATTCTATTTCCTACTCATGGTTGCTATTTGAATAATGACATAACCTAGATGCACAGTAGCTAAGTCTATAGCATATAGAAAGGTCAATATGAATTCTGCAGAGCTTTTGGTTCCTCCAACTGTCATTCAAGTTGTAGGGTCTCAATCACTTTTCTGACATGAGGCAAGACTCCATGAATGTTCAAATTATCCAAATTAAAGAAGCAAATTTTTAGAGGGATTGTATTCTATTCTACCTCTCTCCTGCCTGGAAACACTGAAAAATCTCTTCTATCTTAGGAGAGGAGTAAATAATGATTTAGTATGAAGCCTAAATATTTGAAGGACTTCTTTAACCTCTGACTTCAGAGGGGTATTTACCCAACAGTTAGAAGTATAACAGGGCTCCAGTTGTTCATTCAGTGTGCCCTGGGCTAAGTCAGTGTATCCTCCCCTTCCTTGGTAAACACAAGTCAAGTGTGTGTCTATCCAATGGATACAATGAGTGAGTGCCATCAATTGGCCTAAAGACCTGTGAGTACATCTTATGTGTACTGAGTGACTTAGGAAATGACAGAAGTTACAGAAACTTGTTACTATGCTTTTACCCTCCATCTTGCATGCATTCTTCCAATCATTTATTGGACAATACCAACACAAACCATAATGGCATAAATCTTTTATCTATGGAGAGCCCATCATGTGCCAGACAGTTTTACATGCAATATACAGATTGTATGAAATATTTTAAGTACTCAACTAAGAATTAATGGCATTGGGCCTCCCCTGGTGGCGCAGTGTTGAGCACTGGGTTGCGAGGCTGCCTGCAGCCTCTGCAGCGCCAGTTCGATCCCTGGCACCGGTGAGTGTCCCCCCCCCCCCCAAAAAAAAAAAGAACTCTGAAACTCGACAATAAGAAAATAAACTGCTCAATTAAAAATGGACAAAAGGGGCCTCCCCTGGTGATGTAGTGGTTGAGCGCTGGGCTGCGAAGCTGCCCTCAGACTCTGCAGCGCCGGTTCGATCCCCGGCCACCAGCAAGGGTCCCACATTGCGCGACAGACTTCTTCTGCCACACCCGCTGCTCCCCTCAGCAGACTGTTTTCCTCAGTCTGCCTGTTCTGTTCCCCGCTCCGGCTCTGGTGAATTCTCTCACCCTCCTGCACTTCTGACTGTACCCAGTGCTTGTATAAATAAATAAATAAATCTTCAAAAAAAACACAAGAATTAATGGCATTGCAGACACTTTTTATAAATTAAACACTTAATGGAGATTTAAAAAAAACAAACCTTCTGTTATTCATTATTTATTTTAAGATAGCCAAATGCTCCTAATGCTCAATAAACTGCATCATTTTCAGTCCTGAATGTCTTACTGAGAAAGCTGTGGTTACAGAGGACTAAATCGTAACTTAGGTGTTAATGAAACTCAGGCTTGCCAAAAGTCCATAAGTGACAAACAGAGTGCCTTTGGGGCACTGAAGGAACAAATACCTTCTCCCTGTTGGAAAGTGATACTCTGCGTTAAAGTCTAAGTAAACTGGATCATCATCCATAGCTCAGCATTATGTTTTTAAAATTACACATGGGGGCCTCTCTGGTGGCACAGGCAGTTGAGCGCAGTGCTGTGAAACTGTCCACAGCCTCTGCAGTGCCGGTTCGATCCCTGCTGGCCACGGAGCATCCCACATGGCGCGGCAGACCTCTCCTGTCTCTCCCGCTGCTCCCCTCAGCACTGTATTCCAGTCATTCTGCCTGTTCTGTTTCCTGCTCTGTCTCTGGTGAATCCTCTCACCCTCCCGCACATCTGGCCTGTATCCCAGTTCTTGTATAAATAAAATAAAAATAAATCTTTAAAAAATAATAACATAAAATTACACATGGCATGGTATATACCCCATGGTCTCTCTCTAATACCAATACCCCACCTACAGCACAAACCAGGCTTCAGGAGAAATGTGTACATAGAGAAAGAGAAGGAGGAGTTTCCAGGATTGATAGAAATTTTTACCACAGCAATAATACATCTTCACACATACTGTGTCTTTTAAACAGGTTAGTTTATATTGAACAATTCTACATTTAACCTAGGATAAAACTAAGGACTGTATTGCAAATAAAACCCTGCGTTCAGAAAAACTTCAAGAAAGAGGAGGCCTAAAAAATACAATCTAGGGCCTCCCTGGTGGCCCAAGGGGTTAAGAGGCAACCTATGAAGCTGTTAGCAGCCTCTGCAGCACAAGTTTGATCCCCAGCTGGCCAGGGAGGAACCCACATGGCACAGCAGACCTCTTCTGACTCTTCCACTGCTCCCCTCAGCACTGTATTTCAGTCAGTCTGCCTGTTCTGTTCCCCACTCTGTCTCTGGTGAATCCTCTTGCTCTCCACACCTCTGGCCTGTACCCCAGTATGCATTAAATAAATAAATCTTAAAAAAATACCATCTAGACAATTTCAAAACATCACAAAATGAAAGAATCAACACTAATTGAATTATTAAGAGGGTAGAATAATTTAATGATAAAGTTTATTCAGAATTTCCATCTTTGTATTATGGCTAAAAAGACTGTATCTACTAAGAGTTTTTGCACTCCAGAGCCACATGCATTTTCAAACTCAGACTAACTTGCCATGATACTTAGAATGGAATAAATTTAATAATGCATAATTACTAACAGTTACTGATTGTTATTATGATAATGGAAATTCAGGACAAAATCTAAAGTAAATCTTTACAGAAAATAATCATTATTTTTCCTAAGAGTAAACGAGTTCTATTCCCTCATCTCTATAAGGTCAAATGAACATTGTCCCAAAGGCCTACTCACAGTTTCCAGCACCTCAGAATAAGAAAGAGTTCTCAAAATTAGCCCTCATGAGAATCTTCTCTTTTAGCCCAAGGAAAATATCTTTATATGTTTGCAGGTTACTGTTTTAATGGTAGCTGGGAAGTTCTGTCTTGGCCATTAAGAGCAAAATAACAACGAAGAGTTGATATAGCATATCTGTTCAACTGCCCTTAGCAAGGTACCTCCAGATACCCTCTGGCGTCTGCACCCCACAGACACTTCCAACATAAATTATTTTATTGATTTAAACATTAAAAAGCTAGGAAGTTGAGGATTTACCTAAAAGACAGAGAACTTGTAAGTAGTAGAGGAAAATTTCTGGTACTCTGAGTTCAAGTTAATATAACTTTCCCAAAAGAGTAGGCAAAGGAAGGGACTTTCTTGGAAGTGTCCTTATTTTTCATGCCATCCTGAATGAACTGAGAAAAAAACCTTTTATTAATGGAACCTATTGCACTTTCCTCCAGAGACATTATTTAAACATTTAACATCCTCTATTAAAAATAATTAATATTTCTATCATGTAACTATTCAGTGTTTACATAAGTATGCATAAACAGAAACATTAATACATGGCATCTAATTAATTCAAAGAAAAAAAACAATTTCAAAATTGTTTTAATTCATTCAAGGGCATAAAATTAGTCATAAGCTCTTTTCAGTTATTTGGAATCTATTCCACTGATTCATTTTCAATGTTATAAGCAAATGAATTTATTTATCAATTACTGGTTTGATCAGGTAATGAAAATGAAAACAGTTGGTAATATAGGAGAACATACATGCCTTAAGCATTTAACGGCATTTAAATCCATAATATAAGTCAGTTTGCTCTTTCAACTTAGGGACCATAGAACAGTTAATTAATCACTCAAATACTAACAAATGCTTCTTAGGCTTCACTTAGCGATTATGTGGTCACTCAGAGAATCAAAGGCAATTAAGTAGCTGATCAATGAGTTCACCTCTTCAATGAATAACAAAGACTCCAAAGTCGTATTTCCCATTCTAAATAAACTACAGAAAATGTACATTTTATTAGCATTGTAGGCAGCCAATACTTGAAACTCCCATATCTTTTTCAACTTTTTAATATAGATTAAATTCAATGTGTTAATGATCATATCTGCACTATATGAAAGTGTTAAGTATTAGAAACCAGATTTAGAAAAAAAAAATCCCTTCACTGAATAAGATAACCAAAGCAGACCAATAGCTAAGCAATTATTCAGCTGACTGAAAACAACAGTGTAGTGAAACTTCCCAGCTCTGTTTTTCTAATCTATACATTATTTTAAATCCCTTGTAAAAAGATTTCAATAGGATTTCAAACAATGGCTTTTTCAAACACTCAGGTAGAAGAACATTTCTGCTGGCTACTGATACCTTTATGAACTCCTGAGTTAAACCACTTCTATGGATCACAGAGTGCTTTATACTTTCCCCAAAGAAAGTGACTCTGTTTGAAATATGAGTATTTAGAAAGTTCGTCTCTCTTTTGGAATGTACTCAAAGAAGAGAGCAGAGTGGAGTGGCGGGAGTTTCTATACTAAGCAGGCTTTGAAAATTAAAAGCAAAAAGTCTATGTGCTTGTATTATATAGTCACACTAATAAAAGCAATAAAACATATCCAGGGGATGCTTGACATGAACAATTTCATAAGCCTGGTATCGATCCCCAGATTTTTTTCCAGAAAGGCTGCTTTGCAGTAACTGATTCCCTTGTGCATTTCCTATTACTGCACTCTCCTAAGCCTTGTGCTAAATATAGGAGTGTTTGGAATTTCATGATTTGTGACAATACATTGTATCTTATGTACAGTTTCCATACAGTGAGAATTAGTGCAAGTACACGTGAAAGCAGATAAAGTGAAGTGACAAGTCAAAGCTGAAGGGGGAATTGGGCTTGGATGGCATGCCAGGCTTGGTTTTAGTTTTTTATCCAGGATCATTGTTAGGATGAACATAGACAGTATTTGTGCTTGTGTCTCATGGATAACACAAAAGAACTCAAATTTTAGAAATTACAAGCCAGAGAATGATACATGTATATATGCTTCCTGCTCAATATTTAATACTTTATTTCCTTGATCTAGTACTTACAGAGAAATTGGGTTTATGATTAAGTAAAATCATAATTACAGAAACTTTGGATGAGATGTTTTCCCTACTACAAATACTACTTTAATGTAACTCTATATTTAAGCACTAACATAAAGAGGAAAGGCCCGCACTTTTATTTTATCCTAACTCCTTACTAACAAAAAACTCGAATATGTCTTAAACTCCAACATAGCTGGTGAAAAGCTCAGACTGACCTTTTTTGTTTTATATTTGCATCACCTAACATTTGGCACACGGTTAATATTTTTTATGTGTTGTAACTTAATTTTGACATTTAAATTACCTTTTTTTTTTCCTGTCTGTGATGTATCTGTAAGAACAAAACTAAGAAAGCTTACTTGACTTCTCTGTTGCATTCTGCAATATTTCACCAATAGAGAGAGCTACATCTTTACATTATTCCTGATAAGGATACTAAATTGCACTTTGTTTTAGAGGTCATTCATCATCACATATTTATGGGAATCAATTAAATATGCAGTATACACTAGAAACTGGTCATATAAATATTAAGATATATATATTCTTATTCATTTATTGCATAAAATTATTAGCAGAGTTATGACCATTTTATAAGGCTTCAAGAACAAAAGAAGAAGGGTTATTGTTGGTATATCTCCTTAATGTTTACATTAACATATAAATGGCATTTATAATCTATAAAATAACCCTATACATGTTACTTACTGGGGGCATAATACTGAGAAGAATGAGACAGGTTCTTTTTGTACTGTCTGATGAAGGTCTGCTTTCCTTTAGGTGGTGTGTAAGAAAGCAATAAATGGATTTTAAGAAAAAGTTTAAGACAATATGGTAAGCAATGAATAACTATAGCAATCCATTAAAATATGAAACAATATCTTCAGTATACAAATAGAACAGATAACTTTACAAGAAACACAATTTGCACTTTAGTTAAAAATTGCACCACTTTTTCTTGTACATCATAATTGTCTTGACTCAACCTGAGACTTAGCAAGTAAATAAAACTTATTTTGAATTGTAAAAATTTTATAAACAATCTGGACCACCAATAAATACTTTAAAAATACCTGTTGGATGAAACTGAATGTTGAGATTTCTCAGTAAGTCACATAATCATACAGATAGTAGAAAAAATTGAATTGATATTTAAAATCCCAAAATTACACTGACTTTAGCTTTGTTTCTATCACAAAATTAAGTGGAGAAGTTGATCAGCTTTAGTGAGGCAATATAATGAACTCATCTGAATAATCCTAAATCCATCTGCTTATCAGCAGGTGTGTTTGCCAAAACTTTTGTTTTGCTACTGTGTCTTTTCATTTGAATCACAATCTTGCTAAAAATTTGTATTTTAAGAAAAAAATAAATCTCAGGAATATTATTCTAACGTAATACTAAGTGTACTATTTGGGTGCAATCTGAACATGTGGTGAATAATCCCCAAATACTTTCATACTACATATTTTTATATAGATGAAAGGATGCCATATTTTAAATATAGAGTAGAAATACAAAATATATCATTATAAAATTACTTTATTTCTATTAATCTTATCTTACCATAAACTTGCAATCATGCCAAGAGATTATGCTCACATACTGGCTCACATTTTTTGATGAATATTTAGTGCACTTATAAAGCAGGCAATGAGATTCTAGACTATGGAATAGAGCATTTAATAAAATCAAATGTCACATTTAATGTACAGATAAATCACATTATTCATGCTTATTTATTCTTTAAAAAAATAAGCATTTACCTTCTCTACTGAATTTTATGATGACCTGTACTTGAAATGATACAGCTTCAAAAACTAAGAGATTCAATTTTCAGATTTAATTCATGCATATTTGAGTTGACTATACTTATAACAAAAATCTCAATTTCACATTTACCAGAAGGTTGTAAGGTGCTTTAATAGTTTCATTCAAATTGAATATTCAGATATGCTGTCATATTTTTCCTAGAGCAACATAAGCCACCTAGATTTGTACTGCAATCCTGCCATTTACTAGCTGAGTGATGATGGACAAGTTACTTAGCATCTCTGTTCCTAGGTTTCTTCTAGTAAAACCAGTGTACACCTTATAGGGCTGACATGACATGATTTTCCTCAGAACATTAGTAATACACCTTACAAAGGTGTTAGGAAGTTCAAATGACATAATTTTTTTTCAAAAAAACCTTAAATAAAGCTCTAAAATAAAAAGTTTTCAATGTACCCTGCTTTCAAATCACTTATATCAGACCACAATCTGAACTTGAATAATGAAGAGTATAGTTATAAGTAAGGCTCAAGACTTATATTAAGTCTAAATTCTTCTTTGAAATTTATATGACAATAACACTAATGGTGGTTATTTTTCCAGAGGATGCCCTTGACATTTCCCGGATGAAGAGAAATCATACATAGTATCAAAATAACTATTATTTGTTTCAGTGATAAAAATTTTGTGTAAAAGTGTTTGACTTACTGCCATATCGTCTCATTGACTGAGCCATTCATTGTTAAAATAAAAACACTGCAATATTATTTGATCAAAGAATTGCAGAACTCCCCTCTCCCTTTCGAGTATTTAATATGTTACAATGAAAAAAATGTTATCTCCTATAAAACAATAATGACTTAAAATCCCTAGTGAAAAGATCACCAGAACACATGGTTTGTGTTTGCCCATATGCTGTAGCGACCCTCTCTCTGCGCTGCCTCTACTGCCTCAGCAGGTTTGTCTGGAAAATATATTGGTCTGCCTCAACTAGAAAAAACATAAAACATACTCCTGACTGTTGTTTCATTCCTTTTATAAGACTAATAATTCAGTTGTCTTATATCCAGATACGCAGTCTTTATAACATGTTCTGTACTGTACTGACATTTTTATACCATTTTTCTTTAAGTGTCAGATATTTCAAATGACTTTAGAGTAAGAATTATTGCTCAAGAGTCATCGCTTCCCTGTGGAATCTAGGGAATCTGGATCAAGTGTAAGTAGTATTGAGAACATATGTACACTGCTTAAGGATTTGGATCTCATCATAGTCGAGATATTCAAACACCTAATCTATTTCCATTTAAAAAGAAAATAAAACAAAGATCCTCTAACATCTTAATGTCACTTTTCTTAGAATTATAAAGAGCCAGCAATATTCTTGTCCACTTTATGTGGAGGAAAATGTTTTTTCTCCTCTGAAGAAATGTGAGGGTTTTTTTTTTTCCAAAGAAATTGTGTGTACTTTATTAAACATTCTTTTCCAAGTTTGTATCTAGAGTTCATAACTAAGTTAATCATATTAGAAAAACCATCAGAATGGTCAAAGAGTGGCTAGTCCAACCACTTGAACTTGAAAATTAATCTTCTGCACAGTGTTCCTGGCTCAGTGTGTACAAAGACATGAACAAAATAATCTAACAACTCTCCTACACTTTAAAGTTACATATGCACAATGGCGATTTGTTTTAATTCTTAATCAAATACTTACATTATAATACCCATAAGTAACTGAAGCTATAATTAACTCTATTATAAACAGTTCATGAATAGGGATGAGCACAAAGGTCATTGAAGTGTAGGATTCATGCCCTTTGTTTGTGGAGTCATCTTTCTTCTGGCAGAAAGAAAACATTTTTACCTACATGAAACGTTATGTCTTGTCCGCTGTTGCCAAATGTCAGTGATCAGAAACTTTTCTCTTTTCCTGACAATCTAGCCTCACAGTTATGAGTTCACTGGAGGTGGTTCTTATGGTTTGGATCATGCAATTTAAATTTGTCAGACATGTAAAAGAAGGACAGGTTTGGGTTTAGTATTAAAACTTTGACACATACTAAGATATTGCTTCAGAAATATATTTAGCAATTTTTCCAGGAATGACAATAAACAAACAAACAAAAAAACCCAAGGTAGTTCTGAGAATTATATTAGAGACTAGCCCATTATAACCTTGAAAAAGGAAGTTTCCTCACCACAAACCAAATACATTCCTCTAAATATATGCTCTCTCATAAATTATAGAGATGTACTCTACCACGTACCACAAGTCACCACAAGCTCACTGACAGTGATCAGGACAAAAAAGAGAAAAAGAAAAAGCTAACTGGCTTTATTGTAACAGCTTACAGTTTTCCGGACATTTCTCATGCGACCACCACTTTACAGACTGATATGTATACTCCTAGAATTGATTCAAACGCTAGGCTTGGTGTGATCTCAAAAGGGGAGCTTGCTCAGATCAGCAGCAAACAGGCCCCAGGAGAAGAGCAATGTTGTAAACCCACAGGAGCCCAACCCTTAGATCAGCAGAAGCACACAGGGACCAGATGAGCTTATTGCTGGGCTTGAGGCAGACCCAAGGAGGGCTTTTCCCCCCTTCACCAGGCCATTTTCTCATGTGTGAGCATGTGAGTAAAGCACAAGGGGCCTAATGCATCCTGCCCCTCTGTTAAACCTGCTTGTATTGGTGTGCTCATAGTCCCAGGAAACAAGAAAGGCCTTAGGCAGAAAGCCATTGCTCAGAAAACAGGATTCAAGTGCAACCACCAGGATGACCACACATTGGGCTGAACTAGCCAGAACAACAACAACAAACACGGCCAGAATTTTATTCCACTATATATAAAAAATTGAATACACAACAAAGTGTTTTTAGGGGAAAATGCTGGATCTTTACCTCATACCTTAATTAAAAACAATAATTAATTAACCAAATATTTTAAGAAAAATAAAGTGGGGGACATCTTTCTAACTATGATGCAAAACTCACTTTAAAAGTATGATTTTTGCAACAAAATAAGCGGCTGCTTCTAAATTCCTGTACTGGCTCACTTTATCAGTACGCTCTGATCTCTGAGTTTTGTCCGTCCCATCCTGTAACTTTAATCGTCTATACAGAACAAATTCTCAGGATCTGAGAGCAGTGGGTGCCATTCTAGAAAGACAGTCGCAGTGAACCAAAAGTTCATTACCCCTTTAAGCCCTAAAATAAAAAAGTTTTAAAAAGGTAAAATTCTGTCATTTGAAGTAAAATAGAAGGAACTCGAGGGGATTATGCAAAGAGAGATGAATCAGAAGAAACAGAAATATTGGAGAATTATTTCAGCTATATGTATAATAAAAGGAAACACAACAGATGAAGGAACACAGCAAAATGAAAATAAGCCCATTGATTTTGACAACAGATCTGAGGTTACCAGAAGAAAGAGAGTATGGTGGGAATAAGGGAAGAGGAGTTCCAATGGATGGTGTTGTTTTTTAAATTAAAAAAAATTGTTTTAAAAAACTATAATTGGGTCTTCCTGGTGGCACAAGGGGTTGGGAATCAGCCTATGAAGCTGTCTGCAGCCACTACAGCATGAATCCGATCCCTGACCAAGGAGCTACACACATGGCACAGCAGACCACTCCTGATTCGCCCGCTGCTCCCCTCAGCAGTGTATTTCAGTCAGTCTGCCTGTTCTGTTCCCCACTTGTCTCTGGTGAATCTTCTCACCCCCACACCTCTGGCCTGTGCCCCAGTTCTTGTATGCATAAATAAATAAATCTTTAAAAAATATCTTAAAAAACTTTGAAATTAAAGTGATTACCAAGCAACACTATGATTGATGTAAGGCACTATATATAATATTTCCTTTGCCAAAGAAATCAAACATTTTGCTAAATATCTTATAGAAACTAAGAAAAATGAATAATTCTTACAATATCATTGGAATATTTTCCAAACCATGGGCCTCAAGAATTATACTAATACCATTACACTGAAGTTAAAATGACCCCTTAGCAAAATGTTTGAGACTAACATTGTTAGATGCTCTTTGCAATGTCCCAAGGACTATAATTACAGTTATCCTCAATCTCAGCCTCTGATGTGAAAATTTGAATACATGAACGCCAATATTATTTTCTGATTAAAGAACTGAATTTTATTTTAGGGAAACATAAGCAAAATTTTTTGCTGCAATGCATCATCTTATGAAAGATATGCCCATCAATGCAGAAATCCCCACTATACATTATTCTTTTTTTTTTTTAACAAAGATTTTATATTTATATTTGCATAGTAAAACTGTTGGCCAGAGGTACAGGGGTGAGGGGATTCACCAGAGACAGAGTGGGGAGCAGAACAGGCAGATGTACTGACATATACTTCTGAGCAGAGTAGTGGGTGAGACAAGAGAGGTCTGCTGCGCCATGTGGGCTAGCTTCCTGGTTGGGGATGAAACTCAGGCCACAGTGGTGATAGCACTGAGATATAACCCCTAAGCCACCAGGGAGGCCCTATACATTATTCTAACTGGAAACTCACCTTCCACCTGTTTAAGAAATACCTAATAATAAAAGAACTAACCATACATGTTCTGAGTTGTGCGTGAGGAGCAAATAGGAAAAGGAAAAAACAAGCATTTGCAGCAAATTAAATCTCTCCATTTGAACTAATCACTAGGGAAGAGTTGATATGGTCATGACTTATGTCTAGAAAAACTGTAAGCTGAATTTAAACAATGGATAATATGTGAAAGTCAGTTTTTGTCTTGCCTTTACTCATGTAAGACTGAATGTACTCTTGGAAGAAAGAGTATGTTCTTTGCTTTATATTTGAAGACATTCCCAGTAAACTTATATTTAAATAAAAATATCACAGAAAATGTTTAAACATAAAATGAAAGGCATGTTATAAAGTTTCCTATTTTTAATAACTATAAATATTTTGGGAAAAATCATGTATAAATAACTGACATTTACTTCTGCCACTGCACTAAGCCCTTTACAAGGATGATTTACACACAATAAAAGGCAAAGCATCATAGCACAAATCTCTCAGGTTTTTGGTGAGAATTTAAATAAAAGTTGTAACGTGAAAAGCATTTAGAATGGTGTCTGGAAAATAACCAAGCTCCAAGAAATGCTGGTTCCTAATATCTCATTTACTATTTACTACAAACATCTGAGGTGAGATATTAATAACTTGCCTAAAGCAAACTATCATTCCTGGGGAGCCTATGCTTGTAACTTAGCTCTCTCTAAATATAAATGAAGAGTATATTCATATTCTCAATCTCTATCTCTCTCTCTCTCTCTCTCTCTCTCTCTCTGTTTCTCTCTCTCTCACACACACCCTCCCTCCCTCTATGGTCTACATAAACAGAATAATTTGTATATGAATGACATGTTTATATATTACATAAATAAAAGTTGGAAGAAAATGCATGTTGAGTGGTAGAATTACATATTTTAATAGTGTCATCGCCCACATTTTCTACAAGTAACATGCATTCCTTTAAACATCAGCTATTTTATAAATAGCTTTACAAAATTTAAATCATGAAAACTTTAAGAAGTTCTAGGGCTTCATTAGCTATCACCAATATCAGCAAAGATTCCTTTTTAATATCAGTGATAATTATAGAAAACTAGTCCTTTAAGTGCTAACATAATAGATAGAGTTCATATTGCAAACCTCCAAAGGCTCCTAGTTTCTTAAGTGTCAATTGTGAAATGTATTTGAATATTATTTGGAAACATGAATGGGCTGAGGGTGCTCTGGAAGTGGCCTACCATCTGCTGGGAGGGCAAGGAGGGTGGCAAGGCTTGTATTCCTACATTCCATAGATGTAATAAAATTATCACTGTCCAATTTTAAAAGTTCATTCTTTAGACACCAGATTACGTATCATTTGGAGGCTTGAAGAAAAACCCAATGAAACAAATAAGCAACTCATCTCATTTTACCCAGGTTCTACCCTCACAGATTTGCTAAGAAGGACTAGAATTCCTGCTGAAAACTGCCCTTGTGTTGGGAAGCTGCAGCAACTCATCACCCCTGAATGGACTGATGGTGGGTGGCTTTCTGGAAGAACTGAGCTTGGGATAGAGCTTGGCTTTAGGAATACTTCTCAAGATGACATAAAGCTGCGAGTGAAACTGACATAAGCAGGTAACTTCAGGTGGCCCAAAGTGGGGTCCCAAGGGGAGCAGAGGAAAGCTTAAGTTAGACTTTGCAATGAAGCAGAAGTTGGACCCACACACCCAACTCTTTGTTAATTTCCTTTCTTCTTTTTGAAGAGACTATTGTAAGAATAAAAAAAAAAAAGGGAGGGAGGAAGGAAAGAAGGCAGGCAGGAAGGAAAGACAGCTTCCTTTATACTCTTGTGCTAAGTCCCAGCTAAGGCAGCAGGCAGCAAGAAGGCCTGTGAGTGAGACCACAGCAGTTGGTCCTCAACTCTCAATTTGCAACCTCCCTGGTGATGGTGGACTCTATGCCTGAAGGTAGAAAACCCTCCTCTCCAGTAGGAACTCAACAGACTCCCTGCTGCTATGCCCCACCTGGAACTCTTTCCCTCAGAGTCACTTTCTAGCAAGAGCCCCCTGCAGCCACATCTCTTGACTTCTTGCAATTAACAAGCAAAATATAGGCCATTTCCTTAGCTGATACAGAAAGTTTAGAGAGATCAGGTGTAGAGGAAGATACTCGGCTCAGGTTTTCAGTCCAATTCAACAACCACACCCTGACAGTCACCCAGTGAAGGGAGGCTAGACCTTTCTAGAACATACTAAGCAGAGGGTAAAATCCTCCTAAGTGTAACAAGTGGAATCTTGTCAAGGAGGATTTTATTCATCTCAGCTCTGGTGTACTGGCAGCTTTCCTGTTAGTTTGGATAGGGGAGGAAGTAAAGGTGTTTTATTTTTTATATTTTTTAAGATTTATTTATTTATTTATACACGCACTGGGTACAGTCAGAAGCACGGGAGGGTGAGAGAATTCACCAGAGCCAGAGCGGGGAGCAGAGCAGGCAGAAGGACCGAAGTACACTGCTGAGGGGAGCAGCCGGTGGCAGGAGAGGTCTGCGTGCCATGTGAGACCCTCGCCGGTGGCCGGGGATCGAACCGGTGCTTCAGAGGCTGTGGGCAGCCTCGCAGCCCAGCACACAACTGTTGGACCACCAGGGAAGGTCCGAAGTAAAGGTGTTTTAAATAAGGAGTACGGATAACTAGGAAAGTTAGAGCCTGTTTGCCGCAAGTAGTGGTTTCCTATAGTATAAAGGAAGAGAACTTCAGAAGCATGATATCTTCTTATTCCCCTGCTCCCAAATCACCACAATTAAAGTTAAATTAAGTAAGTGCACACACAGGTTCCCTTTCTAGGGGACTGAGAAGGTGGGACTTCGATGTTCAACTGAAGATTAAGGGAACCCCCACAGACTCCCTGTTTCAATTATGGGTAGAAAATTTAATTGGAACGTAAAAAGAAGAAGAAACCCTTTCACTTTTAAAAATTATTTTACAAAGGAATATTACCTACTTAGTAAAGATACAGAATATAAAAGGAAGAAAGAAGAACTGGGAATAAATGTATCTCCTCTGAACATTAATACTAATACTGTTTCTTAAATGTCCATATAGTAGTCTACTGTCAAATTAGATAACATAGATTTATATTATTATTTGAGAAAGAATTTCATATCAGTAGACCCATATTTCATTGCAGAAAGGATTACATTATTTGTCAAGGAAAACACATTACTCTTTGGAAAACAGAAAGTTGACCTTGGCAAACAGTTAGTGAAATTGTTCCCTACTTGATTTTCCTTATATGCGGTGCGTGGGAGAGCACATATTTAGTGCTGTTTTGTGGCATTGTTTCAAAAGAACTCATTATTGTAGCCAGAAATGAGTAGGGAACATCTAGAAAATAGTTCACATTACAGTGTTGGGAAGTAATTGAATCCTGTTTCCACCATTTATGCTACATAGTAAAAAATCTTTTAAAAGAAACATAATGTAGATTTTGGTAGTAAATAGACACTGGCTTAATGTATGTTTATTTTTCCCCATCATTGACCATAGCTATGTTTTCTACAATTAGACACAAATAAAAATGTGAATTTATTCTTTGATATAATTCTTAAATTGTGTAAATTTCCCATTATGTTAGTATATAATAATTTTCTCATTGTAGGGTAAGGAAAAAATGTCAGGCTTTTCTGCCCTCCCGCCATCAGGATAGATGATGGATCCTTGCGGTCCTGAATGCATGCCTGATGGCGGACACCTGGAGTAGGGTGTGGGCATAGGTAGATGGGATTCACCTGGGCTGAGACTGGGCTTTTAAGGGCTGCGTCAAAGGGATGCCAGAAGCAGCAGAACCCAAGAAGAAGCAGAACGAATGGAAGAGGAGAGAGAGAGAGAGAGTGAGAGAGAGAGAGAGAAGGCCGCAGAGCCTTCTCTGATAGAGTGAAGACTTGCTGGTAGCTGGGAGGCCTGCCAGCCTCCCGGCCCCCCAGTACCTCTGTCTGCTGTGCACCTGGTAAACCCCAATAAAAGCCTGCAAAAAGCCACTGAGGGCTCTGACTCCTCCTTTACCCGGTGGTCTGCTGGATCATAGAAAACCTGCTCAGTGGTCATTCCTGACCCTATACTCATTTATCTTTTTAATACTAATTCATAACATAATGTTTTATAATATTTTATAATAAAATGTTTAATTTTGTCAAAGCATAATTATGTATCTTCATGTATTCTTCTTCTCTTTGCTTGTGGATGACTCAAATCCACCACCACAAATTTATTTACCCCCAACTCTCTCCTTTCTTTTATTTTTCTTGCACTACTCTTCTTGGTACTATTTTATATAATCATAAGAACAACAAGTATTTGTTGAGTGCCAGTAATATTTTTGAAGCAATCTTTGCATGTTGTGCCATTCAATTCTCTGAATAACATTGTAAATATGATGATATTATTGTCCACACTACAAATGAGGGAAACAGAAAGCCAGCCGGGAGCTTGACTATAACAAAGCTCTTAATGGGTGGATAAGATACACTTATTTTAGATGCACAACATTGACTGATTCTCTGTGAAGGCAAACTGTACCTCCTTGTTTAGTCATATTTTATAGTAAGAATGAGAAATCAAACTACTCCTAACCAATTCTATCACCCAGAATAAAACTGGAAAACAATTCACCCCCCCATGGGGGGAGGAGTAGAATTTAATTGAAAAATGCAATGGAATTTTTCATGCTGAATGTCCTTCCCTTTTGTCACTCCCTACTCAAAATCTACCGTAAATCTCCATCTTTTTCAATTTACTGAGAAATGAGTCAGCAAGGATTACAGTAGATCACCAAGAGATTGTACAGTAAAAATGACGGATTGCAAGACAATGTAAAATAGAAGATGAAAATAATGTTTTTCAAAATGGCAAACAAAATCTTTGTTTGAGTATGCATGTGATCAAAATACGTTACTAAATGACTAGATCAAGGTATTACAAACAGCAGCCTTCGGTTTCTAAATTATCAGTGTCGATCATCAACAACAAATACAGGCAAGCAATTGGTACTGACTGCTTTGAGAAAATGTATTTGATTAAAACAACAGATGAAAAGCAATGCCATGAGCCAATTCAGACCCGCCCCTAACACACACATAAATAGAAATATAGTCTGCTATCTCTAAAAGGTGATGTGTAGTAAAGGTTTAGTAATTACCTGGCATTTCCTCTCTTTGATGGTCTCTGTCTTCTGTAATTTCCTCTACCACAATTTTTAAATAAAATTTTAAAAATATTTATCTAGTAAAAATCCCCTCTCTTCCCCTAACCCTAGTCTCTCACTGCTAGCAAAACTCCCACCTGGCCTTTAAGACTCGTGTAGCCAGTTTCAGAGTTAGTGGCCAAGTGATCTAATAAGAGGAGAGCAAGAACTTGCATTAAGTTCCTTCCTTTACTTCTGGCTATTGTTCCTTTAACACTTTCCTACTTGAGGTGACACAGGTAAGAAGCCTAAAGGGGCTGCAGTTGTACCCTCTTGGCTATCACTGGGAGGAGCAGGACGGAGAGAGAGGAGGAGTAGATTCGATTCTCTGCCTGAGTCAGGTGCCAGACCAGCAACATTAGAGCAAATTAGCATCATACCTACACTACCTTTCTCAGCTCTTCTCCTGCTCCAACTCTTTTTTTTTCATAATTTTATGAATTTGCTTTCATTCAGATTTTACAAATTCACAATCTTGTTTGAAAGATTATTTACTTTTTCCAAAGTAAACACAGCCAAAATTGCTCCCAGTACAGCCTTTTTCAAATCTCCAGTGTGTCTCAACCCCAGACAAAGCTGCCAAAGCACCCACATGATCACTCTTTAACAGAACCAACATGTTTTTTTGGTCAAACTCCAAACTAAAAGTAAAGTCGAAAGGAGCTAAAAAATATGTAAAAATAGTAGCTCTTAATTGTTGGACCTCTCTTCTTCTTTTCCTCCCTCCCAGTCTCAACTCACACTATCACAAATCCTTTCTTTGGGTTACTGTAGGTGGTTACTTAATAATTTCCACTCACCAAGCACCTTGCTAGAACTGGGGAACTTAGGATGAAGAAGACAAATCTGTCCAACCTTAAGAATTCAAGTCAAGAAGATAAAACAGTGGGCCTCCCTGGTGGCGCAAGGGGTTAAGATGCAACCTATGAAGCTATCAACAGCCACTGCAGCACGAGTTCGATCCCCAGCCAAGGAGGTGACCCATATGGCGCAGCAGACCTCTCCTGACTCAACCGCTACTCCCCTCAGTGGTATATATCAGTGGATCTGCCTGTTCTGCTCCCCACTCTGTCTCTGGTGAATCCTCTCACCCCCACCCCCATGCCTCTGGCCAGTACCCCAGTTCTTGTATGCATGAATAAGTAAATCTTTAAAAAAAAAAAGATAAGACAAAAATTGACAAATAGCTACAGAGCAGATGGTAAGTGTTACAATGGAGGAAGGAGGCAAGAAAGGAGAGGGGAGTAGGAATCCAAAAGAAGGTTCTATCCCCCAGAGCTTAGGGAGGGCTTCCTGGGAAGTAAATCCTTAAAGAAGATTGAGAAAATGTATACAACCCCATGAGGTACAGGAGGGGAGAACATGTCCAGATAATTTGCTTTTAGTGCAAATATCAATAGGAGGGGGACCAAGGTGGTTACTCTTCTTTAAGAAAGCACAATGATTTTATAAGTATGGACAATTTGACTGGATAATTAAATATGAATTGAGTCTGGAGGCAGCATAGGAGTAAGGAAGGAGGCAGTTTCTATGCAGCGCTTTTCTATCTTTGGGATGATGATTATTACTTGTTCTAAGTAGACAGTTTATAGGGATATTGCAGATGGGTCTTCACTTAAAAAAGGAATTCAAGAACAGGTGCTGTTGTTTTAGACTTGCTCCCCAGTGACGGGTGGTTGATACAACAACAAAATTCCTCAAATCTTTACACCTTCTTGTTTCCTCAACAAATACACTATGTTGATTATTTGAAAGAGACAAAGGATATGTGTGTGTGTGTGGGGTGGGTGCAGAGAGAAAGATTAAGCTAAAATTATAGAATCAAAGGAAATCATATATCATCAAGCTGTAAGTCTATTGTGATAGCTTTTTTTCTTGATTATATAGATTAACACCTCTAAATGATTTAGCAAAGAAATAAAACTATATGACTCCTTCAGAGTAAAGAAAAAAAAAAGGCTTATGAATTTATTCTATGTTTTTATTTTTGCTTGCTTTGAGTAAAAATAAGCTTGCAGAATTCTTCAGAAAAGGTTTTCGTTTTTGTTTCTTTGCCTTAAGTGCACATTTTTAGCTGGTAGAAAATGCAGGGTGCTAACTACTGAGAGCCCATATATTCCTCAATAGAACAACTCAGAAAATTAAGAATTAAGAGTGTGAGAATCTCAATCATCACAAATGCAAGACTCTCTGCATTTGATATGGCCTAGGACAGGGGAATGGCTTGCTCACTGAACTAGAACAGATAAATATCTCAAACATTACAGGTTAAGTACTACTTATTTTTATGTTTCTCCACTGGCAATAAAATTAGCAAATTAAATTTGTCCCAAGACTGGATTTGGCCAGTTCGTTCTAGCTAATGGTAGTATTACTTGACTAAGTATACAGACTGTTACTGAGAGCTGAGCTTTAGACTTAATCTCCACTGTAAAAGAATATTCCAGTTTTATGTTTCTGAAAGTCATCCCTGTAAATCACATAAACAGAAGTATCTAAGGACATACTTAAGTAAAGAAAAACATTCTTAATTATTTTTGCTGTGATGATATATAGACATGGACTATGTTATACATTCCTTGAAGATCAATGTTGTGCTAAATGGACTATAGGCAGAATAAAAGACTTTGGAAATGACATAGGTTTAAAGTCCTTTCTCTAATTCCACTGGGATTATGCAAGTGCTTGGAAGGGGAGGGGAGTGAGAGCTAGGATAGAAAGGAGACAGATATTAGTGCCTGTTGTAATTGCTGTGTTCCCCAAGGTCTGAAATACCAAAAGTGAATGTTTCTTCTATTACAGGGATATAAACCTTTCTCACTGCAAAGCTATTAGCATATATAATGCACATGTCTGAAAATCATGGCTTCTCTGTCATTCTTTGGAGACCTTTCGAGACCTGAGTTATTGTAGAGTCCTGAATTATAGCGAAGACATAATTTCTAAATCCTCTAGTTTTCTGGCATATTGTTAATCAGTTTAAACAATTTAGTAGCTCTGTCTTTCCCAACAAATTAAAATGTTTGTGTTATCTTAACTCTGGGGAAAAAAAAAAAGAAACCCTAATATGCAATTTACAAAAGATAAGACATTAAAATATATCATCAAATGCCAGCATTTATCTATCAACAAGATGGTCTAAAAGTGTAATTCTAGAAATGCATCAATGTAATATTTCTTTAAAAATAAATAAACAAGCTTCTCAGAAGTCCAAACATATAAAAACTCTTGATCTGATTACACCATTCTAGGGCATACAAAATCACAAGAAAATAAATGACGTTAATTTGTACCTTTTGTACAAATACATTAGCGCCTGTATTTTGGGGACAGAAATTGTACCTTACACACTACATTTTTTCTCTGATTTCAGTTCTTTCATCAAAAAGGTAGACTAAAACCAGAAATGTCGCTTCCCTTATTCAGTTTTATTACAAGTCTATATCAATTTAGCATATCTTAAATAGTCTGTAAAATTTTTAAAAAAATAATAGGACCATTCTAATGTTAATTTGGATCAATCTTCTAAACATATGATTCCAGGTCTCTAAACGGGGGCCCTCTTGAGGGGGCTTTTTAAACGTGAACAAAAAAGCACCCTGAGGCTACCCAATTCACATTTAACCTACTTACATGAAAAAGGAACTGCTTTGGTTAAGAATAAACTTCCACAAGCTCAGGTTCAAGCTAAACACGCCAGCATATTAGTGAGGAAATGAGACAGCAAATAGTAACTCCTTTCATACTAGTAAAAGAATACTGTATTTATTTAAAACAGTTGGCAGAAATTCTCATTTTAATTAAATTACATTTACTGAAATAACATTTTCATAATTAAAAAAAAATAACCCATTTCTCCCAAAGAGCTTGCAAAAAATAATCACAGTAACTTCAAATGGGCAAAGAAGTAATGCAATTGTTAGAATAAATGTGACTAATTTGGATTACAATCGTGTGTTAGTTCAGTGGTTTTCAGTGATTCAGAAGCCATTATTATCCCTGTTGCCATGTAAAGTAAATACAAAGAAGATAGCAAGTTTTGTTTTTAATGATATTTTAGAGGAAGTAACTTAGAACTATTTTCACATCTTATGATGCTTTTATTGCTTGCATATTAGAATCCTAGAATATTAGTTTAGATCAGGTTAAAGAATTCTAACCGACCCATTTCTTTTGCAAATGAACAGACTGAGTCTAAAAAAAAAAGTAACTTGTTCTTAAACATTTAGAGCTAGTTACATTAGAAAGTACTAGTTCTGAAACTCAGTAGCTTGCCCCTGTGCAGCTCTGTTACAGAGCTGAAACTTTCATACCTTCTTAGAGGACAAAGGGAAGCAACTGTGGAGACAATGCACCATCTACGTAGGTTATGGTAAAAAAAAATCCATTCCAAGGTGCGGTTCAGTTTCTTTCACTCCTTGGTTCCCTCCTCCTAAAAGTTCATGTGAGAATCAATGTTCATGTTTTGAAAGGACAAAAATTGTCAAGTAATCGGATTAAGTTTCACATACAGACAAAACCAGTAAGTGAAGAATGTTTCCATGATTTACTGGTGACAGTTTGAGAAAGAGCAAAATTTTCCATGAAGAAAAAAAAACCCAATTCTGAATGCTGAATTCCTCCCAATACACACAAGAAAAAAATAGCCAAATTGGTCAATGATCAATTTCAGTCGTGGAAGGTACACAAGGGAAAAGGAGGAATATTTAAAGGAGAAGGGAAATTTAAAAAACAAAAAAACCACTATGGGAAAAACAAAACCACCTCTCCCTTCTTGGATATTGCTGAATGCTGGTCTTGTAAAGTCAAAAGCATTATATGACAAAGCTGTGCCAAATAAAGTTCCTACCATTCAGAAAAGGACTTACAAAGATTTCATACATGTGCTGCTGGGATTTATGAACAAATATGGCATAGTTTAAACCTAGACAAGTAGGACATTTCCTTTCACTTGCACAAAAAGAACACCAATGAGCTTTCAATAGCATCCTTCTTACTCCATTTTTAGGTCACACCAAGCACAAATGAGTGAAACAACCATATAGCAGCTACTTTTCAAAAACAGATTAATAACTTATTAAATGCTTGCAATCTCAACTAGTTGCAGCACAAGTATCAAATACAGGATAAGTCCCAAAATGATGTATATTTTTGACATGACTAACAAAAGAGTTTCCCTGTTCTTTAGTAATTATGGATTGCCTGTCAAATTCTCTGCATTGCAAAACTTCCCCAACATTCTTTGAGTAATAACCTATTACTTTTTCTACTCGGTGTAATATTGAATTGAACCATAGTATGAAAGCCATTTGAACACAGAGGCCCTAGTTACTGTTAAGAAGAAAACAGAAATTCTCCCCAAGAGTCTAATTTGCATATTAATTTCCTTATTCACTGTCAGCTATTCTCAACTTACAAGTTTTCAGGTCAAACTCATTATGACCATAAGCTCATTATGACTACAGTGCAACAAAATTCAATATAAATAAAAATATTAAACTACATTTCAGAGGATTGAACCCAAACTGGAAATCATACGTATTATGCAAACTGCTCCACAGACCACTAAAGTGCCTGGAGATAACTCCAGATGCCAGGGGAGAAGAGGTGAGGTTTTCAAGGTATACTGAGTTAAACCAACTTGAGCAGGGGCTTTTTTTCTGCCAGACCCTTTGAGTACCTATTAATCTCACTACAAACCCAGAAGAAGGAGGGTTTGGTAAGTAATTTTCTAAACTTTTTTAAGCATAGAAAACCAAATTTTCTAGAGTGCCTCTTAATTTGTAGAAAACAATCTTAAAGGTATAGTTTAGCTGGTATTTCAATTTAGAACTACAGTAATAATAAACAGCACATTTCCATTTCTAAACACATTCCTACTTCCAAATGGATTGTGGGAAACTGAAGCTTCAAGTTTCCACAAGCTTGGCTGACCTAAAGTTACTCTTTGTAAATGGTGGAGATAGGCATTCACTCCAAGGATCAGGCTTTTTCTGTTACAAAAATAGGGAAGGTTATCACTTGTTAAACACTCCCATCCCATCTTTGATTATAATTGTGGGTATAAGTTTAAAAATGAAAATTTTAATTTCTGTATTTAATTTGCTTCTATGACACACTACAGATTTTTCTACATCCTTCTCTGATGGAAAATGACATTTCATCCTATCACTTTTCAAGATATACAATCATATCTATCATTTTTTCTAGTATGAAAAGGTATAATTGTAATAATAATTACACTCACAATTATTATATACATAATAAGTAATCTAACTATGTGAACTGAAAAAAAATTGTGAATATTAGATCTTAAAAATGGAGACAAAAAAGGAGTGAGTTCATTTTTGCAAAGCATTTTTTACCATTCTTCAAACAGAGAACATGATCTATAAATGTTTCATAAAACCGTTATGATCACTGTGCATTTACATAGGACCTCTTTTATGCATAGTTAGCATTCACATAAGTTTCCTGAAGACCTGTGTATTTTATCACTAATTTAATTAAATATATTCACTAACTCTGAATGGGGAAAATAGTAATTTTTAAAGGTAAGAAGATAACATGATGTTTTTCTAATAAGAAATCATATTCTGTATGATAACCATGGGGCACTGAATTGAATGTGATATAGTCTCAGTGTCCACAGAGCTTCCACAAAAGTCTAGTGAGGAAGCGGATTATAAAGAGGAGACAGGGAATGGAGCAGAAAAGAAGGAGGGGGAAAAGAAGGAGAAAAGAGGAGAGGGAAAGAAGCGTTCTCAGAAAAGAAGAATAAAAGAAAACCAACTTTCATTAAGGCTCACTCTCACAAATCAGGTTAGGCATTCTAAGTGTTTTGTATGCTTTGTTCAGTGAATTTTTCACCAACCCATTCTGTTTGGTACTATAATTTCCATTTTAAAGATCAGGAAATGGAGACACTGACAGGGACCATAACTTGCTACCACCACAGTGAAGAGGGAAATCTAGCCACATTCCCAGTCAGCCTAATTGTGGACCTTAAGTCTGTAACCATGGCACCAACACTTACAATAGCTGTGGTCCTAAGGTTAAGATAAGAGCTACAGGTACAGAGGAAGCTCTTTGAACTGACATTGGGGGTCTGGTGAGGCTGGAAAGGTTTCCTGGAAGGTGTATGTGTGAGAAGCTTATAGAAGTCATCCAAGTGAAGGAAGAAAGGGACCTTATATGTGTGTGTGTGTATATATATATATATATATATATATACATACATACATACTTGGTCATATGTATATATAAAAAACATCATTTTTCATTTTTGCACAATGCATGCATTTTCATCTTGGTTATAGACCCCATACAATTCCCACCCCCCTTATTTTGACCCTAATCCTTCCTCCCCTGCCAACCCCGTAGTGTGTTTCTGGTTTATATTGCTTGTTGATTTTGATTTTTACTTTATTATAATTAGTCTTTTTCCTGGTCCCTTATTTAGGTTTTCTAAATTCCTGCTATAAGTGAGATCATCCGGTATTTTTCTTTTTCTTTCTGGCTTATTTCTCTAAGCATGATCCCTTCCGGCTCCATACATGTTGCTGCAAATTGCATGAGTTTATCTTTTTTGATTGCTGAGTAATATTCCATTGTGTATAGGAAGGGGGTTTTTTTTATATATATATACAAGAACCAGGGTACAGATCAGATGCTCAGGAGGGTGAGAGGATTCACCAGAGACAGAGTGGGGAACAGAACAGGCAGACTGATGAAATACACTGCTGAGGAGAGCAAGGGGCGAGACAGGAGAGGCCTTTAGTGCCATGTGGGACCCTCGCCAGCTGGCCAGGATCTAACCAGTGCTGCCACCAGGGGAGGCCCTAGGAAGGGGACTTTTTTTAAAAAAAGATTTATTTATTTATTTTATACAAGAACCGGGGTACAGGCCAGATGCACGGGAAGGTAAGAGGATTCACCAAGGACAGAGCGAGGAACAGAACAGGCAGACTGACGAAATACACTGCTGAGGAGAGTAGCAGGCGAGACAGGAGAGGTCTGCCGCGCCATGTGGGACCCTTACCCACCGGCCAGGATCGAACTGGTGCTGCAGAGGCTGTGGACAGCTTCACAGCGCGGCACTCAACCGCCTGCACCACCAGGGGAGGCCCTACGAAGGGGACTTTTGAGGCTGGAAAAATAGCTCTTGTGAATTCACGGTGGCTTCAAACAGCAAGGCTTGTGCAGTTTCACAGGGTTAGTACATGAGAGGAAGAATTGCAGCAGACACTTGAGAAAAAGGCAGGAGTCCCACAAGAAGGATCTGTGTGCCACACAAAGGAATTGATAGCAAGAAGAATGGATATTCAAGTGATCCAGCGAGAAGTAATGATGGCTGACCTCAGAGGGAGGAAGGGCAAAGGAAAGGGGGTTAGTGAAGAGGAGAGACTTGGTTCAAGAACAAAGAGGTATTATCCTTCTACTAGATGCAGAGGACAATAAAGAAGGAACCATCCAGAATCCCTCCCAAGATGTTGACTTGAGTGACCAGGTAATTGGTACAATTTTCCACATTAGAGATTATAGCAAGAAAACAGGCAGGGGTGGGAGGAGAGTTGTTAAATTGGAACCTCCTCATTTTGACATGCAGTATATTTAATTACAGGTGTCTAATTGGCAACAGAAATAGACAGTTAGAAATGAGCAGTGAAATCTCTGTTGAGACCTCAATTTATGGTTAGTGATAGAAGCCATTTGTTTAGGATTGATCACTGTGGAAAACATATTCATAGAAAGGGGATCCAAAGATGAGCCTTGGAGAATCATAGGCTCTTAGCTACACAATTCATAAGCTGGCACACTCAAACCAAGAGATGTTCCAAGCAAACCACTAATTTCAGTAACTTAAAAAGCATGGGCTCATCGACCTAAGAGAACCACAGAAGAAAAGGAACAAGGGAGGAAATGTCCCTGAGTGCTACAGAAAAATCTAGGATATATTGTACAGTGAGTTAGAGACTGAGAGGGGATATTTCACAAAAGAAAGTGTTGGGTGGACTTAGCAGTATGGAGATGATTGCTGACTTTCTGCATAATAAGAAACATGTAGGATAAAAAAGAGTCAGACCAGTTGAAGACAATATGTAACAAGAACAGACCAACCTTTCAAGAAGCTTGGAAGATAGGAGTGAAAGTTTTAGAGCAACGTGGATTCGAGCACTTGGATTTTCAAGATGGAAAAAGACATGAGCTCAGAACCCAGGGAGATGCAAGACTGAAGGCATGGGAGAGAAAGAGAAGATGGTGGGTGGGTCAAAGTCCCAAAGGAATGAGAGAAAACACGTAGAGCGCTCGCACAGGTAGTTTCGGTCTTGTCTGGAGGGAAGGGTACTGTCTTTACTAAGATTAAGAGTATCAAGAAGGGATGATTGGTGGGTGCAAATAGATCTTTAGCTATTGTGACTAGAACATCTAAATATTTGTCCACTTAATGACCTCTATTTTCTTCTGAAGTATGTTTCAAGGTCATCTGTTGAACACGATGATGTTAGTAAGACAGTGCACTTGAAAAAGAGGTAAAACTGTGCATTTGCTCTGAAAAGGATGGGAGAGGTGACTTATGCTATCAACCAATTGTATCCTAAACAAAATACTTTTCCTAAAAATATTCATAAAACAGAGGATATTAAACACAGATAAAGCTAGAAATATCTTTTAAAATGAGAAAAAGTGTTTCTGATTTTTTTAGGTAAGGATTATACTTACAGATGAGAATAATTACCATGTAATTATAAATTGTGCTTTGCTAGAAATATCTTTCCTCATTTGTTCCTCCTTTTACAATAATCATGAAAAATCCACAGACTTGGGGCAGGGGCAAGTCTGAAGGGTAAAAGAAGATCAGTGTGTAATTCACTGAGATTCCATTTAAAAGGAGGGAGGATAGAAGGATGATCAGGGATAACTGTGAGTGAGGGAGGGCTTTGGAGCAGAAAGAAAATCTCAGAATGACCAAACTCAGTTGTCACTTTTCTTGTGACAACCTGATACAGTTGTCACATGTGTTGATGCATCCTTTTTATGTGTCGCAAAACACCAGCCAACGGGTCAAATCTTAGGAACTGGGCAAGTTTTCAAAGATTCTTAGAGGATGTTCTCCTCTAAGGATACTTTTCCCTCATCAAACATTAATCCCCAGAAAATAAAATACCCCTTTGTTAATTAACTACTCAATTATCAAGTTGTTATGACAGCTTGACCTAGTTATGTTTTAATTTTTAGGGATAACACATTTAAAAGTAAAACATATAAAGAATTTCTGTGAAAAGAATTATAGAAAGACTTAAATACATTAATTTTAGAATTATGAAATACTTGCAATTTCAAAGCCTTTTATGTTTTTAGTTACACTGCCCTGAAGAATTGAATTATCATTGTGTCTGGAAAATTAAAAGGAAACTTGAACAATTTTCAGTGAATTTCACCCAAGTAAGTAGGCTGGGACCCAGTGGTTATGAGGAATGGTGACATGGACATTCAGTTTGATGTTGAGCTATAGCTACTGAGTGAGTCCAAATTGTTCGCTGTCCTACTGTGAAACAACCACTTAGAACTATGACCAATGAAAGTAAACTTAGACAAATTAGGAATTTAAAAGAAATTCCAAGTTCTGAATTTCCAGTTCTGTTTTCTTAAGTCTCATTTCTTCCCTGTGGATAGAGTATTATGGAATATTTATCATTTTATCAATTGATAAAAAGGTGAATATAAAAAATGAAGTTAAAATTACATAAGAGTTTACTTTTGAAGGTCTTTAAGAACTGAGCTTCTTCTGATTTTCTTGAAATCTGGAGCCCCACAGCTTGTGCAGGGCAAGACTGGCATTTTCCACTGCCAACTAAGCAGGAGGAGCCACTGGAAAAGCATGAGGGTTTCCCTGTCCTTGCCAGAAATTGCTGCTTGTGGGCAGCCCATCCCCCAGGTGCCAGCTAGGTTTGAGCAGGAAGCCCAAGTGGGAGTTTATCACTGGTTGCCCAGGTGCTGCATCTGAGGCAGCACCCAGGCCATCATGCAGAACTGGTACACGAAGGTCTGGCACTAGCCATTTTATGTTTGGCATCTGAATCATAGAATGGACCAATGAGGTGTGAATTAAATAAACTGATCATGTTCATCAGCTCATTAATTATTATGGTGCCAGATGAGTTGATTGGTCCTAATATAGCCCAATTGGTCGCTTAGCATTGAAAGTGCTCCAATCAGGCCAGTAACAACTAGGTTAGGGGACCCTGAAAGAGAATATAAAACAGGACTGGAGTCAGCTTAGCACACCCATACTCCTATATTGGGCTTGGTCTCCAAAGAAAAAAGAAGGGGAGAGAGATGAAGAAAGAAGACTGGAGAAGCCACATGGAACAGAGAGACATGTGAAGAAGGTAGAAAAGAAGCCATACTTGCTTCTCAGCCTTGGACCTGAACCAGAGACTTCAGGGACATGGAAAGAGACACTTGAAAGAGATAGAGACATGGGTGAGAGACACATGGAGGGCTGACAATTGCAGCCTTTATCTTGACTTGGATTTTGGTTTGGTTCTTCTTCCTCCAGACTTGCTTTACCCCTTCTGCCCCTTTTCTTTGGGTCACAACCAGAAGGTGTTTTAGACTTGTGGCAAGATTTCAGGCCTTACTGGTTTTGCTTTGAGCCAACCACGTTTGACTAAACAATTTACCCATGAGGGGATGCTTCATATGGAAACCATTTTAACTATATTCATTCTCTACTCTTTATTGCACACTAATTATATTAAAGTTCCTTTCTATTGAAGGTCTTGTACACTAGAGCATGTTTTGTCTTGATGAGGTGGATGACAGAACCCATTTAGAGCATGCAGGTTCAGGGGTCCTGGGTGCCCCTCACTCTGCTTGCTAACATCTCTTTATTCCTTCACTTCCCCAGGAACCCACAGGTTTCATATTTATAGGTTCAGGTAAATACCGAATGAATTGAAATCCATTTTATATGTGTGTGTGTGTGTGTATATAATATACATATATAATTTGTTCCTATATAAACAAAGAGATCAACATGCTAACCAAAAAAGAAATAAGGCTTCATTTCCAATCAATGCAAGAATACCAGTTTTAATTTTATCCTTCCTTTATCATCACTATATATTGGCACTGACATTACAAAACACAAAAAGATATTTTTGCCATAATATCCCTAAATATATTTTCCTGTAGGTGTAATCAGTGCCACAATGGACTATGGTGATTGACTGGGTGATTTGGTGGTGAGTGCACTATGGTGACAATGCCTAATAAAGGTATCCAAATATTACCTCAATTTAAAATTGATTAATTAGTTCAAAAATATACAGTGCCAGACTTCTTTTTCTTTTCTTATCATTGATTGCTTGTGACAGCTGAACTACAGTAGATCAATCCTATCCAAATGATGCAGGAAGCTTTCCTATTCAGAAGTTAGAGCTGAGGAAATTACCTTATGTGGAGGACATTTCTTAAAATGAACATTTTTATGGAAATAAATTATGTAAATAATGAGCAAATTAAATAGTAATGAGGGAAAGAACTAGTTGTTTGGTATCTTGTTCTGAACATAGTCATGTATCTGCATTATCACAGAAAATTTGAAACTACAGAGAGATCTTTCTACCACGAGACTCTCTACCCCAACTATAAGTCTTCCATTGGGAAAAAAGACCAAGTACACCTGCCATTTTCCATGGATAATATTTTTAATTCTTCCATGGTTGTATTACAGCTCTTCCAAGTGCCCTAACATAAATAATATTTCATTAGCACCATCCTATAACCAACTGAGCTAAATGGCCAAGCCAAGCAGCATTTTTAAATAGAATGAAATCTATTATTTACAACATATAAGAGATGGTACTCATTTCATTTTTCCTCCACATTTTTATTACAATTTCAAAAATGCCTTTTTTTTTAAACTTTGCTTGGCATTATTTAAATGTGTTGTTGGATTCAAGTACTTATAATATTGATTAAAAGAAATTAATCTAATTTCTACCAAATATATGACAGGACAGCTACTTACAAATCTTACAAATAAATGATTTTCTTACATTTGGTAATTTTCAGAATGGTTAAAGCTTAAATGGAAAGTTAAAACATAACACATGCACTTTTTTATGGGTTTCTTGTTTTTGCAAAATAGCAAAAAGGAGTTGTCTTTCTAGGCTAAGGCTCCAAATACAAAAAGAATCCATCTAACTGATTTTACTTAAGAATAAGCACACCTCTATCTCCACTTCTGTTTATCATCTCAGAAGAGGTTAGAAACATCTCAGGGATCATCATTACACGAACATTACAAGATTCTGTAACCATTCTAACCACTGCATGTTGTCGAATATCTCTCTGCTATGCCCATAATATACCAGATAAGCCTCAAAAAATGAATAAAAAAGCAACAATAGCAACAAGAAATATCTAAAACTTTATTGGGCAAAACCATACTAAATGCAGTGCTTGAAACTAAATGGGTCTTGGCCTTGGAAGGGGTGTGAGGATCAGTGCCAGAGTATTCAGAGTCCAATTTATTTTAAGGCCAGCATGGATTATAGAATTTTTTTTTTAATCTTAGTTTCTCTATCACAGAAGTTGAGTCTCTAAGACATTATCATTGGACAGTATCCGAGAAAAGTAAATACAAATCCCTTTGCTAGAGAAAAATGTTCATAGTCTCCATAAATCTATTTAATGGAAATCGAGAGTCTTCCCCTTGGAAAGATTTGGAAGCACTGACTTAAACAATATTAAGTGTTCCAACTAGAAATGACACAACGTAATATGCTCTGTTCACTGCTCTACTTTCCTGAGGACCCCAAAATATGCCTCAGAATTATGACCCTCCACTTCCTTCAAGATCCTTTGTCTAAATTATAACATGGGTCCAATGTGGGTCATAGAAACTGTTATGAAAAGATAAGGGATTAATTTTCAGTTATACAAATTTTCTCTTTTTCTACTGCCCTTGCTATTTAAACATTTTGCTTTATTTTTTTTAAGGTTTGCATTGTCCAGCTTAAAAATTGTTAATAATGTCAATTCTCCACTTCAACCAAGAGCAATAAGAACTGCTGTAGAAATAAGTGACCTTGGGCAAGTCACTTCACCTCCCAATTCCAAATTTCTCCAACAACAAATCTGCCTGCAAACATGCTTTATATCATTTCTCTGAACAAATATCCATCAACCTTCAGATGAAAAGAGGCAGAGAACTTCTGTTGTCTGCTAATGCTACCCATGTACTCACAGGATGGTTTCCTGATAGATACATTGATAAGTAACTGATAAATACACATTTTACACTTGCATTTCTGAACAGAATAATGGATATTTGTAAAGCAGAGAAAAGGCAGCAAGTGAAGAGTGAAATACTTTCCTAGTAAGAAAACTGATCATCAATCAAACAATAAGTATTGAGTGAACAGTAATCGGTCATGTATCCTGTGAGCTATCCAGATGGACCTAGATGGAACACGTCTAGTCCCTTAAAGCTCAAGTTTTTGAAGCAAATTTATTCACAAAAAAATGATAAAGTGACAAATAGCATAAAACTAAAATCCCCATTAGTACTTATGAAAATAGGTCCTAATATAGCACAAACATAATGTAATAATAATAATGTAATATAATAAGCAGACTGCTTCTAAATGAAGACTGAAATGAGAAAAAAAATCAAGGCTACTGGAATCAGGAAAAGTTTGGAAGGAAGATGTGGCCCTTGACTCTGTATTCAAAGGAAGCCAAGAATTTGGGTCAACGATGAAGTGAAACAACAGCATGGAAAAGACAAAACTCAAGAACGTCTAGTGCTAAAGAGAGACCATGAGATTCTAGCCTTTAGAAAAAGAGCACTAGCATTACCAAGAGTTCACACCAAGTTTAAGATTTCAACCAAAAGAAAATAAGCAGGGGAATGAGAAAATTAAATTGCAACTAAGAAGACTGGACTACCCATTGGTATAATATATGCAAGCAAAACTGAAGGCAAGGACAGCAGATGATGACTCTTATGGTGACATAGCCATGAGATGGTAGAGCAATCCAGCCCAATCAGACACAAACCAAGACCTTCCATCTAATGAAGAAAAAGATGCAATTAAAAAAGATTGCCATAATTTTGGCTTGAAAAACTGGAAGACAAAGATAGTTATGGCAAAATTGGTGAAATGGAGATTAGTTGATAAGTTTGTTTTTGGACAGATTGGTCTGAAAACAACTGTAAATAAAAGCTGAAGAGTCAAAGGATTTGAAGTCTAGTGATGTTAGTTTTTCAGTTATCACTATAGTCATAGCTAAAACCAGACAAAAGGTGTGCCCACCAGGCTGTGAAGGACGGAGAGGGAGGCAGCTGTTGAAAGCTGCCAAAGATCTCACTTTGACCAGACTGTCATCAGGTTCCTGAGTCCTCCTCTCAACTAGGCCTCAGTCTTGGGCATCAATATTCACCACTGTAGTGTCTAGTTTGGGAGAAAAATCCCACCAAACCAGTTTAGAGAAAATCTCCCCACTCTTGATATCTGATCAAATTCTTCATCTCCATTATCCCATACTTAACATATGGTTACCTGTGCCCACCTTTAGCAAAAATCTCATTAGATTACTTTAGCAAGAATTCCCCTATCCATGGCTATTTTCCACCACCAAAAGCTAGCTCGATGATTACAAATTCCCACTTATTTTTCTTGTATTCAGAGTTGATTTTTAGCTCTATTACAATAATTTTGACAGCACTTATCACAATAATCTTGAATAAAATCTTTCTTATCATTTTGACACATGTCAGAATAATGTGTTCTTTAACAAGGATCAAGACAAATAGCTTCTCTACCAAAAGGGGTCATTAGGCATGGAGAAGGTAGAAGCGTTCAGGAGGGGAAGGTACTGGAAACCAAACAAGAAGACTCTGTAAGGAGAGGGGCCTCCACTGTACAATGCACATAGAAGAGAAGTCAGAAGGATAAAAATGACTTAGATGGGAGAATTCCATGTTTCTCGCTGAGAAAGCATGCTAACAAGAAGGCTGATGGGAAAATCACATGGCCAAAGGTTGATTGGGAAAGTCTAATGAAAAAGTGAAAACCACAGCCATTCAGCAGAGCAAACCAAAATAAATGGCCCAATGATATAAGAAGCTTCTGACTACAGGGCCTCCCCGGTGGCGCACTGGTTGAGCGCTGGGTTGCGAAGCTGCCCAGAGCCTCTGCAGCACCGGTTCGATCCCCGGTCACTGGGTGAGGGTCCCACATGGCGTGCCGACCTCTCCTGCCACCCGCTGCTCCCCTCAGCAGTGTATTTCATCAGTCTGCCTGTTCTGTTACCCGCTCTGGCTCTGGTGAATTCTCTCACCCTCCTGCGCTTCTGACTGTACCCAGTGCTTGTATAAATAAATAAATAAATCTTAAAAAAAAAAGTTTCTCACTACAGGGAAATCACAGAGCAACAAGGAAAAAAAATGTGAGAAGGTCTTTTCCTGTATGATGTCTTAACTCTGGCTTTGATTATAATGTTGAACATGAATTTGAACACTGATAAAACTAGAGTCAAACATAAAACTCTGGCTTTGCTTATAATGTTGAACATGAACTGGAACACTGATAATATTAGAATCAACATAACTACTATGATCTTTAAAAAAAAGTCTCCATAATGTCAACTATTTAACTTTGATAGCCTATTAACCTAAACACCTATGCTTTTAGTATTTTACTACTTGGGAATCAGTTTTCCTTGAAGGGCTAAAAATATACAGTATAATTAATATAATGACTATTTTTCATATTGGCATTTTTTGCCATGTGATAATTGTTATAAATAAATCATCTCTAAGCAAGCTTTAAGCGAAAACAGTGTTTCTATTGAAAAAGATATTCTTTCCATTAGCTATCATGGGTCAAACCTTTATAGTTCCTATCTTTATAGTCTGTCTTACACTGTTTTCTAGTTGTATCATATATAATCTTCACAAATACCTGAATTCAGCAAAAATATAGTCTCATAACAGAAACAACTATAACACTACCAGTAGTAATACTAGAATAGTATTCATGCTGCATGATAAAAGAAAATTTCACATATATTGTATCACAATTTAATCCTTACCACAATCCAAAAGCCAGTAGCATTTCCTCATTATGCCAAACAAAGCAAAGGCCAGAGTGGGCCAGAGTTACACAGCTCCTGCAAAAACCGAATTCTTGCCAGAATTTTGGCTCACAATGTCAGAATCCAGCGGGAAGCACAAGGCAGCTCTGGTCTAGAATAAACATCTCAGGAATTCTACTGCAGCCCCAGATGACCACCTTTCTTGAAATTATAAATGTCCACCCTGTGAGTTAAAGTCTCTAACCATGTAAGTGAGTGCCCTTTTTTCTGCCAATGAGCACACTATTTCCTAACGTCTCTGCTGAGACTACAACTCCCTTGTAAACTTGCATGGGAATATTTTATCTGTACTTGATAGCACATATTAAAGTATCTCCTCGGTGCTTTTCAGCATAAAGCTTTTGTAGGAGACATTATTTACTAAATAATAGTAATAGGACATAACTAGGAGAGAGATGATGGTTGACATACGAAGAACTTGTGTGCCATTGACCTGCTCCCCTGTCTCTGAGGTTCCTCTTTCAGAGCTCCCTGAAACAAAAAGGATATATAGAAGTGTACACAGTGCTATAATTCTGGCACACAGAACCACTGATGTACCAGTTCTCTCCTGGTAGGAGTCCAAAGGTTCCAGATAGTCTTGATGAAAGGCTAAGGCTTATCCAAACTAAAAGCCTGAACAACTGACATTTTATTTACATGGTTGATACTGAATGAAGTTCAATACTATTGATTCTTACTTGTTTGCTAAGGGCTATGGTGTAGAAAATGTGCTATTAAAAAGGAAAATTTATTTATTGGACTATAAAGAATAGAGGCAATTGAAAGCCTGGCATCTCTACATAAGGAACAATTATTTTGGCTCCTTAATTCATGGTAAGATAAATGTTAAATATAATCAGTGGCAACTCATTGCTTCTGGAGCAGCTCTGGTTGCACTTGGGAATGCACACATTGTTGCACGGAGGAGATACAATGACTTCCAAGGAAAGTAATGAAGAATATGAGGAACATGGAGCAAAGAGTATTATCTGCACAAAGAGCTAATTTATGAAAACTAATACTATCAAGAGAAATTAGGAGGTCCATATCTACTTGTGCTATATATCCCATGGCAGAGTTTTATGAACCAGTTTACAGAGCTTATGAAAGAACAGAGACAGCAAGCAATTGGTTCCAGCAGCCGCCACTGTCTTTTACAAACCTCTGTTAGTCATCACTCATCCTCACAGAGCCTGGACAGCGGTCTCTATCCACTGGTCAGAAAAGTAGAATAAAACACTTCTGAAGGTATTGATCATGTTACTTGGGAAAGCTCTAATAGCTGTGACTTGTCAGACAGGATAAAGCACTAGTTTCCTTTGGCATCGTGTTCAAAGTAACAGTGAAGGAATGGATAAAATTGAGGCAAAGGAATAACAGGTAACTCCATTCTGTTTTTAAAAGCCATAGATAACTGACAAAGGGAGTTACTGGGGGAAAAAAGTGAGAACCACATGGCAGGCTTTCCATGGCTATTAAAATACTATCCTTTTATCAAAAATTATGTATTTGCCTCCATTTTCCCATCTTTCAAATTGGATAATTAAATATTTATAAAAGGGAGAAAAGATAAAATTATTTTTACCTTGAGCCACAGTACACAGAGAGCCACTTTAGTTTGGGTCTCTGATCAGAATGTTTCCAGTCAAGTAAAGTAGTGATTTAATTCATTGTGACCATCTGGGAATAGAACATGATTTTAGTTGAGTTCTTTTTTTTTAAAGATTTATTTTATTTAAGCGCACAAGAACTGGGGTACAGGCAGAGGCGTGGGGGTTAGAGGATTTACCCGAGACAGAGTGGGGAACAGAACAGGCTGGCTGACTGAAATACACTGTAAAGGGGAACAGCAGGTGAGACAAAAGAGGTCTGCTGTGTTATGTGGGTAGCTCCCTGGCCAGGGATCGAACTCATGCTGCAGTGGCTGCAGGTACCTTCATAGGCTGCATCTTAACCCCTTGCGCCACCAGGGAGGCCCAGCTTTAGTTGAGTTCTGATCTTGCTCTACACTCTTAATGGTATTTGACAGGCCCATAAGTAGTGCTTTTTGAAAATTAATTCTCTTTTATTTCATTATACTTTTTATTTGTTTGGTTTGGTTCTAACCTGGGCAAGGCTTATATTCCCTTTCTTTCCCCCAAATCAGAGGAGAATCGGTAATACCTGAAAAGTCTGTTTCTAATGAATGAGAAATTAGAAACATCACTTTTCAGTGGGTTTGGCCCAACCCTACCTATGAGGCCTTCAGGCCACAAGGGGAGAGGCTTCTTTGTGTCCAACAGCTCTGTGAAACCTATTTGGGACCGGCACTGGAGTTTTGCTTATAAACAGTATGATTGCATAGTTATAACTATCTTAAAATATATTTATGGGCATGGGTTTAATTAATTAGTTTAATTAATTAATGCCTATGTTTTTTATAGATGAACTTCATTGTACTTAAACACATACATATTTAATGTCTTCTAGGTGTGGTCATGATTCACATTGATTGCTAAGTGGATAGGAAGATGAACAAGAAATGGTTTTTATCCTTAAGGGAAATGGAAGCTAAAATTTACAAGACCCCTACTATGAGTAGAATGTATCTTTATTATATCTCTAGAATGTATCTTTATTATATCTCTAGTACTCTCAAAAATAATGTTTTGAAAAATTGTCAGCTAAGTAATAAGTTTTCTTTTTAATATATCTTCATGTGTGCATCTCCATATTTGTACATTTGTGTTATTTCTCTATAAATTAAGAGGAGAAAGAAGATCTGTTCCTTTTTTATTCCAAAATTAAGGAGGAAAAGAACCTCACCTTCATACAATTTCATTTCTCCCTCCCCCAACTCCTTCACTATTCTTTTGCAGAATTCTGTCAGTCAGAGATTTCCACTGAAGAGGCTATTTCTGCTGTAGTTGGGGGTGGGAATGTGAGTAGGCAGAGAAAATCCGACTCCAAGGACAGACTTTCCTTTGTACCCCCATGGACAATCAACAGACTTGACTTAGGAAAGGAATTCCAGGTATAGTTTTAATAGACTAAAATGAGACAAGGGCTAGTGGGGTAGTAGATAAGAAAGAGGAACAGAAAGGGATGTTGAGGAGATGCTACCTAAAAGTACTTTGTAAATTCTTTATCTTGAAAGCTACATATTATTATTTTTCTTTAAGCAAATTTTCAAGTCACTATTTAAATGGTAGTGATCTCTATTTTAAATCCTCTTCAGTTCTGTATATAAAGGGGGAGGGAACTTAATGATCAGTCTCCTATCAACAATTTAAATAAGATTTTTTTAAGAGTCATTCCAATATATTTGGTTATTAAACATGTTTACTGAAAAATAAAGTAAAAATGAGTACCTAGTCAATACTACAAGGAACACTTATGGAAATGGATTAATCAGTAATGGAATGCTTTGAAACAAACTCTATTCAGAAAGCTTAGCGAATGATTATATTTTATTTCAACAAGAAAAAGCAATTGAACTCTGTTCTTGTCTTCTGTTTCAACATCATGTCTCTCTGTCCCTCCTCCTCTTGTAATAAATATTCTCTTACCAACCTTGTTACTGACAATAATGTAGGTGAACTCTGCACCATGTACATCTGTCATTATTAATGACCATGGGAGAGAGATACGATAACTCACTCTTTTAGGAAACAACAGGACGAAATGCTACAGAAATTTCCTTTCATGTTTTCTGCTGGAAAAATATTTGCACATATTCTTCTTAAATTCACAAACAAGAATCAGTGGCACAATAGAAAAAAAGTCACATTTTTAACTTTAATTCTAAAATACTGTTAATACAGAAAACACTTGTTGCTATATGAAGGTTTTTATGAGAAGAATACTATACTCAATGTTTTAGGCATATAATACATATAATACTTTTAAAGCTCAGGCTATAAAGAAACTTTATGGTAGGAAACTTTTTTTTTTTTTTACTCACAGACTTAAGTAACTTTCAATATGACTAGCTCATAAAATGTCCTCACTAAAATACTTATTCAACTCACTAGTTTTATAAAAGTATATACTTACTTTAAATTGAGTCTTTCAGGTGTTTTGTACCTGACTTCTGAAATAAGTCTTAAAATATTATGTTTTTATTATAAAAATATAAACCAAATGCTTTAAAGACAAATAAAAAAGTAGAGATATGTGTTTCTCCAAAAACAAAGAACACTTATTCACATTTAGAAACATAAGAGAATGACTGTTAGTACTGTTATAAAAGGCTCAAAAGTCTGTCTTGGCCACTTTTTACAGAGGGACAGGTTACATTCCCCAGTAAAATTAATATATACCAATTCCTGCAGACATCTTGTTATTGAAATAACAACTTTCTGTTCATTCTCAACTTTCAGTTCCTACTGTTCCTGTCTTTTACTTTTCCTTAGTATTAATGCTGAGCAAATGTTGTCATAAGGATTGTTTGACTTACTGGAAATGGGCTTTTCCAGAACATAAACTTTAAGACTTCAACAGATTGGGCGGGCTTGATTAAAGTCACTAATATGCTCTGCTGTTCTCTCTTGTCCTCCTGTTGGCTTCTACACTACTTAACTGAGATGTGAAATTCTAGAAATGTTAGCTTTTGTCAATGGTACAGTTCACACTGTTATTAGTAGCTCCCTTGAAACATGTAAAGAATTATTATAATAAATAATTTTGCCTTTCACAGATTTTTAGAACAGTAAAATATCCACAAATTTTAAACATTCCCTATCCAAATGCCAAACTAAAATATGATTTACCAAATGTAATGCCAAGTTTAAATCTGATATGCCAATGAATACTCTGTAGTAGTAACTCCAGATTTTACGTCTGTTTCAATGATAAATCATGCCAAATACAGGAACAAACTAAGCAAAGAAATATAAAAAGTGGATAGTCAGCAGTGGGCCCACACATCTGCCTAAAAATTTTCAGTATCTTCCAAATACTACACTAGAACATTGATGTAAAAGAGATTCTACAAACCTTAAGGAGCACAATCCCCTTGGTTTTTATGTGCACAGTTCAATGAATGAATCAGTCACATTCAAAATACTATAATTTTTAACTACTAGCACCCAAGGACTACATTCAACTTTAGTTTTTCTACATTCACTTTTAAGAAAAATTGAATCTGAACAGTTTGATTTTTTTTAAAAAATTACTTGGTGCCACATGCTAATTTGAAAGTGATTTTCATTTTTTTTTTTTATTCAAACAAATATACTGAAGGGAGACAGCAGACCTGTTCTACTTAACCTCATGTGTTATATTGGGAAAGGGTCTCTTCTACTTAACCGTATGAGGTTTGGGAGAAAGAATGACGCAGATTTTTAATTGTCAAACCTTCTTTCTTTTGAGCTTCCTGTTAGAAAATTTCAGGACAATCCAACCATCCACTCAAAGCTCACAGAGAATAAAGCCTCTTTTGACTCTTGGGGTGTGGAAGGTATAGGGAGCACATCCTTCCACTCCTCACTCCATCCCTGTTGTTATCTCTCCCCACCCCTTTATGCACAGATAACAGAATCGGATCAGAGAGGCTTGTTTCCAGCTCTCTTTGTTATTATTATTATTTTTTGTTGTTGTTGTTGACAGAAATATATATTTAAATATTTAAAACATGCTTCACTAGAGTTCTTATATTCTAAATACAACTGTGATTTAGAGCATGCAAATATCAGCCTTTTTCTCAGACAGTTTTCTTTTTTTTTTATTTTTTATTTTTTTTTTATAATAAATTTTATTGTTATATTCCCCATACAATTGCAGCCCCCCCATTCTGACCCCAATCCCTCCCCTCCCGCCCCCGCCCCCCTAAAAGTGTCTCTGGTTCATAGTTTTTTGTTGATTTTGATTTTCACTTTCTTATTAGTATCTCCTTATCAGCATAATAAAGGAAACTATACCTTAGTCTCATTTAAATTTTAAGTCACTAAAAGATGTATCAATAAACATTTCAGGGGCATAAAATCATTCAATTCAACAAACTGCTCTGAATCAAATGAGTCTGCACACTTTATCCTTAAAACTGCAAAAACATTGTGATACTAAATATTCAATATTATCAGTTGGGCAAATTGGCCTAGGTCAAATGAGCAAATCTAAAAAATGAGATTGCTAAATTTCTCGGCTTGATAGCTTCGTAATAAATAATGTGCTTTTATTCAATCTGTACATTAAGTCTTTTATGTGGCCTTAAGGCACTCTCTGATGGCTATGCCCATTACAATGTAGCCATAGAAACTGACACATTTATTTCTTGGATTAGTGTGCCATTGAAAATATTAATATGATGCAGTAAATGGGGGTTTAATCTAATCTACTGATGGTAGGATGAAGTTAGTAAAAGGTTGAATGCTCTTACGGAGAAAGAAAGATTACATCTGCAGAGAGAAGCTTGTTATTGGTTACAAAGATCAACTAAACAGCCTAAGACATATTATGTACTCTCTACATTTAAAAAGACTTTGTCAAACTAAGCATGGAAGGCTTTCTGCAAGTTGAAGAATATATATTATATACATTATATATACATATGTATATATTTATGTACGCATTTATAATATTATATATACACATATACACAAATACACGCATATAAACATGTTTATTTAAAGATTTCAATATGTAACTTGCAAATCCTTCTATCTATAAGCATAAACATGAGAGCACACCTCTCCCAACATACTATGTGAAATACAGCACCCAGGGTGAAGCTGGCTCACCCAAAACCATTTTTGTGAAATTTCCTTAGCCTTTCACTTTTGCCAAGGGTTATGGCAAAGCAGACCTCCATCTAGGAAAGACAACTTTATTTAACATGTTTTGTGAAAATATAGCAAATCAATTTCATCATTAATTTCGTTAATTTCTAACTTGAAATCAGATATTGATAAATATGTCTTTTGTTGCGGGATAGATCACATTTGACTCTGGTGTCTGCTAATAATTCATGGAACTCCCCCCTTTACTCCCCAGCAAACTACATAAATTTCAAAGATATATTCTGACAGAAGATGCATTGTTGAAAAGCAAAGTATAGCACTTTGTCCTTGAAATGTTAACGTGTAATGCCATAAAGTATTCAAATAATAATTTACTCAATCTTTCAGGGTAATTAATTAAAATGCTTGAGATGTTGGAGAAAATCACCTTGAGCTTATAAAACTGGAAGCCCCCCCCCCCACCTCTCTGCATGCAAGCTGCCCCAGCAGACCTACCACATGCTTTCCCAGTTATGGGGTTTGATTTCAGAAGATAATAAATAGCCAGGATCTAATTTTGCCATGTCACAACCGATTATGTTTCACAAGAAAAGGTGGAGAGCTCACCTACCAGATGAAGGTGAAACATAAAACCACTTTTATTTATGTCATGTGTCCAAATTCAACTCAACCTGGCCCTGGCTACTGTGAGCTTGTGGACTTTCACTGTCATACGAATTTATGTATCTCAAGAAAGTGTCAAATATAAGCATAAATTTAATCAAAGATATGGAAATCTTTATTTTAAAAAAATAAAACACATTTTGGACCTCTAATATATATTATTTTAATGTGTTTCTTTCTACTTTTTAGAAGGTCACAAAGAAAGAATAAGACATTAAACAGACACAGCCCATGGCTATGTCTTAATTCAGGTGATAATTAGCAGAATGATTTAGACCTAGATTTATTTTTAAAGGGGTTTTTTTTTTTTTTTGCTTTTAAAAGTTTATTTCAGCTCACTTTCATAATCAATTGCACTAGATGGTTTCCTAATTGTATACTTATGCAGGGACGGACAACAATGTAAAAGAAATCTGTCACAGGAATTTACACTTCCAAAGGGAATATAATCAGGCTTAAATCTTAGCCTTTGTGAAATGAAAGACTAGACATTTTCTGGATGAGTTAAGTCAAAAAAATGTTTCTACATCATGAGTATAATTGCTTCAACATTACATTTTGGGTGTAGAATCAAAGGCAAAGTTTGGACATCAGAGTTGCTGTTTCTGTTCATGTCAGGAGGATAGAACAGAAGGCTGATAACAATAGATTAACAAGCCCCGGGTATTACTCAGCCGTTCCCCTCAGTTGGATAGGCTTTGGACAGAATTTTAATGACTAAAAAAATTGCATATGATGAATAAGAATGTCATTTTCAATTAACATGAACAAAGGATCATTCCCATATTTGGCAAATGAGGTAGCTGTGGTGTAAGAAAAGCTAGAGCATTCATAGACAATGCATCACTGCTTGCAAATCAAAACAAACTGATGACATTTTGGTACCCTGCACGGTGACATGACTACCGTTTTTAGCAGGTATTTATTAGCCACAAGTTATAGATCTCACTAATAGTGTCCTATTAACTAAAAATAATACTTACTTTAGTATTATTAACAATTAGGGAAATGTAATACTTAAACCTAAATGGACTACACCCACCCAAGTTTATTTAAGATAAAATAAATAGATCTAAAAATAACTTATAATAGCATGCCATGACAAATTGGATATCAGGATCTTAATAAGGCTTAACCTCTTTGCATAAAGCCTGCTAAGAGAGCCTACTGCTGGCAGTAGACATAGTAGGCCCACTCAGGATGATCCTAACACCATCGGGACACAGGGAGCCTGTTCAGGACACAGCATGCATGCTCAGGACATGGCAAATGTGGTGAGGGTTGTTTGAAAACAGCCATTATCTTTCAGTCACTTCCAATTGTGTTTTTTCACTTCAGGATTATGTCTTAAGCTCTGGTGATTATGAGACCACCACAGTGACCTCTTCTGTTCTTTGGTGATGGGGGTGTGGGAGGTACAGTCAGAGTTCCTGCAAATCTCTCCAATATCCCATATTTCACTTAAAGCAACACCCTTTGGAAGTAACTTCTCAGATTCAGTGACCAGCATGGGAAGCCAATCAGTGTTGGTGGCAAATAAGAGCTTCAAGGAGCCAAATCCAGCAGTTTGATTTAATTCAATGTATTAGCCAGTTTTTCTGAGGGCTAATATGCCATTCCACTCTGGGAATTTAAGATTTTCTGACTAGCATTCTTTAGTGATAGCTCATCACATTAAAGTTCTCAGCAAACTTAACTTGTTATCAATGCAGTCAATGCTTTCAGTGCACTGTGGTCAAAAGCAAAATCATTCCACCTTCCCCCCAGAAATTTCTACTGGGTTACATGAAGTATAAAAAGGGACAATCCAACAGGACTTCTTAGAGCCTTTTATAAGCCCATATGCATTGAGTCTCTAAGAGGAAAATGTATGCCAGGAAGTTTTAATATTTTTGACCTAGGAAATCTTTACTATCAAGGAGCACTATTAAAATTTCCAAAACACTCATATTCTAAGCAAATAGTCTGAAAAATCATGGTGCAAGTAACTCAAGTAAAATTATTGTCAGCATAAACTTTTCAAGTTTTCTTAGAGCTAAGCGATTGTGAGTAGTACCCATCATGTTTCCATTACAAGATATCACCAGTCATCATCAAATGCTAAGAGATGGACAATGGGGCTTCCCCTGGTGGCGCAGGCATTTGAGTGCAGCACTGTGAAGCTGTCCGCAGCCTCTGCAGGGTGGGTTCGATCCCCAGCTGGTCGGGGAGTTTCCCACATGGTGTGGAAGACCTCTCCTGTCTCGCCTGCCGCTCCCTTTGTCAGTCTGCCTGTTCTGTTCCCTGCTCTGTCTCTGGTGAATCCTCTCACCCCCCACACCTCTGGCCTGTACCCCAGCTCTTGTATAAAAATAAATAAATCTTTAAAAAGAGAGAGAGAGAGAGAGATGGACAATGTGTGTATCATTTGTGTGTTTCTAATGGAATTTAGAAGGAAAAAGCAAACCAGAGGATGCCAATGGCACCTACTATTAACAGAGCATCTCCAAAGAAAGGGTATTCCAAGGTCTTGAGATCTTTGGAGAAGAATTTTAGGTATCCCTAGCCCCAGCTTTTCATGAGTCCTCAATGCTGTTCACAGATCCTTGTTCTAGCTCTTGGTTGCCTCCTTCTTCCTCACCTCAGAGCACCCGTTCCAAACTGTTGCTTATCTCCTCAAGGGTTGCTACTTGACCTCATATCCCATTGACTCCTAGTTTACCAAGAAATCAGGGACACTGGGGAGAGCTTCATCAATTGTAAGAGCCATCATTCAGATTTACCACCTGATGTGTTTGTTTTCACTTGCTTTTTTCTTGTGAAGCACAGGTGTCTGTGCCACTGGAGGCAAAGCCCCAGCCCTGAGCCTGTCTCCTTAGCCTGCCTCATGAGACTGTGTCCTCCACTTTGGCTGATCTGGTTTCCCCACTACTCCTCTAATAGCACTGTTGCCCCACATTTAAATATACTCCAAATCTTCCCATCCAAATATAACCACTCGCAGTCTCTCGCTCCCCCAACTACTGCTCCACATCTTTCCTTACCTTCTTGAATAAAAGTACTGAAGAGCCATCCATACTCCCTGCCTCAGCACCCTCAATTCTCTGTCATTCCTTATTCAGTGTGATCTGACTTCAAGCTTCAACAATCCATTCCAAAGACTTTGGAAACATGAGGAAGTGCTGATGAGGTCCATTTGGCAAAAATTCTATGGCCATTTTTCAGTCTTTATCTTACTAAATTCATTATCTATGTAACACTCCCTAGTACTCTATTTTCTTGACTTTCAAAATAACGCTCTATCTTGGTTCTCTCTGTTCTTTCTTTTTGGTGGTCTTTTCCTCTGTTGAATACTTAAAATTTGAGCTGCCACATAATTCCATTCTTGGCAAATTGCTCTTTATTCCCAATAAGTTCTTCTTGGATAACAGACAGATCTGGGTTTTAGACTTAGCTCAAATATGTACTTAGCACCTTAAGTTTCACTTTTCATCTATAAAATGGGAATATAAGAGCACCTTTTTATAGGGTTGTTACAAGAATTACATAATTTATCTGAATTTTCTACTTAGCACTTCACACATGCCTGGTACATGATATGAATACATGTTGTTATCATGTTGGAGACAATTTTCTTTTCCAGAGACTGGCTCCAACCAGTTGTCCACATCTAATTTTCCCTCCTGCAAATTTCACATCACAAATCCTTCCACTGATCTCTGCCATGATAGGTCACTGCTTCTAATTCATTTTCCTTTAATCTTCATCTAAATCAATGGCTTTCAAAATTTATTCCAAGAAGTCCTAAGATCCCTCCTTTACTATCTCCTATATTTAAGTTTCACTGTAAGATGATTTTTAAAAAGATGTCGCTACTATAAAAAAGTTGGAAAACTGTCAGTCCGATAGATTCATAATTGGTTTTCTGCTTTCCATTCAGTACTTACAAGTCCATTCACCACATTAATGTGAGATTTTCTCTCTAAAAATCTATATTTGATAGTTTAACTTCTTCAATAAAACCCTTAAATGGAGATTTAAAATCAACAAATAAATGCCAAGCACTTTAAACATAACCCATGAAGCTAGAATATAACCCCATTCCCATCCTTCTTGTTATAGCAAAATCAATCTGCAAGCAGCCTCTTGCCAAAGATTCCAGATAAATCATACCCCACACCTTGGTTTATACTGATTCCTTGACCTGGGGACACTTCCCTACTTTTACCTGACAAATTTGAACTATTTTTTTTTTTTTTATTTTTCACCATCTTCCCAAAAAAGTAATCTTGAAAGTCCAGGATGGAAGCATGCCTCCCTGCATTATTCTACTTAAGCACCCTTCACTTTGAGTGTAATTATTACTTACTTGCATCTCTCTTTGCCCGACTAAATTGAGTTTTTGGTGACAACGACTATATCCAATATGTCTTTAATTCCCCATACCCAAAACAGAATAAGTGCATTAGAATTAGTTGTTGCTCTAATATAAACTGTATGTTCTTTTTTTTTTATAATGATCTGATCCAGCATCCTTGTTTGTTATTTTTCTTTTTTTTAAGATTTATTTGTTCATTCATACAAGAAATGGGCACAGGCCAGATGTGCAGGAGGGTGAGAGGACTCACCAGAGACAGAGTGTGGAGCAGAACAGGGGGATTGACTGAAATACTCTGCAGAGGGAAGCAGTGGGCAAGACAGGAAAGGTATGCTGCACCATGTGGGTAGCTCCCTGGCTGGCCAGGATCGAACCAGTGCTGCAGAGGTTGTGGACACCTTCACAGCACTGCACTCAACTGCTTGTACCACAAGGGAGGCCCTAAACTGTATATTCTTGAGAAGCAACAAAATGTACTGGAAAGGGCATTGACAAGATTGGCAAACAGGTGGCAAATTGGATACCAACGCCATGAGGAAGCACTGCATCTAGAAGTGGCAAATGAGACTATCTCTGAGCTAAGCAAGAAAACTCAGAGTACCTATTAGTACTTTCTCTGTGAGCCTGGGAGGGGGTCATTGTAGTATTTGAGACCTTTCTGTCCTTCCTCTGTAGGCTCTGATGCAAGAACCTCCTCTTTATTCCAATTTCCTCATTTACTGATTGTGACTTATTTGTTATGCCTGAGCTTCATCTATCTTTACAGTCTCCACTCCCCATCACACTTGCTAGGAAGTAATGTCGGTAAGGAATCTACAGAACTGAAAAGTCCTTGAACAAACAGTTCCACAGAACTAAGCACAGATGCTAAGTGCTCAATTAACATTATTATACACTCTGCTGTATCTAGACAAACCCAAGTGTTAAGTCCATTACTTCTATTTGAACTATATCACTTGCTAGAAATATTTTTTTTAAAGATTTTTTTATTTTTATACAAGATCCAGGGTATAGGCCAGATGTACAAGAGGGTGAGAGGATTCACCAGAGACAGAGAGGGGAACAGAACAGTCAGATGACGGAAATACACTGCTGAGGGGAGCCGCGGGCGAGACATGAGAGGTCGGCTGCGCCATGTGGGATTCTTGCTGGCCAGTCGGTATCGAACCCACACTGCAAAGGCTGTGGACAGCTTCAAAGCACGGCGCTCAACCGCCTGCACCACCAGGGAGGCCCTGCTAGAGATATTTTTGAGTCAACTCTTTAAATGTTTTCATTTCAATAAATATTTCCTCTAAGCTTTCTCTACACCTTCATAATGGGGGACTACCTGTTTAGAAAATAAACCTGAAGTATTTTCTTGTACTTCTGAGATATAAACTCTTCCATTAAGTTTCACTTGCAACTGGGACCTGTTTGCTTAAAAATACATTGCTACTTCTGTATGTAATTAAATAAGAGAGTTGTTGGTAACTTCAGTGTCTTACCTACAAATCCTAATTTTCTCCCCTTGGGCAATTCAAACTTTCTAAAGTAACTCAGGAAGAATCAATTATAGATTTGATCAACTTTCATTGGTCTGATCTTAAGTGCCATAATAAAGTTCCCTGTCGAAACTGCCACATCACTTGCATTTACCTACCAGACTGTCACAGTAAACAAGACAAATATTTACTTATAGCATCACATTATTAAAAGAGTGATGTTAAATTATAATTTACTGAAAAATTATGAGAAGCAAAATATAACAATATATGACCTATAACATGATTCCAATTTGGTTAAAACTTACATGTTTCACAGATACTGTAATGATCAATTTATACTAAATATATACCTAAAAACAAATATGCCTAAATAAAAATCATAAATCCAAGGGAAAGATACACACTAAATTATTAGCAAAGGTAGATTGGCAAGGAAAGTGGAATGTTTTGACAATTTTATTTCTGTACAATTTAACATATAACATGTAATATTATTGTAATTACTACATAATTATTGGATTTGAGAGATTTAGAATAATAACTGGACTTTTAATTATTGTAAGTAATAATAATAATTTTGTTTGAAAGACCTTGTAATTAAAATTTTAAAAGAGACAAACCAATAATTGGCATGAGTCACGATGTAGAAAGATTTCTGAAGCAGTGAAGAATTTGGAGTAAAGAGACTAATTTGAGTGGTTTGACATTTCTAAAGAATGAGCAGTTTCCCTCAATGTTATCTAAATCTCCAAGGAGGTATACGTTTTCATGGACAGGTATATAAGGATACACATAGTTGAGTCACCTTTCATCCTGGTTTCTAAAGAAGGGACAGTCAAAGAGCTTTTTTGTCTTATTGATAACAGCATGTTTGCTAGAAACACAAAAAATCCCACTGTGTCCCAAAATAATGGTACAAATGAAGAAAGATTATGCGATGATATCTTTTCCTAATATTTGAAAATGATCACTAAATTTTAGATACAAATTTAATAAGACTTGCATTTCTTCTATGGTGTCATCCTTAACTTACATCTTCTATGACCCATACTGTTCTAAGAGGAAGACAAGAATCATATATTAACATATTTGTATTTTCCAGTTTTGTTGATTCTTATTGAATTAAGTAATTGAAGTTACTCATTTTAAGACAAAATTTGACCTTGCCATTAAATATATAATGAAAATATTTGCTTTAAAGTCATATTATTTTGACTTTCCATAGAAACTTCAGAGACACACTGCCTGCATTCCAACACATTAAAAAATATATGTAAGATTTCTAATATTCTTTTCAGGGAGTGTTCTTGCATTTTCCATATGGATTTCATGTGCATTGAATTCTCTCAAAAATTCCCCACAAGAAAAGTCATGTTAGAAATAACGAAAGAAAAAATAAATAACAAGAGAGAAGCAGATTTTTGCACATACTTTAAGCAAGACTTTTACAAGGCGAAATAAATAAGCATTCCTATGGATGTTTCACTGAGTCAAAGATTTGAATATCTAGGCAAGCATGCTGGTTATCTTCTTAGTTCAAGAATTTTTTTTTAAAGATTTATTTATTTATGCATACATAAATAAATGGGGTAGAGGCGTGAAGGACCTCCCTGGTGGCACAAGGGGTTAAGTCACTCAAGAATTTAACAGAACAGGCCTCCTTGGTGGTCTAAGGGTTAAGTCTCAGTGCTGTCACATTATCACCCCTAAGGCCTGAGGAGTTAATGCATATATAGTGCAGCAGACCTCTCCTGTCTTGCCTGCAGTTTCCCTTAGCAGTGTATTTCAGTAAATCTACCTGTTCTGCTCCCACCCTGTCTCTAGTGAATTCCCTTACTACCCATACCGCTGGCCTACATCCCAGTTCTTCTGCCTCCAAAAAAAGTTTAAAAAAAAAAAAAACAACAGAATTCAACAAAATGAATGGACTGCAGAATAGATATGTGTAGATGTTATATCAGCTCACTCATTTAGCACATCCTTATGGAATCATTTACTAGCCACATGATTTTAAATAATTAACTGAAACACTCAGGTCCTGTTTCCTTTACTGTGAACTGGGAACCCAAACATCCCACTCCTCTAACCCCCATCGAGAAATATTGCTATATATTTCCAATGTATGTACAAGTGCCCTATCAATGATAAGGAGCAATACCAATTAAAGGATAATTGCTCATTATCAAATTACTATAAAATCATAAATGGAATGGTAATATCACTTTCAGGTTACTATTATCAGCTGTCGAAATGGCCTAACATGGTTTTAAATCACACTGGGAGCACCACACACTACACCATGACCCCCATTGTTTAGGTCAACAATTTGGAAAAAAAATTATTTTTAATGGATCACGAGTTTTGACCCCAGTGCTTTGGCTGTTGTCTTTTTCATTTTAAGAAAAAAGTGAGTTTGGTTTTTCCACTTGCGCCTCCACAGACACCAGTGAGGATAAGATCCTTTGAATCAACCTGTGACTTAAGTAATTTCTCCACCAGGGGAACAGGTTCTATCTCCAACTGTCTTCAGTTTCTGGATTGCTACTTATGAGGCCCAGGTAACAGGCAGGCGCAGGAGTGACACTTGACCCAACAGACCGAGAAATAGAAAAGGAAGGAATTATTCCAGGATGAACATGTGTTCACACAGACTCAGTGGCCGGCAAGTAGTGGTTACCGTGGACCCTGATGGAAGCCTCTGTTCAAGGAATTAAGTTGACAACTTAATTTAAATGACGTAAAACCTCAGTGTTATCATCTTAGCCTTGTACAAAGCAGACGATAGAAAACATGATTTTACAAATATGGTATCTGTCTTAGCCTTTCTGTTATATCCCCTCATTTCTCCTTAAATAATGAACCATTTAGTCACTATTTTTTGTTATGTATCTCATCACCTTCCTCTGGAAACTACTACCCTTTACAACAGCTCATATCAGAAAAGTAAATGATTTCATCTGCTGTAAAACATGCTATGAATTACTGAATTGAGAGGCCTTGCATCCAAAAGGGGGCATGTAAAATGTCACTGGCAGTTTAGTAAAGCTTAGTTCAGCATGTTTATTCTGATCAGCACCAAGGGCTTCACAAATGTTCAGGCTTGGAATGCCAATAAATCGATTACTCTGTAGGAGCAAATCACTTTAGAAGGTGCATTAACTTCCTTGAACCACTAGGCTACCAATTAGTAATGGATTGCCTCTTTGTGCTTACTGGTGGCCCACTACAGATAACGCCACCCCGAGGTATTTAATACTGTCCCAGCACAGGATCCAATAAATAATCATCATTGTTATTTATTAGATTTATAAAATTTATAAAATTGCTCATATCAGGGAGCCAGTATAAAGTTGACATCATTTGCAAATAAATAAAATGGAATTACAAAGAGTAAAAAAAAAAAAAAAAAAAAAAAAAAAAAAAAAATAAAAGTGACTTTAATTAGTTTAATTTTCTAACACCCATTAGCACTCCTAAAATTAGTGATTTGAAGAGCTGGTATTCAATTCCTAACATGCAGGGAATTATTATCCCATCTTCACTTCTCTGCACTTTGTCAATTCACTTTTCACGAACTTCAACCAAAACTGAAAATCCTAACAAATATAGAGAGTGCCTATCCCCAATATAAAAGTGAGTTCTTCTCACCTTTTATGAAACATATGGTAGTTTAAGTGTTCAAGGAAACTCAGGCTGCCTGAAATGTTTTAGAAGCAGTTCTTCACACTCTGTGACATACACACATAACACACACACACACAGAGTCTATGTTTTATTTAAGAGATTAAAACTCCACCTGGAAATTCACAAAAGATAATTTGACTCCTGCCTTGCAAACTATAGTCATAACATAATTTCTGGAAATTTTAGCGAAACTAGAAAGACAGATAAAGGGACAGAGTTTCATGGGAGGGGAGACTCGTGGAGTCCTGTGGGTTTGCGAACACCACCACGAGTGACCACAGGGCAAGCACAGCTCAGTACCAGGCACAGTGCATGGCTGGTGTCTTGCATCGTTTCTCTTAGTGAATTCTCCCTTGTTCTCTCTGATTCTGTGTCCATATGATGCATCTTGTGCACAAGACGAGGGCCTTGTTGGGCTGAAACTTCTTTCTCTGACATCTCTTGGGGCCTAAAGTATTAGTGTATTAATGTGATAAACTAACAAGGGAGTCAAGGTAGGAGCTAACCCGATGAGCTGCATATTTTACTATGGCCAACTGCAGCTGATGGGGCAGTTTTTGTTTTGGGAACTATCTATGAAGGAAGGTGCCCAGATTGTACACTGGGAGCCACCTGAGCTAAGGAAGTCTTCTGGCACCTTCAGGTCAGGTGTCCCTGAAGTTAAACCATCTCTAGAAGGTTCTGACCTAGACTAAGATGATAACCATGCCAGGTTGGTGACTGTACTAGAGTGATCTTACAGTTGGCCCTGGGTCAACACCAGTCTGAAGGCCTCCAAGGAAGATGTCAGGAGTGATGGAGTTTACCCACAGTATGAGGTTTTCTGTACATGTTCATGCGCCAGGTAAACTTTTCAGCAGCCATAGCAATTAAAGTTTACCAAATATTTCTGCATCCTGGGTGGTGTTTTACAAAATGTCTAGCTCTACCACAAACCCTACAAAGGAAACAGTATTATTGTTTCCATTTTGCAGATGTGGAAACTGAGGCACAGAGAAATAATTTTTCCAAAGAATTCTCACACACCTCTATAAAGCTCCATGCCTACCTAGTTCTGTGCTCTTTGATCACATTCTTTACGAGAGCTGCTGGAAAAATCCTTCACTGTGATTCAAATAACACAACTGTGGCTTTGACCAAGTAGCTGAATGGGCTGGTATAGAAAATCTCCAGTGCTTTCTTGAGGAATTAAAAATGAAGTAGTTGAAAAGTTTTAAAACATGAAACATTATATTTTATAAATGTATGATATTAATATTTTGCTTCCATGTATCTTTTAAACATAAAAGCTATCTTTGTTAGTAATTTAACTAGAAGTTGTCAAACGACTTTGTCAATGCACTTTGTTATTTTTCAGAATTTTTATGGTGGTCCTCTAGATTTTCATCAAAGCATGAAATTACCTTTGCCTTGACTGAGATAAATTACCTATGGCTTTGTCTGGTGTGTGTGTGTGGGAGGAAGGTGAACACACCCTGTGAAGAAGCAGCAGACAAATGTAGTCGATCTTGTTGCAGCTAAGGTAGGAGGTGCACTGAGCCAAAGTCAAAGACAAAGGCAGGTACTGGAATTTCCCCCAAATGTGGCCCCAATGGTGCTTGTGCTAATGAACAGCACAGAGGAGGAGCAAGGAATCGTAAGATGGCTATGGGAAATTCTATTTTCAATTTTCGGAAACTTTTTAAGGCACAGACCTATTAGTGCCTTCAAGTAAAGTGTCAGAAATTTCAGCCTATTCACTTGCACACATGAACCAAAAAGGTTAGAGTGACTGCCTGAAAATCTAGCACTAAATGTGTTTTCTCTTTCCTGCTATTCTCTGTAAAGTATTTATATTTCAAGTATAAACTATTTTTTCCCCCTACCCATAAAGTTCTTAAAGTCAGGATCTTTGCCTCCTTGAATGCTGCTGATACTATACTTGAGAAAGACAGACCAGGCTGACAGAAGGCAGGCCCATTTTGAAAGCTTGCATATACACTCTGAACTTAAAATAAGATCTTTGAAGTTGCCTGAAACAACAATAATAGGATTTGTTACACAATGTAAGTATCCTAATGATGATAAAAAAACCTATGAGTGGAAGAAGGACTTGTTTGGCTCATCACAACTGAAATATACTTGGTTCACTCCTCCAGGCAGACCTAAATCTCTAGATTTGGCCCAGCTTCCTGGACCCCACCCTCCTGCCATAACCTCCTTGACTTCTGACCCCCAGAAGTTGGACAAACGCTTCATTATCTGTCACAATATTAAACTTAAGATCCCAGATAGTCAAAATGATTCAAGCATACCACAATTTTAAAATGGGACATTTTCTGTTAAAATGTCTAGCGGGAACAAGTTAAAACCATGTTCAATGTCTGCTCTAAGTTAAAGTTTTGTTTATTGGCAACTTTGCTGTGCTTTTTAATTTTAAACTGATTGAGTGACCTCCCTGTTGGCACAAGGGGTTAAGCACAGCACTTTGAAGCTATCCACAGCCTTGGCAGCACAAGTTCAATCCCTGGCCAGCCAGGGAGCAACCCACATGGAGCAGCAGACCTCTCCTGCCTTGCCTACTGCTCCCCTCAGCAGTGTATTTCAGTCAGTCTGCCTGTTCTGTTCCCTACTCTGTCTCTGGTGAATCTTCTCTCCCCTGCACCTCTGGCCTGTACCCCAATTCTTGTATGCACAATTAAATAAATCTTTTTAAAAATAATAAAATAAACTGATCGAGTATGATGGATGCCAGAGTATCTTTCCTAGTGGGATGTAATAAATGACACCAGCAAGAAATTTTTAAATTTGGTGTCTGTAACAGAGATGACTCTGGCTGCTTTCAGTCTCAGGACCTCTTGCTATTACAGAATTCACTGCTTAAGAAATCAGTGGTAGCCCTGACTCTGGGCTTGGAGGAATGCTACTGAGGCTCAAGTCCCTCAAGGTAGAGAAGGGAAACATGAGAAATAACTTGTCCCATATCACATGTTAGTTCTAGAGTTAGCATCTAGATCTCTCTCCATCTTCTTTCTACAGCACCAAGCTTCAAACAGGATCATTTAATGAATTGACTTCACTGTTACTACTAATCATGTTAAGAGTTATCTGAAAGACAGCACTTAATGATTTTCTACCAAATAAATAATTATGTTGTTTCAAAAAGTATACTGATAAGTATAAGCACTGAATACAATTGAGACATACAATTACTACAATATTTCAGAGCATTTGACATTATAGACTTGAATGAATACACGTACCCATTGGGTATTAACATTTGGCTCAAACCTGTCTAATTTTTCAAGGGGAAAGCAATCACTCCATGTTGGCATTTGACAGCAGGAAACACATAGATGGTTATATCTTAGCTATTTCCTACTATAGATATTTTAAATTACATAACTTTATTAGCAATGGCCTACTATGTAATTGTTTTAATGTAAGTACAATTTGAAAATGAAATAAAATGGTAAAGAAAAACTTGAGGGCAACAGACTGTGCCATATGGCTCTCAAAGTCAACCAAATCTCTCTGGAAGTCTCTCAAAGACTCCAAGAACTGACTTTTTTTTTTTTTAAAGGAGACTACATCTCTTTGTCATGTAAAAGAAAGGCTCTTATTTTTGTTATTAAATGTAAATGTATTCCATATTTGAATACATGGCATAGCACTTTCCATTTAAAGACCTGGAATGGAGTTATATCTTTTTTTCCATAAAATGCAATTATGGAGAAAAGAGCTTTTGAGCGAATTACTTTGACGTAGAAAATCTTAAATAACATCGTTCAGGGAAAAGGTACTCAAATGACGGTGACAATGCACAGGTTGCTGCAGACACAAACAAGCATTATTAATATTGTGTTGTTTTCATTTTTTACTCTTTGACAAAGATTACAAGTAAATATTCAACACCTTAATACACACATGCTTAATTCTGTAAGCTGTTATAATGAAGTCCTCTGAATTATTGTAAATGCTTGAACATTAAAAATTCATCAGCAAGGAATGAGAGGTGCTTTCTATTTGTGGTGTTGGGGATTTAAACACAACCCACTAAGAATGGCTGATTGTCCAGGGGAAGCACCGCTGACAGCCATCAGTGGGCCAGTGCAAATGGTGTATGGAAAAGGTAATAAGAGCTTCAGGAGTATATTTCAACCCATATAATAAAGTAATTGTGAAAGTGTAATTGCAGTCTGGTTCCATACCATATTAGGATAAGTCTGAGAAGGTAAGAAAACATGAGAGTCACAGAACTATTTTGTAAGCAATTTCTGCAATGACTATCTCCCAGCATATGCAGTATTTGTCAGAAAAAAATAATTTAGAAAAACCCAGTGATGTTTTCCTTTTCAATCTATTGTGATGAAGCTGAACAAAATAAAGTGATTATCTTACCATTTAAAAAACATCCTGAACTTATGAACAACTTCAAATTTAAATATGGTATTCAATAATGTTAAGGAACTAATTTTCAGCACATTAACAAATGTTTCAAATTGCACAAAAACTCCATTCTTTATTTCTGAATGATACCTAGTGCAGATATTTTCAAAATCAGAGTTAAAATTCATTCCTTTGGCTACTTCATAAACAATCAGCATTGACTCGGTTACTAAGTTACCATATCCGCAACACCTGAGAAAGAGCAAAGAATGATGGCTCTACTCTCAGACATAGCATCTAGATAAAAACCAAAGGAAAAGGAGCATACATAGGGAGAAAGTAAATGCATGAACAAACATAGGCATAACTGTTAATCAAAACTTAATTAATCAAAACAATACTAGCATTATTTAGGTCAAATGTTAAAGATGTCCATTTGATTATCAGTTTACCCATCTTCTATTAATAGGGTGGTTTATTTCACATCTAAGATTATTGACTCTGTAAATGAACTTTTGTTTATTTGTTTTCTTTTCTATCCCTACCACTTAGCACAATTCCTGCTGAACAGTAATGACTTAGAAAATATTTAATGAATGAATTAACCAATTTTTGTAAATGCCAGGCCAGTGGAAGTTGACTCTTTAACAACCCTGTGGCATGGGCTCCAAAACCCTTGGAATAAAATAGGTTATGGAATCAAAAGGGATCTGCTTCTCTTTTTCATTAAATTTTTGTTCCACTTTTATGAACACTTATAAATAAATGTACGTAACTGCAGGCATATTCAATGTTCATTTTCCTGGCCTCCTATTTCAGATGAAACTTCAAAAGATGTTAAGTATGGGGAAAACTCTTTGATTTGGGTAAAGGAAAAATCTAAAGAATGCCCATCTGCCTAAATGGAGTTTCTAGAAAGAAACACATTTTTGTTGTTAAAGGGATATCTATTACTTACACATGACTGACTGTTTACAAATAACTCATTGCAAAATCAGGCTAAGCCTTCCATGGGGGAAAAAAAAAAGGAAAAAACAAAAAGACAAATTCCGATTGAATGACATGCTGTGGACATCAAGTTTATGAATATTTGTTAGTAGATCTTGCCCACACACACTTCAAGTCTATCCACACCATCCTGCATAACCAGAACTGCTTTTCCAAGACAGTGCAGGCCATTGAAATATGGCTGCCTAGAATCACAAACCCACTGAGGGCAGCCTGAGGCACCAGTAAAAAGTCAACCAAGAAAAGAAGTCTAGGCCCTCCCTGGTGGCGCAAGGGGTTAAATACCACACTAGGAAGCCGTTCTCAACCTCTGCAGTACAAGTATGATCCCTGGCCAGCCAGAGAGAAACCCACATGGCGAAGCAGACCTCTCCTGACTGGCCTGCAGCTCCCCTCAGCAGTGTATTTCAGTCAGTCTACCTGTTCTGTTCCCCGCTCTGTCTCTGGTGAATCTTCTCACCCCCCACATCTCTGGCCTGTACCCCAGCTCTTGTATGCATAAATAAATAAATCTTAAAAAAAAAAAAGAAAAGAAAAGAAGTCTAGAGGAATCATAAAAGGAATGTCAATTCTGAGAATAATCAATACTTTTTCTTGTTTTGTCTTAAATTTACAATGTAAATAAAGGGCCTATATAAGCATACAAATACTATTATATTATACTAAACTAAGGCACAAAAGCCAAAAATTCCAATAAAAAGTGTAAAAAGGTTTTTTATAGAAAAGTTGGAAATTGGGAATGATTAAAAATAAGATTTGCTTTGAAATATGAAATTTACAAAAAGTAATGGCAATCATTTTACAAGTTAAGTCTATTGTGGAGGAAGGAAATGAGGAAGGTAGGAAAAGAGGGATCCTAGTCATTTGTTATGTAACAGGGCTTGCTCTGTTCTTGTCTCCTCCCCACTCCCAAAGCATTACCCAAATCATTCAATTTCTTCATGATCCTTTTCTTGAATTTTTCCAAATTCTCTTCCGGTCGGGTTATACACTAATGCCTAGCAATATGACACTAATCTTGACTACCTTCTTCCATCAGTAACCATCACCAGGTTTGTAAATTATCTGCAGGACTTTTCTCTTCCATCTACACATGGAATATTTAACCTTAGTCCCCCTTCTGCATTCCCTTCCCATTGAGTGTATTGTCCTCTTGCCATTAAACATATTGTCACTATGCCTTCAGTACCAGCAATCATTGAGCTCTGACTAGTCTTCCATTTTAGACTAAAATCAAGATTTTAAGTTTTCTTATCAAAAATAAAGAATAAGTATAAGTCAGGAAGAGAATTGTCCAGAAAAACGTTCTATTTTCTGTGAAAGAGATGATCTAACAAGTTAAATTTCTGCCTCCAATCTGTTTCATAATAATAAAGCAAAAGGCCATTCTGTTATTTCATGCCTTGCAAACTCATATTCCTGGGAGCAATGAGTAATATCCCAAAGTAGGAGAACTACAGGATCACATGAACTATCTTCCTGGAGCATAGAGTTGACTCAAGTGTAAGTGATTTAAATTATTATATTTACATTAAAATAGACATGTATGTATTATGGAACATAATAGAAAATTCCACATGATTTTTAAAGATGAAACATCAGTCTTCGAACATCTATTTAGATTTCACAGACATTTCAGGTTTCCCTCAGGGTATAAATTAATGCAAAAATTTGAGAACTTTGCCATATAGATATTTAAAGATTATGAGATACCTTCAGAACTGCTGAGAAATATTTCTGGGTTTACTTGGATATTTTTGCTTCCCATATTTACTAATAGCCATGTGTCTATTTATCACCAACAAGAAATTTCAGGATGGCAGTTACTAGTATCTTTGGAAGCTAACAAAAGCAGGTGGACTTCTAACACTGTAAGAAAGCATTAGTATTGATTGCCAACAATTGGGTTTATTAAATAAGGAATTGGCTGGTAGATACAACACTCTAGCATGTCTTAAGAGGTTAGATCTTAATATCAACCCAAATCTGTGGCTGCAGCATAAAACCTCTAAAAGTTTATCATTCATGTATAATTTGAAAAGTTATCAAAATTAGGTACTGATGAATGAACAGAAGCTGATCACTTATTTTATAATGTGGTTCTCTGAGACAGTCTTCTCTGGTATGTTCTCATTAAGGCTGATCACTTACAATATGCAATTTGAACTCTACCCTACTTTCCCCCATGCCAGTCTCTGTAAGAGCAACAGTTACCCTTCCGAAAACATAGGCCTGATGTTTTCATTTTCCTTGTCCCTCCACTATCCTGGCTCTCTATGTTCTTAACCCAGTGAGTGTCTTCTCCTTCATTATGCCCTATTTCTCACCACAGATACCTCAATCTCAACCCTGCTGCCACATACAGATTACTCCTCAGACAGTCCAAAATGTCATACCTCCACATATCTCCTCATTGTATGTCTTCTGCAGTCTTTCACTGGAAACTTTCTACTCATGAATAATTACTATTCCAATGTCTCTCAGATCATCAGCAATCTATCCCTTGATATATTTCCATTTTTCCTGTGACTGTGTGACAGTGGGAACCAAATTAAAAATTTAATTATAGTGATAATACCTAAGCCAGAAACATTCTTGTGCCTCTGTTTTCTGGCTATAATGTTCTATGTTAATTCTAATAACCTTATTGGATGTATTGCTTTTTATTTTAAGTTGCCTCAAGGCATTTTGAAAAGAGGTAGTCTACAATATAATTCAAAACAGAGGAATACCTTTTCCCTTCCTTGCTGCCCAATTTTTAAGACCAAGTGAAATGCCACCTCTTCCAGGAAGCAACCTGGATTCCCTAAACTTCAATTTACTACTTTTCCTTCTGTACCCTCCGCCTCATACACACTTTGACCACAGATTTCATATAACATCAATTATACAACAGCTGCATTATGTCTCTTTGTGCTCCTCTCTAGATTAGCCCCATGGAGGCGGGGTTCCTGGCTTCCTCATCTTGAGCCTACTTGCTTCCTTAACACTCAGCAACACAAGACTGTACACACAGTTGGTGTTCAGTTAATGCTTTCCATTTCCTAAAAATGAATGAAATATGCCTTATTAGCAAAACCCAAAATTTCTTTAGAAGTGCATTCCAAATAAAAACCAAATCTACTTCGTAAGCTAATATATTCTCATTGCATATCCCTGTACAAATATTTGTATGAAGATGCATTAGGTCTACCTGAAAATAAGAAGTTATAATGGAAACAGTGACATAGCCCTAAGTGAGGCAACTGAAATAGGAACTACTTTAATACTTTTACTGAAATGTTCTCTGCTTGATAAAGTTCATTACCAGAATATCATCTTTAAAAGTGAAATGCATTCAGCTGAGCACTTTTTTTCATTTTGTAAATAGATTTTTCCTTGCCTGAACTCGCAATATAAAGTACAAAATAGTCTTCCATAACATTAGAAAACTGTCACCCCATACAAAAAGCTAAATTTTTAAAATAAAATAGATTTTTCTTCTTTAGCATTTTAAAGGTACAATAGTGCCTTCATACAGTAATCACCCCATACTGCAAACCATATCAAAGGCTGATCATCAGCCTGCAACTTGATCCATTCTAAAATGTGTTGAGATAATATATTAGAACCCAGAATAAAGTTAAGTCCCATGGGATAGCCTAAGGCCATAAAGTCGCCATCTTTTCAACATTACCCTACTTCTTATTATGATTATATTTAAAAATGACCCTGGCACTAATCTTTTTCTCACCTGTTCAAAATGACGTAAAAAAGTAGCTGTGTGCTAAATTTACAACCCAACTGCCAAATTTTCACATCACATCAAATGAAAAATTACATACAACATATCTGTTATGGATTTGGCTTTTTTTCATTAATAAGTTCTTGATCAGAGGGATTATTTTAGCCAAAGTGACCTTACAAAGTAAGTTCTACCACACTTTGAAAAATAACAGATGGGGTGGGGTAGACATCCTAGTAAGAAAAACAGAAAAACGATAAATTGCCACAATTGCATCTTGGCGAAGAAATGATAGGAGAAATGAATCTTTGACCTTTAAGCTTTTGGCCGAGGAGTTATTTTTCTTAGAAATGAACATCTATATACTTATTAATATCCTTTTAAAATAAGCACTGTATTCTTGCTGTTTTTAATCCACAATTTAGATGAAGGTAATGAACCCTCTACCTCTCAGAAATACATCCTTTCCTCCCCTCACTACCCTCCTTGGCCCCGCCAACCCGTCACCCCATCCCCTACCTTTTCTAAAGACTGCCAGTTATAGAAAGGCAATTGACCTCAGTAAATTTTTCCGCTGGCTTATATTTTTCCTTTCTTTTCAAAGTACTCTTTAGGGAAAATAAAATAAAAAAAAAAAAAGATAAACACACTTCATATAGAGAGTGCCATAAGAAAAACATGTTTTGGCAGACTTTTCCCAACTTATAACTGAAAAGAATTTACATCATCCAAGTAGAAGTGCAAAGAGTAAAAGACAGACATCTCAAAATGGATTTTCGTTCCACTTTCAAACTCCAAAGCTAAGGAACACAAGTGTTTCACTTCAGAAACGAATAACGCATGACTTTAGTACACACACACCTTTCTCTTTTTGGAAAAACTGCACATGAAAGAGCATTTTTTGGCACGGCTGACCTGCAGAGATACGGAGCTAAGCAGAGTCATGAATTCACTCGCTCTGATATGCACACATGATACGCAATTAAAATCTCCATTCACATTCCTGCCGGGTTGTCAATCATGAGCAAAGCCTTTTTGACAACATTCAGCGAAGCGTACCAACTAACCGCTCAACAGGAACTTAAACAGTAACAGCTTTTGTTACTAGCAAGAACGATTTTTTTTTTAACCAAGATTGGGTTCAGTTTCTGAGAAATCATTATGCTCTGAATTTTAGGGTCTGTTATTAAAAATGAAAATGTGCCAAAAAGATTTTGTATGGCAAGTTATGTGATGTAATATCTATAAAATATGAGACAGTTAAAAAATTCCAGTCTTTTCCATTGGGGGAATCTCTTCAACTTTTCCTATTTAGAACAATGAACAATGATCTTGTAAAGCAATTTACTGCGGGCGGGGTTGGGGAGGAGTGACATTTCTCATTCATTCTGAAGTTTTTAGTTAGGATTTTAAAACTTCTAAAATAGATCAGTGCTCTCATCTCACTGGAAATGTCACTGGCCAGTTTATAAAACAAAGAGAAAGTGACTTTTTTTAATCATAGAGAGGAATATTTTGCATGTCAGAAATATTGCATGCATCAAATCTTTCAATTTATGGAGCTCTATAGAAAATATTATGCACATAAATTCTTTCCAGATGAACCCAGAAGGTACTCTGCTCATAACTTAGTTTCTGTTGAACATCTAATCAAAGACTGTGCCCTTCCTAATAGCACATTAGTGTGCTTTAAATCATAAATTCATAAAAACAGGACCCAGTAAAATTGAATATAGGATCCTTGTTAATCTGCTGCTGTGTCTGTTTTGAGCAACTAACCTTGGATTACAGATTTGAAACAAGTTAATACTATCAGATATTGAAATATTTGTCTCCTTACTTATCATGCTCTGTAACTGAGAGAGCAGATGCAACCTGACCATTAGCAGTCATGACAAATTGCCTTGCTAATGAACGTTACACACTGAAAGTGCCATAACTGATTAAACTACAATTTCCCACTACCAGATAGAGAGAGAGTTAGGGACTCCAGCAGTGGGCAACTCTGATATTCTGCCAACAGGCCTTCAGGGCACAGTGTGATATTTAGAAAAAACAGTCTAAATTCCATATGAACATATTATAAAAGCCTATGTGTATACAACAGGTTTTTAAAGAACATTACATACAACACTTTAGGTTGTAGCTGATGAGCCATGAAAAATGCATGTGTTTTAACTATTTGTATCCTTGCAAGGTTGTGTTAAAGAATATTTTTTGGTGTGGGGGGGCGCTCTCTTTCTCTCTCTCTCTCTTCTCCCCCCTTTCCCCGCCCCCAAAACATTGCGTGTGCTTTGCATTTCACATAAAATCTTTCTTTTGTCAGTTCCTTTGTTGGTGCAAAATTGGCAGCAGTTCAAATTCAAAGTACTCCTATTCATTTACTGACCAATGTCATTCTAGTTCACATCAGCCAGCGAGCTAAGCTCTAAAAAACATAAAAGACTTGCTTCACCACTGACGAATAATGTGTACATTTTTACAGAGCTTAAACCTTAATGCTTTCCCTGAAACTAACAATACAGTATATCTTATCATTCCTTTTTCACAAGCAGGCAGCTGCTGAAACGCTTGCCACTTCAAAATATCAATTGCTTGCCAGAGTTTTCCTCAACACACCCTGTCAAACTCATGTATATTGTGCAATGAAAATGGTGCAGGGCTGAAAGCTAGAAATTGTGTCAAATTCTGCTGTAAGGGTATGATGTGCAAAGAACAATGTATGACAACCGTAGAGACTACAAACAATGGCACTGGAGCCAGGGACTTCATAGATCACAACTGCGCCTGTACATATTTTATTGTAGGCATTATATATTTAAAGCATGACAAATGTACCATTGTACATTATGTGCTGCGTGAACAGAGGCTCCTCCCACTACTTCGCCTTTTGCATTTCTCTTGATGATGGAAACGTAGTTGAGTTTCCTTTCTTTTGCTTCTGTTAAAATATTTAAGGTTTTGAAATCATACAGGAAAAAGACACACAAGCGCGCGCGCGCACACACGCACACACACACCCCCCAGGTGATCAAATGAGTAACAAAAAACTGAAGACAATAATACAAGACAAAAAAATGAGATCTTGTTCACTTAACAGTTTGGCTTCTCTCTGAGGACACAAAAGCGAGGATTATCTTAAACACTAACCAAGAGTATCAAGAGAACTACAGTATCACTATGCCTGTAAATTGTTGTCTACCTAATTTTAATGCAGATAAGTGCTGGCTTATTGATTTGCACGATTTTCTAGCAAAATGGAAATCCCACGTGAATATGTTCTTTGTGTGCAGAAAATATGGTTTTAGAAGCTTTTACTATTATTGCTTTCCTATGCCAAAAGAACAATTAAGCAAATAATATTTCAGTACTGTATGAGGTCTAGGAACTAACATCGATTCCTGTCTTTTTAGATTTTAAATATCCCTTCCCATTTCCCAGTTCACTCTGTTGACTTTAAACAATTCTGGTTTTGAAAAGTTGTTTTTCTTTCAAATGTCTCCTTAAATAACATGTAAAATCTGAAAACACTCTTGCTTTGGAGCAACCTACTTAGTTATTAAGGGGTAGATGGCTACAGCGACCCTACAGTAATTCAGTCAATGACTGTGGAAATGGAAACATGTTTATGGGAGAAGATGGATATGAATACATATCCATCCCCTCTGTGACCTAGCTTAGGTTACAAAACCTTTATCACACAAGTAGCATGAAGTGGAATTAACTGACTAGAGGAAGTAAAATTAACAGATATGCTTTTAAGGTGTTAATAAATATTTTGGAAAGAGAATAGGTGGTTAGGTGCTTAGGGGTGCTGACCTTTGGTGTGTTGATTAGTGGGACAATGATGCATTATTAACACACAGCAGCTGTACCTGAACTGCTGCCATGAATATAATAGCCTTTTATAGCCATCAGGGGAGTGAGGTAGGAGGCCTTTATTAACCACTAGACATGATTAGCACATTATGTGAACTTTAGTAGGCAAATTATCTCTTATTGAAATATAATGTTGGTTATAACTAATTGTAAACATGATTTTTAAAACTTCCCACTGAACAACTCAATGTTTTACTACCATTCGGCTCATTATTGGTTGGTAATTGATGAAAACATGTTCTATTGTGGGATGTATCTACAGAAGCTGAATCTCAAAAGGCAGATCACACCACTGAAAGCTGACTTTAACATTATTTGGCATCACAAGTTCAGAGATATTTGCATACATGCAAACTTTCTCCAATTAAGTAAAACTGTTCATGAACTAGAAAAGCTGCTTGGGGATTTTTTTTTCCTCCTTATTTCTTTAAGCAGTTCTTAAAAGATTAGTTTTGCAGTAAATTTCTGAGAGTTACCTTGAAAAATAACAGCATAATTTATTTCAAAAAGCTTAATTTTGGGAGAGAAAAGATTATCCCATTAGCCTTAGTAACTGAACATAGCACAGAGAGTCCATTATGAACAGTCTTTTATGCCCTGGCAGAAAGTCATTAACATAAAATAAATCATTAGCTTTGATATTAAGCTTCTACTATCTGCAGGTTTCTATGATTAATGTTCATGACTGCATCTGCCAAATGATAAAATATACTTTTTTTTGAAAGGTTATCCTGCCTCTTTATTATTAACATTTCTCTTTATACAATTGTTACTGGCATTTTTAGTATGAAACATATTGGCATAGAAAGGAAGAACTGTTTTTTACAGCGGGGTGGAGACGCCAATGCATGTAACACTTTACCCATCATTTTTAAAATTAATCATTTAATTGAGTTAATAGACTTAAGGAAATCAGGTGGTACACAGATATGCTTTCAATGTAATTGGACTATCTTTAGACCCAGTGGGTCCATTTGCTAATTAATCTTGCATCTCTGGCCTGTATGTCAGGGGAAAGTACAGAGGGGCAAGCTTCCGTCCCTCAAGTCAAGAACTACAAGAGGGCATTTCCCTCTATAGCGTTTATTCTCAATTTTTACCTCCTTACGCGGCAAAACAAACTAGAGCTGCCTCAGTAGCATCTCTCCTGAGGTGCACTGACTCCTGGTCTGGAGAGGGCAAAAGGAACCCCGTGGGGGCCTTCTCACTATCTGAGGGAAGAAAATTACAGAGCACTACACAGCCCCATTTTCCCCAAATTCACCTTTGACCCTCTGGAAAGGTTATCCCTTTCACTCCTTTCCTGAAAGAATCACTAGCCTACAACTTTGGAAAACACGTTTAATCCACTAAGGTAGCAGACATGGAAGAAATGGGCTGAGAATAGAGTCATCTTCAAAACTCTACCATTATTTGCATTTTTAACATCATTCCCCATAGGATTTCAAATGACCTACCTCGGTTGACTCCTAAATTCTCATAAGGCTTCCCTGACACAAATTATTTTCTCTAGTGGATACCTGGGACATTGGGACACAGGTGGATTCAAGGTTTTAATGTCAGAACTTTTACCAGATGGAGTAAGAAGTCTGGCTCCTAAAAGAGAATGGAAAACAGAGGGGTGGGAATCTTTTTCTTTCATGGTTCTATTTATTTTGCCTAGGGACTAAGTCAACACAGGTTTTAAGGCCTTCAGTTTTTATCTCAAATCTTCAACAAAAAGGAGTCTTTTCTTCAGAAAGAAAGGCCTAAGGTTTTCCTCAGAAAGACCTCATCCTTCAGTCTTATTAGGTTATAATATGCCCAGTTAAAGCCCTTGTGTTGTGAAAAGCATCTTCTGTGAAATATAGTAAGTTTTTTTTTTAAAGGAGTGGTAATGAGGCATTCCTGGCAGCCAGTGTGATTTCCTTTGTTGTTGTGCACAATTGATAGATCCTGCCATTTATGATAAGTTCTCATACATTTATGAACAGAAATATATCCAGAAGCATGAGAAACACATAAAAACGCACACTCACCCGAACATACATACACACCGGTTTCTCTGAAAAGGTAACCGCCAGCTCGGGACTCAAAGACTTCATCAAAAGACATTTTATGCAGAAGCTGACATTGTCACTACTGGGGAGCAGATACAAAAATCTTGCAAGTCTGCATGATAACTAAAATTGATTTATATTTTCTTGGTCACTAGCAAAGTTTCTTTCAACTAACCATGGCCTTAGTTTAATTAGGAGTCCCTTTAAGACACTTTCATCAGAGCACATAACTCGGGAATGAGGAACAATAAATACTTGGTTGAAGCAAAACCATTTACAACCCCAAAGTGAAAATGGACCTACAGAAAAGCATTAATGGTGACATTGGCTTCATGACCTTTGGTAGTATAAATATATATCAGTGATGCTTTATCATGAGTAAGCTGGAAATCTGAAGACAGCTAAAGTTGACTTTACAAATTTTAATCACATAAGGCAATCATGCCATAGATCAGTCTAAAGAGTTCTGGGGAAAATTGTTACCTCCTGTCAAGAAAGAGCAAGGGGGGATTCTTTCTGGCATTATTATTATTATTATTATTGCTGCTGCACCATAAACATGCAAGCCCAAAGCAATATAATGTTTCCATTTTCAAAATTAAGGCTATAGGGAGAGAAAAATGTTACAACCAGGAAAGGCTAGTTCAGGTTAATGTGAATTCCATGTCTCAAAGTATTATGGAAGAACTGCTATAATTAACAAGACTGCTGGCACTTCCATTAGAAACCACATTTCTAAGCAGTTTACGAGTCAACTGTTTTAATGAGAAATTGTTCTTCAGAATGAAACTTGGCATGCATTGTTTGAAACAAAAATTCCCAAATTCATTAGGGCAGATGTTAACTGTATCATCTTGGCACTCAGGTTTCCTAGTGGACAGTCCAGTTAATACAATTCACTATCAGAACTATCTGGGTCTGAAAAGTGCACCTTCAAAGAAAAAGATCAATAGAAAATATATCAGTAACACCAAGGTGGAAGAAAATGAAAGGAAAGAAAGAATCTTTTAAAGTGGTAAAAGTAAACATTCCCATGTTTAAATTTTGTCTAAATTCAAGTTAAACAAACAAGGCATGTCTCACACATGTTGATGCCTGACAAGCAAGTTTATTGCAGGCGAGAACTATAGTTATGATTCCTCAGGCCACAGTATTTTATTTCTATACTTCATTACAATCTTGTTTTCTCTTAAGTATAAATTTTAGATTCTTGGATTTGGTTGTATACAATATAAGTTTTATCTCAAGCAGTTGATAACGTTTTTAAGAGTCATTGGTAACTGCATTTAATCAACTAATGATAATTACTTTTCATTTTTATTGAGATGTAAGATATTCTACCTTACGAATTCCCAGAAACCTTGAGATTCACATTCAGATAGTCAGAATGCAGGATGAGGAGTTAATCTAATTTTGACTAGTTAAATAAATTCTGACTATCCAACTTTTCCCATGTTAGTTATCTATGCAAATTCTGATGAGAACACATAGAATCTACATTAGCATGTGAAGCCACTTATTTACACTATGCTTAACTCACTCACTTAACTTACTGTATGCCAATTAAAGATCAGGAGATCACAATTCCACTTCTATACTATTTTAGAGTCTACGTAAAAGATTTTCCCTGGTAATAGATGTTCATGAAGCTGTTTCTGAACTTTTATAGACATAACTGTGCATTTAAGCGCATAAACCTGGGAGGACAAACTATAAGAACTTAGAAACATAAGCTTCTCTCAGCATTAAATCCGATTTTTTAGTCAGACTCCAATTAACCAAGTAATCAGGTCAGGAACTGAAGACAGAGGGGATCTATCACTATGGTTATGACAACAGTGATGGTGGGCACAGAGGCAACCATGATGGTCAAGTACTTGGGGAGTGAGAGGAGAATTCAGATTAGAAATTATCTCCCAGACTCTGAGTAACATTGGAGGGGAGAAAAACCAGGCTGAGTATCCTTCAGGATTGGGGGTGTTTGGGAAAGAGGTGGAGGGAAGGGAGAGGCACTGGGCATACTGACAGATCTGCTGCTGCTGAGAACAGGTTTCAATCAGGATAGAAGGGATCACCAGTAGTTGAGGAATATCCCCAGTGTCTTTTCAGCTTCCTAGTATCCTCACAGAGTGTTGGAAAGCACTAGCAAACATCATCCTCCATAGCAGAAATAAGATTTTCCCTCCAGTTCTCTAAACTACCCCTCTCTTGAATTAAGCCTATCACAAAACAAAGAAACAAACAAAAACATAAACAAACAAACAAAACCACAAGAAACAGTCCCACAAACCAAAATCAATATTTGAGACTTGGTTTTGGTACCAAGGAAGGCATTGACAAGGTTGGTATTTTCCCCTATTTCTCACAGGCACAAGGGCCCTATTTCTCGCCCTGTTATTAATCCCCTTGCAATCACATTACTATAAAAAATACAATAAGCAATTAATTAAATAATTGAATATGTGTTTTTCTACTAAGCACAATATCAAAATTCCCCTCGATATCATCATTCAGTAATTTTCAAGATGTACGATAATGTGAGAATACTAAACCATGTAAGCTTTGATAAAAACATCAGATCTCTCCAAACCTCATAACTATAATTTTTTTTTGCATTTAAAATTGAAATGGGTAACACTGCAATAGCCCACAAAGTCAAGATAGTTATATTTGAGATTTCTCTGTGATATCTGATACAGTGTCCAAAGCCATGATTGCTTGGTTTATGCTCTTTCTTACCTATAAATTTACTTAAAACATATTAAAAGACCTCAAACTTCTGAAAGATGCCAGCTAATAAATCTCTCAGGGGAGTTTTAATTACACTGACAATGTTCAAAGTATCAACTATGAATTTCCCAAAGTCCTAGAAGTTATGGAGTTGGATAGAAAATTAATCAAGCATGATGCTCTAAATTGCTTATACCCCTCCCCTTTCTCCTCCTCCTGCTCCTCCTCCTGCCAGCCACTCCTCCCATCCACATCCATTTTCTTACATTTATTAATTAAAATAGGAAATGACTCCATCTTAATGTGCTTGCAAGCCCTGTATTGTAAACATGAGGGGTTTTACCACATTCGGGTACAATACACAATGTACTCTAGATGGGAAAATAAGCTCAAAGGAGATTTTTAAAGACAATAATGAATCTTATTTTTCTCCAAAGTTATCAAATGTTGAATGTAAGCCCTGACATTTTAAAGCAGCCTCACAAATGGGTTTTTCTTCCTGTGTTTATATGAAAAGATTACTTAGTGTCCTTCCCCATTTCAATGACAAAAGCTGAATATTCCAAATGCCCGTTATTCTTTACTTGGTATAAAACTAAAACTAGTACTAAATATGGGTTTGTGCTTCGGACATCCCTGTTTCTAAGTCAACCAAAGAGAGATTCAGGACTTTTTCCACAAAAGCAACCACGGATAATAGTAAAGACCATTATTTCCTCTCCCACTGCTGGCAGAGGTCAGCATCCCTGTCATTAGCCATGTCATAACATAATTGTATTACTACTCTTTATGTGGGCAGATACTGAGCAATAACTGAACACATCACATCATGTAAAAATGAAAAAATGCCACTTCTTTGTCCCAATTTAGCATAAAATCAGTGAAAACAATCTTTAGAAATGACACTGCACTAAGAAACTGAAAGAAGCTGTTATTACTCTGTAGGTATATATTTAAACTGATGCTCTGACATCTTTTAAGTAGGACAAAAAATAGGACTATATTTTACTACTGAACTCCAATTGTGAGCTCCTCTAATCCAATTTCCTTTGGTAACATGCAGTTCAATTAAGGGATACAATGTTACTTAAAATAGTCTTAATTGGATGAAACTGGACTATGGTATCCATCTCTCAATATCTGAAATATAACATGCTTTTACATTTCTGAACACTGTCACTTCCAGCCTACATGTTCTGTCCGGTCTATGAACTATACTGCTATTTCAAAGGCTGACCTATATACAACAGCATGCCATCCGTTCTGGCTGTTTGTATAAGAGATGCCTCGCACAGTTGCCATAGCCCACATCATTCACATTGTTCTCACTTTCTCCCGAAATGGGCTATATGAAAATGGAGGCCAGATTGCATAGTGATGTGCTTATAATGTAATATGCTCTTACAACCGAGCAATACTAGATTAAACTGTTTCCCCCAAATTCCTCCTATGGAATGTATTGACTGAAAAATGTAAGCAGTCTTATGGCAATCTATAGAGCAGCGGTGCTGGGAAGTGTCAGCAGAGTAAAACAACCACATTTTAGTCTAGAAAAGCCTCAGGAAGAGGATATTCATTTTCTCCATGTGGGTCTCTTCTGACATTGAAAAAAAATGTCATTGGGGGAAACTCTAGTTACAACAGTGTGATACTGAAGTACAGAAATATACTGATCCCGCTGGGATTTAGCACACCAACTTTAACTAGTATAGTGTTGACAGATTTAAAATAAAGATAATTAGTAATTTATGATCTTATCATCCCATTAAAAACACATAACCTGACCAAGGGATTGCTTTTGTAATAAACTACATATTCATCACACTTCTGAAAGAGACAAGGTTTTCTTTACAGTCTTGTCTCTTTGGGGGGAAGTCTGAGCCAACTTATTTTCATTAAATGTAGATACAAGTTCTTATTCCACCTTTTCCCAACTTCTGCGTGTCTTCCATATCCCTGCAATCCACTTGAGTCATTGTGAAATTGAATGCTAGTTAACAACATTCTAAAATAGTGGAGCTGGACAGAAATTTTGTACCAACTTGAATTGTGATAAAGGAGAAAAATGAGTGCCTGGGTTTCCTGAGGCCTAACAGACCTACCCAGTACATTCAATATCATGAAGGATAGTGGCAAATATATCTGATAGATTCTTACATAGAGAAGGGTAGGAGAAGGCATCCTGCAAGAAACATTTCCATGAAGTCTCTTCCTACTGCTAGAAGAATATCTGATGACTTTGCATCTTTAAAAATCCATTATTCCCTGGGTAAGTTAAATAGAAGACTTGCAACTAAGTCTATAGAAAGGGTGGCTAATTTGCATTTAAAAAGAACAGTTTGCTCCTCATACACTGGGTGACTTAAAAGGAACTTCATGAGCTAGTACAGAAATTCTGAAGTTTTTCTAAATTAATTTATTCAATTCACAGCACAACCCACTAAAATTTTTTAAAGCACTTAATTGGAAAATGATTTAATATATTAAAGTAATTCTTGATTTTCCAAAACGTTTAACTTATAAATTAAATCTGACCCTACACAAGAATGGTGAGTGAAATGTGCATCCAAGTCATAATTTTTGGAGCCTAAAAATCACTAAAATTTTTAATAAAATGTGTCCTGTTTCACTGCCAAAATAGTTCTGACCTTTTGGTTCTGATTACTATGGTGAAATGTCTTTAGTCTACAAGACAGGGTTTTACTTTATTATTATTATTATTAACATTAACATTAATGTTATACTCAAAATAAAATGTTACAAATATAAAATAAGGCAAAAACCAGATTTTGAAATAAAAGAGCTGTGTTACCAAACAAATAATGAAACTTCATCCCGCAAACTTCTCTTGCCAAAGTTACCAGTATCTTCCAACTTGCCCCTAGCTAAAGGTCTCCCTGCGTGAAGAAAAGCCTTTCAGACTTGCACGAGACTAGATTTCCCTCTATTTAAACTTGCCTAAACATCATGGGTACACAGCGCATCCCTTTTATTTGGCTCTTAACACAGCATCGAGGAGCTTCTCCACCGGGTGATCTAAGGTTCACTTAACTCTCAGCTCTGTGTGTGTGTGTGTGTGTGAGTGAGAGAGAGAGAGAGTGTGTGTGTGTGTGTGTGTGTGAGTGTGTGTCCCAATTGACCAAAGCTCATAACTGCGAGTCGGTTGCATGGTGGGGAGCCTGGGGGGCTGAGAATGCAGCGCGCTAAATACCTCTGTATCACGTTTAAAACACACACACACACACACACACACACACACACACAACTGTTTGATGATAACTTGCCACTAGGCAAATGTTAGGTAGAAGTCCCAACGATTTATCCAGTGGAATTCACAGAGGGGCCGACCAGGAATTGCTTGCAGGGGCTGTAAGTTATCAGGCAGGTTTACCACGAAGCGGGAGCTTGTCTAAATGGCTAGCCCGGCATTTCTGAGAACTCAATTCTCCCCCGGCGGGACTGCAGACAAGTCCAATAAGCCCGAGGCGGGAACGGTTTTGGCCCTGTGGCTGCACTCTCGGAGGTCAGTAACCTCCAGTCCTTCCTCTTGGCGCTGAAAGTTCCAAAAGCCCAAAGAAAACTCCCTCCCTAAGTACTCCCTAACTACTCCATATCCTTGGGACGAGTGGACCGCAGTAGCCTCAGCCGGCACTCCCACCTCGGGCCACCCGCTCCATCAGCCTCGCCTCGGTATCCTTGCGGCCTTAGCACCTAGGGTCACCGGGGTATCAACACCGCCCAGCCTGGACCCCTGCTTCAGCCCGGTGCTGAGTGCGAGAGCTTTGGACGTGAGCGCTAAGAGCTCTCACCGCTCCTAACTAACTTGCAGTTCCCCGCGCACCTCCCAAACAGGAGCTGTCCCCCAAACCCGGTTACCCCGCTGCACCCTGAACCGCAGACCGAACACTGTCCGAACACTGCGCCCGGCCGCCCACACGGGTTTTGGAAAACAAAAGAGTTGTGGAGCAATTTTCCTGGCGGGGGGGGGGAGGGGGGGAGGCGTCTCCCGGGTCTCGGCACCCCGACACCCGGCTGCTCCCTTGGCAACTAATCCCGGGCAGGAAAGCGGTGCCACGAGCCCCCGATGCCCGTGAGAGGGAGGGCGGGAGAAGGGAAACTGGAAAATAAACTGAATTCTCCTATTCTCTGCCTCTGTTCCCGGACCCCAGACACACCCCCAAAGTATTCCGTGGTTTTCTCTTAATTTTTTTTTTTTAACGCCCCCCGGCAAACCTAGGCAGGGATCCTTAGTCGCGAACAGCAGGAAGGGAAAAATCCGAGCAAATCGTGTCACTTTCCGCACAATCGCGGTGTTTGGCAAACCCCCGGAGCTGCTCCACAATATTTACTACCCAAGCGCACGGAGGACTGCAGCGGGCTGCGAGCCGAGCGCGGGACTGGCCTCCGCCGACCGGCTCCCGCCGCCGCGCTGGCCCGGCCGCCGCCCCCCTCCCGGGACCAAGCAGCGAGAACACCGTGGAAACAAAAGCAGAGCGTTCACCTTGTTGCAATAGTAGGGGTCCAGGCAGGGAGAAGGTCCCAGACAGGGAGCGTCGGGCGCAGCGGCGGGCTGGGCTGGAGGTGGATAAAATCTTACGTCCATTTCACTCTCACATCAAGCAACTCCTTTTCTTTTCCTTTTTTTAAAAAAAAGTGTTCAGCAAAACAAGCTTAGACGGAACAGAGAGAGGTGTCTGGACTCAGGAGTAAAAGAAACACCTTCCTTCCCTCACATCCGTTTGTGGTTTGTTTAAGAAGAAGAGGAGAAAAAAAAAAAAAAAGAAAAAAAAAAGCGGGGGGAAAGCGCTCAACTCTCCCCCAAGCCGCGGCGCGCACCCGTCGGCGCCCAGCGCGCTGCCTGCTCCGCCGCCGCCTCCCGGCCCCGCCGCCGCCGGGCAGGTAACTTCATGCGCTCATTGTCCCCCCACCCGCCCCCCCATCCCCGCCTCCCGCGCCCCTTGCCGCCCGGCACACGCGCTCGCGCTCGGGCTCTAGGTACTGGGCGTTTTATTGGAGTCTCTGAGTTGCTCTGCTTTTAGTTTATTTTCTCCACTTTGGAGGCTGGGATGGTGGCGGGGCGTGGGGGGGGGTGAAGTGGGGGACAGAACGGGAGGGGGCGGCTGAGCTCTCCGGGCCGGGCGGGGTAGGGGGTGCTGCAGGACGCGGGCTGCTCGCGGCCCAATGGCTGCTGCTCCGGGCCAGGGGCCAGAGGCCGGAGGAGGGAGGAGAAGAGCAGGAGAACCAGGCCCAGCCCGGGACGAGGACGCTGGACCCCGGGGAGCCGGCGCCGTGCGGGAGCCCCGCTCCTTAGGGCCAGTGCAGCGCACACAAAGGGGCTGGAACCCGAGCCGCCGGCAGCCTCCGAGCACGGCGGGGAGCGCGCAGCAAGGGGGCGCTGTGACGCGCCCAGCCCCGCAGCCCCGCAGCCCCGCCCCCGGGTCCTCCCCGGCCCCACCCCTCTCCCGCCACCCGGCTCTGCGGCGGTCCCCACCCCTTTCTCTGCGTTCCCTCCTCCGGGTGGGAGGCTGTCCCTACTCCGGTCTGTGTACCCCCCACGCCTGCTCCCTGCCCTCGGTAGAGTTGACTGTTGCACGCAGCGCCTCCCCGGGGGGCTGGGAACCTTCTAGGAGAGCGAACCTTCTGTGCGCTGTGACTGGGCGACTGTCCCAGACACCCGAGGAGAGAGACTGCAGGGTGTGGATGGGCTGCAAGAGTTGCCCCCGCTTCTGTTGCTCATTCCGGGCTCCAGCTTTCACCTCCCCGTGATCCGTGCCCCTCTGGGTGGTTTGCGAAGGCTAAAGCTGCCTTAAGGACACGTAAAAGATCACAGGAGTAATTCAAAGGATAAATATGAAACACTTATCAGCTGCAGGAATAACACGTGGGCTTGCTAGCTGTCCCTTTTGGGATTCTTGTGTCTTTATAGTTGGAAGCCCAGTAATGCTCTTGACGATCCACAGAAGACTTGGAATCCGCTTTCCCATTTCTGTAGTCGGTAAGTGGGATAGGAAATCACCAATCAAGTTTTCCCTGCTTACCTGTCAAAGCCGGAAACGTGCAACTTCTCTCTCTTTGGTTGAGAAACTTTGAGGTGTCTTGGCTGCTGCCCAACGGATTTATTTCGGGGTCTCTGTCCTTGGTAGGAAGTCCACGCAGGAGTGGGTGATACTTTCCCAGGATAGAGCAACCCAGCACAATAAAGCCTGAAACCCTGCAAAAGAGTCTGGAAGAACTTCCTCTGTTCCACTTGTTTCTGGCGCAAAGGAGGATGGCTAATACCATTTTTGCCACCCCACACGGTCTTCTAGGGCATGTTGATTGCCAAGTTCTCTGTGTAACTTTCCCATAGCTACTTTCCAACTTCTGCAATTGAGAGCACTAGTCACATACAAGCAGAAAAGTCTGAAAAAAATCTATGAAGACAATATAAAAATGATAAAATTTACGTGATTGGGTCATTATACATGTTTCCTTTAGAAACCTTTTGTTTAGCCCTGCTTTGTACACTTCACATATTTTTTCTCTCAAGCCATTGTTTTCTTTCTTACCTTCATTATTGTTATAAATAGCAAAACCCCAGCTTCTTTTCCTACCTCAGCTTAGTGTAGGGAGAGGAAGCAATGAAAACAGAATTTCTATCCATTGATTGAGAAGAACCTCCCTGTTCACAGATCCATCAAGGCACAAAATAAAAGAAGTAGAAAATAAGTTCTTCCACACAATAAAGGTCTTTAAAATGAAATTTAAATGATATTTTATGGTTTATAGCATCAATTTTCCAAATTTCATTGTACATGCTAAAATACACCTTTTGGTTTCTGTCCACAATTACAAAAAAAAATTCTAGATATTCTAGATTTACATTAAACATTTCTAAGCTTAAACCTTTTATCATTAATCCAAAATGACCAAGTTATTAAATCATTTCAAATTCAGTTTTTGTTTCTGGTTTTTTTTTTTTTTTTTTTTAGAAGTGAGGTACAGGCTAGAGTCATGGGGAGGAGAAGATTCACCAGAGAGAGTGGGAAGCAGAACAGGCAGATGTACCGAAACATAATGCTGAGGGGAGCAGCTGGCAAGACAGGAGAGGTCTGCCTGTCTTTACTCATGACATGGCGTTGAATGTCCTAGAAATTGAAAAGTAATACAATGCCTTTTTTACTATTTTATCTTCCAAATGAATAAGATTTACTCAGAGATATATTCAACCTTCCTTAAGTTTCGCTCGGTAGAGGTAGGTTGCTCCCTGCCAGGAATTGAACTCCCACCATAAAGGCCACAGACAGCAATACAGCACAACGCTCAACCCCCTGCACCACCAGGGAGGCCCTCAAATTCAGTTTTTTAAAAACTTCCTTAGAGTTCACAATTGATTTCTTTTTGATGACCCTGTAAATGTGAGAAAAATGAAATATTTTAAAGTGGGAACAGTATCCTTATGAACACATCTTTATGTCTCAGTGGAAAATGATGATGCCTCCACTTTGTTCCACAGACTTACCACTTTCCTCTGTGAGGAAACCCAAAATTGGATGGAAACTGATGTCTCTCTACTTATTGGACAGCCTGATTTCTTCCACGGGGAGTATGTAAAGTCAATGTGATATATTTGTTATGGCTTGATGTGAGAGGTGGGGAAGTGAACTGCTGATAAACAGGCTCTTAACTGCAATCACACACACAGAGGAGACCACGAAGGTTGTAATCTGAACAAATGCTGTCCTATGTTGCTCCACCCAAGCCCTGTCACTGAATGGGTATATGCATATTGAGTGAGCATGTACCTCTACCGAGCGAAACTTAAGGAAGGTTGAATATATCTCTGAGTAAATCTTATTCGTTTGGAAGATAAAATAGTAAAAAAGGCATTGTATTACTTTTCAATTTCTAGGACATTCAATGCCATGTCATGAGTAAATATATTCATTTATTTTCCGATCCATCCATTCATTCATTTGTGTATTATTCAACGCAGACATGTGAGCAGGACAGGACTACTATGTGTTGTGTGTAGGTTGATGGATAAAGACAAATAACTTAAGACAGTTTTTGTTTTAAATGAGTTTATAGTGTTCTTGAGTAGATTTTATTAAAATATTTATTCCTGGGTCCCTCCCCCATCTATTCTGATTCAATTCATTTAGGATAGGCCTGGGCATAGATATTTTTAAAAGCTCTCCAATGGTTTTAACTTTCAGGCAAGATTGAGAATGACTGGTCTATAAGGAAAGATAAGATGGTCACAAAGGGAATGTTAAAAAAAAAACAAAATTTTAGAAATAAAATTTGATACCTGGATTGTCATTTTGTGTTGGACTTCACAAGAAAACAATGAGGACCCCCACACCCAGGACACCATCATCTTCACTGCCCTTTTAGTGATTGAGCTGGACAGTTTACTCCCTCTTACTAAGCATGCATACATTTTTGTGTAGATCCAGATTATAATTTGGTCATCTTGAACTAGAACCTTTCTGTATGCTAATTACCAGAAATTGTCCAAGCATCAAATATTTTCCTACTAGTATTAATGTTATAATATTTATTATATTTTTAAACTTTATTTAGCACCTACTATGTCCTAGACCTGGTTCTAAAGTTTTATATGTAATTTTATTTAATTTCACTGTCGCTTTTACTTTATAAATTATATTGGAAACCCAGCAGTTACAAACCACACTTAGCTTTTCATTTGGTTCCCTCAACATTACCAGCCTTCATTTAAATTAGAGTTTCATAAATTGTTGTATTTTTAAATTTGCAGTTATTTTCATTCACCACATTTTATGTTTACTGATTCTTTGTACTGTGTAAACAAGTCCTAAATTTTGCAGTAATAGCTCCAAATTACATACAGAATGTGTTACTTTAGGGAAAATAGACTGTTAATCCTATCCACGATTAATGAGAATCTTCTAAAAATCATTTTACCAAGTGCCAAAAGATGGCACTACCTGAGGGGCATTTTTGTTGCATTCAAAGTAAGTTTTTCTTTAAGGACAGAAACTTCTGTATGGACAATGAGAATGGAACATCATAGAGTTGGATTTTATGAAATGCCAAATATTGATAGTAAAATCAAATCATGCCAATTTTTATAACTAAATGAGTACTCAGTGCTTCACTGGCCTCTTCTATTTTAAGGGTGAAGTTTTCAGGAATAGCAGCTACCTCAAACTCTCCTAGAGATGACTGCATCACTTTTTAAGTATCATTCATTTAGCACCTCATATCGGCCACCCCAATATTATAAGGCATCTAGTTATGCACATGTTTATATATTTACCTTTCTAACAAGGTCAGATAAAATGGCTATCTTTGTTTTTGTGAAGCCCTATCAACACTGAGTCTTATACATTTTAAGGCTTGAGAAACATCATTAATGGTTTTGATGGGAAATGTTTACATTTTCTCAACCTTCCACTTAGAATTTGCTGTTGTCCAGAGTTACTTCATATTTTTCTAAAGTAATTTAAATGTAAAATAGAATGATATGCAGTATGTAATATAATGCAATGAAAGAACACAGAGTACCGAAGTTTATTTCCTGAGGAGACTAGTGAGAAATGACTAGATTGTAAGTCTTTCAACCAGAAAATAAAGGATTTCAGAATGATGAGGAAAGTTTGAAGGAAATGATATAGGGTCCACAGATACCTCACATGGTACTAAATGACTCATAAAATGCAGTATTTTTTACATAATATGGGAAGTGTGCTGTGCTTGTACATCTCACCATTGAGTGTAGTACAGTACTTTGATCTTCAACAATATACAACATTTGTGGCATAATAGCTATAATAGGACTATTCAGCTATTTTACACGGCAATAATCCAGTCCTCTCTCATCAGGATAAACTGTGAGGACAAATCCTTTCAAAATCAGAATTAGTTCCTTGTGGAAGAGTGAGGCTACAATTATCCCTTAAATAGGAGCAGCTGCAATATCGTATCGGCCTAGAGCATGGCAGGGAAGTTTTTCCAATGCAATTAAATGAATTTTTTTTAGTGCAAACTAATACTCTATAAAAGTCAATTGGAAGGTGAGTAGTTGTAGAATTGCTGAGATAAAAGAAACAATAATTTTGCCTACCGGACTTAATATTCTTGCCTTAATAAATGCTATTTTGGTGAAGAAGTTTAATCAAGTCTCATGTTTTCCAGTGAAGATGTACTCAAATGGAAGTGGAGTTATACAGAGGAAAGATAATTCTGCTTTCCTTGTACACTATTGAAACTTGTTCATAGCTATGTCTTATTGTTGTTTTTCAAAAAGCTGGGATGAGTCAATGGCAACACTTCAATTTAAACAGGAAAGGTAGTACTTGGTGGAAAAATACAAATATAACTCACAGGACTTAGACTAGTCAGCACCTATGTCCAGAGGGAGACAAAGAATAATGGGAACATAGTGTTGTTTTTTTTGTTTTGTTTTGTTTTTTTTAGCCACATAGATGATTAAAGGATTGGAAAATAAGACCTTTAAGAAAGATTAAAGGACCTGTCTAGAGAGAACAGTACTGAGAGGCAATGTAATATCTTCAAATCATGTATCTCAAGAATTCTTTCACAAACAAGGAAAGAACACCTCCACGGAAGATATGACATGAGGAATTGGATATAATACCAGAGCACTGAAGATTTAGTCACACATGAAAATACTTTGTCCCAGTGATTCTAACTGTATTGCTGAAGGAGAATGCAGACTCTCCAGAGAACTGACTTCAAAATTGCTGTGCCCAATGAAAGTTTGTCAAGTCATTGGAGCATAAGTTGACAACCCCTCTCATCTTGAAATACTCTTTCCTTATAGAAGATTCGGCAGGCAGAGGGTTCATACTTAGCTCTAATCATTCACAAGTTCTGTCCTCATAATTTTTGGCTAGCATTAGTGAAGTTCATCCAGACGGTGAAGTGAGGAGTGTCCCATAGTTTTCTGAAGTCTAAAAATGCCTTCTTTTACATTAGGTTACTTTCTGAGTTTCTGCAAGACTTTGGGACTTTGGTTACAAGGAAAGAGAGCAAATACCTAATTTTGCTGGAAAACTTTAAGATATGGTAGGAAACTGGGAATTAAAACATTTGATACATTTTTAGAATGTAACTTCTGAAAAAGGATATTCTCGCATGAGAAAGATGATCTTTTAGGATGATCTCAAAGTCAAAGATGAATGGAAAGAAAGCCTCCTGCTTTACAATAGTATATTTTACTGTGAGTCCTCAATTTACTCATTCAAAACTCACACACTTTCATGACAGCAAGAGTCTCTCCAGTTTCTACTCAAACTGATGTTTACTGCTGAATTCCTACTCCTCCCATGATATCTTCCTGGGTTGATTAGGTAAGAGACTCTTTACCCTCATCCTGCCTAGTTTAGATATTTGGTTCCTGATCCTGCTTTGATTACACGCTCACTGCTTCCTTCCACTATAAATCCACTTATTCTTGACCTTTACATAATGCAATTACCTGTCTATTCATGTATTGCTTTAATGTTTCCATTTTGTTCCTAATTAAATTCCTATACCTCTGTCTGTATTAAACTGTTTGAGGCTGATTATAAGCCCCTAGAGGGAAGGGACAGGATCTCTTTGAATAGGACTAATGATCCCTATCAATTCCTTAAAATATGCTCTCTTCAAGAAAACACTTAACTAGCATATTTTGCCTTGGTCTCAGGAAGAGTTTATTTATGAAGCAATTGGTAAAAATTCAAGAAGTCGGGCCTCCCTGGTGGCACAGGCGGTTGAGCACTACACTGTGAAGCTGTCTGCGGCCTCTGCAGCGCGGGTTCTATCCTGGCCTGCTGGTGAGAATCCCACATGGCGAAGCAGATCTCTCCTGTCTTGCCCGCTGCTCCCCTCAGCAGTGTATTTCATCAGTCTGCCTGTTCTGTTCCCCGCTCTGTGTGGTGAATCTTCTCACTCTCCTGTGCATCTGGCCTGTACCCTGGTTCTTGCATAAAAATAAATAAATCTTAAAAAAAAAATCAAGAAGTCATAATATGAAAAACATGTTTACTATCTTAAGACAAGTTGGGAAGAGTTATAGAAATACTGTATTGTCTATGTTACTTTGTATTATGGTTGAAAGTCATTTTTAAATAAAGTGACAAGAAGCGTCCTCTATAAGTTAGGTGCACTTGGTAACCATCTGTACTAGTTGTGGTTGCTCCTCCCCCTTCCCCATCCCCTGGCTTGCCTTATCCTCTGGTGCTTTCTATGTGACCTCTGCGCACATTTCCAACCTCTGAAAAGGAAATTAGCCAGGGAATGAGTGGAAAGCAGTGTCTAAGCAGAGGAAAGAGCTTAAACAAGGTTAAAGGGGCTTTAAAGACAAACAGGGTTGCCACTAATCAGAATAAGCAATTGGGCATTTGCTGTAGTTTCCTGGTACTGAAGTTGGAGTAGTGGATGGATACATGCCTAGGAGAAGTGAGAGGAGATATAGATCTCTATGTTCTATTCACAGAAACTGGAACTGTGTCTTGAAGTCAGGGAAACTTGGAAGAGCTTTAGATAGTTCTTGGTTTTGAAACATTTGTATCATAATATTTTATGGACAATGGGATTTCCATGTACTATTTCCATTTTAAAAATGATGCCATAACCTCCCTGGTGGTGTAAGGGGCTAAGATGCAACCTATGAAGCTATCTGCAGCCACTGCAGCATAAGTTCGATTCCCTGGCCGGCCAGGGAGGTGACCCACATGGTGCAGCAGACCTCTCCTGACTCGCCTGCTGCTCCACTCACCAGTGTATTTCAGTCAATCTACCTGTTCTGCCGCCCACTCTGTCTCTGGTGAATCCTCTCACCTCCCTCACCCCCCGCCCCCCACATCTCTGGCCTGTACCCCAGTTCTTGTATGCATAAATAAATAAATCTTTAAAATCAAATGATGCCATAAGCAACTGCAGGAGTTCGTTACTAAAACTGGAACAGGTTCCAGTTTTTCTGAGATTTTATTACTCTGTCTGCCTTTTTAGTGACTGTGATAAAAAAAAAATACCTAGAAAAATATTAAATTACACATTGTGACCCTTTGTCATCTACCTGTCTTTTCAGCCTCGTATTTTCCCATCTGAAGCCTCTCCCCTCAGCTCTAACCTCCATATCTTAAATAACAGCAAATACCAAACTGCTTAACCAGGACCACAGCCTCTTCATCTCAATTCTGAAATTCAAAAAGCTCAGAAAGCCTGAAGTTGTTTCATTATACACTTGGCAGCGTGTGTCTAGATACCAGAGGCAACATCTAATCTAAATCTAGGGCCAATATCTAATGTAAACTGACAAGAGACTCTTCATAGAATTTATTGAAACTACTCAGTGAATATTCTATATATTTTGCTACTGTTTGATTATGGGTCACTACCCCAAATCCTACAGGAGGGTGAGGTATGTAATAAACCATAAAAGCTTTTAAACATTCAAAAATGGTGAATTTCAAAATACATTTGGCCAGAGGGATCTCATATAAAGGACTCTGGACCTGCATTTGTAGTACCTTAAATTCACCATAATTACTTTAGAAGCGAATCCACCCAGAAATAATTCATCTATAGTAAAATCCACTAATTTTGAATGAAAAGTTTGATTAGTTTTGAGAAATGCATACATTTGGAACCACTACCATAATCATATACACAATACTCTGTCAATTCAAAAAGTTCTTCTACCATTTTGCAGTCAATTCTCCCCTCCTTGGCCACAACCCAGTTTTTAGAAGCCCTGGACCTTGATTCTGCCTGTTTTTTTCCCAAAATGTCAAATAAACGGACTTTTTCAATATGTTGTCTTTTGTGTTTAATGTCTTTCCATTATCATAATGTATTTGAAACTCATCCTTGTTGTTAGTCTATTAGTACTTTGTTCTTTTATATTACGGAGTAATATTTCATTATGAATTAATCACAATTTTGTTTAACTATTCATTGCTTGGTGGTCATATGGGCTTCTTCCAGTTTTAACCACAATTAATAAAGCTGCTCTGAAAATCCACGTGCAAGTATTTGTCTAGACATATGTCCTCCAACCCCCACTTTGGTTAAGTGTAAGATGTGACTGCTAAGTTACATAGCAAATGCATGTTTCAATGTGTACATAACTGCCAAAAGTTACTAAACTAAAAAAACGAGTTTAACAAGAACATAAGACACATGGTAAATAAGCAAAAATAATTCTATATGTTAGTTACAAACAGTTGGAAATAAAAAAATTATAATAGCATCAGGAGTATGAAATATATAAGCACAGACCCCACAAAACACACAAGACCTGAGCACTAAAAATTGTGAAGCAATGTTGAGTGAAATTTATACAGACCTATATAAATGGAGACATGTACCATATTCATAACATGAGGATATGGTCATAACAAGAATATCATTCTGGGGCCTCCCTGGTGGTGCGAGGGGTTGGGACACAACCTATGAAGCTGAGCGCAGCCACTGTAGCATGGGTTTGAAGATCCCCAGCCAGGGAACTACCTACATGGCACAGCAGACCTCTCCTGACTCACCAGCTGCTCCCCTCAGCAGCGTATTTCAGTCATTCTGCCTGTTCTGCTCCCTTCTGCCTCTGGTGAATCCTCTCACCACCACCACCACCACCCCCTACCCAAGCCCAGCACCTCTGGACTGTACCCCAGCTCTGGTGTGCATAAAAATAAAATAAACCTTAAAAAAGGAAAAAAAAGAGAATATCATTCTGTCCAAAATGATCTATAAATTCAATGAAATCCCAATAAAATTCTCAAGGTATTTTTATCATATATACTAAGCTTCTTTTAAAGTTTTACACAAATGGGAATGAACAAAACAATTTTGAAAAAGAATAAAGTTGGAAAAATTACACCACTTGCCTGTAAATTTTACTCTAAAGCTATATTTTTTTTTTTTTTGCAATATGAAAGCCACATGGTATTGGTATAAGAATAGACAGATCAAATGAACAAATGAAAATCAGGAAACAGACTAGTAAATAGATGGTCAATTGGTTTTCAACAATGGTAGTTCAATAGGAAAATGATAGTTTCAGTCAATTATTTCTGCTGAAATAACTGGATATCTGTATGCAAAAATAAACTTACTTCATGCCATTTACAAAAGTTACTTCTGCACAGAACACAGACTTTCTTGTAAGGGTTAGAACTATCTCAAAAATATAAAAAAAAAAAATTATAGGATAAAATTGTGACTTGGTAGACACAACACTTCCTTAGGAAACAAAATGTAATATGATAAATTGACTTTTAGAAAATTAAAATTTTTCTTTCCAGAAGACAAACATACAAAAATACATTTGAGAGGCTGGGAGAAAACATATACCTGAGAAACTACTTTTCATCCTGCCATGTTTAATACTCTGTCTTTTATCTTGTTGGTTCCTCAGCTCTTTTGCTTTCCTCTTCGACTTTGCAGGATGAGTTGCTAATTCTCTTTCAGTCTTACTTTGGACACCAGGTCACCATTCTTTTCAGGAAAGCTTCCCAACTGTCATGTTCCAGCTTTGTCATAGCATCTCTCATTTTCAACTTTTTTTTTTAAAAAAAGATTTATTTATTTATTTATACAAGCACTGGGTACAGTCAGAAGTGCAGGAGGGTGAGAGAATTCACCAGAGCCAGAGCGGGGAACAGAACAGGTAGATGGACCATAATACACTCCTGAGGGGAGCAGTGGGCGCAGCAGGAGAGGTCTACTGCGCCATGTGGGACCCTTGCTGGTGGCCGAGGATCGAACCAGTGCTGCAGAGGCTGCGGGCAGCTTCGCAGCCCAGCGCTCAACCACTGCACCAAAGGGGAGGCCCTCTCATTTTTTCAACTTTCTTAGATAATTTATGTGTCTATTTTCCACAATAAACATTTAGTTCCTTGAAGTCAAAGACAATTTTTTTAATGATTTGTTGACATTTTTTCCTAAAGGACATTTATCATCTCCAACCCCTCTCCTCCATCACAACAAAAAGGTTTTAATATTGTTTCCTCTGTGTTCTGCCCACCAAATTCCAGTTTGAGGCAGGAAAGATTCCCCCTCCATCCAGAAAACAACTGGTCATCAACTGGGTGTCCTACAATTAATGTAATCCTGATGCTACCTTCCAGAAGAAAAGGTCAGATTCCACAGGTTAAGGGTTCAGTCTTATAATCTCTCCCCCTGCCCCCCCACATACATAAATCAGAAGCCAATCATAAATCCAGGTTATCATCTGTGCTTCTGACCAACTGCTATAAATTAAAGATTCTTTTGATCCTCTCCTTGAATTACATTAATTTGTCACAACAGCTCACTGAATTCAAAGAAACATTTTATATCAAGAAGATGTGGCATATATACACAATGGAATATTATTCAGCAATCAAAAAAGATAAACTCATGCCATTCACAGCAATGTGGATGGAACTAGAAAGAATTATGCTCAGTGAAATAAGCCAGAAAGAAAAAGAAAAATATCAGATGGTTTCACTTATAGCAGGAATATAGGGGAACCAAATAAGACATCAGTGTAAAAAAATAATAACAGTACAAAACACAACAAAGCAAAAACAGACAATTATAAACCAGAGACATACTGGAGGGGAGGAGGAGGAAGAGGGGTGAGAGGGAGGGAGGAAGGAGCACAGGGGACTGAGGAGATAGTGCATGGGTGCATTGGTGAAGGAAACTCTATGGGGACTATGGGGGTGTGGGGGGAACAAATATTGTTTAAAAATGAACAATGATGTAAAAAAAAAGTTAATATAAAAAACATTTTACCCTTAAAAATAAAAATAAAAATGAACAATGATGTAAAATATATTAAAAAAAGTAATAAAAAAATAAAAAATAAAAAACACAAAAGGAAGAGGCTAAGAAGCCACCAGAGGGAAGAGACACAAAGCGGAAGGTTTGATGAAAGGGCACCGAACTTCCATGTTACCTCTGAACACCATTTCCCCAAATATCCATGCTCGCCATGTTCACCCACCTGGAAATTCTCTATATCCTGACCTTTTGGGATTTAATGTAGGCTTCATTATATAAGCATGATTGATTAAATTATTGACAAATAATGATTGAGTCAACCTTCAGGTCCTCTCCCTTTCTCAGAGAGTGGGTGTGGAGACTGAAAGTTCCAACCTTCTAATCCCAAAATTGTTTCCATTGACAAGAACTCCCCATCCTTAAGTACTTTCCAAAAATCACCTCCTTGACACAAAACACCTTTATCCCTCTAGTCACTTAGGAAATTTTGAGAGTTTTAAGAGCTTTGTGCCAGAAAAGAATGAAAATATATTTATTTCTTATTATAAATCACAATATCAAACTTACATTCCAGATAGAGCTCTATATAATTCCACCCTATTTAACTAAACTTACTATAATAATTCCCAACTGCTTCTTCACCCTCTCTATTTATTATTCAAACCCATCAATCTGGTTTTCTGTTTCTGAAATATTTTCCACTGAGAGTATTCTAAGATTTCCATTGAATTTATACCTGTCTATTTTGCTGGGCACTCTTTATTCATCAATTTACTTGATATTCTTGGAGGTCTTAAATAGGCTTCCCATTAAACTGTGAAACCTTTGAACTAAAGAACTTGCTTTGCATGTCTTTGTGGATAGATAGCTGAGGAACACCCACATGAAGAGAACAGACAAGAGAGAAAGCTGTATGACAAGAAACAGAAATAAGAGAAATTAAAGAGAATGGAATGTGGTATCATATATTCCAAGGAGAACTTCTATTGGGAATGGTAGACATTCACAGGCTCAGTGAGCCATACACACACTGGACACTGCTTGAGTGCTTACTATATGTGAGACATAGTATTAGGCTCCAAGTTCATGAAAGCTTTTCCAGACCTGCTCCTGTCTGGTCATCTACTTCCAAAGTTCAAACTCAACTTATTTTCCAATATATCTCAATTCTATATCATTTTCCTATTTTCCGAGCATCTGCTGGCTATTTCCAATTCTCTACTGGCTATGTCTACCTATATTTCTTCAATTACTTAAATGCTATCAATTACTCAAATATTTCAATTGTTCAGCATATACACATGAATCTTGATAAATATAACATATATATATATATAAATCATTTCCTCTTGAAATACATGTATCATTTAATAGTTATTGTCAATACCAGTCGTTAATCATGACTCTCAACCTTTCTCATCTGGAATCTTATACCTTATAGCTTTCCACTGGGTCCCCCAACTTAAAATTCAGCATCTACATACCCCTATGACAGCCAACATAAAAGACAATTTGAGCATACAATTTGCTTGCTTAAATATCTCCAACAGCTTTCTAATACCCAAGCATACCAAAATATTTGCTCTCCTGCAAAGAGCCTCATGTGCTTGCCATATTTTGAAGCCTGTGTACCTATCATTTCCCCAGCTATGACGAACATCCTCACTACCACATCATCAGCTGACATAGGACAGCTTCTATTACCCTCAAGACCTAAATCAAATATTACTTCAGCAAAGCCTTGTTAAATCCTGCCCCACAGAAAACTCATGGTATATTGCTCCATTATTATGTGGTAATGACTTGTTCGTAAGAGCTTCTTCTTCCATTCAAGATTATATCTCACTCGTCTTTGAACTTCCAACATCTGGTATAGAAACAAATACAAAAAGCTAGATTTAAAAGGGCATTTTTTTTCTTCTGATTTTGATGTGACCAGCTTCTGCTAGGTGTTATTTGGAAATTGGGTCATACATTTTATGGTGAATACAGAGTTTAAAAGAGATTGAGCCACTTCTTTACCAGTGGTTTATCTCTCCCTCAGAGAAAACCAGAATGAGTTTTTTAATAAAATGATTGAAAAGGTACACTGAATCTTCAATTTAATTATTTCAATTCCTGGGGAAAAAGGAGGTCTTTTACAAAGGTTGCCGCTTGGTAAAATGTGATAAAGTTCAATACATCCTTAAAATTTGTAAATTAATTTATAAATTTCCATTCAAAGTTTAATCTGCTATTTTCACACAAGAAAACTCATAAGGTTGCTTCCTATTGATTTAGTATCTTTTCATCTGGACTTTAAGCCAGCATTTAATCTTTTTCTAGAAGCTTCCAGAGGTGCTTGATACATATCAGTGAACGTTGCTCTTATTTTTTATTGCTTTTGAAGTTAACTAAGAATTCCATACCCAGCATTCCAGACCCTGGCTTAGATTTCTAGTCTTATTTCTTTCCATTTTTGCTTCTACTGGAACAGATCACTTCATATTCTTTTAGCATGTCTTGACTTTTTCTGGCTTCGATGTTTTTGTTCCTAGGCAACACCTGCCCTGCCTTCTGCTTCCTCCTGTCATTATCAGTTATGTGTGTTTTATTTTATCTCCCTCCTCAATAAGATTTTTGGGCAGTCTTGCAATGTCTAGGGGCCCCTGCAATGCCAGGCACTTCTTTTTCTTATTTTAATAAATTATTTTTTAATTTTTTACATTATTATTCATTTTTAAGCAATATTTGCTTATCCCACACCCTCAGGTATAGTCCCCATAGAGTTCCGAGCATTTCTTTAACATAAAAAATACTCAATTATTATTTGTTTAATCGAATTGAGTCAAACTACTTAAGCAACTTTTTTTTCCCTATGTGTTAACCAAATACTTATAACAAGTTCATAGTCACAGTCAGCAGTATAGCCAGGCTTAGAACTCAAGCAGTTTACTGTACTTTAAATCCTCTGAACTTTGTTATATCTAAATAGATAGCTATGCGTTGCAACACTGTTGGTTCAGCTATATAATTCAGCTCTAATCATAAAACATAAAAAATATCCTAGTAAGACTGAATATTTTCTCCCTGACAATTTGAGGGGAAAAAAAAAAAAACTGTTGTTGATCCTTCTGTGACATTTTTTTCAAAGTGTAAAGACATGTATCTATTTAAGAGTATCCCTTTATTGAATTTATTATAACTTTATCATCTGTTGTCTGTCTGAATTCTTCTTGGAGTTAGAGATACACATGTATGGACATAGATATACTCACATTTACTATAAACTTTTGGATTGAATGTCCCTGATGTGAAGCACTGAGCAGTGCTCAAAGGTGATGAGGCTTATTTAGAACCTAGGATGCAGAATTTGTAATAAACCTGACTTTGAACTTAAGGACTTTGGACTTCAGTAAACTGTGAGAAGTACGATAGCTGCAAAACATCCTTTTAATCTTCAAGTTAAAACTTGAAAATTCAATAAGTAAAAAAATAACACTAACTTCCTTCCCCACCAAAGTATTCTATTTGAAAGCATTATTTTATTCATTTTTAGAATATGAGAAAACTGATGGAAACAATAAAGCAGCATTGAACATCTCTTCTGCCTTTGGGGATACATTTGAATCTATTTCTAATTAGAGACCAGGTTATTTCTAGGGAACAGAACATGTCTCTCTTACAATGCTCTTTAATATCTGTGTTCTCCTGACATGTCTTTCACTCTTCCTTACTTGTGGTTGAGTTTATTTTTGCCATTTGATGTTTCAAGGCAATGCTCAGTTCTCCATCATCATCTTCTTGACCAGGAAATCCCTTTGAGCTCAACAGCTTTCTGTTAAGAATGACTTACGTAGGTTTTCTGCTTCATAAACCAATAGAGTTTCCTTTCTAAAATACTTCGGTAATATGAGTTTCTGAAAGGATAGAGTCTAGCAATTAGATTAAATAACACCTTTGCCAAGTGATCAAACAGATAAAGAATTTGTAAAAGAATGGAAACTATCAGCCTCCTTGATCCCAGCTCTCAGGGCTTTGTTGGCCATTGGCTAAGGGGTCCAGCTGCAATGGTGATGATCACAGCTCCATGTGGAAGAACATTGTTCTCCTGCTCCAGGCTAAGAGACATCACACCAAGACACACTTAGCAGAGAAGCCCACCCTTATATTTTAAATAAGGTGCCTGCCATAAAGACAGTGTAAGGTTTCATTTAGCTGGATAATTAAATAAATTTACAAAAATATATTGAGGAAAATATCCTTTCTCCACCCTCACAGGTAGTTGACATTCTTTGACTTTGCTATCTTTACTTTGATACTACCCAATGCAAGCAATAATGTCTGCCAAGTGAGCAGAAGATCCGCTTCTATATTCTTGCTTAGTCCACACCTTCAGGTGGCTAAGAGGAGTGTGTGAGGATTAAAAGCATGGGTTCTGGAGTCCATCAACCTTGTTCTAAGTACAAGTTCTGCTATTTGCTGAACTTTGAAGAAGTTCTGTGAAACTGCTTTTTCATGGGGAACTGCTTTTTCATGTCATGGCTAAAGTGACTCACAGTGCCTGCAGAGTAGACTCGATGCAGACTGCTCCTGGCTGCCCCACAAGGCCCGGGGAGTCATCCAGGACTGGCAATGATTTGTGTTTCATTACCTGCCTGTGCACGTCCTGAGTTGAGGCGTTTGGGAAAAGGTGGAGCCCAAGGCCAGAGTTGGGCCCTTGCCACCTTTCTGAGTCTGCTATGCTCTGAGCTATTTCTAGAAACCTGAAGGGGACCACAGATTTTCCTTCTTTCTTTTTCTTGCCTATTATTTCTGCACCTCACACTATCCTTAAACATCATCAGACTAAGAAATAAAGGAATTCTCCTGAGGCTGCTATTTAAGACCCTGTGGGCTGGGAGGTTCTAATAAACATGTCTCGTGTATTAGTTAGACATGTTTTTTGGCTCACTTTATGTTTCAAGATGCTCCACAAATACTGCTCTCTTTGTGAAGTTTTTCCTCCCCTCTTGGCCCCAGTTTGAGTGTTTGTTCTTCTTTTACAGTATCTTCCACACAATAATGTGTATTAGCCATATGTGCTCCCTTCTCAGCCAAGCAAGAAGCTGTAATCTTCTTGAGGAAAGGGATTCTGACTTGCCTGTCATGCTATCTCCTGCAACATCTGGCACAGTGTCTAACAAATAGAAGCTCATTAAGAAACAGAAAAATGTAAAGCATTTAAAAATTAAACCAATCCCATAAACCAAATCAAAATACTACAGATAGATTGGGAAAAAAATCTTTGCAATGCATACAACACAGTGCTGCTGCTCATAAAGTCCAGATAATTTCTTCAACTTAAAAATAATAGGAGAAAAGATGGCTTAGAAATAGTGAAATGGGGCTTCCCTGATGGCCAGGTGGTTGAGCGCAGCGCTGTGAAGCTGTCCGCAGCCTGTAGTGCCAGTTCCATCACGGCTGGCCAGCGAGGGTCCCACATGGTGCGGCAGACCCCTCAGCAGTGTATTTCGTCAGTCTGCCTGTTCTGTTCCCTGCTCTGTCTCTGGTGAATCCTCTCACCCTCCCACGCATCTGGCCTGTACCCTGGTTCTTGTATAAAATAAATAAATAAATAAATAGTGAAATGGTGCAATTAGTCAATTTATAGAAGGAGAAATGCAAAAAAGCAAAATAATCAATGACATGTAAGATCTTTATCACTCATTAGAAGTTGAGAAATGTAAATAAAAGTTATTCCTCTCAATATTTTTTAAACATATAGGGCAAAAGTTAAAAATATTTATCTCCAGCCAAAAAATGGAGGGAGGGGCAGTGGTGTAATGGGTGGTGTGAAAGAGTGTAAGACAGTTTGAAATCACATCAAATAGCTCGTATTTCTCTGCTGCTGGAATAAAGATCCATAGCCTCGGCAACTTAGGCAACAAAAATTTATGCACAGAGGGCTCCTGACTTTGTTCTCACGGATCTGAAGACTAAAACTCTGAAATCAAGTAGTGTCCACAAGGTTTCTTCTGAGATTTCTCTTCTTGATTTGTAGGTGGCTGGCTGCTCACTCTCCGCACATGGCCTTCTCTTTCTCTGTCTGTGTCCTAATCTCTTCTTATAACTTCAGTCATATTGCCGTTGGGCCTTTCGCTATACTTACCCCTTTAGAGATGCTATCCCCCAACAGTCACATTTACAGATTACAGATAGGGGGTTTGGAATTTCAGTATATAAATGTCGGGGCAGGGAGTTCACAACACGTAGATACAAAACCCACCTCAAATTGTTAACAAAGTTTACCGTTAATATTGGGATGGGATGGGCCTCTCCTGGTGGCGCAGGCGGTTGAGCACCACGCTGTGAAGCTGTCCGCAGCCTCTGCAGTATGGGTTCGATCCCGTCCTGCCGGCGACAATCTCACATGGCGCAGCAGACTTCTCCTGTCTCGCCCGCTGCTCCCCTCAGCAGTGGATTTCAGTACGTTTGCCTGTTCTGCTCCCTGCTCTGTCTCTGGTGAATCCGCTCAACCTCCCGCGCATCTGGCCTATACCCCGGTTCTTGTACCTATGAATAAATCGGAAAAAAAAAAAAAAAAAAAGCAATATATTTTTAAAAAATGGGATGGGCTGGATAGGGAATATTTACTTCTTTTTGCATTTTTTAAAAGTCTGGAATTATGCATGATTTGTTCCTTTTCAAGTTGTTCAGGACTTTCAAATAATAATAATAGTAATAAAATAATAGAAATACCACATACAGAAAAGTTACCATGATCAGAGGAACAAAGAGACCGGATGTTCACAAGTACCCTTCCTTCACCTGGACACATGGGGATATTATACAGGTTCTGGCATACGTTGGGGTTAAATTGAGGCTCTATGCCTGAGTTGTAGACGGAGGAAAATGTGCCATGCCAAAATTTTATCTTAAGTATCTCCCATTTTGTTCCTACTTCAATTCCTTCTTGACAACTGGTTGAATGCAGGGGTGTAGAGAAGGGATTCTGAAGCCACTCTCTGAGATGGCAGAAGAAGGCCGTGAATGCAGCTGGGATTCTGAGTAACTGCGGGAGAACTATTCAAGTGGCTGCCTGGACATGTGAACTGAACCTGTGTTCTTACTGTGTTTAGGGTTATTAGCTCCTACAACCAGCATTAATTACTTTGACAAGTGTATCACCAATAGTGGGTCCTTTCTATAAAGTAAATTCAGTCCATTAAAATGAAAAATGTATATACCCTTTGAACCAGCAATTGCTCTTCTAACAAATAAGCCTTTACAATTAGAACCATGAGCATACAAAGATGTACTTATAAGGGTATGGTTGCAATAAGAAACAAAAAGTCAACTAAATTTTCATCCATAGGGAAATAGTTGTATAAAATATGACACAGTGATTTAGGCCCTCTACAGACATTAAAAGGAATGATATAGCACATAAAATAATTTACAAAGCAAACTTGAAGGTAAATATAGCGTGAATTGTTTTTATTAAAGTTATGTTGAAGGATGTGGTAAACGTGAAGAAAAATTGGAGCAAATAAGTATACAAATTATTATAAACGACTGTTACTGCTTGGGTAGATTTCAAATAGCTTCATTCATTACATCTCCTAGAATTAGTCTGCAATACAGCTCTGCCATTCCTCCCATTAGGTAGGAAAACTTACCATGATTCTTTTCTGTAAATATGGAATGATACTGGAATTTGCTGTGAAAAATAGAAAATGTTGGATACTCTAGTTTGCTAGTTTCAAGCCTAAGACTTAAGAGATCTTACTCACCCACTTTCTGTTTGTTTTTTTAAGCTGTGCTACCATCATGCAAATAAATTCAGGCAAACTCAGCTGAAAGAGACCAGCTAAAACCAGAGAAGCTAGTAGGGATGCACAAAAACCCAGATGAGACCAGAGTGATGCCTAGTCGCAGACTCTCCCTCTTACCTTTCCTCTCCCCCACTTTCCTTCCTTTCTCTTTTCTTTTTCAATAAATATGATTTTATTTGACTTTGTAATAAATTGTTTAGGCTACTCTGATAGCCCATCACATCTACTAGAACAACAATTGAAATTAGGGAAGATCCTTTTTAGTTCTCACAACCTGCGAAACAAAGTAGTCCTTCACAAAACCATTGCAATTGAGAAAGTAGTATAAAAATCATTACAACAAATTAAAAATCATTGCTTAAGCAAAAGTTTTTTGAAACACAGTCTACCTTTTTCCTGCATTAAAGTTTACATGATTCTGGGAGCCTCCCTGGTGGTGCAAGTAGTTAAGCTATGAAGCTATTAGCAGCCACTGCAGCACGAGTTTGATCCCCTGTCTCACCTGCTGCTCCCCTTAGCAGGGTATTTCAGTCAATTTACCAGTTCTGCTCCCCACTTTGTCTCTGGTGAATCCTCTCACCCCCCTGCGCCTCTGGCCTACTGCAGCACTTGTATGCATAAATAAATAAAATAAATCTTTGAAAAGATAAAGTTTACATGACTCTGTTCTTTGAGGTAGAATACATTAAGCCTGTAGTCCCTGTGGTCTGTAACATAGACAAATGCAGTGTGTGCACATTTTTATATTCTTGCCTGTGACATACATGCCCAACTGACACTCTGTCTCTGTATGAAAAAGCATGGGGGCCTACCCAGTGGCGCAGCGGTTAAGCGCTGGGCTGCGAAGCTGCCCGCAGCATTTGCAGCGCCGGTTGGATCCCTGGCCGCTGGTGAGGGTCCCACATGGCGTGCAGGCCTCTCTCGCGTGGCGTTCAGACCTCTCCTGCCGCCCGCTGCTCCCCTCAGCAGTGAACTCCGGTCCTTCTGCCTGCTCTGCTCCCCGCTCTGGCTCTGGTGAATTCTCTCACCCTCCCGCACTTCTGACTGTACCCAGTGCTTGTATAAATAAATAAATGTAAAAAAGAAAGAAAGAGAGAGAAACGAGAGAGAGAGAGGAAGGAAGGAAGGAAGGAAGGAAGGAAGGAAGGAAGGAAGGAAGGAAGGAAGGAAGGAAGGAAGGAAGGAAGGAAGGAAGGAAGGAAGGAAGGAAGGAAGGAAGGAAGGAAGGAAGGAAGGAAGGAAGGAAGGAAGGAAGGAAGGAAGGAAGGAAGGAAGGAAGGAAGGAAGGGGATAGGGAGGGTACACATTTTCAGCTGTGGTTTGAAGGAACATCCTGGTGTGGACATCACAAAATGTCATTGAGATGGCTACATTTTCACGAGTGACCTTCACAAAGATGGCAAATTATTAAAAATAGTAAGACAACAAAAAGTTAAATGACTGTTCCAAAGAATTTGTCACATGGAAAGGAGGTGTGGGAGTGAGAGGATTCACCAGAGATAGAGTGGGGAATAGAACAGGCAGATCTACTGAAATACATTGCTGAGGGGAACAGTGGGTGAGGCAAGAGAGGTCTCCTGGGCCATGTGGGTGAGACAGTAGAGGTCTGATGTGTCCTGTGGTTAGCTCCTTGGCCAGGGATCAAACTCAGGTAACAGTGACTGGTGATAGGTTGATAGCTCTGAGACTTTAACCCCTTCACCACCAGGGCAGCCCAGAAAGGATGTGATTTACACAAAAAAGTTTAACTTCATAAGAATGTGATAAACAAAACTAAGATAAAAGTCACAATGGTTTGACCATCATTGTGTAAAATTATGAAAGTTCATTAAATAATATTTCAGAATTCCTTTGGATGACAATAGGCAGATACTTTCCCAGAGATAACGGAAACAAGCAATGGAGTTAAGTAAGATGTCACAGAAAACAGTAAATGCTGAATGATTCCAAAGCAACCCTGGGGTGGAAAAACAATAGCAAATATAAAATAGCTATATTAAAAATCATTTAAAGTCAGAATTCTAGATGGTGTTTTTATTTTCAACAGAAAGCATGAAATCATATTAATACTCATTCTGATCATTCAAAAGAATGAAATGAGAATCTTTTCTTTTGTACAGCTGAGGTTTGCTGAGGAGAAGCCTTCATTTGCTGCTATAATTCCTTGTGTCATTTCATAATTGTTCCCTGTAGGCCAGTCATTCCAAGGGTATTGAAGTATGCTGGAATGGGAACTAGTTCTTTGTTTTAACACATTGCTAAGTTAAGAGTAAGATTCACAAATATTTTGAATGCAGAAGAGAAGAGCAAAACTCCAAGCTGAATAATTAAAACCATCCGATATTCTTATGAGAGAATTGGTTAAACATATATCACATTCCGTTAATGTTTAACCTCACAAGTAATCAGGAAATGCACACTAAAGCATTGATGATACATTACTTTTCACCTATCACACACTGCGATGAATTGTAAATCTCTGCAACCTTTCTAGAAATCAATTTGGCAAAATGCATCAAGACCTACAAGAGTTCATACCCTTTGTCAAGATAATAACACATCCAAGAATCTATTCTATGAAAATAATCAGGGACACAGGTTTTTACACATGAATATTAGTTGTAGCATTATTCATAGCTATAAAAATATTAAGTTTTCTGAACTTTAAAAAATGAAACTACCCTAATGATACACATTTCCACTACTAAGCGTTTACCCAAAGAATGCCAGGTTAGGGAAACAACCTAAATGCCTAATGACAGAGGAGTGGGATAAGAACATGTGGTGTATAAACTGCCCAGCTATTAAAAGAAGATGAAATGTTGCCATTTGTAACAACATGGATGGAACAGGAATTACGCTAAGTGAAATAAGTCAGAAAGAGGAAGACAAATACTGGATTATTTCACTCATTTGTGGGATACAGAGAAACAGAACAAAGGAGCTGACAAAACTTAACCAAAGCAAATATTAGAAATATGATGATAGAATAGAGACTACTATAGGGGGGTGTGGGTGAGGAAGGGGTGGGAAACATGGGGGCGGGGGGCTCAATGGTCTCTGGTAAAGGACTATGGGTGCTTTCGTGGTAGGTGTGGTGTGGTGACATGCATCTGAGGAGGTGTGAATCTTAAATTGCCTTAAATAATATACAGTGTTGTAAATCAATGTTACCTCAATTAAAAAATAAAATTTAAAAGAAAAACTATACAGGCACACCTCAGAGATGTTGCATGTTTGGTTCTAGATCGCCACAACAAAGAGAGCCACGTGAATTATTTTTGCTTTCCCAATACACGCAAAAGTTATGTTTACAATATGCTGTAGTTTATTTATTTATTTATTTTTGATCATACTTAATCTTTTACTTAAAAACATTTTTTGGTAAAATCACATATACAAGTCAAAGAAACTGTCAACAGAACAATGTGATGGTTTAGGTGTGAGTAGACAAGAAATTAAAAATATATATATAATATATATATTTTTAAATCAAGTACCATTTCCTTACATCCTTGCTAATGTTTTGACAGAACAGTATTTCTCCTCTCAAGTGTGGTCACTGTATCTCTCCCACCACCAAAGCAGCCACAGCCCTCCACTATAGTCCACTGTATTCTCCTCATCCCTCCCCTCCTGATACCAGAAATTTAAATCTGATTTTCTTAAAAAATTTTGTGTGACAATTAGAAAACATTACTTAGACAGTTGCAGCATATTGTTTAGGAAGTGAGGCCATCCACCTTTCTTTTTTTTAATTATTTTATTTATTTATTTATTTTAATTATTTATTTTTTACATCCTGAAACCATAAAATATATAGAAGAAAATATAGATAAAACACTATAAGACATACATCTTAGTAACATCTTTAAAGACTCATCATCCAAAGCAAAGAAAGTCAAGGAAAAGACAAACACCTGGGATTACATCAATGTGAAAAGTTTCTGTATGACAAAAGAGACTTCATGCTGTAGTTTATTAATTGATTAATAACATTATGTATAAATAAACCACCTTAATGTAAAAAATACTTTATTGCTAAAAAGTGCTAGCTATCACGGAGCTTTCAGTGGCACTAGAGATGTTCAATACAGGGCTTCCACAAAAAATTTGGGAAAAAACTATAAAAATATCTTTGAGGTGCAATAAAGCAAAGTACAGCAAAGTCAGGTATGCCTGTATTAATTGGGGGCAAGTGAAGTTAAAAAGCACTTTAAGGCCAGAAACAATTACTAGAGATAGTCATTTATTTGACAAAATAAATTGACTAAAAACATTTTAAAAATTACATCTGTGTGCACCTCATAAAATAGCATCCAATAAAATAAAATAAAAATCAATGGAATTTTAAGGCAAATTTTTGCAAATCAACTGTTATACTGGGAAATTTTTAACACAATTCTTTCACAACTTACCAAAGCAACAAAAAATTACCTTTATTAATCTTTTTAAGTTCAACCATTCCAGTGGGTTTAACATAAGTGATAACATAAGTCATATACTTGAATAAATGAACATTTACAATTGAACTATTAATTACAGTTATGGAAATTGAGCATATATTATGCTATAAAACATGTTTTTATAAACTTTATACATTTTCTGACTAAAATTTTCACACACTATTAAATATCTTTGGAAATAATGAAAATATTCTTTAAGTTCATGATGAAGCAAATAAATAATACAATTTCGGTTACCAAATACAGAACTAAGTCATCATGAATATATTTTATTTTAAAAGTTCTTGGATTGACTTAAATCAATGTTTGAGTAAGGACTTAAAGTCTTTACTGCTTGTACCAAAAGAGTTAAAATTTAGTGAGTCAAATATTTAGGAGTTAGAGAAAGAGAAGCCCAGAAACAGGGAGGATGGAAATATTGATAAAAAGAAGAAAATTATTGACATGACTAAGGTATTATAGATTCTGTCAATAAACCCAAAGTCAGTTAGTTTAAAGGATCTCTGAAAAGAACAAAATATGTTAGAAATGAAAAAAATGGGCATAAGTGCACTGTGTTAGATTATAATGAGATATTATAAGATTATTAAGAATAGGGGCCTCCCTGGTGGTGCAAGGGGTTAAGACACAGCCCTATGAAGCTATCCTATGCACAGCCACTGCAGCATGAGTTCGATGCCTGGCCAGGGAGCTACCCACACAGCACAGCAGACCTCTCCTGTCTTGCTTGCTGCTCCCCTCAGCAGTGTATTTCAGTCAGTCCGCCTGTTCTGTTCCCTACCCTGTCTCTGATGGATCCTCTCATCCCCTGCATCTCTGGCCTGTACCCTAGCTCTTTTGTGCATAAATAAATAAATCTTTAGGGGAAAAAAGGGTAAAAAAAAAAAAAAGGAAAGGAAGGAAGTTTCATTGGTTAGCATATTATAAAATTGACAAGATCCCAGGGAGGAAATGGCTAACTGAAGTGCCCTTGCAGATGGGCAACAGACAGCTCTAAAGGTTTCCTTTGACCTATCACTGTGCCAATGCAGCAACTCAATTACTAGGTACTTAGGTGTGCAACAGATGTTGGGAGAAAGCTATTAGCTATGAAGTTACCACGTAGGCAGGAGGCAGAAACCTCACCACAGTGCCCTAGACTAGAAGCAGCGTTGGATATCTCAGAAGATCAGAGGTCCTGAAGTCTAATTCCTTCTCATTCACAATGCCATCATAGTATTTATGAACTTATCCAAAACCAGGGGCACAGGTGGGAGGGATAGAACATGGATGTCAAGTTGACTGAATTGAATTGTCTGACATCTTGGGGAAATGAGACATTTACAAACTAAATTGAGTTAAGGAAAAATCAAATTATAATTGAGGCACACCTGAGTTTGGAGACTAAAGTTCATGTGCACACTGAAAGATGTGACTAACAGAGCCAAAAGGCAGTTCAAAGTCTTGTATTCATTCAGGTATAGTGAACAGCTCCTAGCCTAACTCTCAAATCTATCCTTTGGATTATTTTCATATAAAGTATATGAATATGTATGAAATATATACATATGAATATATATTATATGCTCTTATATATATTATATAGCCCATCCCTATCAATCCTTCTGAACTTTTGTCCCCATGAAATGTGAGATAATTATCACCAGGACTCTTTTTCTAAGCTTCTGCCTGTAGCTCTTCACTAAAGCAGTGATAGTAAAGACAAAGATAAACAGCTGGGACTACATCAAATTAAAGAGCTTCTGCACAGCAAAAGAGACAATAACAAAAACAAAGAGAAACCCCACCAACTGGGAGAACATTTTTGCACCCAACACTAATGATAAAGGACTGATCACAAAAATCTGCAAAGAGCTGATGAGACTCAGCAACAACAAAGAAAATAATCCAGTCAAAAAATGGGCAGAAGAGCTAAAAAGAAACTTCTCTGAAGAGGAAATGCAAATGGCCAACAGACATATGAAAAAATGTTCAACATCACTTGTAATCAGGGAAATGCAAATCAAAACTACCATGAGATACCATCTCACACCAGTGAGAATGGCACATATTAAAAAAACTAGCAACAACAAATGTTGGCGAGGGTGTGGAGAAAAAGGAACTCTCCTGCACTGTTGGTGGGAGTGCAAACTGGTCCAACCACTATGGAGAGCTGTGTGGAGATTTCTGGACCTACTAAACATAGAGCTTCCATATGATCCAGCAATTCCACTCCTAGGTATTTACCCAAAGGACACAGAAACATCAATTCCAAAGAGCACCTGCACCCCTATGTTTATAGCAGCACTGTTTACAATAGCTAAGCTTTGGAAACAGCCCAAATGCCCAAAAATAGATGACTGGATCAAGAAGATGTGGTACATATATACCATGGAATATTACTCAGCATTCAAAAAAGATAAATACATGCAATTTGCAGCAGCATGGATGGCACTGGAAGGGATCATGCTCAGCGAAATAAGCCAAAAAGAAAAAGAAAAATACCGGATGGTCTCACTCATAGCAGGAATCTAGAAAACTTAAATAAGGGACCAGGAAAATGAATATAAGAAAGTGAAAATCAAAATCAACAAAAAACTATGAACCAGAGACACATTTTGGGGGGTGGGGGGCGGGAGGGGAAGGATTGGGGTCAGAATGGGGCGTTTGCAATTGTATGGGGGAATATAAAAATCAAATTTAATATTAAAAAAAAAGCCAGTATCAAAAATATATTCAGAAAATCTCCGAATATTTGGAAAGTAAACAATACATCTCTAAATAACCCATATATCAAAAAAAATTTAAAAAATCATGAGTAAAATTACAAAGTGAACAGAATGAAAATAAAAACAGAATATATCATAATCCGTTGAATTAAACTGAAGATTGCTTAGGGGGATAATGCACTGGTGTCCAAAGCTTGTAACATCAAGTATTTAATTAGGAAAGTGAAATAACTTCCAATGAATGATCTAAGTTTGCCCCTCACAAAACTAGAAAAGGAAGAGAAACTTAAGCCCAAAATAAGTATTAAAAGGAATTTAGATCTGGATAGGAATCAGTGAAATAAAAAACAAAAGCAATAGAGGAAAGAAAGATGAAACAAAAAAAAAAACTTTCAAAAACAATCTTTAAAATTAATAAATTCTATTTTAAAGTATATAAAGAAGAAAAAACACACTAAATTACCAATATCAAGAGTGACAGAGTATATTGCTAAATATTCTATAGTCATTAATAAAAAAATTATGAAGAAATTAATGCCAATAAATTGTAGACCTTAAAACACATTCCTCGTAATACACAGCTAATCAAAGCTCATCTAAGAAATTAATTAGCCTAGATGATCCTATAGTTTTTAAAGCAGTTGAATTCTTAGTTAAATTTCATATGTATACAACATTTTGAGAGTTATCTTTTAAAATTGATCTATGAAAATGGTCTCACTCATAGCAGGAATTTAGAAAACATAAATAAGGGACCAGGAAAAAGACTAATTAATACAAAGTAAAAATCAAAATCAATAAGCAACTATAACCAGAGACACACTACTGGGTGGGGGGCGAGGAAAGGAAGGATTAGGATCAAAACAAGGGGGGGTGCAATTGTATGGGGAATATAACCAAAATGAAAATGCATACCAAAATGAAAATGTGCAAAAATGAAAAATGAAGTAAGAATTATATAAAATAAAATATTAAAAAAAAAAAAAAAAGAAAGCACTCCCTTTAGGATTATGCAATACCTGAGAATGAGTTCTTCCTTCTTCAATATTTCTGAGATGTTTAATCTTCCCTTGTGGTCCTTAACATTTATATGTGGTGGTGGTGATATGTTAGTAAGAAATGTCAGAACAATATTTTTTGGACTCACTTGGGGTTTGCCTTGGACATTGTTCTCTGTACCAGTGAGAGTGAAACTTTCAAAACCATGGTCTCAATACACATGTCTTAAGTAATGATTTTGAACAAATTCATTTTACTTAGTCTCACTCCTAATAGTCTTCTAAGTGCTGGTTGCCTGCTCCTTTAAAAAATAATTTGAGGTGAAAGTCACGTAATATAATTAATCATTTTAAAACAAACATTTCAGAAGCATTTAATACATTCATATTGCTATTTAAACCACCACTTCAGTGTAGTTCTAGAATATGTTCATCAACCCAAAGTAAAACCTTTTCTTATTAAGCATTTTTCTCCATTTTCTCATCTCTGGCAACTATCAACCTACATTTTGAAATATGGGTTTTACATTTTGATATTAAATTTAACTGGATACATATAATGTGATCCTTTGTGTTTGGGGTCTTTCACTTTGCATAATTTTTGAGAGGTTCATCCTCATTTTAACATGTATCAGAATATAATTTCTTTTTAAAAATTAAAAAAAAATATGTCAATTTTTTCTTTTAGTTGAGGTAATATTAGGATCTTCCCCATCAGATGTCACTACACAAATAATAGGATACCTGCCACCAAATCACCCATAGTCCACCACCATAGTCCACTATTTTCCCACTGTATTTCCTTCCCTCTTTGTTTTTACCCTGTCACCATTCCTTTTTTATGGATAGATGATATTCCATTTATATAAATACACTAATTGTTTCTTTACCCATTAATGCACACTGTGTTTCCACATTTTGGGTATTGTAAATAGTGCTGTGATATACATGGGTGAGCATGTATTAGTTTGAGTCCCTGTTTTCAACTCTTTGGGAAGAATTGGGGATATATATTAATTCTGTGTTTAACTTTTGAGGAACTGCCAAATTGTTTTCTGCAGTGACTGCAACATTTTACATACCTACCAACAATGCATAAGGGTTCCAATTTCTCCACATACTGATGAAAACTTGCTATTTTCCATTAAAAAATGTTACGGGGGCCTCCCTGGTGGTGCAGGGATTAAAGACAGTGCTATCAAACCATCTCCAGCCACTGCAACACTAGTTTGCTCTCGGCTAGCCAGGGAGCAACCCACATGGTGCAGCAGACCTCTCCTGCCTCGCCTGCTGCTACCCTCAGCAGTGTATTTCAGTAGATCTGCCTGTTTTGCTCCCCACTCTCTGGTGAATTCTCTCACCACCACTCCCACACCTCTGGCTTACACCACAGTTCTTGTACGCATAAATAAATAAATCTTTAAAAAATGTTATAGACGCCTTAGTTAGGTGCCACAATGGTACCTTATTGTGGTTTTCATTTGTGTTATCCTAGTCTCTGATGACTTTGACTATCTTTTCATCTACTTGCTGGCCATCTATTTTCTTTAACAAAAATGTCTATTCAAGTTAAATCTACTCAATTTAAAATTGAATTGCTTGTCTTTTGCTGTTGAGTTGCAAAAGTTGTTTATATATTTTGATAATAGACCCTTATCAGAAATATGGTTTATATTTTCCTCCCAGCCTGTAGGGTTGACCTTTACTTCATAATGTCTGTTTGTACATAAAGTGTGTAATTCTAATGAAGTTCAACTTATCTGTTTTCTTCCTTTGCATTTGTGTTTGGTGTCATATCCAGTCTGTTTCACTTTTAAAAACCTAGAAATAATACTATGACTATATATCTTTAACTTAAACATTCTAAAAGTATTTTCTCTTTAGGATAATTGATCTGTACATTGTGTTATATAGGTAATGGGATTTTTGATTCCCTTTGATGGAATCACTTGCTTTTGGTGACACTTGCTTTTGGTGACAAACCTGAAAACAGGTGTCCCACTGTATAGTTTAATGATTCTTTCTAGTTAGCACATTATGCATGCCCCTTGAAGCAATAAGTTAGAAATTACCATTTTCTCACTTCACTGTCACTATCACATAGGCTTTGCTCTGCAGACATAAATAATATGCTGTGGGAGATCAAACAGAAAACACATTATTCTGCCTAGGAGAATGAGGATTTTCAAGCTGCACAACACTTGAATTAAATTTTTAAGAACAGAATATTTGAAAATGTAGGTAACGTTTAGAAGGAATGGTGAAGATCTTTATTTTATTTGAGACAGACTTGATCCAAGCAATGTCTTTCTTTTCAATTAATGTGTTTGATTCTTTCCAACTTTGTTTTTCTGGATGCAAAAGACCCACTTATCATAAATGAGAATGAGCAATACAAGAACCCAGCCTACAAAAATGAAAAGTACAGTAGCAGTAACACTCATGTCAATCATTTAATGATCATGTACTGAGTGTCTACCAAGGCTCAGACACTGCTCTGCATGTTGAGGATGCAACAGTGAATAAGACAGACAAGGTTCCTTCTGTTACAGAGCTTGCATCCAGTCTGGAAAAGATACAGTAACCAAGTAATAATGATATACAGTCATTTCAGATCATGATAAGAAAACAGAACTTGATAATGTGATGTGAAAAGGGTTACACATTTTAATAATGTGGTCAATGAAGCCCTGTGCAGTGATATCTGAGCTGATATTTGAGTAATAAAAAGAAAAAAGAAGACAGCCATATGAGGATCTGAGAGAAAAGACTCAAAGCAAACTTATGATTTGGGGGAGAGCTAGGGAACTTTAAGCAAATGTAGGGAAGCTGTGTGTTGGAACTCTGCGGGTGGAGACTATTGGAAGTGGAGGTTGTTTAAGTGGAGTGGGGCTGGCTAGAATTCCTAGAACCATGCAGTCCCTGGTAAGGAAGCATGTGTGACTCCATGATCAGCAGCTGGGAGTGGATCAGGTGCTTACAGTAGGCTAGTCTACGAACAGCAGAAAGGAGAGGGTGGCAGCAGTTAACCATTAGGCTCTCTCTTGGGAAAGGGAGAGGCACACAACTTTCATCTGCTTGTTAATGCAGGCCCACCAGGAGAGAGGAATTCCAAACAGATACTCAGAGGCATCCAACCAAGGTCAGAGGGGAGTCAGAGACAATTGTGGGTTTCAATACTTAGCACAGAATACAATTTTACCTCTCTCTATATGTTGGTGAACTCTCTGGCATGTAAACTCTGGGAGGGTAGAACTTTTTGGCATTCCTAACTATGTGCCTAGTTCAGAACAGTGACTGACATAAAATTTTAAACAAATATATATCAATAAATAACCTCAAATCAATGAATAAAAGAATAATAGTAACAAAGATCCCTGATTTTTTTAGTACTAATGAGGATTGGGAATATTAGAGTTAATATTGTTTTGAAATAAATATCCATCTTTGACTTAGCTACATGACTCCAAATTGCCAATATGTGTAGAAACACAACTAAATGTTTCTTTTAATTCAGTCATATCTTAGTGTCAGCTGAATACAAAGCCTTATTGTTGAGACATATTTTAAGATAATTTTCCTTTTGGTGACAATGAACATCTCAAAATGAGAATTCTATCCAATTCAAGACTTTTCTTTGTTAAGATATATCAAAGTCTAAGTTTTGATTCAGTGTAATTATCAATTATAACTTTCAACCCAGTAATTTTTCCCATTAAGTATGATTGAATTAGGAAACATAAGGAAAGAACTTAAAACATAATAAGAGTGTCACTTGGTAGTTTACTAAGCTTTGGCTCTGATTTGTAGCACAGAGAAATCATTCTGTCTTTATGGATGAAAGGACTGAAACTGACAGAATTCATGAGCATCAAAAAAGTGTGTGTCATGCTTTGAGAAAGGTCAGTTCCTTCATCTAGTTTCTAGTACTTTCAGGAGGTAGGAGATGATCATTTTAAGAATAATATAAATGCTCAGCTCTCTGTTGTTTCAGTACGTGACATAGTTGGAAGTAAAGATACCTCCATTTGATCTGAGATTAGTTACAGGTCCAAACCATCAGACATACATCACTATTCAGTATTAATTACACTTGTAGATTTTTAGCACTTCTACCTTTAGTCAGATGACTTACAGAATCACATGCTGTCAAAACCAAAAATATTGCATTAATGACTGTCATTAGAAGAGTTACGGTATTATAGTTAGCATAACTAATATTAATCTGAGTCTGCCTAGTAAACCACATTTTTTGTTTCTATTCTTTTTTATTCTATTCTTTATACAAATGAAAATGCAATACAAGTGAATTTTAAATCTTATTTGATAATGGTAATGGTAAACTTACAAAATAGATATGAAAAAAAATTTAATGGTTACAATGTTAATCTTACATAAAATGCTAACTGAGAAGATGAAAAGCAAACAATCTCATTGTGAAAAAGTAATGCTGAAACACTTATAAACTTAGCAAAAGCAAAATTTTTACTTAAATTGAGTACTAAAATTGGTATACAAATGAAATGTTCTTTCAAGCATTTTAGAAATTTCTCTTTTGTTATAGCAAATGAGGTGCCTATTATAGAGCTTCTCTTTTGGCATTGTATTAATATGAATCATGATGAAGTCAAGAAAACATAGTAGCTGCAAATGGGAAAATAGGAAATTACTCTATTAGCAAGGATATACTGAGAAAACAATTCAGTAGTGCAATTTCTTATTCTAAATTTTAATCTTGACATAAAAAGTTATCACCTGTCAAAATGCATTTGTGTAATTCAACCTACTTCCCAGCTAAAAGCTTTGTCCAAATCACAATAGCCTTCTATACCTTTTCCTCCTTGATGCTTGTCCCTCTACCATCCATTCTCCAATAGCAGCCTGAGTGATTTTTTTTTTTAAATGTGGTTTGGAATAAGTCACTTTCCTGCTTAAAATTTTGCTGTTAGCCAACTGTCTAATACATGCTTTCTTGTTTATCCAGGTACACTTATGATTACTATGTCTCTGGGGCATATAACCTTTGGTTTTGAAAAATGATGAAAGACCAGCAATTCTCACACTTTTTATGAACTCCACATATATAAAGCTATAAATATTTAGTATTACTTAATTCCATGTGGGATTACCAAATTCCAAATAGGAGTGATAGATTGCTGAGGGAATTTTTGCCTTCTAAGTAATAACAAAAAAAGTCATAAAAAACTATTTATGTTCATTAACTTTACCCAGATTTCTCTGAAGATGCCAAAATATGCCTAGAAGTCACAGGGCAGTTTGTATCGCTAAGGAACAACTTCTCCACTAGCCCTCATTTCTTTTTTTGCCAACTCAAGGATACTTTTCCAGAATTCTTTTCTTTTTCTTCTGCATCATTTTGCATTCTGATGGAGCTTTCTATCACTATACCAACATGCTGTTATTTTTTCTCATGTTATATAAAAATGCTCTTAACACCACTTTTGTGTAATTTATATCAACATTTCTTGGTTTCTTTTTGAAAGAGAATTTCTCAAATTGTTTGTCATTGATTTGCTTCAATTTTCCTGTTCTCATTTTTATGTTTGATTTGCTTCAATTTTCCTATTCTTATTTTCTCTTGAGTCCCCTCCAGTCAGACATTTATTTCCAACATCCCACTGAGTGACTTTTGTCAAAATCACCAAAGATCTTCATGTTGCTAAAGTCGTTTGTCTGTTCTGTGTGCTCTAATTTTGCACTGCTCATCGGTGCATTTCCTACATATGTCTTTGAGAACACCACTCTTCTTTGGTTTTCCTCCTATGTCTCCAATTATTTCTTAGTTGTTTTCTACCCTTATGCACCTTGTCTTAATGCTGTAGTGCCTTAATCTTCTTTTCTTCTCCATTTATATTCACATATTTGGTATTCTCATGGCTTCAAACCACTTAAAGGTTGACAATTTTCAAACTGAGGTTGCCAGCTCAAAATTTTTCCTTGAATTCTAGATTTATGTATCTAATTTCCTAGTAACATCTCTACTTGAGTGAATCATCGATAAGACTTTTCAAATACAAAATGTCCACACATTTTTTCTTCAATCTCTCCACTGGAACTCTTTCTCATCAAATTTTGAGATGTTCTACATTTCCAGTTATTAAAAAAAAAAGACTTGGATTTATTCTTGAAACTTCTCTTTCTCTCACAGTCTATAATCAAATATTTAGAAAACTCCCTTGATTCTATCTTTAAACTATTTCCAGAGTCTAAATACTTTTTACCATGTCTATACTTAACTATCCTTCCTAGTAGTCTCCTTTATTCTATTGCACTGTCTCTACAGTCTATTCTCAACAATAAACAGGGTAATTTTTATAAAATATCATATCGTCATGCAATTTCTCTCCTAAATTACGTGAGTGGTTGTCATTTTCACTAGAATTGAGAACAAAGTCCTTTTAATGGTCTATAAGATCTTATATTTGCAGGTTCCTGATTACCTGTTTAACTTCATTTTGTATATTCCTCCTACCTGTTCATTCTTTGAACCACTTTATCACCCTTGTTTCTCATTGAACATGCCAGGAATTATAGCCTGTGTCCTATCTACTCCATCTGATGAGAACACTCTACTCTCAGTTATCAGACTCTTTTAACATCAAGTTTTAACACAAATGTCAGCTTTCCAAGGAGGCCTATGCAGACAACTCTATTTAAAATTTCAGTCACACTTTCCCCTGTTCCAGCCCTCACAGTCCCTTACCTTGCTCTATTTTTTGGCTTGCACTTATAATCTTGCAATACATTCTGCAGTTTACTTATTCATTATGCTTATTGTTTATTGATATACCTTCCTTCTTTGACCTCCACTAGAATATAAATTGGGTAGAAATCTTAATGTGCTTGGTTCACTGATGAATTCAAGACCCAGGATTATGCTTCACACATGATACATGTTCATTACATATTAAGTGAGGAAATAAATAAATCTTCCTATTGGGAAGGTCAAATCATCATCAAAGATAGAAGAAATAACTAATTGTTAAAAATCAGTGGTTTTGATTTTGATGGTATGAAAAATCATCATCTAACAGATCACAGAAAATTCCACAAAAACACAAATATGTAGACTAACAATAAACCTATAAACAATCAGCATTATTTTTTCTAATCTACATCAGAGGAACTTTACCAACAACAGATGGCCTTTGATACTGAGGCATAAATGGAAGCCAACACTCCAGCCTAATTGGATTTTGAAATTCAGAATATGAACAAATCAAGTCTTTGTGACTATTTTCAATGGTTATTAAAATACATTATTCATATTAATATCATAAATCATACTTGGAATGCATTCTTGACTTACATTATTAGACTTGTGGTTACATAAAGTAACTATTGATTGCTTCAAAATTATTTTCTGAAAATTACTTAACTTGTAGCTTCTAAGCTAATACTTTTTTCAAATTGTGTTCCAAGAAATGTTAACAGGCATTTTATGAAAATGTAGGGTCCAAGCTCAGGTAGGGCTGGAATATACTGAAATAAAGTTTCTTTACCAGGGGACTGCACTGTGGATTTGAATTTCCAAGTTTGGTGGGCAGCATTTTCTAAATTTATTTGATCACAGATCTTTTTTTTTAAAGATTTATTTATTTATGCATACAAGAGCTGGGGTACAGGCCAGAGATGCGGGGTGTGAGAGGATTCACCAGAGACAGAGTGGGGAACAAAACAGGCAGACTGACTGAAGTACACTGCTGAGGGGAGCAGCGGGCAAGGTTTGCCACGCCGTGTGGGTTGCTCCCTGGCTGGCCAGGGATCGAACTCATGCTACAGAGACTGCGGATTGCTTCATGGTGTGGTGCTTAACCCCTTGTGCCACCAGGGAGGACCTGATCACAGAATCTTTTAATAAAGGACCATCTTACATTTTGGGAAATGATGCTTTGCACAAGTGAAAATATGATCAAGTATAAGCTTTATATTTCTGATCGTGTTCATTCAGTATTTACAAGTGATTACTTAGTGACAGAACTTTTATGAGTAGAGATGTTTGTACACATGGATAGAAGAAGTACAAGAGTGAGGTATAAACATTTTTAATCCACTAAGTAGAGAGCTCGGGGGGTAAGGACAGTCAAACTTGGCAGGGAAATGTTAAATAGAGAAAGAAAAGAGGCAAAGGAAAGGATGAAGAGGGGATTGAGAAAAAATAATAATTTATGTTCTTAATTCTTAATCTGCAACCATAACACAGATTTGCAGCAAAAGAGAAAAACCTTGTGGTCACCTGAGTGTTTGTGTCATGTTGAAAATGAACCACAGTGGGGGCTCCTGCTCTATTTTTCATTCCATTTCTTCTTATATTTATATTAAAAAGATTTAAAAAGTGTGTTTTCCATATAACATGAATGCTTTTTTCCCCTATTAAAAAAACAAAAATAGATTCAGGAAATCATACTTTTGTGACATTTCTTACTCTTCATCATTGAAACACAGTGTTCAATATCAGATTTTAAGAACATCCAATTAGCAACATATAAATGACATTATTGAAAAGGCACATGAAATATTGTTTGAAGATAGTAGTAGGAAAAAAGGATATATCATCTGGGGAAAGATGTCAATAAATCTCAATCAGTCATTATTTACATTTATTGGTAAAAAAGTATAAATTTCTACTAACTTTATTTTGATTCAGTGTTGAACAATTCTATTTGGGGGCCACAAAGCTGCACCATACTGAGACATCTTGCAGTTTAAAAATGGTCATTTATCTTAGAATATGTTGTTAAATGGCCTATATATAATTATATACTTTTAATTATCAATTTGTTCAACTAACTTACCCTGTTCCTCAGGATGATCAATTTTAAGGAGGCTTGCTTGAAATTTACGCAGAGAAGTTGTTAGGAATCATTTGAATAAGAACTATATTTGACCAGTTCTGTCTTTTACGGTATCATCTAGTAGTTAATTTCTGTAATTTATCAGGATACTTATTTCATTCTAATATCTATTATTGGATTAATATTTTTACCACTTTAGGTAGATGCTGTTGAGAGATATAGTCAATTGGGTGCTAGTCCCCACAGTGGCTTCTGCAGAGTCAGAACCTGCAATGGAAGGGAGCATTTTTCCAGCCCAGTGGCTTCTGCTGGGTTGGAAACAGCCGACTTGCTTTTAAGGGAGGGAGCATAGCCTATAACCACGACAGCTACTCCCAGCTTAGTTCATTGCTTCTGCCACCTGCCTTCTGGCTTGATGTTGGAAGCAAGAAGCATGCAATTAAGTATGAGGAAATGAAAATAAATGACACCGTTCATTGCACATTACAAAGTCCCTGGCAGAAAGAATGCTGTTTGTAGAGATCCAGTGGCCCTGCAGAAAATGCGCCTCTGTCTGAGAAAATGCTTGGAACTGAGACAGTGACCCAGGACAGTGATGACACCTACTGCTGCTGTAAACCAAATAAATTGCAAAGGCAACTCTACAAATGCCCAGGACATTCACTGCTAAATGATTTGTAGAGAGTCAAAAATTAAATTTGCATACAAGGGACTCAAGACTGAGAAATGCCAACAAGTGACATGTTTCAGGTGAGCTTATAAGGAAAATTCTGTAAAAGGAAATGCTTTTAAAGTAAGTGATGGGTTCATTTTTGAATGTCCAATCATCTGGTGATTGAAATAACAAATATTAAAACCCATTTTATTTTCAAAGTTATTTCTTGAAAAGTTTTTAGGTAAACAGTGCCGAGTTCTCAGCAAGAGAATGTGCAGCACCCTTGGGCTAACTGGACATCAAAGAATGGGTTCAGGAAGGTGGGGGTGATCCATAGGCTGAACAGTCCTACTTCCTTTCCAAGGAAGAGCTGAGAGTGCTACTCTTGGACATAGAGCTCAGAAGAGCTGGCATAGACTCCCAGAAGGCTTCAGTTTCAAACTAAGAATTAATCTAGTTATTAAAAACATCTTTTGGATGTGTATATCATTTCAAGAAGATAATAGAATGACAAATCATTTTACCATACAGATTCAGTACATGCTGCAGAATAACTGAAGGACAACTTATTGTGTGATGTTATAAATCTATCAAATGGGCTGGGGAACTTGTAGAGTATTTAAGAAATTAAGGAATAGTTTTATAGTGAATTCACCCTCACTATATAGAGGAAGCCCAGAGTATGTAGCTCTTTTCATTTGGTAGAAATGCATCACAGGCAGTCAAACGAATAAAAAGCTTTGACCAGTATCCCAATGAAGACCTACATGGGAAATAGTCTTCTATAACTGAAAAAAAGTAAAAGATTAGGATTCAATAGTTACTTAACACTTAAAGTTTTAAACATTTATTGTAATTCAAGCTCCTGATGTCAACATTGCTAATATGAGAGTAACCCCAAAACTTAAGACTAATTTAGCAATTTATTCTAATTCAATTGTTGATGTCAAATTGCTCAGCAAGAGGTGGATGCTGTGATGGCCTGAGATGTGCTGCCTTGAATTCTTCGGTGAAGGATTCATTCCCTCACCTCCTTAGTGCTGCTGAGAGATGCTGAGAGATTTCTCTTCTACCTGGTTTCCTGGCTCAGGACAACTGCCTCTCAGGAGATCATGTATCTTCTCCAATGACTGATCAATGTCAGTATACAAAAGGCCCTTACCCTAATTGAGAGCTAGAGACCTGGAAGAAATGCACTTGGAAAATTGGTGAAAAGGTGGTCTGAAAAAGATATGTGATTGGATCACTACAGAATGGGTGCAAAATGTGAGGATATCTGTGTTCCACAGGATCTTAACAAAGGTGGAAAATGTAATTTATCACCTTTCCCCAGCTCCTCCTGTCACTGCCGAATGGGCTAATGAATAAAGTAGCCACAGTAGCAAGGATGGAAGTTATACATGTGCAAAGCAACATTGATGTCCACTCACCAAGATTAACCTGGCTACAGGCACTGCTGAGTGTCTAATCTGCTAGCAGCAAAGACAAACATGGAGTCTCCAATGTGGCACAATTCCTCGGGGTGATCAGCCAGCTACTTGGCAGTATCATTACATTGGGTAGTTTGGTTGTTGCTGCAATCAGTTCTTACTCTGGATGTGGATTTGTTTTCACTAACTGCAATGCTTCTGCAATACCCACCATTTGTGAACTTGTAGAATGCATTATGTACTTCCACAGTATACCATGAATAATCACTTCCCATCAGGAAACATTCAGAGAAGCAAGGCAATGAGAATGTGCTCAGGACTTCTTGTGATCTTACCGTGATTCTCACCATCTTGCAGCAGCTTGCTTGATACAGTGCTGGAGTAGCCTTTTTTGAGATATAATTGATAATCATTATATAGTTTTAGGTTATTTGAAATTTATTCTCTTGGCTAATTTATTCTCTTGGCTAATTTACATGCAATGCAATGCCAACTTATTTATTTTATGACTGGAAGTTGGTCCCTTTTGACATTCACCTTTTTTCCCCACCTTCTGCTTCTGGCAATTACCAATCTTTGTATCTATAAGCTTGGTTGCTTGTTTTTTTTTTTTTAAGATTTATTTTATTTATGCATGCAAGAACTGGGGTATAGGCCAGAGATGGGGGTGGGGGTGAGAGGATTCACCAGAGACAGAGTGGGGAGCAGAACAGGCAGATTGAATGAAATATACTGCTAAGGGGAGCAGTGGGTGAGATAGGAGAGGTCTGCTGCACTATATGTGAGTTAATTCCCTGGCTGGGAATAGAACTCATGCTGCAGTGGCTGCCAATAGCTTCATTGTGCTGAGACTTAACCCCTTGTGCCACCAGGGAGGCTCACTGGTTGCTTGTTTGTGTTTCCACATAAAATTTAAGTTATATATTATTTATATTCACTGTCTGGCATTTAATTTAACATGATCCCCTCAAAGTTCACCCATATTGCTGTAAATGGCAAGATTTCACTGTTGTGTGGTTGAATACCCTATAGAGAATGTGTGTGTGTATACACACATATATAATATATACATACACATACATATATTCATCTTTATCCATTTATCTATTAATGGACACAAGTTGTTCCATTATTTAGTTATTGTAAATAATGCTATGAACTTGAAATAAAATTTCTAATTAATGTTTTTCTTTTCTTTGGATAAATAACCAGGAATAGAATTGCTGGATAATATGGTAGCTCCATATTTAAATTTTTGAGGAGGCCCTCCCCTGGTGGTGCAGGCCATTGAGGGCCGCGCTGTGAAGCTGTCCGTAGCCTCTGCAGCGCTGGTTCGATCCCAGCCGGGCAGCGAGGTTCCCTCATGGCACGGCAAATACCTCTCCTGTCTTACCCGCTGCTCCCCTCAGCAGACTATTTCGTTAGTCTCCCTGTTCTGTTCCCTGCTCTGTCTCTGGTGAATCCTTTCACCCCACCCCGCATCTGGCCTGTACCTCGGTTCTTGTGTAAATTAATAAATAAATATTTAAAAAAATTTTTTTTGAGGAAAATTCAAACTTTTTTCATAGTGGCTGCACCATGGAGTAGCCTTTTGAAGTTTTGGTTATGACATCAATTAGGCAGCAACACCTTATGCGACTAGTCACTGTCCTCTAGTAGGTGGTATATTACCTAGATCAGCACCCAATATATGATGCTGTTTCTCCCAGAGGTTGAATTGACACAATCAGGAACCAATAAATGAAAACACGAGTGGTTTCTTCACAATAACCCCATGGTATCCGCTAATAAAATTTTCACTTTGCATTCCAGTTCCTTAAAATTCTGCTTGTCTGGAAGTCTTGTTTCCTCTGGGAGAAATGCTCCTACAGGGTATGAAACCATGGTTTTATTAAATTGGAAGATAATACTATCACCTGATTTAGAAGGATTTGTGAAATTCCAAGTTTATTTTCTTTTATGGATACAGGATAGTCTTCTATCTCTTTATTATCTAACCAATATGTTTATTTTTATAACCATATATTTACTTTCAATTTTATTTATTTATACTTTAATTTTATTTGAGTGAGAATACAAGAGTGAGGGAATTTCTTTTTAATCAATTTTTAAGAGAGCAATGCCTTTACTTTTGTAATGTAGCAGCAGCAACATGCCAAGGAATGTCCAAACTTTGAGACAGATGGGCAGCTGTGTTCAAATCCCAGTTCCTTGATTTATTAAGTTGCTTAATTTTTCAGAGACTTAGTTTTTTTAATCTGTCAAACAGGAATAACAATGCCTATCATCCATTTATGTTGTGAGTATGAACCAATTCAATAAGGTAAAACATGTTGTAGACTCAACATAGTAGCTGATGTAACATCAGGAGGGACAGTCCTGATTTATGCTTGCTATCTTGGAATAATTATTTATAATTCTATTAATTAAAACTGTATTGGAAGTTATAATCATTACTAGTAACACTCCTTTTCAATCTCAGAAGTTAGGATTATAAAGTATATGTTTACTTTAATCATTATTGGATGTTAATTTGCATGGCCAATTTCTCATTCCTTATTGAGAAGGTTATTGTAAAATATAAATTAAACCTACTGGTACTCTGGTGAACTCAGGTTTGAGCTAGTAACTGCAACTCCTATGATGAATAAAAAAGATAACTATGTTGAGATTTGTTTGATGTGAGCATGCTCATTGGTGACCTTATTTCAGGAGTTGACTTTGCTCAAGAGAATGATAAAACAGATATCTTCTGTCCCAATAGAATTTTTGAAGAAATCTTAAGACAAATAGAATGTAATCTACCATTTAAACATTATGATGTGAAAATTAAAAAAAAATATTCAGGAGGATTACCATGGCCTCATATTAAAAAACAAACAAACAAACAAACAAACAAAAAAAACTTTTTACATGGAGTTTCTTGTACCTTGATGCACACAGAATATTCTAGTGGGTCAGATCTGCAATGGCTTTCTTACCATGCTACCAAAGTTGGAAAATCAGCTCATGACTCTCTCTATATTCTCTCTAGACACATTTCTTTCTTTCTTTCTTTCCTTTTTTTTGCTAGACAATTTAGAGAAGAATGATCTGTCAGAGTATTTATAGAAGCCATTAGCATGATGAGTGAAGTCTATGGAGAACTGATGACTCCTTAAAATTATGGCCTTAAGAAGAGAAAAGAGAAACTTGTAGGGTGTCTTTTCCAAATAGCAGATTGCTATATTTGGGTGGTCTGAGAATTATGACAAATGTCAAGGACCGAACACTGCACGAAAGCAGCTCATTATAGCATTGCACACAGAATGCCATGTTCAAGGTTGAGTGGCTGATTTTGTTGCAAACACTAATTTTCAGATTATACAATTTGAAATTTTTAATTAGCCATGAATCCTTCTAGGAATAACTTTCCTATACCTTTTTATAATACTGTAAAAATAAGAAAGATTTTGCTTCAGCAACCTAAGAGTTCAAAATAAGGGGTTGGGTGTGATATTGTTTCCTCCTCAAATGTTAATTTGGAAAATTCATGTTTCAGAAGAATTAATGGCCCAATTCTGTGGTCACTCTGCGTTTCTAAATGTCATTAAAGTTAATGAATTCTAAAAATGAAAAGAACAAAGCTGGTCTTTTCAGTTTGACTGAAATGTTGCTGTTTAATAACAGATCCAGTAATTCACTTAAATCTATGGTTGATATACTTTTTAAATGGCTGCTGGATTCACTTACAGCATCTTTATTTGTGGGAATGTGATGTAGACAGTGTGAAGGGTGAAGTAATAAAAATTTATTGTTTGCACTAGACTACTTGCACCCTATATGAGTCATATTTAAGAAAACGTGAAAATCTAGTGAATTGCGAAAAATACAGAATTTGACAACAGAGGCTTTCCACAAAAGATTGCATTTTTTTTTATTTTTTTTGGGGATCCTCACCAGTGGCCAGGGATCAAACTGGTGCTGCAGAGGCTGGGGGCAGCCTCGAAACCCAGTGCTCAACCGCTGCGCCACCACGGGAGGCCCAAAGATTGCATTCTTAAAGATGAAGTCAAAAGTGTGTGCGTGTGTGTGTGTATTTAAAAAGATATGAAATAAATAAAAATATATAAACATAAAAGATACAGGTATGTCCCACTTTTTGCTCCACTTTTGTGAAAGGCCTGCACTAGTACCTGTTTTGATAAACCAAAAGAAATCCAAAGTGGACTTGACTTTTACAACAAAAGGTAAAATGGGAAATAAGTCTTCAGCATCTGTTTTGTCTCCTCTATTCTAAAGGCAGTGGCACAGGCATAACAAGTGACCGCACAAAACTGCTGCCCCAGGAACTTTTACAGGATGAGTATTGATAGTTACAGTCTTGTTTTTACTCTATGTTAATATTAATTTAGGTTTTATGTGTTATTTGTTATAATTTGGTAGGTTATTTTTAGGATCTGAGACAGCTCAAAATTTTTTTCATGTAAATTAGTGGTAAATGCTCCTTTAATTGATGCCATTTTGGTTTATGGAATGTTTCATAGGAATGTTCTACTTTCAAATAGAGAGGGAAATATGTACATTCTATAATGCATAAATGTATATGTATATATATGTTTACATTAGAGCATTACAAGGGACAAAAATAATATAATTCTGCATAATAAATGCAGAATTTCAGATGGAATATTGAAATTCTTGCACCATTTAAGTTTTACATTTCTTTCCTCTATTCAGTAGATAATGTCAAATCATTTTTTTACTGCATTTTGTATGTGTATTTTTCCTCTAATTTCATGAATCTCCAAATCCACGATTTAGAAAATCTCTGGGGGGGCTGTATATTTTCCTCTAAATTTCTGTAGTTCAGATATTTCTATAATTTTCTTAAAGCTTAAAACTTCAGGGAACCACAAGTTTGATTCTATAATCTTTTTCCTTGTAGACTGTTCTGAAATGATACCATATGAAACAAGAGATACATTAGTTAGTGCTCAGATATTAAATATGGGAACATTGAGGTATGGAGAAATCAAGTGTCCAAGATCACATTCAAAGTCTTGGGAACGGAGCTAAATTGTTGTTTCAGTGTCTGATTCTGAACAGGCTTCTCCATGTGGTGCTTTATGTGTTACGTCAACTCCAATACCATTTTATACTTGTCATAATTGTTAAGCACTCTTCCAGAAAATGTACTTTGTTTTACACAAATTTTAATACAGTTCTTTTGATGTAGGATTCAGTGGGTTGGTTTACTGTAGGGCACTAATTTCGCTCACTCTTTCATTTTAGCACTTAATTTCTCCTGTTCTCTACATTCCGAAGGTTACTTTATGCAAGGATATTTTCCTCTACTAAGTAGGAACACTATAGTTTTGATAAAAATTGAGGACAATCATTTCAGTAACTGTCAAGTTTTTAACCTGTCCTTTCCAATTTTATTTTGTGGGTTATAAAATTCATCACCTCATCTCCCTGCATTTAAATGTCCCGATCTATAAATTGAGGCTATTTTTGCCAACATCACAAGTTCTATGTGAAGAATAACATGAACAGTATTGTGAATAACATTCTCAGTATTAAGAAAGACTCCCAAGAAAACCAAGTCACCAATAATTGGAGGGAAAACTCGTTTGTCATAGAGAACTAAGCCATGTGCTCCTGGTGCACACAATATGCACATCCCAAATAAATGGGAATCCAGAAGTAATTTCCTGAATTCATTCTACAATAGCTATTAGTTTAAATTTCATTTCCACTATGCTTCTTCCCCTCCTTTTAAACTGCCTAATGCACCTCAAAGACATCTTTACAGACACATCACCCAAAGCAGTGATAGTGAAGGCAAAGATAAACAGCTGGGACTACATCAAATTAAAGAGCTTCTGCACAGCAAAAGAGACAATAACCAAAACAAAGAGAAACCCCATCGACTGGGAAAAACTTTTTGCACACAACACTAATGATCAAGGACTGATCACAAAAATCTACAAAGAGCTGATGAGACTCAACAAAAACAAAGAAAATAATCCAGTCCAAAAATGGGCAGAAGAGCTAAAAAGAAACTTCTCCAAAGAGGAAATGCAAATGGCCAACAGGCATATGAAAAAATGTTCAACATCACTTGTAATCAGGGAAATGCAAATCAAAACTACCATGAGATACCATCTCACACCAGTGAGAATGGCACATATTAAAAAAACTAGCAACAACAAATGTTGGCGAGGATGTGGAGAAAAAGGAACTCTCCTGCACTGTTGGTGGGAGTGCAAACTGGTCCAACCACTATGGAAAGTTGTGTGGAGATTCCTCAACCTACTAAAGATAAAGCTTCCATATGATCCAGCAATTCCACTCCTAGGTATTTACCCAAAGGACACAGAAACATTAATTCCAAAGGGCACCTGCACCCCTATGTTTATAGCAGCACTATTTACAATAGCCAAGCTCCGGAAACAACCCAAATGCCCAAAAATAGATGACTGGATCAAGAAGATGTGGTACATATACATCATGGAATATTACTCAGCAATCAAAAAAGATAAACTCATGCAATTTGCAGCAACATGGATGGCACTGGAAGGGATCATGCTCAGCGAAATAAGCCAGAAAGAAAAAGAAAAATACCGGATGGTCTCACTCATAGCAGGAATCTAGAAAACTTAAATAAGGGACCAGGAAAAAGAATAACTATAAGAAAGAAAAAATCAAAATCAACAAACACTATGAGCCAGAGACACACTATGGGGGAGTGGGGAAAGGAGGGTTTGGGGTCAAAATAAGGGGGGTGCAATTATATGGGGAATATAAAAATTAAAATAAATAAATAAATAGATAAATAAATAAATAAATAAAATGCTGAAAAAAATAAACTGCCTAATGAGTTTGTTTTAGTTGTTAGATAAATTAATTTAAATTTTTCTTGGGGAGAGTTTCTATTGAACAATGGGTCCTCTGTCACAGTCTGAATGCTGACTTCCATGATTCTGGCTAAATTAGTGAAATTTTTTTACTTCTTAATCTCTCATCCCTAAAATATCAATAATAATGCCCTAATTATACTAAAAATTGGATTGTATATTTGCACAGTGCTTACACTGAGCCTTAAAATTGACAGTGTTGGGCCTCCCTGGTGGTGCAAAGGGTTAAGACAGCACTGTGAAGCTATCTGCAGCCTCTGCAGCACAAGTTCAATCCCCAGCCAGGGAGGTGACCCACATGGTGCAGCCGACCTCGCCTGTATTGCCTGCTGCTCCCCTCAGCAGTGTATTTCACTCAATCTGTTTGTACTGTTTCCCCACCCTGTCTCTGGTGAATCCTCTCACCCCCCACACCTCTGGCCTGTACCCCAGTTCTTGCATGCATAAATAAATAAACCTTTAAAAAGAATTGATGGTGTTTGCTAAATGGCAGTTATTATTACTTTCCTTATTTTAAATGAAGACGAATTTTCTTTTTTTTACAAATTTTATTGATTTGTCACTCTTATGAAACTGTATAATTTTGGGAATACAGCTTTATACCTCAATATGTGCACATGCTTCACTCATCCGCCACTGAAACTCCAGTGCCAATATACTGTCACATTTTTACCTATAACCTTTCTTCTTCCCCTCAATCCTCCTTCCCTTCACCACCATGTTTTTCAGAGTCTATTTCGGTGGTGTTTTACCAGTTCATTTTCTTTGATTACTTATATTCCACAAATAAGTCAAACAATCTGGTAATTGTATTTCACATTCTGACTTATTTTACTGAAATAAAACCACCTCAAAATCCACCCATATTTTCCCAAAAGGCACTATTTCATTTTTTTAAATAGATGAATAACATTCCATTGAATACATACCCCATTTATTTTTTCCCTTTTTTATTAATTTTTTTATTTATATCTTTTACATCATTGTGTATTCCCTGTAAAATTCCTACCACCAGTTCACCCGAGAACCATCACCATAGTCCCTTGTGCTCTTCTCGCCCCTGTCTTGATCCCTTTACCTTCCCCTCCCTCACAGAATGTCTCTGATTTATGGTTGCCTGCTAGTTTTGTTTTACTATTATATTTATTATTATTGTTATTGCTATTTTTTTCCTGATCCCTTATTTGGTATACACTTGTAGTGCCAGGATGGGCACTGAGCAGGATTTCTAGGATCGGAGCAGACCAGATGGGGTAAAGGAGGAGTCTTGGAGCCCTCAGTGGCTTTCTCAGGCTTTTATTGAGCTTTACATGTAGTGTGGCAAACAGGTACACAGCAGGCAGGGGTTTGGGGGGACCAGGAGGCGGGCAGGACTCCTAGCCCCTGGCAAGTCTTCACTCTGGGCTTCTCTCTCTCTCTTCTAGCTTTCTTTCTCCCCTTCTCTTTCCTGTTTCTTCTGCTTCTTCTGATGACTCTCTCAATACTCCTCCCATGGCCCACAGAAGTAAACAAGACAGCTTACAACAATGTACCAACTGAAGGAGCCCCATCAGACAGGGCAATCCTAATGGTGGGAGGGCAGAAAAGCCTGAAAACCATTTATCCTACAACACCACTATTTATTTCCTTGCGCAGTCATTTATCAGTAGACATTTGAGTTGATTCCATGTCTTGGGTACTCTGCGTAATGCTGCTATGAACACAGGAGTACATAAATCATTTTTATTAATGTTTTCATATTCCTTGGATAAATACCAAGAAGTGGTACTGCAGGATCATATCATATATCCATTTTTAATTTTTGAAGGACTCTTTACATGCTTTTCAATAGAGATTGTACCAGTTTACATTTCCCTCAGTAGTAAATGGTTTTCCTTTTTCTCCACCTCCTTTCCAACACTTGCTGTTTCCAGGCTCTTTGACATAGACCATTTTCGCAGGAGTGACACTATTTTTTATTGTGATTTCAATTTTCATTTCCTTTATAATATATGATATTCAAATATGTTTTGATGGACCTGCAAGCCATCTGTATGACTTCTTTGGAGAAGTGACTTGCAGTTTTTTGCCCATCTTTTGATTGCATTGTTGTTGTTGTTGTTGAGTTGTATGAATTCTTTATTTATTCTGGGAATTACCCCCTATTAAATGTTTGAAGTGCAATTGTCTTCCCCAGTCTGTAGGATGCTCTTTTGCACCTGTGGTAGTTTCTTTTGTTGTACAAAAACATTTTAATTTCATAGAATTTCTTTTTCTTTTTCTTTTTCTTTGTTTATTTTTGCTTTTGTTTCTCTTGTCATTGGAGTCCAATCTCCAAATATATCTTTGAGATTGATGGCTAAGTGTATGTAAAGTGTATGTTTTCTTCTGTGTATTTTATGGTTTCGTTTCCTAAATCCAATATTTAATCCATTTTAAATTAATTTTTGTGTATTTCAATTAATAAAGATCAAGTGTCTTTTCTTCTTCTTCTTTTTTTTTTTTTCATGTATGACTGTCCAAGGTTCCAGCACCACTTGTTGAAAGGGTTTCTTTTCCCCATTGTCTGGTCTTGACCCCTGCATCACAGAATAACTGTTCATATTTATGTTTAATTCTGGGCTTTTAATTCTATTCCATTAGTCTGTAGTTCTTTTTTTGCCTGGAGACTATACTGTTTTAATTACTCCCTCTTTGTGGTTTAGTTTGAAGTCAAGGAGTATAATAACTTCACTTGTCTTCTTTTATCTCAGGATTGCTTTGGGTTTTCAGGGTCATTTTTGTTCCATACAAATTTTATAATTGTTTTATTTCTTTGAAAATTGTTATTGGGATTTTGTTAGGTATTGCTAGTATTGAATCTGTAAATTGTTTTAGATAATGTGGCCATTTTAACAATGCTTATTCTTCCAATCCATAAATATGGAATATCTCTCTGTTACATTATATCTTATTTCTTTTGACAGTGCCTTTTACTTTTCAGTGTATAGGTCCTGCACTACCTTTGTTAAGTTTGTTTCCAGGTATTTCATCCTTTATGGTGCAATTGTAAGGGACATTGTTTTCTTAGTTCCTTCCCCCTAGTTCACTGCATACAGAAATGCAATAGATACTTGTATATTGATTTTGTATCCTGTCACTTCACTATATTCATTTGTTTTTTTTAGTAGATTTTTGGTGGAATATTCTGATTTTCTTCTTTTTTTTATTTTATAGAGGCATGTTTATTTATTTGTTTGTTTGTTTTGTTTACACATGCACTGGGTACAGCCAGAAGCACGGGAGGGTGAGAGAATTCACCAGAGCCAGAGCGGGGAGCAGAGCAGGCAGAAGGACCGAAGTACACTGCTGAGGGGAGCAGCGGGAGGCAGGAGAGGTCTGCGCGCCATGTGGGACCCTCCTCCGGTGGCCGGGGAGCAGCTGGGGATCGAACCGGCGCCGCAGAGGCCGCGGGCAGGTTCGCAACCCAGCGCTCAACCGCTGCGCCACCGGGGAGGCCCTGATTTTCTTCTTTATCATCATGTCATCTGCAAATAGTGATAGTTTTACTTCTTTAGCAATTTGGATATTTTATATCTTTTTCTTGTCACAGTAATATTTTCCATAGAAGGTGCTCCGTTTTATAATCTCACCAACATAAAACAAGAATTCAATTCCACTGTTTTTTATTTTATGCTTTTTTTCCCCATAGTAACCATCCTAATAGATGTGAGACAACATATCATTTTGTTTTATATTTGTATTTATCTGATGGTTAGTGATCTTGAACACCATTTTATATGCTTGTTAACTTTTTCATGTCTTTGAAAAATCACCTTTAAATATGATGATATTGCAGAGTTTTCTACTAGGTTTTCTTCTTTACAACTACAATTATTGTATTTTTTTCTTTTATGTTTAAATTTTAAATCTATGTGGAATTGACTTTTGGTTTTGGTGTTAAGAAGGAGCCAAGATTTTTGTACTGTATTTTCTCTATATCATCTTCTGTCTCTTTCTCTGTCTTTACCTATCTCATCTATCTTGTTTTGCCCTATAAATAAATAATTAATTCAGCAATTTCTTCCCCCTACGATGCAATCATCTTTGGCGTAAATCAGTTGACTAGATACATGCGGTTCTGCTTTTTCAGTCTATTTTGTTCCATTGTCCAATTTATCTTCTCTTGAACCAATGTTATACCATCTTAATTGCTATAGATATATAACAGACTTAGATATTTGAGTATAATCTATCAATTTTGTGTTTTTAAAGGCTATCTTGGTTATGTTTGGCCCTTTGCATTTCCATATGAATTTTAATAATTGTGTCACTTCATGCACCCCCTCCACCATGCAGCTAACTGGTATTTACAGTAGCATTCTGTTGAGTCTATAGATTAATTTGGGAAGAGTTACATCTTAAAATATTGTTTTCTAATTTTAAAATGATATAGCTCTGAAATTTTTAAAGGAACTGTAATTCCCTTTAATGTTTTTAAAAATGTATGTTAATGTAGATTTCTAGCACATCTTCACTTAGATTTTATATCTGAGTGATTTTGTTATTATGAATAATGTTTTTAAAACTTCATTTTCTTTTACGACCTTATGTAGATATACAATGGAACTTTTCTGTTGACTTTGTATCTAAAATGTTTGTTGAATTTATTCATTTTTATAGCCATGCACATTTTATATTTATTTAAATATTTAATATTTAAATATTAAATTTAATAATATTTAAATATTAAATATTTATTTAATCTGTAGAGTTATGTGGATTTTTTTCTATATATAACCATGTTGTCTTAATCATGTTGCACATTTCATTATGTTTTGTTTTACTTTTTAATTTTCCTCTTCTGACCCCATTGACTAAGACATCTGGTAAATTGTTGCATAGGAATGATGTCACCTGGTGGTGGTCATTGTTTCCTTCTCAATCTCAGAAAAAAAGTCATGATTCATCCCTTAATGTATTATTTGTTATAGAGATTTTTGTTGTTTTTGGTTTTTGTTTTAGATCATTTTTAATCATCCAGATTAGTTCCCTTCTTTTTCTAATTTGCTCAGGGTGTTTATAATGAGTAAGTGTTGAATCTAATCAAGTATTTTTTGTAGAACCAATCATAAAGTCATATAATTTTTCTTGGTTGTTATATTTCCTCATTAAAATATTTTAATTAGTTATTAATGTTACTTCTGCACATGGTTTAAAAACCAGAATAACTAGGCTAATGGGAAGATAATCTATTTTCTAATTAAGAAAAGTTATGCCTTTTTACAAGGTTAATTTCTGTTCCTATTCTTTTGGCTCATTCATATGTATTTTGGCCTGGGCAATATATTAAGAACTCTATTCTTATCAGTTATACAGAGTAGAATATATCTATATCATGTTGGAATCAGGAAGCTATATATCTCTTGAACTTTAGCTTTACCTTTTATAGACCTTCTGTGTGTTCTACTTCTAGGATTTGGCTTCCACTCCCATTCTTTATACACACACACACACACACTCACAGAGACACACACATGCACCACACCACACACACACAAATTGGCCATTGAGATTTAATCCCAGATTACTTTGCTATGACCTTGATTACCTGCTTTGTTCTTGCTAACTTCTTTTGTTTGAAGTAGGTCTTTGTCCTACTCAGTTCTAATTTGGAAGTTATATCATCATCCTTCAGACTGGCAGTATTAATATAAACAGCTGGCCTTCACCCCCCATAGATAAGACCCTTTATAAATATGTTCCTGAGTATAGCTATGCTTTCTTAGTCATTGCAACTTTGTCACTGACTATTGTTTTTGAGAACCAACTAAACCACTGAGTTGATCACCCTTGTCTTGGTCTTTTCTATACTTTACTTATCCCTATTTTTCTACTTCAGAATTCTTTGTGGTCTTGTGTACTTTTTAGATAAAAATATTAAGTATTTTTTTAAATCAAGACATTAAAGACACACAAACCACTGTGCATACACATGCAAAGAGACAGAGAGAAAAATGTCCTTCCACTGACCAAGGTCATAACAACTCTAGTTCATCTTTACTGATAGAAGAAAGTTGGCTTTATATATGGAAGCATCCAGTCTTTTTATGCAGAAATACATGATCTGAAATTCTTGCTCTGATTTCCCTTTAAATGAGCAAAATGAAGCTCCATGAACAGACTGAAAGAAAATGAGAAAGATGCTGATGGGAGGTTTTTTGCCCTAAAAGGGTCTTTCATTGTAAGTAACACTTTTAGATGTCTCTGAAGAAACACTGTTGGCAAGAAGAAAAGGAAGAGACCTATTCAAAATAGTCTAAGGGGGTAAAAAAGCCAGCCAAGAATACTTTATCTTGCAAAACATCCCTTCTTATCTTAGGGAGAAATAAGGACCTTCTTAGACAGACAAAATCTTTGAGAATTTGCAACCACTAAACATCCCTACTACCAAGAAATAGTAAAAGGAACTTTAGAATTAAAAACAAAGAGAGGAATGAATACAAATAAGTGAATAAGGAATTGAATAGAACCATAAAACTATGAACAAAATGGCAGTAATAAACCCACGTTTCAATAATTATTCTAAATGCAATGGATTGAACTCATTAATAAAAAGACTCAGAGTATCATATTGGATTAGGAAACAGAATCCAACTTTCTGCTGCCTCAAAGAAATGCACCTAAGTTCCAAAGATACATATAGACTGAAAGTAAAGGGTTGAAAAACAATTCTACAAGATAACGGCAACCAAAGGAAAGCATATCAGATAAATAGACTTTCAGCTAAAAAGTGTTACAAGAGACAGGGATGGACAATATATAATGATCAAGAGAAAATACACCAGGAGGACATAACACTTATTAATGTATACACACCAAATGAAGGAGCACCAAAATGCATTAGACAATTACCATTATCTCTGAAAACTACATTGGAGAAAATATATATGTGACAGGAGATTTCAACACTACACTCTCATCAATAGACAGATCAATGAGACAGAAAGACACAAGTGCCCTAAACAAAGAGCTAGACCACATGGGCCTAACAGACATTTAAAGGGCACTGCACTCCCCCCCCCAAAAATAAATATACATTTGTCTAAAGTGCACATTTTCAATTAATCCTAGGGACACACAAACAATCATGATTTCTTGAAAGGAGGATCAAAAAAGAACTGATGATCATTTCCTGGAAATCTTTTAACTTTGACATGATTTTATGATAACTAGAACTACATCATTTCCTTCCTATCCAGATACACTTATGATGGTCTCTCCTTTGTCCTATGAGGCAAAGACAAAACTGACAAGGATTTTAAAGACTCCTCCACAGAGTTATTAGAATTAGGTATTTAATAGCTGCAAGGCCACCCCTCCTAGTTTACATAAGCTATGTCAATTGTAAAAATTTGTAGGTTTACTTTTCTGCCCTATACATAACTCAATTTTGGTTATAATTTACCTTTGTTACTAAGGTTAACAGTCTTTAATGATTTTACAGAGTTATATCTTATTTATCCATGGAAGAACCTGTTTGTGTTAACAAAATTGATGCCACTTTTAAAACCAAGTGAAACTGAGGTATATAGAAATGTCAATATTGGGAGGACTTTTGATTTTATTGCAATTACTTACATGACTGAAACAATGTAGTATTGCAAATTGATTGATTTTCTTTAGAGTTTTTATACAGTTCCTTAGAACTGTTAAAAATTTATATATAGAAAATTTTTGTTAGAGATAATTCTGGTGTATTTATTACCAAAAGAAGAAAAGAGAATGGCTTTATTAATAGGATATGCTTCCTGTGATGTGGTAGGTGTCTTATAAAAGCTAAATAAATAACAAGTAACACCTTATATTTACCTTGCTGCAGGTGAATAAATAAAGTGACAGAGAAATAAATTATTTTTCCTGGTTGCTAAGCACAAAGTCAACCTTCCTTAATAAGGTGATGAAGCAATAGAGCAATACTTTATTTGCTTTTCACCTTCAGTGTAGGAGAATCACATCTGAAGTAAAATCAGTTCTCAACACTAGAATTACAGAAAACATAATATCATTGCTGGTGTTTTAATTCATATATTTATAATGCAATTATTTCTTAGTTCCTAAATATTCATCTGAAAAATACTTTAGGAGAAAATTAGAATACTTTCTGACTAAATTATTAGATTCTAAAGATAAGCTATTTTAAAGCCACAGCCCAGTCATATTATACATATTTGCAAAGCAAGCTGAGATATAATTACATTATTTTCACATTGTTTTACACTTTTTGTGGTATTTGTTGCTAATGTGTTTTGAAATATTTTGTGTTGTGGTAAAATAATATGTGTCATAAAATTTACTACTTACAACATTTTTAAGTGTACCACTCACTGGCATTAAGCACATTCGCATTGTTTTACAACCATCCTTCTGCAGAACTTTCCCATCATCCTAAACTGAAATTCTATATTAATTAAATAATTCATCATTTCCTCCTCCTTCCAGTCTTTCATAAATGTCATTTTAATTTCTGTCTCCATAAATTTGACTAATTAAGTACTTTATATAAGTGGAATTATAAAGTATTTTTTCTCCCATGACTTATTTATTTCACTAACATAACAGATGAATATAAAGGTCATTCCATGTTCTGTATGTGTCAGAATTTGCTTTCTTTTCAAGACTGAATAATATTCCATTATCAGTATATACTACATTTTGTCTATATATTTGTCTGTGGATATACTTATGTTGCTTCCTTCTTTGGGTTGTTGTAAATATGGGTGTATAAATATCTATTTGAATGCCTGCTTTCAGTTCTTTTGAGTATATACTCAGAAATGGAATTGCTAGATCATATGATAATTTCATGTTTAATATTTTTCCAACTTTACTGAAATAGACTTGTGATGTAAAATTGTGTGTATTTAAGGTATATAAGGTATTGATTGCTATACTTACATATTGTGATATTATTACCATCATAAAGTTAGTTAACACTTACACCATATCATGCCCTTATTTATATTTATGGTGAAAATATTTCAGATCTATTCTCTGAACAGTATTCAAGCATGTAATACAGCATTATTAACTACAATCACCATGAGAGCCTGAGAACTTATTCTTCTTATAACTGAAAATCTGCATTTTTTAACAAACATCTTATTTTCCCCAAACTCATGCTGGTAACACCGCTCTACTCTGTTTTTATGAGTTTGAATTTTTTTTTCTTTTTTAGATTTCATATATATGACACTACACAGTATTTATCCTTCTCTAACTTATTTCATTTGGTATGATGCCCTCAGGATTCATCCATGTTGTCTCAAAAGGCAGAATTTCCTTTCTTTTTTAAGATAGAATGAAATTTCATTGCATATCTAAACCACATTTTATTTATTTATTCATCTCTTTTGGGTTATTTCCATTTCTTGACTACTATGACTAGTGCATCAATAAACATGGAGGAATAGTTATTGTTTTTAGACCCTGATTTCATTTCCTTTGAGAGTACACACTTAAAGGGGTTGGTGGATCACATGGTACTTCTATTTTTAATCTCTTTTGGAAACTCTATACTGTTTTCCATAGTGTTTACTACATACACATACACCCCCCCCTACAAATAATATCAAATTTCCTTGTTTTGTTGTTTTGATTTGCATTTTCCTTATGGTTTTGATGTTAAGTACCATTTTATGTACATGTTGTCCATTTGAATCTTTTTGGAAAAAATGTCTATTCTTCTGTTCATTTTTTTTAATTTGTATTTTTTTTGCTAATGAGTTTTATGAGGTCTTTATATATTTTAGATATTCAACACTTTAAATATGTCTTTTGTATTTCTTTGAACAGTGTTTTATAGTTTTCAAGGTATAATTTTTTCACTTCTTTAAGTTTACTTCTAAGTATTGTTATTTTATTTTTTAATTTTTTTAAAGATTTGTTTATTTATTTATTTTTAAAGATTTATTTATTTATTTATACAAGCACTGGGTACAGTCAGAAGTGTGGGAGGGTGAGAGAATTCACCAGAGCCAGAGTGGGGAGCAGAACAGACAGACTGATGAAATACACTGCTGAGGGGAGCAGCTGGCGCGGCAGGAGAGATCTGCATGCCATGTGGGACCCTCGCCTGGTGGTCGGGGATTGAACCTGTGCTGCAGAGGCTGCAGGCAGCTTTGTAGCCCAGCGCTCAATTGCTGCGCCACCAGGGGAGGCCCATAAGTATTGTTATTTTTAATGCTGTTGTAAATGCAATTTTTTCTTTAATTATCTTTTAAGATTGTTTATTGTATATAAATCATGGCTGTATTTTGTGTTGACTTTGTGTTCTATGACTTTGCTTAACATGTTTTCTTTTAACTAACCTTTCTATATTTAGATAGTTGTAGATTCACATACTGAGCAAGAAATTCTACATATTTAATTGACCTCTATCCATTTTCTCCCAGTGATTGCATCCTGCAAAGTGATTGCAATAGTACAACCAAAAATTTCACATTGGTGAAATCCACCCAACTTATTCATATTTAACTTGGTTTGTGTTTCTGCATCTATGCAGTTCTATCATATATGTAAGTTCATGTATCCACCTCCCCAGGAAAAATACAGAACAGTTTCTTTACCCCAAGAATTCTTTCAGTTGTACTTTTATAACCACGGTTATCTCTTTCTTCTCCAAAGCTCATATCAATCACTAATGTGTTCTTCATCTTTGTAATTTTACTATTTCAAGAACACTGTCCCACTGGAATAGTACAATATGTAGTCTTTTGGGTTAGATTTTTTAAATTTTTTTTAAACTTTCACTCAGCATAACTTCCTGGAGATTCATTCAAGAGCTTGTTTGTATCAATAGTTTATTGATTATAATTGCTGAATAATATTCCATAATGTGTTGGTACTAAAGATTATTTAACCGCTCATCAAATGAAAGTCTCTGGATTATTTATAGGCTTTGGATATTATAAATAAAGCTTCTATTAACTTTTCATCTAGTCTTCTTTGTGTGAATATAACTTTTTGTTTTTCTGGGATAAATATCCAACAGTGAAATTGTTGGATTATAGGATAGTTGCATATTTTGATTTAGAAGAAACTGTCAAACTTTGTTCTGAATGATTTGCACCAGTATACATTTTTACCAGAATGTATGAATGACTCAATTTCTTTACATCTTCACTATAATTTTTTTGATTTATTTTATTCTGGTAAATGTGTGGTGGTATCTCATTGTGTTCTTAATTTTCATTTTACCATGGCTAATTAAGCTGACCATTTTTTCTTGTGCCTTTTTTTGCCAGCTGTATACCCTCTTCAGTGAAATGTCTATTCATGCCCTTGGTTCATTTTGACTTCATTTTGCCTTTATAAAAAAATTGAGTTTTGAAAATTATTTTATATTTTGATTATAGTCTTTTGTTAAATGTGTGGCTTGCAAAATTTTTCTCTCAGTCTTTAAATCGTCCTTTGATTTTCTTTACAGGATCTTTGATGAAGTTTGCTTCTTTAATGATATATAAATAAATATGACAATTCCTAAAATTAGCATTGAGCTTAGGTTTCAAATGTATCTTTGCTGAATAACTGGAATGAAGAAGTAAGTGAAAAAGAACTTAGTAAATTTACTTATAATTTGTATTTGTTATATCTGCTGCTAATATCTTGACCATTGTTAGATTTGGTAATAGCATCTCTTAACTTCTTGATATGTTTCACATTGTACAATGTGTTATATAGGAGCTCAGTAGAGGAATATTTATTGTGTGTTAGTGGCCAGAAACTAAATCATGAAAAGGAGCTAACAAAAGTGTAGGATGTGAACAAATAGCGAGGATTAGGAAGGGGTTGGAGTGCAATATTTTAATGCAGTATTTCTCAAAGTGACGCCTATAAATTCCTGAGCAATTCAACACATCATTTGCCCTTTGCATTTGTTAACATGTGCACTAATGGCGCGAAACAATGTTTGGTGCAAAGGAAAAAAATAAGATCGTGATAACAAACTATGCTAAGAATCTGTATTCCGTACCAGCAAGTACTTCCAAAAGCTTTTTTTTAAAGAATTTGTTGATTAAATACTAAACATAATTATTTTTATTAAATCTCAATCATTGAATACATGCTTTTTTTTTACATTCTGCATGAGGAAATAGTAATTATAAATAATGTGCTAGTACTACATAGTGATATGGGATAGTTGTATTCAGGAAAAAGCACTTTTGTTATATTATTCACAAGCAGAATTAACCATTATTTTTTCATGGAGCACCGATTTTTACTTAGCAAAAGAACTTAGTATTTGTCAGATATTTTCTTGAAAATGATCTATGTGGTCTTGGAGTACCTATGCATGTTAATTAAAGGAAACTTTGTGTTCATTTTAATTTTCCAATCCATTTTTGTTTTTCCGATGTTCTTTTAGACAGCTTCTTTCATGTTAAGATTTGAAGTTACTACATCAATACTTTTGGTAACCTCTGTTTACTTTAGATTCAGCCAACAAAGAAGAACTAAAATTAGCTATCAGTGCTTTTCATAAAGATTTCCAACATCATATTCAGTGGGACACAAGGGAATTTAACAATTTGTGTGAAGATTTAAGGGAGTATCAGAAAATATCTATTTTGTAAGCCTATCAATTCTCTGGCCACTCAGTAAATACCCATAGTGATTAGTAAATACTATTTTAATTGTTCAGTTGTTGCCTTTGAGAAGCAAACAGGACTCTTGTCTGTGTCTTGTTAACCATGACATATCCTGAAATTAAGAGTGGGCTCTGCATTGAATTTTTATTTGATATTTCTTTGCAGAGTGAATAGAATGAAGAGGTGAGAGAGGGAATAGAAAATTTACTTCTCATCTGTGTTTGTGATATCTACTATTGATAATTTGGCCAATGATGACACCAAATTTTTTTGGTCAGTCTAGTTAGTAAATAAATACATTTTGACTCAGCATGATATATTTTGGAGGGTGGTGTAGGGTAAATGATTTTCAGGCTTTTCTGCTTTTCTGCCATTAGGATTGCCCTGCTTGACAGCAGCACTTGCATTTTGTTACATTGTTACATTTAGTTGTGTTGTTTACTTCTGTGGGCCATGGCTGCACTATTGATAAATTCCCCAAGAGATGCAGAGGTAGGGGAGAGAACAGGGGAGAGAACGCCAGAGAGCCCAATAAAGAGTGATGGTTCACCAGGAGCTGAGAGGTCTGCCAGCCTCCTGGCCCCCTAGCACCCCTGCCTGATGTGTATCTTGTTGCTGCATTACATGTAAAAAGCTCAATAAAAGCCTGAGAAAGCCACGGAGGGCTCTTGGACTCTCCTTTATCCATCTGCTCAGATCAGAGAGAACCAGCTCTGTGCCTTCCTGGCACTACCGGTGGTTAAAATGTGACCAATAATACTTATTTTATAAGGATGTGATTATATGTACATATATATATATAAACATACACATGCATAAATACATATGCATGGACTTATATGTAGTACTTATCCTATACTCCAAATATAATAACATACTTTTACTATAACTGTCATGAAACTGCAATGAAGAGAAAAGTTATCTCTGCTTTTATAGTCACCTATTTTAGAAATTTCTATTTGAAGCCAATAGGAAATAATAATTTTTTTAAAGATTTATTTATTTATTTTATATAAAACCAGGGTACAGGACAGATGCACAGGAGGGTGAGAGGATTCACCAGAGACAGAGCGGGGAACAGAACAGGCAGACTGACGAAATACACTGCTGAGGGGAGCAGGGGGCAAGACAGGAGAGGTCTGCGGCGCCATGTGGGACCCTCGCAGGCCAGCAGGGATTGAACCGGCTCTACAGACTGCAGACAGCTTCACAGTGCGGCACTCAACCACCTAGGCCACCAGGGGACACCCAATAGGAAATAATTTAAGAGAAAAATCCCCTAACTTGTTTGGGACACCAGTTCTAATTTTTTCATTTCTTTTTTTTTTTTTTTTAATTTATTTATTTATTTATACAAGCACTGGGTAGAGTCAGAAGCACGGGAGGGTGAGAGAATTCACCAGAGCAGGGAGCAGAGCAGGCAGAAGGACCGAAGCACACTGCTTGGGGGAGCAGCGGGCGGCAGGAGAGGTCTGCGCGCCATGTGGGACCCTCCTCCAGTGGCCGGGGAGCAGCCGGGGATCGAACCGGCGCTGCAGAGGCTGCGGGCAGCTTCGCAACCCAGCGCTCAACCGCTGCGCCACCGGGGAGGCCCTTGTCATTTCTTTTATTATTTTTTTTTTGTTTTCTTTACTATCCAAAAGGGCATGTTTATTATAAAAAGGAAAAAAAAGAAAAAGATGCTTATACAGACACAGGGGACAAATTTGTTAAGAGGAGCCTGCATAGATATAGGTGGGCACTCTTGGGACAAGAGCATGTAATTGTGTCATTTCTTAATCAAAACAGTAACAGTGCAAATTTTCATAATCTGAGAAGTCATGCATAGATAATTACAGATACTCTTTGGAATAAGAATTTATATTTTTCACCCTGTGTTGTTTTCTTAGTAGGTAGGACACAAGAACTAGGATCAAGCCCACCAAACATCCAGAACCATGGTGTATCAGACATTATTTAGTAGAACATAATGACCTGAGACATTTTTGGTTCATTTCTGTATCCCTAGAGTTTGCCTCCTAATAGACCTTCAATTCACATTTTTCCAATGAATGATTGCATCACTGTTATTTAAATTTCAATTTTTAATGAACTTTCCTGCACTAATGCTTATAGGTTTTTGTTTCAGAAAACAATGTTCTACAATAGATAATATGAAAAATAGGGGCAGGGTATGTGGGGATGATGGAGGTGGGAGAGAGGTAGCCACATAGAAGTTCATGTAAACAGTAGAAAAATACAAAAAGCATTTTAAAATATATTCTAGCACTTGTGCTAGTCTTATAAAAGTTTGCCTAAATGGTAGTGGTTGCCAGATTTGGGAGGAGGGAGGAATGAAAAAGCAGAGCACAGAGTTTTAGAGCAGCGAAACTACTGTATATAACACAATAGTGGATACATGTCATTACACAGTCATCAGATCCATTGTATGTACAGCATCGAATGAACCCTAACGTAAACTGTGTGCTCTGGGTGATAATGATGTGTCAATATAGGCCCATCAGTTTTAACAAAGATTCCACTCTATAGGATGCTGCTAGTGGGGGAGGTTGCGTGAGTGCGGGCAGGGTGTTTATGGAAACTGCTCAATTTTGTTGTGAACTTAAAATTGCCCTAACAGTTGTGAAGGTAAAACTTCCACAAAACATTATATAAAATAAAACCACTTCCCCTGGAAAATTATTAAACAAATTTTTCTTCTGTTCCATTTTTGGTGTCATGGCTTAATCATTTCAGCTGAAATGGAAAAATTTGTTACTTTTATTTTCCCAGAAATTATAAGTTTCATTTTATAATAAATGCATAAATGGTGTATAAATCCAGTTGTATTAATCCAGTAACAGATATATAAATCCAGTTATGATTTAAATAATGAGTTTGTTCCATAAAAATAATTTAGACCTAGATTGCTCAAGGTATCATACCAAGAGCCCCAACAAATGTAACAATTTTAAACAATAATCTGCATTTGTGGTGGCTTGTTGTTTTCAGAGCAGTCATACGTATATTTTCTTTTTTGTTACTCCCAAGCTTGGACAGTTGACAGAGAGGGTCTTAAAGTCCCATCTGAGGAAATTTTAATCAAATTTTGTATGCATTTAATTTTTTTTTTTATATTTTTGCAAAATAATAAAATTTTAGAATTTAAAAATGAAAATCACCTTTAACCTATCTTAATCAAATAGCTCATTATAAAATGATATCTTTTAGACTTTTTATATCTGAATAATGACTATTGGGTAAAAGGATATATTAGGAGAATTACTTATAAAAGAAGAAAAAGGAATCAAAATTAGATATTAGAAGTAAAACCTATAACTAGTAAATTCAGGGAATGCCACAGTGATCGGCAAGATCTTTTCAAATAACAGAACACAGGATTGAACCTGGCAGAAATGAGAGATGTTTTATATATTTTGGATGTGTGAGAATGAGGGACACTAAGAACACAGTTCTTAAAATAACCACATAGAGTGAAGTCTCTTGAAAGGTTGAACTTTGGGGGCCTCATATTGGTGACTCAGGAGAGAAAAACTTATCCTTCTTAATGATCCCATTACAATCCTCTACCTCCACAAAAGCAGCAAATAGGAAAAAGAGGGGGAGTAATGTATGTAATTAGTTCTGCTTTACAGAGAGCCAGGGACAAGTTTGAGAGGAGTTGGCACTGACAGAGTCTGGCTAAGAAAACAGTGTAGAGGACACAAAGAAAATGAAGGTGTCAGAAGAAAACTTCTAAAGAATGGAAATTTACAGGTCCTGCACCTGTGAGCAGGAGACCACCTGAGAGCCTCAATGGGAAGACAGACAGGAGGGAGGGGATGATGACACTATGTTTTGGGCTGTGAGTGTTAATCTCTAGCAAGTTTTCTGTGTTTTCAGCTAGCCATGTGTTAAATATTTAGCAAGCTATGTCCTTGCGTGTGTGTTCAACAGATACAGGCCCCTGAGCGAGCTATATTTAGTATAAAATGCCCTAAAATGAGCATTTCAAGGTACCTGCTCAGGTGCCTGCTCCCTGTCACTGCAGGGAGCTTTTCTGCTGTCCAACACTAAAACTTTCTAAGACTCACTCTTCATGGTCTGTGTCTTCAATTTTTGTGGACTGAGATAGGAACTTGTCGAAACCCTGCAATAGTACTGCCATCAAATATGGCCTCATGAAGAATGGCTTTTGAGGTAGAGTGTCAAGAGAATTTTGAGAATAACATTGTTTTTTTCTACCAATATTGGTGGCACCACTGTTGACTCTAAGAGTGGGATTGCACTGTCAGACTCTCTCTCCTAGTCTGGCAGAGTGGCCATCTTGGATATGTTGGTTACTGGTAATGAAGAAACTAGAAGTCTGTTTCTCCAATAGATGAATCTGTTATAGGGTAGGGAGAGGGGCACCCCAGAACCCCAACCCTGCTCATTCTATATAGGTTCTGCCATCTACTGCATTAAAACAAAACATACTCTAGTACATAAGACCTTCAATGGAAAGGAACTTTAATACAATTAGTATGCAACAAAGAAAAGACAAAAAGTATAGTTTCCAAATCAAGCACCTGAAATTACCTATCCCCTCATGGGTAAATCCCCAGCCAAACAGGGTTGGCCGAAAGCAGGGCCTCTAAAGCCTGAAAGCCTGCCACAGGTCTAAAGTACTGTCAGTGGGGACCATAGGAAAGAGCAAAAGGAGACAGACAAGTCTGGAAGGAAAAGAACAAAATCAGCTGCTCCATGTGCCTCCTCCAGGTCTCCTTCAGGCTCTCCATCCTTCTTCCTTTCTCTAGTCTCCTCTCCAGCTTCTCCCTTCCTGCTCAGCTCCACCCTCCCTTGCATAGGGCAGGGAATTTGAAACCTTCCTTTACCGTGGGGATCACACGATTACAGATATGTCTTGTTCCTCAATGGTAGTCAGGAAGTTAGGCCCACCCAGAGTGCCTACTACAATAAGACCCAATTGCATGTGTCATAATATTTGTAATTGTAGAATAAGTGTGATTTTTTTTTTGTTTTTATTTTGCTTTACTTGAGATTATAACAGGATGAGTGTGAGCTATTTTATAATTATTATTTCAAATTACTGTATTATATAGAACATATCATTCTGCAGTCTTATTTTTGGACATTTGGGAGGCATCTAATTTATATTTTATAATTTACGTTATTGTGATGTAGTGAATTATAAGAAACAAATATTTGGTCTGTGCCCCTACTTTTGGCACAGTGCCCTTAAACCTTTGGAGAGCCCTAAGAGTTGAGATAAGGTGTCTTTTGTTATGTTAATGAGGAGACTTTTGGGAAATCCTTAGATTCAGGATGGTTCTTAGGGGAACCAACCATGGGACTGGAGGGTTGGAACTTTCAGTTCTGTGATTAGCAGGTAGACTGAGGGGCACCCTGAGACTTGCACAATCTAAATAGCTTCTGCCATCTGCCACATAAAAACTAAACATACTCTTCGTGTGTAAGACCTCCAATAGAAAAGAACTTTGCTAGAATAAGTATGCATTAAAAAAAAAAAAAGAACCATAGTTTCCAATTAAACACCAATGTAACATATCCTGTCGTGGTAAATGCCCAGCCAAATAGGGTTGGCCCTGTTAGGGGGAAAGGATGTCCTGAACTAATTCCATACAACTTTGTGGACTCCACCCCCACTCTAGACCAAAGCCATCAAGACACTGGAAATGACAAATTCCATCATCACCAAAGGGAGGGTCACTGGGACCTGAGGGTGGAGTTGAGAAGCCAGGTTTGGTATAAAATCAGACACGTGGGCCTTGGGGCTCTTTCTTGGCTTCACGGATCTTGGCTCGCTGCCAGCTCTCAGCATGCCATTGGGATTCCAAGTCGGTGGTGCAGGTAGGACACATTTAAGACTTTATCTCCCTCTTTTCTCCCTGAGTTGTACATTTCCTCATTTCCCCTTTCCTTGTAAATAAACCTTTTATGAACCTTTTGTGTGCGCCGCAGTTGAGTATTAAGTTCCTTTTAGCGTGCTGTTGAGGACCCACAGTCAGGCAATCCGTTTTATATTGGGGTTGCCCTGTAACAGCCCAAAGCAGAGCTACTGAGGCTAGTCTAAGGCACCATCTGGTGGAGAATGATGAGGTTTTTGGAGTGCTGGGTCCTTGGGTTCATTCTGGGAAAGGTTTCACCAGAGCTCCAGTTTTGGTGGCACGCAGTGAGTTTCTCCACAAGACAGAGACAGTAGTTCTATTTGAAGGGCAGGTTTATTAGAAAAAGGATAGGATAGTAAAAAACACTTGCATGGACACAAGGAAGCAGGAAGAGCTGCCCCGAAAGGGACAGGTTTGCTGAGAGATGCCTGCATGGTTTCAGGTGGGTGGCCTTGAGGAGAGCTGCCCTGCTGAGGGAGGTCAGTGAAGAGAAATCCCAGCATGGTACAGGACATGGATAGCCAGAAAGCTGCTGCCCTGCTGTAGTGCCAGGAATGGGCACAGTGCAGATTATCTATGATCCAGGAAGACCAGGTAAAGGAGAGTCCTGGAGCCCTTGGTGGCTTACTCAGGCTTTTATTGAGCTTCACATGTAGTGTGGCAAACAGGTACACGGTAGGCAGGGGTGCCGGGGGCCAGGAAGCCAGCAGGCCTCCAAGCCCCCAGCAAGTCTTCACTCTGGCCTTCTCTGGCCTTCTTCTCCCCCTCTCTCTCCTACCTTTTCTCCTGTTTCTGCTTCTCTCCTCTCCTGCTTCTGCTTCTCTTGGTGACTATCTCAATACTCCTCCCATGGCCCACAGAAGTAAACAAGACAGCTTGCAACAATATAACAACTGGGGTGCCCCATCAGGCAGGGCAATACTAATGGTGGGAGAGCAGAAAAGCCTGAAAAACAATCTCGCCTATGCCTACAGAAGGAGAGAGTTAGTAAAAAGAGGCACCTGCAGTCATAGGTGGGCAGTGGGAGTGCTGCCTGGGCTTGTGCAGAAACTGCACTGATATAGTCCTCTTCTGTTTGGGAGGGCTCACTCCTGGACCAGTGGCCTGTTTGTTGCTGATTTTGGATAACCAGGCAAAACCAGGAAGGGACTGGAGATTCTAGGGTGGGTCCAATTTCCATATCTTTACCCTCAGGCTTGTGCTCTACTCCCTATAGCAGTCTGATCCTGCTTGGGTCTTATGCCTTGTGATAGGGCATGGTGCCTAAGGGTCACGACCTCTACGACTAGTTTAATGATCATGTTATTTCCCTCTACCCCCACCTCCTTGTGAGTCAGATTCTGGTCTTGGGGCACCTCCTTTCCAGTCTTTCTATTCTTGTCCTCCATCAGAGAACAATAGGAAAGGGGCAGAAGGAGCCAGCCAAGTCTGGAAGGAGAAGAGTAAAATCAAACTGATGTAGGAAAAGAATAGAAAAACTGGAAAGGAGAAACAAGGTCATAAACATAACTCACACAAGGAGGTAAGGGTAGAAGGGATTAGCATAATCCATTAACCCAGTTATAGAAACCAAGACCCTTAGGCATCAACACTATCAAGGGGTGAACACCCAGAAATTATCAGACTGCTATAGAGAGTGTCAATGGCACAAACCACCCACCTACAAAGATGAGCCCGTCCCTGAAGATGATAAAAACCTAATGCAGCCCCCACAACCAGGCAGCACTCATCTGCCCACCTATGACTATGCAGGTGCTTCCTTTCACCAACTCTCTCCTGCAGGGCAGCAGCTTCCTGCCTGCCCATGACCTGTATCTGCCGGGTCTTCTCCTTACTGACCTCCCTCAGCGGAGGCTGCTCTCCTCAAGGCCGCCTGCCTGCAACCATGCAGGCGTCTCTCAGCAAACCTGACCCTTCTGGGGCAGCTCTTCCTCCCGCTTATGTCTATGCAAGTGTCTTTTATTCTTCTATCCCTTTTCTAATAAACCTGTTTCTTAAATCAAACTACCGTCTCTGTCTCGTGGAGACATTCACCTGGGAAACTCGCCGTGTGCCACTGAAACGGGAGCTCTGGTGACACCTTTCTCAGAGTGAACCCAAGGACCCCACACTCCAAACCCACAAACTCCAAGAAACCATCATATGGCGCCCAATGTGGGGCTCTTCACGTCATCTGGTGCCAACAAAACTATAAGTCAATATAAAGGCTGCCATAGTCAGGCTCCCCACAGGTCTCTCACCCACATCTTTGTCTCTTTCAAGTGTTTCTTTCCATGTCCCCCAAGTCCATGGTACAAGTCCAAGGCAGAGAAGAAAGTGTGGCCCCATGTGCCGCCTCCAGGCTTCTGTTTCTCACCCTTCCTCACTCCTTGCTCCCTTCCTTAGGCAGGGCAAGGATCATTAAGCTTTTTAGGTTTACACTGTTCCAGTACCCCCTGACTTTTAGGGAGAGAGAGCTTGGAGATTGCCTAGTGGTAGTCAATTGCCAGTTATTGGCAAGGACTAATGATTTATCAGTCATGCCTTTGTAAACCCCCAAAAAGTTTTTGAAGAGCTTCTGGATTAGTAAACATGAGGTGATTTAGAGAAGGTAGAGTGCTCAAAGAAATTACAGAAGCTCCCCATCCTTTCCCCACACCTTGTCCCTTGTATCTTTTCCATCAGACCACAATCTAGTAAGGAAAATGTTTTTCTGCATTCTCAAAGCCACTCTCACAAATTAAACAAATACAGTGTTGGGTGTTGCAGAATCATTACTAAGGTTAAAAAAAAAAAAGTCCCCACTCCTTGCCCAGTAGGCAAGTTTGGATGGCTTGAGTAGATAAAGGCAATCAGGGGTTGCCATAGTAACCAGGCCTTAGACAGCCACCTGGATCTGGACTCACAGAGCTCCAGGAATGTGGAAGCAGAGCATTTTGTGTCAAAGGTCAACCCCTAAAGCCAGACATCCCAGCAGATATCTGATACAAACTAGCAACCCAAGAATAAGAGAACCTCAAGTCATTCTCTGCCCCCAGATGACCTCTCCCTTTGTGGCAGGGTAGTCCCCAGGGAAAGGGGAGGTTCCAGGTTCCCTGCTCCACCCTGGGGAAGGGTGGGGCTGGGCAGGGAAGTAAAGCTTGAAAATACTGGGAGTAGAAGGATGATGGAAAAGCCGGAGGGGGAAGCTGAAGAAGAGGAAGAAGCAGTGGGGAGAGAGTTGGAAATAGAAAACTTGAAGAGGCACATGGAGCAGAAAGACATGAAGAAGCCCCACCTTAGACTTGCACCAGGGACGTGGGGCACATGGAAAGAGACACTAGTGTTGGGGTTTTGTGGAGTTGCGAGCCCTTGGGTTCACTCACCAGAACTTCCGTTTCAGCAGCACATGGCGAGTTTCTCCATGAGACAGAGACATTAGTTATATTTAAAGGGCAGGTTTATTAGGGAAAGGGAAAGGAACAGGTTTTGCTGAGAAAGGCCTGCATGGTTCCAGGTGGCCTTGACAGGTCACTGGCAGGCATGAAGCTGCTGCCCTGCAGAGGGAAAGAGTTGGTGAATAGAAGCACCTGCATAGTCACAGGTGGGCAGTGGGAGTGCTGCCCCAGCCTGTGCAGAGACTGAACTGATATAGTCCCCTTCTGTTTGGGAGGAGTCACTCTTCCCTTGCTGATTTGGGTCTCATGCCTTGTGATAGTGCACTGGTGCCTGAGGGTCACAGTTGGGTTAATGGTCATGTTATTTCCCTTGACTCCCACCTCCTTGTGAGTCAGGTTCTGGTCTTGGGGCACCTCCTTTCCAGTCTTTCTATTCTTGTCCTCCATCAGTAGGAAGAGACAGAGACATGAGAAAGAGTCCTGCAGGAAGGCTGATGATGGCAGCCTTGATTTTTATTTTGTTGTTTTCCTTCTAGATTTGTCTGGCCCTTTCTGTCCCTTAACATGGGTGCCCTCCTGGAAGCTGCCTTAGGCTATGACAAGCTTTTGGGCCTCAGTGACCCCACTTTGGGCCAAACCAGTTTGGCTGTGTTGTAGAGCAACCCCGATACAAAACGGGGTGCCTGACTGTGGGTCCTCACCCGCGCGCTTAAAAGGACTTATCAATGCTCTACTGCAGGCACACGTGAAAGGTTAATAAAAGGTTTATTTACAAGGGAAGGGGAAATGAGGAAATGTACAGCTCAGGAAGAAAAGTGGGAGATAAAGTTTTAAGTGAGTCCTACCCAATCCGCCGATCAGGAATCCCAAAATGGCGCTCTGAGAGCTGGCCACAAGCCAGGAGCCGTGAAGCAGGAAGGCGAGCAATAGCGAGCCAGCCCAAGGCCCACGTGTTTGGTTTTTATATCCAACCTGGCTGCCCAACTCCACCCTCAGGTCCCAGCCACCCTCCCTTTGGTGGTGACGGGATTTGTCTTTCCCAATGTCTTGATGTCTTTAGTCTGGAGTGGGGGTGGGGTCCACAAAGCCTGTATGGGATTAGCTCAGGACATCACTTCCCCCTAACAGCTGGGCATTTACCCAGGAGGGGATGGGTAACTTTGGGTGTTCATTTAGAAACTGTTGTGACTATATTCTTTCTCTTCTCTCTATAGCATGCTAATTGTCTCTTTATTGAACATTAATTTATGAAAGTTATTTTCTATTGAAGATTTTATGCACTAAGAGTATGTATGTTTTGTCTTTTCTTTTTTTAAAGATTTATTTATTTATGCATACAAGAACTGGGGTACAGGCCAGAGGTGTGGGGGGTGAGAGAATTCACCAGAGACATAGTGGGGAGCAGAACAGGCAGATTGACCGAAATACACTGCTGAGGGGAGCAGTGGGTGAATCAGGAGAGGTCTGCTGCCCCATGTGGGTAGCTCCCTGGCCAGAGATAGAACTCTTGCTGTAGTGGCTGTGGACGGCTTCATAGGTTCTGTCTTGCACCACCAGGGAGGCCAGAGTATGTTTTGTCTTGATATGGCGGATGGCAGAACCCATTTAGAGCAGACAGGTTTGGGGGCCACAAGGTGTCCCTCAGTCTGCCTGCTAACACCTTCTCCCCCATGGCTCCTCAGCAGTGTATTTCAACAAATCTCCTTTTTTCTGTTTTCCACTCTGATGAATTTTTTCACCCTGGAGCCTCTGGCCTACACTCTGATTTCTTCCATACCATAATAGGGTCATTGGAACCTGTAGTCTCAGAAGCACAATTAACATCCTGTTCTTACAACTGGCCTCAGAAGTGGAGATGGGGACAATTTTGTGGCGTTGACCCCATGTAGACTTTAGGTATGTGGTAACATTTTGTGGCAGTGACTTACAGTAGATACTATAGGAATTGAGCTAAGTTCTAGGACACATCTCTAGTAGGCCACAGCCTTGTCAAAAGCATATTTAGAATATCAGTATTTATGGTCAACCACTCAGACATTATTGTGATTTAACAAGGAGATTTCAGCTATCAATAAGCACTCTGGATCATTTAAAGTCCCATGTCACAAACTCCTACCAATCTGGATATCAGAAAAAGGCTGAAGATTCCCAAGGAAGAGCTGATTAGGTATTTTTTTTTTTTCCTGTTTCATTTCCTCATCACATAGGGCCACATTTTATCCTATTGGAACCAAGAAATATAGCAGAGTTTTTCAGATTCAATGACCTCTTGTCCCTTGGAGCCAAGAACATCCTTTCTTGGTGTCAAGGTCAATGACTGAGGGAAGACATACAGATTGGAAAACTATTGAAAAAGGTAGAAGAAAGATTGCAGACATTTCTTACAGAATTCTATATCTTGTTGAAGTTGTGGGCTATGGAGTTCCTGTCAAAGTACAGATCTAGAATCATCTCATCAGGCACGCTCTTTCTACAAGAGTTTTATAGACAACAAGTATAAAACTTAATAAGAAGCATATAAAACAATGTTACAAAGTCGAATATATGACAGTATTAAACCAAAAGTCAAAATCAAAGGCAGCTGACTAATTATAGCAAATGAACAAGGGTTGATTTGAGCAACTTGTTATAACTGACACATTTATTTTTCAATTTTTACATAATCAAATTTCTACTTTATCAGAGACATTTGTTCTTTTATAATGGATGAAATTTGTTATCCCACAAATACCTTCTCACTCAGCACACAGATGATCAAAGGTTATGCAATTATTCAAGACTATTTTATCCCATGCATTTTAAGCAGTTGCTGCTGAAATGAAACTTACTTTGACTGTTGAATTGGTTAGCTCTCCTAAGATAAAGTAAATGCTACCTATCTTACCACATTAATCAGGAAAGCATTGTCCACCCATGTAAAAGGGTGAGATAATGAGGCAAGAAGCAGCAATGAGCAAAAATTCTACAGGTCTGATTTGGTCAGTTTAAGAAGACTGTTTTTTCAGATGTCATCTACTTCAAATTTCTAGAAATCTTTATTTACAGATCACTAGATGATGTGAAGGTCTAGTCAGAAAATAGTGCTTTCTTCAGATATGTCACATGAACTTAAGAATCTATTCCATGAAGCTTGGCTGCACATGGGTTAGTTGTCTTTCCGAGTAAATATCGCCAGGTGGTGAACTATGCTGTTTAAGACCTTTATCTGTTTATGTAAAGGATTGCTTCACCAAACAGCTATTTCGATAGAAATAATTGGGCCTTACAATGTGAATGTATATTTCATTTAATCAATAGAAGCATGATATAGGTGCTGTGTGTCTCACAGGGTGAAGGTTGATGAGTTATTAAGGTTTGAATCAGACTTAAAATGACCAAAGGCAGTGCTTTAGGCTAAACTATTTGGTGAGCTAAACTTTTGGTCAAATGAGTTTTAATAGTGCCATTGGTTGCAACTGACTAAACCAGATACCTTAAGATGGTTGATGGAGTGAAGTCGTTGCAAAACTACATAAATCTGTTAGAGCACCTGGCCAGTAAAATAGGTTCCCTGATCATTCTGAAGTGCAAGAGGAGTTCATCAGATAAGTATGATCTTCTCTAAAAAGACTGGCCACAGAAGAGGCACTCACTTGTTTACATAGGAAAGCCTCAGTCCTCTAAGAAAACATACAGAGCATAACAAAAACATATTTAATCATTAGATGGGGGTGACTGGATAGTGGGTCTGCTGTGGCCTGTTTGGCCACCATTTTTGTTACCTATAGCTCTGCGTTCCTATATAAGTCAATCAGTTATTGGAGCCCAAACCTACAAGGTAACTTTCAAATCAATCAAGAGCAGAAAGCTTCGTCACCCAGGGAATGGTATGCATCCTGAGGTATGACAGACCTCCTGAGGGGCTGTTGACTGGCAAGGGACCTCAGAAGCTGATGAGTGGAACACCTTGATAAGATTGAAACCATGGCTGGGAATCTAGGGCTTGATTTTAATCACAATACTGACTCATCAAGCAGATGAGAAATGCCTGGGGTACAGACTCACAACTCCTGAAACTATAGATAATGGAGCACATTTTCTAGTTTCACCCTTCCCTTTTGTCTTTGTCCTTCCCCACACAACTGATGCTTTGAGTATTTAAGACTAAAAAAGCCAGGGTCTTGCTCTTTAGCAGCATCCTGCATTGTGTACCCTGCTCCACGACTTGCATTTCTTTCTTTCTTTTTTTTTTTTTTTAAGACTTATCTATTCATGCATACAAGAATCAGGGTACAGGCCAGATGTGTGGGAGGGTGAGAGGATTCACCAGAGACAGAGTGGGGAGCAGAACAGGTGGATTGACTGAAATACACTGCTGAAGGGAGCAGCGGGCGAGGCAGGAGAGGTCTGCCAAGCCTTGTGGGTTGCTCCCCTGCTGGCCGGGATCCAATCCGCGCTGCATGAGGCTGCAGACAGCTTCACAGTGCTGAGCTCAACCACCTGCACCATCAGGGAGACCCTCACAACTCCCATTTCTTTATCAGCATAGTGTTGTTGACACCACACTGGATGAAAGCCTTTCAGTGGCATATTGGTGATTTGAAATGTCCAGGGGTGATGCTATTTTTTTCTTTGTAGACCAATGGTTCAAAGTATGTCCAGTGGTTAGGAGCAGAAATTTTAGACTCCAGTAGGACTGGGTTTTTATGTGTCCAAACCAGGTTTCTTTTGCTGTGACACCAACAATTATTAAATTTCCAATCCTACTTTCCCTCCCGGGAGTCAATTGTTGGGTCTCTCTGGACAGTTCCTTTAGTTTATTGCTGGAGAAACTATCCCTTTGGACTCTTATAGAAGTTTGGCTGTTATTGGTTCCTTTAAAAGCAGCATTCTTTATAGAAATATCAGTAACGCAATTTCCCATAAAGGTAGTTTTAAATTTTGTCTCCATGTGAAGTAAGGAAGTCATATTGCTTCCACAACAAATCCTGAGCTACTCTGAAAGCATATCTACTATAATATAAATGTTGGCAGTTTGTCCTTTGCTAGGGTACATAACCACAAGAGCATGCATTATTTGACTTCTTTTTTTAAAGATTTATTTATTCACGCATACAAGAACTGGGGTATAGGCCAGAGGTACAGGGGGAGAGGATTCATCAGAGATAGAATGGGTTGCTGAACAGGTGGATCTACTGAGATACACTGCTGAGGGGAGCAGCAGGTGAGACAAGGGATCAAACTCGTGCGGCAATGGCTGCAGACAGCCTCACAGTACTGTGCTCAACCCCTTGTGTCACCAGGGGGCGGCCCTTATTGACTTCTTGGACTACAGTAGCTAAAGAAAATGGCATTGCTTCAGTTACATCATAGGGTGTAGATAGTGCATCTCCAGCTCAGTATTTACCATTTTCACCTTGGTACAACTCATCAGTGAACATTGAGATGTCAGCATTACCCAAAGTTTCTTGCAGATCATAGAAAGGGTTCAGGAGCTGTCTGGCAGTCATACAGAACTGCATTAGTAACAGCAGAGAAAAGAGTAAAAGCTTTTCTTTTTTAAAAAAATATTTATTTATTTATGCATACAAGAGCTGGGGTACAGGCCAGAGATACAGGGGGTGAGAGGATTCACCAGAGACAGAGTGGGGAACAGAACAGGCTGACTAACTGAAATACACGGCTGAGGGGAGTAGCAGGCGAGACATGTGGGTAGCTCCTGGCTGGCCGGGTATTGAACTTGTGCTGTAGAGGCTGCGGATTGCTTCATAGTGTGGTGCCACCAGGGAGGCCCAAGAGTAAAAGCTTTTAGGAGAACTCCAACTATGTGAGCTACAAAAGTGGTTAAAATGAGATAGTGTTACAGAGCAGGGTGAAGGGCACCCTAGGATCCCAAATCTGCCTACTATAAATGGTCTCTGCCATCTGCCGCATCAAGACAAAACATACTCTAGAGCCTTCAATTGAAAAGACCTTTAAGATAATCAGTGTCCAATAAAGAGAGGACGAAGAATAGTTTTCACATGAAACACACAAACTTAACCATCCCTTTGTGGATAAATACCCACTGAAACAGGGTTAGCCCAAAGAAGGACTGCTGCGGCCCAAAACCTTGCCACAAGGCACCGTCTAGTCGGGCCCCATAGGAAAGGGGCAGAAGGAGCCACACAAGTCTCAAAGTGTTACAGGACAGGGAGAGGGCATCCCCAAACCCCCAAACCTGCCCACTCTAAATAGGCTCTGCTATCTGTTGTATCAAGAGAAAGCATAATCCAGTCCATAAGACCTTCAATGGAAAGGAACTTTAATATAATTAGTGTGCAACAAAGAAAAGACAGAATAACAGTTTTCAAATAAAGCACCCAAAGTTACCTGTCCCTTCATGGGTAAATGCCCAGGCAAACAGTGTTGGCCCAAAGCAGGGCCTCTGAGTCTGGAAAGCCTGCCACAAGTCTAAAGCACCTTCCGGTGGGGACCCATAGAAAAGGAGGATAAGGGGACAGATAAGTTTGTAAGGAAAAGAACAAAATTAAAAATCAAGATAAATACTGCCATTTTAAACCTCCCCATGGTCCTCTCACCCACATCTGTTTCAACTAGTTCAGGACCAAAAAGCAACTGCAGCTTCTTCATATGTCTCTCTGCTCCTTGTGCCTCCTGGTCTCCTTGCTCTTCATATTTCTCCCTTCCTTCCCCAGTCTCCTTCCAGCTTCTTCTCATCCCTGTTCAGCTCCATCCCCCTTTGGGTGGGGCAGGGACCTGGAACCTCCCCTTTTCCTGGGGGCCACCCTGTTACAGACGAAAAAGAACAAAATCAAAATAAAGATAAAGGCTGCTGTTGTTAACCACCCACGGTCTTTCACCCATGTCTGTTTCAAGTGTTTCCTTCCCTGTCTCCCAAGTCCCTGGTAGTGGCACAAAGCTGAGAAGCAAGAGTAGATTGTTTATGTGTTTCTTGTACCATGTGCCTCCTCTAAGCCATCTTCAGCTCTCCATCTGCTCTCTGACTTTTTCCTTCCTCTCTCTTTCTCTAGCTTCTATACCCTGCCCAGCTCCACTCTTCCCTAGGGTGGGGTAGGAAACTGGTACCTTCCTTTTCCCTCAGGATTACCCTTTGCAACTGGAAATCATGATTTCCTCAGTGATCTTAACCAAAAGGGTAGTGACAACAATGACTCTAAGGCAAGGAGGGTATCTTCATGTCACAGGATCAATTTTTGGTTATAATGCCCTATGGATTGATGTTGGTCCCCACCCTTTTCTTCCTTTTATTTTTAAAGATTTATTTATGCATACAAGAACCTGGGTAGAAGCCAGAGGTGTGGGTGTGAGAGGAGTCACCAGAGACAGAGTGGGGAGCAGAACAGGAGGATTGACTGAAATATACTGCTGAGGGGAGCAGCAGGCAAGGCAGGAGAGCTCTGCTGCACCATGTGGGTCACCTCCCTGGATGGGGATCGAATTTGTGCTGCAGTGGTTGCAGATAACTTATAGTGCTGTGACTTAACCTCTTGGGTCACCAGGGAGGCCCCACCTTCTTTTTAATATACAAAAGAGGAGAAAGGAATCTGATAATTGGAATTTCCAAGGGCAGGAGGGCTTTTGCAACTCTCCCTTAAGGCCTTTAACTGTAATCTTCTATTACAGGTTTTATGCCTTGAAAATCTTAATATAGGATATTGATTAATTCTGGGGAGAGGTTTACAAGGATCTGTTTAAATCTTAATGGGAGGTGCAATATGAATTTTACAATATCAGTAAACACATTAGTCCATAAAGATGATGGTATCTGATTCAATAGAATCCAATTTTAACTGTGTAATCTCTATCAGGAGGGGAAGTTCCATGTTTCCTGCCCCAACTAGCGAAGGGTGGAGTTGAGCATGGAGAAGAGTCTTAGAAGACATGTAGGAGATATGCGGAACATAGACATCTGAAGGAGGGCATGTTTGCTTCTTGGCTTTGGACTTGCACCAGGGACTTGGGGGACATAGAAAGAGACACTTGGTAGAGATGTGAGTGAGAGACCTGTGGGGAGGCTGACAATGGCAGCCTTTGTCTTGAATTGTATTTCAATTTTGCTATTTTCCATCTAGACTTGCCAGGTCCTTTATACTTCTTTCTTATAGTTGCCCAGAAGAAAGTGTCTTAGACTTGTGGTAAGTGTTTGGGTCTCAGTGGCTCCATTTTGGGCCAACCCTGTTTGACTGGACATTTACCCATGAAAAAATGGCAAATTTTAGGTGTTTTACTAGAAAACTAATATCCTTTCCTCTCTTCTCTTTCTATGCAAACTACTAATTAAAGTTCTTTCATGCTAATAGAACACTTTGTCTTTATGTGATGGATGGCAGAACACATTTAGGGCATGCAGGTTTTGGGGTTCCAGGGTACCTCTCAATCTTCCCACTTACAAAATGATCAGTGTCTCCAGAATCAACTCCAATACTATTAGAAACAGGATGAATGAAGATGTTAGTTTAATTCACTTGTATTTTTTTAAAGATTTATTTGAACTGCTTTAATATTTTGAGATAGGAACTGTGTATAGCTAGGTAGTTAGGCATTGAAAGTTCGATGCTAATGTCAAGGAGAGAGAGATTTACTCCCAATCTGCAGAGGGTCTCTCTAAGCCAATTAAGAGGGAGGATTGGGGAATGTCCCTGTAGTTCTTAGTAGTCCCTAAGGAATTCTGGGATTCCTTGCCTTTGGCAAAGCTGGTCGGAAGTCTGCCTGCATTTGGAACTTCCGTTTGTGGTGTTTTCTTTTTCATTGTCCTGGCTTCTTACAGTGAAAAACTAGAAGGTTTTTGGCAAAAACCATTGAGGTTGGTTCCCACTTAGGTACCTACATTTGGCATGATTGAAGATTAGCTGTCTTTGCAATCTGTCCTTGTAATGTCTATCTAAGTTGTGAGGAAATTGATTTGCCAAATTAACTAGATTGGAAGTAGAAATAGTCTCCCATTCTACTCTTATTTCTCTTTACTGAAAAAAAAAAAAGTAACAAATCAGTCCATTAACAAAGAGCAGACTCCCACTCTCACAGATCTACCATCAGAAGATAAACTTGAATTTTCTTTGAAGACAGTTGGGAATAGGTTATAATAATCATGAATAGGCTCACCATTTTTTTTGTGTCCAGTGCCCGGATGTTATTCCAATAAGCAGACTTAGGAAAAGCCATAGTATCAGTGTGGGTAAATCTATCTGGGTGTTTCCTAGACTCTTGTCCAAATTTAGGGTTTTGCTTATGTAAATCCTTTGCAAGTCTTTATCCATCTGTTAAAGTGTCATTCAATGTATAGCTTGACCTTTACCAATAAGCATGCAAATTGATTGGTAGAGAGCAGAAAAAACAAGTTGATAGGTTTGTTTAGGCTCCATCTGACCCTTCTCTCTCTAAATGTGTTGAAACAGTCCATTTAGGTTTAGGTCTCCCAGGATCCAGGCAACAGTCAGAGCTCCACTGTTTCTTGAATGAACACCAAATTTGCCAGAAATCCTTAAACTGATTCCTAAAGTCACCAAAGATCTCCTTAGACTTGCTAATTTAACAGTGTGCTTATTTTTGATATTTTATCAGATCTGTCCATATACATTAAAGGAGTTGTGTTTCCTCTTGAAGGCTCTGGCATTGGAGTGGTAGCACAATTAAAGTGGAAGACAGTAAGATAGTAAAGCAAGAGCCAACTCCACCTGTTTCACCAAAGTGTGTTCAATCTTACATGGTTCTGCCCTCTATTTAATGAGAAATTTAATCTTCTTAGTCTGATACTGCAGGATAGCTATAAAAACAACACACTTTGGAGTTTATTACTTTATTTCCTTCACTCTAAAGAATGTTCCCAGGGTGATTACTATCATTATTATGATTATCAAATTATTGATGTTTTCAGTTACAGATTCCGTATCTGACTTAGGAGTCCTTTTACTATTCTTTATTACTTACTTTTGATCACAGATCTTATTAGTCAACTAACACAGACCAATATGGAATTGCTGCAGCTTATTTTATGCTTCTGGTATTTAGGGGAGAATTTATAAATTATCCAGAGATAATTTGTGGGTTATTAATAGGAAAAAGAAAGAAAGAAAGAAAACAATGAAAGAAAGTTACCTTTTTCCAAAATGAAATGTATGAACTATTAGTCAAATAAATATAAAAGTCTTTACCTTTGGATTATTGATTTGCTTTCAAATGCTTGTGAATGTTTTAGCAAGCTTGACGCCCACACCACAGGATCTTGCTCCTCTTTAATTTTCTCTAATTTGTGTAGTGAATAACCAAATACTCATAATGCAATTAGAAGATAATCAGGCTTGTAATTATGTTAATTGCTGGAGACTTACATCAATCCTCCAGCAAAGTGAGAGGATTTCAGGGGAACTATTAACATGGCAAGAGAGTGAGGGAGAGACTGGCATGGGAGAGTGGGCAAATTGTTGAGCAGCTTTAACTTGTATCATTTAACAATACTGAGAAGACAAAGGAGTTATACATGAAAGGAGTCTTAAGCAGAGATGTTTAGAAAAAACAATTAAAGGTTCCAGAAAATCACCTCTTTTATGGCTTTCTTCCCATAAGTAATCATATTGTCCACCTATATTTATCACAGGAATCCTAATTCAGAGAATAACAGATTAAAAATGAGAGACAGAGAGATTGAGACAGAGAGTTATTATTTGCACATTCTGTCTTCCATATTACTGGGGGAAAGGCATTATCACACTATTGTTATCTACTCTTCTAGACTTGAAGTGTCCTTTTTTCATATAGTGGTGTGATCTACAGGTCAGTCATAATACTATTGGCAATCCATCTTTAGATTTGTTACCCTTTAAATCTGCACACCCCAACATTAAGTATATTTCTAAATACAACACATTACAATATTAGTTAAGATTTTAAAGTTTCTTTAGAGCCATCTGGAGCTAAGCTGGACATCTAGAGTCTCTTTGAGGCTGGCATTTCATGACTTCTTCATTAGTGTGAACAATCTAAAACTACTCTTTTCTCTAACCTGTTTGCATTCTTCTACCCATATCTCCTGTGTGGTATGTAGCTGATAAAGAAGTCCTATGGTGTGGCTTGGCTGCTGCTTAATAAAATCTGTAGCAGTACACCTTTACTACTTGACAAAGTTAAACTTAAAATTACCTCACAAAAGGAGGTGGAGAAAAGGGAACACTTCGTGCTCTGTCCATGAGAGTATAAATTGGTTTAATCACTATGAAAAACTATATGAAAATTGAAAATAGTGTTGTATGAGTTATTTGTAGATCTTAGATATCAGCCCCCTATCAGATGTTGGTTGTATATATATTGTCTCTCACTCAATAGGGAGTCTTCTTGTGTTAACAATGGCTTGTTTTGTGTGCAGAAACTTTTTAGTTTGATGTGTTGTTTATTTTTGCTTTTATTTCCCTTACTGTTGGAAGTGAGATCCCCAAAGATGTTATTGAAACTAGGGTTGTAGAGTGTTTTGTGTTTTCTTCTATGTATTTTATAGTCTCAGTTCTTATTCCCATGTTTAATTCATTTTGAGGCAATTTGTGTGTGTGTGTGTGTGTGTGTGTGTGTGTAAAGTGTGAGATTATTGTTTAGTTTAATTCTTTTGCATGTGGCTGTCCAATTTTCCAACACCATTTGTTGGATATTTTTTTTCTCCAAATAAACACTCTTGGCTTCTTTGTCACAAATTGACTGTTCTAGGCTCTCAAGTCTATTTCATTGAACTATGGTTCTTTTTATTCCAACACCTTACTGTTTTGATTATCACAACTTTATAGTATAGTTTGAAGTCTGGACGTATGATGCCTTTCTTCTATTTATGTCAGAATAACTTTGGCCATTCTAGATTTATGTTGCTTTTTACAAATTTCAGTAATGTTTGTGCTATTTATTTGAAAAATACTATTAAAATTTAGATAGGGATTACATTGAAACTGTATATTGTTTAAGATAAGAAGGCCAGTAAAACAATGCTAATTCTTCCAATTCCTGAGCATGGAATATCTTTCCAGTTCTTTGTGTCTTTTATTTCTTTTAATAATGTTCTATAGTTTTCATTTTACAAGTCTTTCATCTCATTTGTTAGGTTTATTCTTAGGTATTTAATTTTTTTTTAAAGATTTTTATTTATTTATTAATTTATACAAGCACTGGGTACAGTCAGAAGCACGGGAGGATGATAGAATTCACCAGAGCCAGGACGGGGAACAGAACAGGCAGACTGACAAAATACACTGCTAAGGGGAGCAGCGGGCGTGGCAGGAGAGGTCTACGTGCCATGTGGGACCCTCGCCTGTGCCCGGGGATTGAACCGGCACTGCAGAGGCTGCAGGCAACTTTGCAGCCCAGCACTCAACCACTGAGCCACCAGAGGAGGCCCTATTTTTTTTTTTTTTGATGTGGCTGTATAAGATATTTTTTTCTATTTCTTTCTCTTCTAGTTTGTTGTTCGCATATAGGGATTCAAAGGAAATAACCCAATGAAAATTAGGCAGAAGAGCCAAATAGACTTTTCCTTAATGAAGCCATATAATGGTCAATAAGCACATGGAAAAAAAAAATGTTTATTGTCACTTACCAGGGGAATGCAAATCAAAACCACCATGAGATACAATCACACCTGTGGAAATGGTCCATACCCAACAGACCAGAAGCAACAAATGTTGGGTAGCATGTGGAGAAAAATGAATACTTACAGGGTTGGTGGGAATGTAAACTAATAGAGCCTTTGTGAAAACCAAAGCATTGACAGTAGATCTTTCTCAAAATATTAACAGTAGACTTACTGTATGATACAGCAATCCTTCTCTTAGTGTCAATCCAAAGAATACAAAAACACTAATTTGAAGGGATATATTCACACTTATGTGCACTATTTACAATATTCAAGTTATGGAAACAACCTAAATATCCAATGACAGATGAGTGGATAAAAGTGTTTAAAATAACACTCAAGTATAAAAATTGATGAAATCTTGCCATTTGTGACAACATTAATAGTACCCAAAAGGATTATGTTAAGCAAAATAAATCACAAGGAGAAAGACAAATACCAAATAATTTGAATTATATGTAAACTATAAAGAAACAAAACAAAGGACTAGACAAACTAAGTCGAAACAAACTTTAGAAACCTGATGATAGAACTGAGGGGTGGAGAGTAAAGATAGGAGGAAGCACAATGCTCTATAGAGAAGGATTATTAGTGCTGGGGTATGCATGGTGTGGTAACATACATATGAAAAGGTGTGACCCTTTACCCTTTAATCATATACAGTGTTGTAAGCCAACATTACCTCAATAAAAATGATACAATTTAAAAAAATTAAAGGTAAAAATACCATAAGTTCCAGTAATTGATGTATGGAGGTACAGAGTGTTGGTGGTTGCCAGAGGTAAAAAGGGATGTGGGGAGGTGAAATGACTGAAGGAGATCAAAAGGTACACATTTCCAGTTAAAGGGTGAGTAATTTCTTGGATTTTAATGTACAGCATGGTTATTATAGTTATTAATACTATCTTGTATATTTGAAAATTGCTAAGAGAGTATATCTTAAACGTTCTCATTATAAGAACACAAACTGTAACTGTGCAATGGATGTAATTAAAACCTATTATGGTGATAATTTCACATTGGATGCACATATCAAATCATTTTGTTCTGTACTGTATACTAATAGAATGTCCTATGACAATTATAGTTCAATAAAACTGGGAAAAATAAAGTACACTGTCATCTATTAGGAACAAAGTTTGTTTAGAACTCATGTTAAATTATATTTAATCATCAGCTCCCTTGATCAAAAGAGGGAAAATTACCTCACAAAGGTTTGCTTATTATCTGGAAATAAAGGACAAAGAGATCTTCTGAGGCATATTTAGCCGAATGCCACCATTCAATTATGATTAAGATAAATGAAAAGGTTTTTCTTTTTTCCAAACATATGCACATTAAAGTGACCCAGTTTCAAAAAGGGAGACCTATAAGTCAAATCTCTACCTTTGCTGCTCAGCATGAATACTTACAAATGTTCATTTCACCATAATATATTTTATATCTTGAATGTCACAATAAAATGACAAATTTGGGTTTGTAGTTCACCAGATGTTTACTGCATCTTGGCCATTTGGGAAACATATTGAAACTATGTAGTGTGTAATTAAACTGTAAGAATGATTTAAATGGAGTTAAATAAGGTGTATAACACAATATTCACTCATTTTCTGCTATATTTTTGATTAATTGTTAACTATTAAAGCAAACATAGGTTCTTAGGATTTATGAAGAATTGAGTCATTAAAATGACCCACAAGATTAGATATGACTGGCTACTAGAAAGCCAGAAAGGAAAATATAAGCTGAATCCAGAACTATTTTAAAGGAGATAGTTACTTAAAGGTGCAGGCAGGAGGTTATTTATTTCAAAATAAGGGGATGATGCTATCATCAATAAAAAGGTAACCATCAGTTGCAAATAATCAAGGGGGGAAAAGGTCAAATTTTATGAAATAAAGTGATAGGAAAATATATTACTCCATAGAAACTAGAAACTTTTCCTGTAACTTATTTATGCTTGGCAAATTGTCCAAAACCTAATTAGACAAGCTGATGTTCTTGGAAGAGTTCTCAGATGAGCTCATTACATTAACTCCATAAATTTGTTCTTTCAGAAATCCCCAGCTAGGCAACTAATCATACAGAGTTACTTGGTTTTTCTCATTCCTTAATTTTAACTTTTGTCATTGGCTAGAATTTTATTTTTACTGAGCACAGAAATAATTAGCCCAGGAAAATTTATTTAGCTTATAAATCAGCACTCAAATCAGAGGCAGATTTAGGGATAATTCAGTTAACATTCTAGTATATTTCATTAACATAAAAATGTGAATTTCATCTCCAAAGTTCTTTAGTTTATGTGAAGAGAATAGAATTTATGGTAGTATGGAAGAAAAGGATATTGATCCTGAAAACTCTAATCTTTTAGGTTAGGTTTTATAATCATTTGTTTCTTTTTAGTCCCTCTCAAGTTCATGTAACAGTGAAAGAGCCAATGGCAGAAGACAGTCACAGTAATTGTGGTCAGGTTCACCATGAGTAAAAAGTTTACATTCTAACTCCATGTAGATAAATATTTTATATACTATTTTAAGTAACTTTTCTGTATGAATTCTATGGGGGCATTTTCTATATTAAAATACCACATTTCAACCCAATTAATGTTATAAAAGAAACAAAGACCATTTTGCTTTCAAATTCCTTTTTCTCTCTTACCAATATGCCTTTCTTTCTATGTTTCAGTTTCTCCTATAATTAACAAATTTGGGTCTTGCAGATTTTTCCCAAATTGCATCCTGGTTTCTATTAACTCTGCAGCAAGATTTTTGCTTATCCCACTTCATGCTGATTTATTTCCTTACTTGTTAAAATACTTCACATAAGTGATTAATGCAATGGAGGGTAGCTAAAACCTGTATTTAAAGTTTAAAAGATTATTGGACCCAGACATCCTGAGAGTATTAAAAAATTGAAGGAAAGTGGCTAGACATGAACACTGAAATTACTTTACTTAAGAACTAGTATTTGTCAAAATCAAGCTTACGGCTCTGGACAGGGACATTCAAAAACGCATTTTAAAAGCAAATATTCCAGCTGTACAACCTGAAACCTCTTGTGAAAACTCTAGAAAGAACTGCCTTAAGGTATGACTAAATTATTTAAGGCTGTTCCTTTTGAAGTTTAATTTGTATCCTTAAATGATATTAATAGTCATAAAGAGATTCAGAGTTAAAAATGGATATATGACATTTACGTGATAAAAAAGCAAAGCTAGCAGTATGTCATATACAAACATGAAAATTAACCACACCTGGTTTATGACAACGAAACTAAGAGAAATTTTCAAAATTACAAATTTTTTTACTAGTTCAAAATTGTCATTTATTTTGGTTGAGATGGTTCAAAGGTTGTTTATTGTATTTGTATTGTTGGAGGGGCTGGTCATTACCTTCCTTATTGGGACTAGAATAAAGGTTAAATGTATGGTTTCTGTGTATGGAGTAAAGCAGAAGTAGTAAAAAAAGCTTTTGGAATTTAAGTAAATTGTTGTTGCTGCTGTGTGTGTGTGTATGTGTGTGTAGAATTTTAAGAATAATATAACTGTACAACTGTAGATAAATCATTGGCTTGAAATAAATCTTTAATAATTTGACCAAAAGGGCATGTTGGTTTACAAACAAAAGTTTCTGTGGCTCTATGTTCAAAAAGGTGAAGAATTTGAAAAGCAGAGTAGAAAATTAGATTTAAAAATATACACAGTAATATAAGTCCATTAACTTTACAGTAAACAATATTGAAAAGGTTATAAATCTTGAATGAAGGAATATTATTACAAAAAGGAAATATAAAACTTAAAAAAACTCTGAATTTAACCCAAAATATGTCATAAGATGGAAATAAATGTTATGCAATAATATATGTATGTAAGTCTTATATAAGTAAGTCAATTATGGTATTTTATTTCACAAAAATTTCAGAATATGCCACTGTGCAACTGACATAATTTTGGAAGTGTGTCCTTTTTTTCCAACGATTTGTGGTATAAAATACTGTACCAATTGTAATTACAAGTTTGTTAGTTATGTTAAAACCAAATGAATAATGGGATATACAAATATAGTTCTATAAAAGTGATAATAAATATGCACTTATGAGTTTTAAGACAATAAGTTATTTAGAGTTAAATTGGCAAATGATACAAATAGAGAAATCCTAAGAGGGAAATTAAGAATAATACTTAAATCATTGAATTATGATGACACCTTTGGGGAGTATGAATTGACAAACAACCTGGTCCATTTGACAGGTTCCCTTAAAGGGACTGAAGAGAAAAGCCCCTTATAGTTATTCAAATGAATACTTTAATTATTATTTTTGTTAAAGTATCATACTATTACTGATGTAAAATGAAGAATCCATAAAGCATTTTGATTAAGCACACTAAAATTGTGTTTCTCCAGTTAATATATGAACTGAATTAGAATTTATTGAAGATAAAAATGTCACTTTAGATATGTAATAATTCCTGCAGTCTCAAATGAATGGTAATATCTCAAATGGATGATAAAAGATTAAGTCCATTTTACATAATAACTCATGTAATTTAGAAAGCAATTGACTGGGTGGAAAAGGGTTCTGTTTTTAATATTTCTGATTTTCCTACAAATGGAATAGAGTAGTGGTGCAAATATAACCTTAAAGAGTAAATAAATCTCTTGCTTCTCAAAACTGTGTTTTAGTTTTCAATGACTCATGATTTGTCAAAGTAGCTCTCAATCAAATTTCCATCATTAAGATCACTTTCTTTGATTCCTCTAGACATCTTTTTCTTATTTAATATTCAATATTCCAAAACAGACTAACCTGAACCTAATTTTTAGGTTTATGAAAAAGTCTCCATATTCTTGATATCACCTAAAATCAGTATAAATATCTCCTTTTTATAAAAGCAGATTTTAATCTTTAGAATAAGTCTAGATTTACATTTAGAAGATAGTATAGTGAGTTACCACATACCCTGCAACCAGTTTCCCGTATTATTAATATCTTATATTAATATGGCACATTCATTGCTATTAATAAGCTAATAGTGATATATTAGCTAAAGTCCATCATTTATTCAGATTTCTTTATGATGCACTGAATATCTTTTTTCTATTCCAGTTCAATCATAGTATTTAAATTGTCATATTTCCTTCGATTCTTCTTGGCTATGTCTCAGATTTTTCTTTATTTTGATATATTGCCAGTTTTGAGACATATTGTTCAGATTGGAATATGTCTGATACTTATGAATAATCTCCTTTTACTCTGATTTCTGATTTACCTCAGATTTCTACTTACAAGACTAACATATCTTTCCTGCTGTATAAGTAGGCTCTTCAGAAGAATTTCATTACTCTTGAGTTCTTACCCAAAGACTTCTATGAGTACAAGAAGGCTTCTTTTCCTTGGGATTGAATAGCTTCCTGTGGAACTATCAACATATTGTTAACAGTGAGATTGACCAGCACTGTTCTACCTCAAATCCTGTTGACTTAATTGTAGATTTAATCACCCTACTTCACACCCTATCTTTTTCTGGTTGATAAAGAAGAAACTAAAAGAAATGGGAAAACTTAGGAATTTCTTTACTAATTCAAAATTGTCTTCTATTTTGATTTCGAGATGGTTCAAAGGTTATTTAAATTATTTGTATTGTTCAAGGGACTGGTCATCCCCTTCCTTACTGGGACTAGAATAATGGTTAAATATATGGTTTCAATGTAAGGAGAAATGCATAAATAGTAAAACAAACTTGAGCTTTACATAAATTGGTGTGTGTGTGTGTGTGTGTGTTTGTAGAATTTTACAAATAATATAATCTTACAACTGTAGATAAATCATTGGCTTGAAATAAATCTTTAAAAATTTGACCAAAAGGGCATGTTGGTTTTCAAACAAAAGTTTCTGTGGCTCTATGGTCAAGAAGGTGAGATTTTGAAAAATGGAGTAGAAAATTAGAGTTAAAAATATACCTAATATTGTAAGTCCATTAATTTTACAATTAATGAAGTTGGAAAGGTTATACGTCTTTGGGTTGGAAACTGCTTTAGGCTATAGGAATTTAAAGTTGTATAAATTCAGGTTAGTTAAAGTTGTAAAACAAAGTAGAAAAATAAACTATTTCAACTTTTTTCAATACTTGATCTGCATACTTCCAGTAGGTGGCAAAATTTGCATTGGCATTCCTTGTATTGACCAAAATTCCATTTTTGACCAATGTTATCATTTTCTACTTATAGGATGTAATGTTTTCCTAACAGTCACATTCCATATGTAATAAAATCCTTTAAAAGGTTAGCAGTCTGGCACATAACCAGTGTTAGTAAATGTTTACTAAGCAATAACTGATTGAATAAATAATGAATAATATGTTTTTGATCTTTGTAATCTTGGGCAGATTTTATTCATAGATATTTGGATGCTTACAACATTAGAGATATTGTGCTAGGGATTGAGGTGAAATAAAGATGAAAAACTTGAAGCTCTGTAGCTCCCTCTGGGTTTTTTTTTTATCTACCCTCTCTCCTTGCAAGAAACCCTGACATTAAGATTATGGGCTTGATGATGGTCAGCCTCTTCCATTTCAATCTAGGGAAAGATACTTAACCTTACTGAGACTCAGTTTCATTTTTTGTAAAATGGAAATAATGTAAACTGTACCGCAAGTTATTGAGAGAATTATATGAGATAAAATATGTGAAGCATTAAGGTCACACCCTGTCCTTGACATTTACTTAATAACAGTTTCTCTTCTTCATCCCCTCCCTTTCTGAGGCCCTGTCTAGTTCCATGCATGACTTGTTACCTCTTTTCCTTCCATATTTTGGTTTTGGTGTCATTTGAACTCTTATTTTCTTTCTTTTTTTTTTTTAAGATTTATTTATGCATACAAAAGCTGGGGTACAGGCCAGATGTCTGGGAGGTGAAAGGATTCACTAGAGACAGTGTGGGGAATAGGATAGGCAGACTGACCGAAATACACTGCTGAGGGGAGCAGCAGGCGAGACAGGAGAGGTTTGCCGCGCCATGTGGGTTGCTCCCTGGCTGGCAGGGGATTGAACTCTTGCTGCAGATGCTGCAGATTGCTTTATAGTGCGGTGCTTAACCCCTTGTGCCACCAGAGAGGGCCTGAAATCTTATTTTCACTCATTTCATACACATTAGTACTCCTTTATCTTCTGCCACAATATTTTTTTCTCCCATTTCTCTTATCCTTTATCCTGATGATATCAAATAATGTTTGCATCCCCAGGTTAATTTTTTGTTTGTTTGTTTTTTAAATACATTAAGGCCAAGCTATTCCAGCAGAATTCTTAAGGGCTTAGGATACCATAAAGTTATTTGATATGACTTTTAGAAGAACTGCAGTTTATTGACAGGGACAGAAACCAGATTATGGAGGCTTAATAAATATCCAGATGTTGAAGAAATGCAGTAGTCATTGTAGATTGTATTTTAAAGATTATCAGAAAAAGGAAAAAAAGAAAAGTGTTATGAGAAGTCCCTAAAGGATAAAAATACATAGCGGAATGAGTTCCCTCATTGGGAAAGTTAGACCAGGCAAATTTCATTTGGGGAAAATGAGTGCAAAAAAGGAGAAAAATATATTTTGAAGTTTAAAGAGAGAGTTAATTGTGATGTTTTTATCTACACATTCACCACAGAAGTAGTAGAGTCAAATCCTTTTTTAAAAAAATAATATGACAAAATGTGCAGAAAATAAAATATTTTAATTTAAAAGTGTGGCGCTGTTTATTCCCTTTTTGTCTTTCTTTCTTTTTTTTTTTTAAGATTTATTTATTTATTTATACAAGCACTGGGTACAGTCAGAAGCGTGGGAGGGTGACAGAATTCACCAGAGCCAGAGCAGGGAACAGAACAGGCAGACTGATGAAGTACACTGCTGAGGGCAGCAGCGGGCGGCAGGAGAGGTCTGCGCATCATGTGGGACCCTTGCCCAGAGGCCGGGGATCAAACTGGCGCTGCAAAGGCTGTGGGCAGCTTTGCAACCCAGCACTCAACCGCTGAGGCACCAGGGAAGGCCCTGTCTTTCTCGTTTAATGGAAAATATATGTATAATTGAAAAAAAAATTAAATCTATATGAATAGTTTGATGCATGCTAATAATCCTGAACTACTCCTGTAATCACCATTTATTTTAAGAAACAGTACTTGAGCTTGACTGCATGCCATGAGTTCCCTTCCCACTTTTCCTCCAGGGATTTCCACGGTCCTTCATTTCATGATCTTTTTCTTGCTCTTTAAAATACTATTAACAACTATTTTGACCACTCATAAACAATATGGTTTAGTTACAATGATTTTTGAACTGATGAATAGAACCATAACATATACGTTCATTTGTTTCTTGTTTCTTCCATTCAATATTATGCATGTGAGATTCAGCCATCATTTTAAATGCAGTCATAATATATCCCAATTTACTCATCAGTATTATTGCTAATGGATGTCTGTGTGATCTGTAATATTTGGCATTATAGGCAATGCTGCCATGAGAATTCTTGCACCTGCCCCTTGACATATGTGTTATTGGTCCTTTAGTTTCTCTAGCAGATATTGAAAATGTTTTTTTTCTCACTATGATTGTTGATTGTGGATTTCTTTTTTGTTGTATATATTTTCTTTGTTATTGAAAGCATATGATTTTGCATTCCTGTAACATCCTGGTGTATTGATGTTTTATTATCATTATGAAATATTCCATTTTATCTCTAGGAATTTCAAATGAATTAGAATGTATTAAAATATGCTTTGATATTAGTATAAAATATATTTCTCTTAGTGTATTTTTAGTGTTATGGTTTATATTTTGTTTCTTATATTTCAGATTTGTATCTCATAAACTTCAAGTGCTTATTTTTTATTTCAAGTAAATGTATCTTCATTTAATATTTTATCTTTCCTTTTTAAATGCAGTTTTGCTTCTTTTTCTTAGCAAATCTTCTTACGTTTTATGTCTGTTTTGTTTCTTGTTTCTTCCATTCAATATTATGCAAGTTTAAATATATCACTTCATGAGGGGAGGCACAATTTTCCTCACCCCCACTTACATGCAATGGCTTTGGATTACAAATGTCATTATGCTATGAACTAGACTTCCTGAGTGGGGAAGTGTTGTGCCAGTGAGCACAGGCAGGGTAGTCTCTCTATATATTGGGCAGATGGGTAATTGGAGACCTTTTTCAGGCTTTTATGCTCTTTCTATGCCAATTGTTATGGGGCAAGTCCTCAGGCTGGCAACGCAAGGAGGCCAGGGGTGCTGGGAAGGTGGCAGTCCTCCCATCCCCATGTAAATCTTTACGCTCTCTTTGGGCTCTCTCTGGCCTTGTCTTGTGGTCCTGCCTCTCTGTAGTCACTCACCCTCTCGTATCCATTCTCCACTGCTGCTCTTTTGTGTGATGCCACCCTTATGTTCTCAGCCTCAAGGTTCATGTGTGCACACTTTTGCATGCCCACACCAGACTCCAGGTGTCCACCATCAGGCATGCCTGCCCCATTCCCACGCTCCCAAGCACCTCCTGCATTAGCAATAATCAAGGCTGCAGGTGAGAGCCACCGAGGCCAGTGGCACAAGTACCTGAACAAACTTCATTTACCCTACAGGAAGTTGCTGGAAACGGAGTAGAACTAGGAGTGGAGCAGTCAGGTGACCTATATAACACAGAAGCCAGGCCTAATCTGCTGCTCTTCCAGTTTCAACTTACACCCAGGAAGAGATACATGTAGAGATACTGGGAAGAAAGTGGGTGAGAGAAACATGGAGAGGCAGTGCCTAGTGCTTGGCAGAGACGATGGCAACCATTAGTTTGGCTTCATGTTGGATTATGTAGTGTATTTTAAGTTTTGAATCTCTCTTTTTGTCCCAGATCTTAGGCCGATGCCTAATACTTTTCTTGTAGATTTTTTTTACCAGATGGTATCTTAGACTTATGGCAAGCTTTCAGGTCTTAGTGGTCCCACTTTGGGCAGACCCTGTTTGACTGGGCATTTTCTCACATGGGGATGGGTAATTTAGGGGATTATTGGAAACAATTATTTGAAATCCTTCTCTCGCTCTCTGCACACTAATTCTACTACAAATCTTTCACACATGAGTCTGCTTTCTTTGTCTTGTGTGTGTGGACAGTTATATCGCCTTCAGAGAATGTACCCCTTAACAGTTTGGGGTCTCTTGATACTCCTCAGTTGTGTGTTAACAAAACCATCCTTATTTCAGTTTTGTTTTTGAAAAATATCTTGTTAGTTATATATGTCTATGTTGCCATTTTTTTTTTGGCACTTTAAACATGATATTGATGGCATTCCATTGTAATCTGGCTTCAATAGTTCTACTGAGAATTCAGCTCCCCATTTTATTATTTCTTCTTGAAAGGGGATTTTCTTTTTCCTTCTTGCTGTTTACCTCTCTATCTGTGCCTCTGTTTTCCTTTCCCTCCCACGCTATCACTTTGTACTTGTTCAGCTGTGATTTATGTATGGGGTTTCTTAAATCTGAGGTTGATATCTTTCAACAATTTAGAAATTTCCTCTGCCATAATTTCTTCAATCTATTAAATTCACTTGAGGTACTGTATATTTAAAAGTCTTAATCTCCATTTATTTGTCATTTGCTCCAATTTTCTGATGGAATTGTCCTTTTTATACATTATCCTATATGTTATTTATTATGTGAAACATGTTTATTATAATATTCTTGTATGCTAACTTAAATATTTAGGTCACTGTAAGTCTTTCTATTACCTATTTTTTTTCCTGTTGGTTTTAATTTTAACCTTGTACTATGGCACATAAGATTGTAAAGACTGCAGGTAATATAAAATAAGTTTTTCTTTGTTTAGAAGATTATTTTTTATCCAATCAGGAGCTATGTGAATCAGACCTGGAATGAAGTTTGGGTCTCTATTTACTTCAGATTCATCATTTGAGTCTCCCTGGGATTGTATCTTCCTAGGATTTCAGCAGATAAGTGTTATAGTCCTTGAATCCCTTCCCCTGTTTGGTCTTAAATTCTTTTCCTGTTTGCTGAGCTTTATTGCCTCCTGGCTGCATTTCTTCATGATTTTGCAGATGTCTCAAAGGCAAGAATGGCTGCATGTTCAATGCCTCTCAAATCTCCAGGTTCAACCGTTAGCCTTAGGAGGTTTGCCAAAATCACAGATACCTCTTTTCCCCAGAGTTGGTTTCCTGCTGGGACAAAGATCGAATTATTAGCCTCTCCTGCACAGAGAACCAGCAAGTGCCTTCAGAGTAAAAGCAGCTGCAGGTCATCAGTTCACCTTTCTCTGATTCTTGATCTCACTAATCCTTCTTGCTTAGGTTGGTCTCTGACAAATTTAAAGACTTTTTTTTTTATAGCATATTCAATTTTATAGATGTTCTTAATAGGTTTGTTATATCACAAGCTACTCAAATTTATTCAGAAGCTCATAATATTTAGATGTGAATTTGTTAAGGATAGTAATTTGTACCTGCTTCACCAAATAATTGGATGGAAGCATATCAGAGTTTATATTAGAATCTTTCTGAAAAGGTACTAGGGAGCAGTATTTGAAAAAATTCTATTCATAATTTGTAGACACACCTTTGTTCCATCTCTTCTTTATCTATTCCTGACATCTGTGTGCTGGTTATTTTCTACTTTCTTTCCTTCCCATTTCAAATTCTCATAGTAAATGGCCACCTTGTATGTCTTTCCTGTGCTTCCTAGTATTTTTCTCAGCATATAAAGGGCAGCATCACAGTTAAATGAACATAATTTAGGAGTTCTCAGGTTGATTTTTTTTTTATTAAGATTTATTTATACAAGAGCTGTGGTACAGGCCAGATGCATGGGAGGGTGAGAAGATTCACCATAGACAGAGCAGGGAACAGAACAGGCAAATTGACGAAATACACTGCTGAGGGGAGCAGCGGGCAAGACAGAAGAGATCTGCGGTGCCATGCGGGACCCTTGCCGGCCAGCCGGGATCAAACCGGCACTGCAGAAGCTGTGGACAGCTTCACAGTACTGTGCCCAAGCGCCTGTGCCACCAGGAGAGACCCTCAGGTTGATTTTAATGTCCTCCAAATTTTGCATTCAAAGTGGCAGCCACTTATTAATAGATATTATTACTAATATGGCAAACTGTGTATTTCTGATAATTTCATCATCATTAATACAAACAATTGCTTATTATTTACTCAATAATTCAGTATTTTCTTGTATTGAATATTGAATTTCTTGTCCAGATTTGTAGCGTAATCATTTATTTGAAAGCAAACTTTTACAAAGTTTTGAGGGTACCAATTTGACAGGTTCTTAACATGATCAGAGCTTGTAGCTCATTTTGGATTTTCTGGCCATTTCTATTGTGCTTTTTATTTTCTTACTCCTATGTCTTAAATATTGTTAACTATTCCTGGCAAATTTTAGATGTATCATAAATGTTTTTTTATACACTCCCTTAGCCACCATTTTTCATCCACCAGTAGATGTAATTAAGTCTTTAATGATGTCTCCCCAAACTTTACATGAGAAGATTTCACCATTTCGCAAACTGCTCCCATTGCTCTTGATTGTTAAAAGCTGATCTAGATCTTATCACTGTTTTCATTCAGTTTGATTATCTCTAAAGAGATTTTGTAAATAAAAACATGACTGCTTATAAGTAATTGGTCTTGCCCTTCATTTTCAAAATATCATAAATATTATTTAAGTTTGTTTCTGAAGACCATCCTATATATAACTCAGACTTGACTCCAAAAGGCATTGATTTGAGCACAAATCTCTGAGAAAATACAAACTCTTCTTCAAAGGATTCAGTGAATATTTATGTGGATGTCTTTAGTTTCCACATAGATGTGACTCAACATTCCATATCCAAACTTTTTAATCCAAGTCTTCTGTATGTAATTAAATGGTGTCTCTATCCACTTAAATTCTCCAGGGGAAGCCTTGGAATTGTCTCCCATTCTACTCTTTCATTTACATACCTCACTTTTCATATGTTATCCAGTACTTGATTTCTACTTCTAAAATCATCTCTGCATCTGGGCCCATCTTTGTTTCTTCTGTTCCTGTGTTAGCATAATGTTTCACCAGGACCAAAAATCTCCAATCATAACTTCCTTACATTTCTCCTAGTTTTCAGTCTTGCTTTCAAATAATATGAGTTGTATTAAGAAGTCAGAGTGATTTAGAAATATGCATCAGTTCGCATCAGTCCCCTGTTTTTCACTGCATTTAGAAAAATCAAAACCCTTCAGCAATTCATTTAATTCTTACATGATTTGGCCCCTGCCACCTTTTATGGATGAGCCTGAGTTATGCTTCTGGATTTGGCCAAAGCCATTCCAACTTACATTTTTGGCGATCTACTAAGATGTTACAAGAGTGAAGATGGTCGACTCACCCCTCCACACAGATACAACAAAATGTATAAAAACAGCAGTCCCTGAAGACTATGACAGTGGGAAGATGTAGGGTAAATGAAGATTGTTTAAGCCTTTACGCCACTGCCCTCTGTGGCTTTGATTTCCTAGTGCAGGAGTGCTTGGGAGCATGGGCTCAGGGCACACATGCTTGATGGTGGACATCTGGAGTGTGGTGAGTGCATGCTGAAGTGGGCACACCTAAGCCTGGGGGTTGAGATTATAAGGGCAGTGTTACCCAGAGGAAGGCTGAGTCAGAGAAAACCTATGGGAGAATGGTTACAAGAGGATGAGTGACTACAGAGAGGCAGGCCCATGAGATGATGCCAGAGAAAGCCCAAAGAGAAAGAGTTAAGATTCTTTAAGGACTGGGAGGCCCCTGGGCATCCCTTCTTTGCCAGCCTGTGGGCTTGCCTCCATAACAATTGGTGTAGAAAGAATATTAAAGCCTTTAAAAGCCACTGAGGGCTCCAAGACTCTCCTTCACCCATCTTCCAGACTCAACAGAGAAACTTTCATGTGCCTGCTTGTACTACATAGAGTAGAAAAATAGTAATATATTTTTTTTATATAATACTGAGACAGTGTAACCCCAAAAGAGGGTGGGATGACTGAGATATGAAGCCTTTTGGTGTTGTTGACTGGAGAGCTCATATCCACACACCTGGGAACTTAGAACATGGGGGCTACACTGGAGAGGAGGAATACAAAGTTGGATGTGGAAAACAGAGGGGACTATCTTAGGAGAATTAAAGGATTCAGGGAAATAGAGATTCTCAGGAAAATGCCAGAAGAACAGATAGACCCTGGCAAGAACAGATGCCATACTACTAGAAATCAATAAAATAATTAGGGCCAGAAGATAAAACAATTCAATTTCCTAACACTATTTGTACTTGAACCATGTAGTGTCAGGAAGGCCACAGTGCAGGATCCTTATGATTAAGCAGACAGCTGAAGGAGGAGTTTGGAGCCCTTAGTGGCCTTTTCAGGATTTTGAGTTTACCGGGTACATGGCAGGCAGCGTTGCTGGGGCCTCCCAGCTCCCAGCAAGTCTTCACTCTTTCTGGTCTCTCCTGTGTTCTCTTGTGATCTCTGCTTCTCTTTTGCTGTTTTCGCTCTACTGTTCCTTTCGCTCTTGTCTGTTCTGCTCTGCTGGTGTCCCCATGATGCCACCCTTATAAGCCCAGTCTTAGCCCAGGTGTATCCCACCTACATATGCCCACACTGTACTCCAGGTACCCGCCATCAGGCAAGCATTCAGGACCACATATCCCTCATCAATCCTAATGGCGGGAGGGCAGAAAAAATTAATACTTTTTTACCTTATCCTAAAAAACATCAGACAGTTCTTGTGAATGCAAGTGTAGGTCTATCTAAACAGGAATTTGTCAGATTGAGCCTGCTGCCTCTAAATGTAGACAACTGGAGCTCAAGCTGGTGGGGAAGGCCTGGATAGAGCAACTTGATATGAATGGGAGGAAGTCTACCTGTGGCCCTGCAATTAAGAACTTCCTCTCTAAAACTGGCTTTGGTGATGTGTAATAACCTGCCCGCATTCAGTGGAAGTCAATGATGGGATAACATTCATGGAAGTTGTCTGCTGACTCTAATCAGTTTAAAACACATAGGCCCTGGCAGCAGTAGCTTGCACCTGAAGGGAAGGCTCAGTATGTGGAAATCCTTGGGATCAGACTCAGTCATGGCTCTATACCAACCGCAGACACTACCCTGGTGCCACAACACCTTAGAGAGGACTGATAGAGGACTTTAAGGTAGGCAATCTTTTACAGACCTTGAAACATAAGCCCTTCATTGTCCAAATCTGAGGTTCCTATGTTCCTCTTTTCATACTTGCATCCCTGGGAAAAACTGTTGCTTGCAGAGTCTACAAATCAGAGCTGCACTACAGTTGTGAGATCAGTGTTAAAATGAAGCTTTTAAGGAAACTCTGAATGAGGAACAGGCCTAAGGATGGATTGTCTCATATAAACCCCTCATTTTGCAAACTTGTATCCCATTAAAAGACTTGAAATTCTGATACTCTCTAGTAGCAACCTCTTGGTTCTCCAATGTTCTGGATCCTACCCTCTACCAGCACCAGAACCCCAGTCATTAAAAAAGGCATAGAGAGTCAGTCTGTAAAGCAGCAAACACCCCATGATGGGCAAATAACCTGGAATTATATATTGCAGTTGGGAATCTTAATATAAGAACAATACATCAAATTAAGGAAATAAAGTTATTTAGTTAAATCTACAAAAAGTGAAAATAGAGAGACAAAGGAAAATACCATAATTGATGGAATAAAAAAATCACCAGGAGAAATCTAAAGTTAGCAGAACTAGATAACTTATCTGAAGGAAAGTTTAAAACAGCAGTCTTATCTATATTTATTGAAGTAAGAGTAACAATTGAAGAAAAAATGAACTGTGCAACAAGGGTAGAGAAAATATGAGAATGATTTAAACAGAAATGAGTTATTTCTATAACTAAAATTAAAAATACAATAAAGATGCTCAGCAGTCGATGAGAAGCAGTATCTGATACAATCAGTGAACTCGAATGCACAGAAATACACAGATAAACAAAAAGTTAAAGAGAATAACAATAGTGTAAAAGTCCCATGGGACAATATTAAGAAAAATAATGTCTGCATCATAAGGGTCCCAGATGGACATGTGAGAAATGGGTAGTGAACTTATTTAAGAAATAATAGTTAAAAAAAAAAAAACTCCCTAACTTATAAGTAAAGAGGCATCCTATTCCATAAGACTGAAGGAATTCCAAACAAAATAAGTCCAACCAGAAACACCCTAAGATATTATAATTAAACTACTAAAAACTAATTATAAGGAAAGTATACTAATGTGTACAGTGAAAAACAATTATATGTAAGATTATCTGTAAATTTCCCAGGGAAAATCTTGTAGGTCAGAAGGGAATGTGATGATGTATTTTAAATCTTGAAAGAAAAGGATTTGTAGCTGAGAATACTTAATCTTGCTAGATGATTACTGAAAATTGAAGGGGGGATAAAGAGCTTCATAAATAAACAGAAAAACAAAAGAATTTATCACCACTAAAATGGCCTTGGAAGAAATACTGAAGGGACTCTTACCAAAACATAAAAAATATATAAAATATTATATAAATATACACATAAATATATAATTTTAAAACAAAAATCAATAATAAAAACACATAAGAAATTGGAAAGGGAACCCAAGCAAAACACAAAAGAAAGATGTCAAGGTATAAGAGAATAACACCTCCACTTACAATTATGGACAGATCAGCGGTAAGAGAATAAATAAGGAAACAGTAGCCTTAATTGGTGAACTTGACCAAATGAACTTAATAGACATCTATAGAACATTCTACCCCCACAGTGTAATTTACATTTTTCTAAGCACATGTGGAATATTTTAATGAATAAACCATACATTGTGACACAAATTAAATGTCAATAAACTTATGAAAATTAAACAAGTATTTCATCTCATCAAAATGCATCAAAAGTAGAGAACAACCACAAAAAGCAAACTGAAAAAAAACCTAAGACATATGGATATTAGACAACATGCCTTTTAATAATCACTGTGCCCGTGGGAATATGAAAGCAGATATTTAAAAATATGGGTAAAAAATGAAAATAAAGATACAAGTTACCAGAACCTATGGGATGCCGGATAAGTGTTACTAAGAAGGAAATTAATTGTAATACAAGCATATCTTTAACAAAAGGAAATAACAAACTAACATTATAACTAAACAACTTGAAAAATAAGAACAAATTCAAAAATTAATAGAAGCAAGAAAATAATAAATATAAAAATTAGAACAGAAATAAATGACATAAAAACCAAAAATATAATACAAAAAAAAATCAATGAACGAAGTTGGATCTTTGAAGATACAAACAAAATTGACAATCTTTTAGCTAGGTTAATAAAGCAAAAAAGAGAGAAAGCTCTAGGAAGTTAATTGAAAGAAGAGAAATTAAACAAATGCTATAACAAAATGTAAGGTCTTAAGAAACCACTATGAATGACTATAGGTAAATAATTTTGATAATCGTGAAGAAATAGATAAAATTGTAGAACAATGGTTTACCATGACTGAACAAGGAAGGGAAAAAAAAATCTTTTTTTTTTTTTTTAAGATTAATTTGTTTATACATGCACTGGGTACAGTGCGGGAGGGTGAGAGAATTCACCAAAGCCAGAGGGGAGAGCAGAGCAGGTAGACTGACGAAACACACTACTGAGGGGAGCAGCGGGTGGCAGGAGAGGTCTGAGTGCCATGTGGGACCTCGCCGGAGGCTGGGGATCGAACTGGCGCTGCAGAGGCTGAGGGCAGCTTCCCAGCCCCGCGCTCAACCGCTGCGCCACCAGGGGAGGCCCGGGAAAAAAAATCTTAATAGAAAGATAATAATTATGGAAATTGTGACAGTAATCAAAAAGCAAAATAGGACCAACTTGATTTATAAATGACATCGACCAAATCTTCAAAGGAAATTTTTGCTTATTATCCTCAAATTTTTCACAAATTGAAGAATAAGGACTACTTTCTAATGCCTCTTATGAGATCATCATTACCCTAATAATAAATCCAGACAAGGACATCACAAAAAAATGAGAGAAGAAAGAAAGAAAACTATAAATCAGTATCTCTGAAAAACATACATGCAAAAATTCTCTCAACAAAATATTAGCAAAACAAATTTAACAGTGCATTATAAGGAACATGCACAATTACCAAGTGGGATTTATTCAAGGGAAGGAAGAATGGTTTAAGAAACACAAATCAATTGGAGTATTATACCTCGTCAACAAAAAGAAGCACTAAAATCACATGATTATATCAATAGGTGCAGAGAATGCTAATTTAACAAGATTCAATACTCATTTTTCATTTAAAAAACCCTTAAAAATGAGTAAAGAAACATACCTAAACATCATAAAGACCAGAAACTCAAAACCAATATCATATTGAATGACAAAAACTAAGTTTTTCCTGTTGGATCAGGAAAAAGATGAAGATTTCCATTTGCACTACACTTATTTAGTGTTAGAGGATTTGGACAGCAAGAAATAAAAGGAATTCAGTTTAGAAAAGAATGAAAGATAGTATCAGCACACTAAAAAGACAGGGTACTGAATTGGAGGTAATATTTGCATCTCACACATCTGATAAGGGGTTAATATCTAAGGTATATAAAGAACTGGTACAATTTAACAACAAACCAATCCTATTAGAAATGGGCAGACTCTCTGAATGGTCACTTTTCCAAAGAAGATATACAGATGCCCAATGGACATATGTAAAAATATGCATCATTACTTCTTGTTAGGGAAAAACAAATTAAAATTTCAATGAGATATCTCATACCTGAGAATGACATATCATAAAGACTGCTAACAATAATTGTCACAAATGTGGAGAAATAGAAACCCTATAAAAAGTTGGTGGTTAAGTAAAAAATGCAGTCATTTTGGAAAGTAGTATGCTCCTTCTTCAATAAACTGAATGTTTTATTAATTACCATATGATTTCATAATCTAACCTCTTGGTATCTAGCCAAAGACTATGAAATCATCAAATCAAATATGCGCCACAATGTTTATTGCAGTATTATTTGTAATAACTAAGATATGTTAAGAACCTAAATTTCTACTGATATATATGATGGGATAAAGATGTGGTAGATATACACAAAGGAATATTACACAGTGATAAAGCAAATGAAATTTTGTCATTTGCAGCAAAATGGAAGCAACTTGAGGGGTCATACAAAGTAGCACTTGTAGGATAGATAACAATATTGAATCACTTTACCTGTATGTGCAATATAAGGAAACAGGATAAATAGAACAATATAAAAATAAACTAATGGACATTGAAAAAAACAAAATGAGATTACCTGAAGTGAAGAGGGTAGGGCTGGGTGGGGATAAGAGTGGAATATGTTTGTAGTGGTTGGTGTTAGATGGTTTGCTTTTAAATTAGAAATTAAAAATAAAAATAAAAAACATGTGCTTTCTCCTGAACTTGTCTTCTGACTTAATTCTGCATCTTAGATATTTTTAAGATTCATTTTCTAGTGACTTAATCTAAAGTGACTTCCCAGTCACTTTCTATAATATTGCAGTCATTATTTTTATATTGTTATTTTATATTGTAATTATATAAACGATCTATTTTGCTTATTTGTTTTGTCATTTCCTCAAGCAAACTCCATGGGAAAAATCTTCTTGTCTGTGTTTGATCAATGTTCTGTCACTACGACTATCAGAGCGCATGGAACGCAAGAGATGCTCATATTTTTCTTAGATGAATAAATGAATAGCTGTTCAATCCACTTACAAAAAAGTCTTAAATACAATGGAATTATTCTATTTAAAAATGTCTATTAAAAACAATGGGTCCCAGGGAATACAGAAGAAATAGAGTGGATAAAGTATTTTCAGATTAGACTGAGATTAATCAGGTAGAATTTAAAAAGAAAATACCTTTAAGAATAAGTCTTAAAGATTTGCCTTGTAAGGATTATTTATTCTCAAAGAAAGGAAGTTTTTGATAATTCCCACCTCCAAATTCAATGCCATAATTATCAGTAACAAAATGGTAGAAAGTGGAGAAGCAGGTGGTTTTAATTCTACCTTTAATAAATCTCAACTATTAACTATTTGATGAAACAGGGCATCTTTGTGGTATTGACTGCTCTTAGCGATAATAGATTTCATTTTTAATCTTCTCAGAAAATGTAGTCAGCTCTGTCCTTGCTCTTAAGGGTCATTCAAAAAGCTAGATTATAAAGGTACAGCTCCTGCTCTGAACAACACCACCACTGTTGTCGGGGGAAGCAATCTAGTTGTTGCCATTACTTCTCCCATATGCAGCCAATAAAAGGTGAAAAGAAACAAACACATTTCTGCCAGAGTACAAAGTTCCAACCTTTTCACTAAGCTTTTCTCTTAAGGGTCTGAGTCATTGGCCTGTTCAAGTTCTCTTGATCATTTTCTCCCATAGGTAATAGATGAGAGAAAGACAAGGGTCTTTAAAAGATCAAAATTTAAGAGTAAATAACTTTAATGAAAAGAACAGCGGGCAGAGAAAATGAATTAAACTAGTATTTGAAATCCTGCTGCATGTGCAGCTCTCAGTATAAAATAGAACAGGGCATATCACTTTTCTGTAAGAGTGTACTTTTGCCTTGGGGTGACAAATTTACAGTCCTGAAAAATGCCAAATGGCAATGTACCAAATGGAAATTTTGCCCCAAATAATTATTAATAATTTTGTACCTTTTCTATTTAATGATTGTATAATCTCTTGCAGAGTTTGGTAGTTTTTCCTAGCAGGCGATTCTGTAAATAGAGATCTTTTTTCCTTTTTCATCTTTTATAGAATCAACCTTTTCGCAAAAAGCCCAAGGTTACCCAGATGGAGTTCCTTCCTTTTCTAAGCTTAAAAGTGTGAAGCAGAAACGGAACAAGAGTGACTGTCTCTTCCCTGTCTGCCATCCACATTTCATCTTCAACTTTTGCTTTCAACAAGAGCAAACATATATTTTCCTTTTTCAGCAGTGATCCTTCATTACCAATAGGTTTTAATTTTCATAATTGAAATATTTCAACAGAGGGTTAAATCATAAAGCAAATTGAAAAAATCACCTTTTTCTCATTAGGATGAGAAAATCAGATTTTAAGTTAGGAACTCCATTTCTTTTTTTTTTTTTAATATTTCTTTTTTATTTATTTATACAAGTACCGGGTACAGTCAGGAGCGCAGGAGGGTGAGAGAATTCACCAGAGCCAGAGCGGGGAACAGAACAGGCAGACCAACAAAGTACACTGCTGAGGGGAGCAGCGGGCGGCAGGAGAGGTCTGCGCGCCATGTGGGACCCTTGCCCGTTGGCCAGGGATCCAACCGGCGCTGCAGAGGATGCGGGGGCTTCACAGCCCAGCGCTCAACCACTGCGCCACTAGAGGAGGCCCGGAACTCCATTTCTGACATAAGAATTAATACCAATTGCATCAGAAATGAATTCTTTTGTGTGTGTGACAAAATCAAACAGAAATTATGAAACACCAAATATGTAATACCATCAGATAAACTGAAAGCAGTTTTATTGATGTAAGATATTGCTATGTTATGTACATATAATATATATAAAATATATTTTATATACATATAATATATGTATACATATACATATAATATATATAAAATAATACTGTATCATTAATATTTTTAAAATAATATTTCTATACTTCAATTACTTGCTGATCTGTCACCTGCTAGACTGCACAAGCAAAAAAACAGAGAAAAAGTGACAAAAGTATAAGGAAAATTTATGGCAGTAATGTTTTATTGAGTATCCATTAAATAGATAACAAACATACGTTATTATGTATTTTTGATTGGAAATAGGTACCAACATCTGATGTTAGCAGAGAAACAATACAACACAAAATATCAGCATACTAAGGAAAGTAGTCTGAAATCTGCCTATTATAAATTTATCAAAATTATTATGATGTAAAGTGTTAGATTATAGTATGGTTTCTTCAAAGTGTAGATCCATATAGTTAAAATATTGATTATTAAGTGTCTCCATGTTTTTAAAATGCATATACAAATGATAAATATGTAATTATGATAATATAATAGTAATAAAGGCTATTGATAGATTTATATATTGATATATCCATGAACACTATAACATTTGACTAATTAGAACTTAGAATTTTCACATTATTTTCTATGGGCCATGCTTTATATAACTCTCCAAACGGTTTTTTCAGATGTTTCCAGATTCTAGCTTAGTATACTGTGAACAAGCAGAAACCTGGATAAAGCATATGCAAACAATACTTTTTGAATATTAGACCAAAGATAGCACAGAATTCTGATCTTTGTGAATAAGTAAGCAAGTGAAATTACACTTAGAATATCTCCAGATTTTTCTTAGAAGCATATTTCAATTCATGTAGTAGAGAGATCCTGAGTAGGGGAGTTAAGGAACGCTGGAGGCCAGAGGTTGTGAAGTAAAATTGCTAAGGAGAGAGATATTACAAAGAAAAAGAACTAAATTCCCTAAAAGTTCTTATTAAATTCTAAGATGTAAGCATGTGGAGTGAAAGTACATGAAACGAGGTGAAGAAATGGCAGAAAGCTGTAAACTGAATAATTCCCAATTACACTGGGTAGAGAGATATTCAAGTTTTGACTAGCTGGAGTGGAACAGTCTTTGGCTCTGCCATGAAATTCAGTAGAGTTCAAAAAATGTTTGAATGTTATTAGAACCAGACAATAATTAAGATAAATGCTCCTCTAGACCTACCCTAAGAGAGCTTAAGAAGAAGTTTCATGAGGATCAAGTTTATTACAAGTGAAAACAGTCAGAACAAAGCCTAACACCCTTTCAAAGAAGGATGGCAAATCCAGAACTCAGCTGTGTAACAGCATCCAGTAACTAGTCAGAAATTATTAGACATGACAAGAAACAGGAATGCAATCTCTGACTGAGAGCAATATGCCAAGAGAAAAAAGTCCAAAAATGATATTGATGATAGAATTAGCAGAAAAATGCTCTGAAAGAGCTATTATATTCTTCTTGTAAGCAGGGATTTAAAGAAAAACATGAAAATAATAAGGCAAAAAATGAAAAAACAATTAAAATAATATAAAACTAGAGAAGAGAAATATAATATCTGAAATTAATAATACATTGGATGAGACTAACAGCAGATTAGACATATGAAAAAAGAAAAAGACACTGTGATTCAAACTATTTAAAATGAAGCACAGAAGATAAATAAACCTAATAAAATGCACACAGCCTTAGTTAATTGTGGGAAACATCAAGTGCTATTTGAGTTTCAAAAGGATAACAGGAATCCAAAGAAAAATTTGAAGAAATAATAGAAATTTCCAATTTTTCACAGCAAGCACATCATAGCTAATTTCTACATGCAGGTGATAAGGATAAATGGTTAAATGCATCCAGGAAAAAAAAAAAAAAACATTATGTGCAGAGAATGACCATAGACTTCTGGTCAGAGATGATAGATACCAGAAGACATTCAAATAGCATTCTTAAAAATACTGTATCAACAAAAATTAATTTGTCAATCTAGAATTTATGTGTAATGAGCATTTGTTTACAAATATGAAGGCAAGATAACAACTTATTTGCAGATAAACAAAAGTGTGAAACCTTATCATCATCAAACCTAAACTTAGGTGGATGGAACTAGATGCAACTTTAGTCATTAGACTAAAGTTATCAGATGAACATGCCGATCTATACAAAACAATCCAGAGCATTAATAAAAATATGCTTATTTTTATTACAAAAATTATTATAACAAAATATTTTTTTGCTTAGATGTTTTTAAAAAGCATGCAATGATCATTAATAAAAACAATGTATTGTGAGCTTTAAAAATATGTAGAGGCATAATAATACATGATAAAAAAGTACAAAGAAAAATGGAGGAGGACTTGGAAGTATTCTAAGTTTCTTGTATTTTATGTGAAACATAATATTATAAAGGTAGATTAAAATACATTGAAGATATATGCATGTTGTAAATCCTAGACTCACAACATAAGAAATAAAATAAGCTAAAGATAATAAACCAGTAATGCAAATTAAAATAGAATACAAAAAAAATAATTCCAAGAGAAGGAAGAAAAAGATTTTTAAAAAATCTGACAAGTCAGAAACTAGTAGCAAGAGATATATATATTATATATTAGATTAATATATATTATATGTAAAATATATTAGATTTAAACCCAGATATATTATTAGTTACACTAAGTTAAATTCTAATTCAGAGTAAGATTATTGGATAGAAAATCAAAACCTAAATATGTGCTATATTAAAAAATTAATTATATAGAAACAAAAAGTTAAAGTTAAAAGATGGAATAAGTTGTATAATGGCAAATTTCTTGTAAGAAAACTGAAGAAGCTTTAACACATGAGAAAAATATACTTCAGCGCAAATAATATTACTAGAGATAGGGAGACATTTGAGAGTGAAAAGGGGGTCAATTTCTCAAATATAACATCAAAATCTCAAATGTGCATCTTTCTAATAAGACAGCTTCAAACTAGCTGGAGCAAAAACTGATAGTTGTTAAAAGGACTTGGTTGAGCCTACAATGATAGGTATTTTTATATTCTTCTTTCAGTAACTGATAGAAAAGCTACAATAGAATTAGGATATAGAAGATTTGCAGAACACTATAAAGGAACTTGACCCAGTTTATATTTATAGCTCTCTCTAAGCAACAAGAGACTGTACCATAAACCTTCACAGATAGGGTATGTTCTGGGCAATCAAACTAGTCTAAACAAATTTAGAAATATTAACATGATAATGACATGTTTTGTGATCACAGTGGACTGAAAATGGAAATCAATAACACATGCATCTGTAAAATCATGACCTACTTGCAAATTGAACATCACAGTTCTGAAAAACCCAAGGGTAAAAGAAATTACAGGGGAGTTCAGAAAATATTTTGAATAAGTCATATTGAAACTCTAAAACTTTCTAATTTGTATAATGCCGCTAAATCAATATTTAGTGTGAAATTTATAGCTGTAATGGTTTATATTAGAAAAAAAGGCAGTCTACAGATAAATCATAGAGATTTCCACCTAAATAGCTAGTAAAAGACTACAATAAAGGGTCTCCCTGGTGGTGCAAGGGGCTAAGCACCGCACTATGAAGCAATCCGCAGTCTCTACAGCACAAGTTCAATCCCCAGCTGGCCAGGGAGCAACCCACATGGTGTAGCAGACCTCTCCTGACTTACCTCATGCTCCCTTCAGCAGTGTATTTCAGTCAGTCTGCCTGTTCTGTTCCCCGCTCTGTTTCTGGCGAATCCTCCCAACCCCCGCATCTCTGGCCTGTACCCCAGCTCTCCTATGCATAAATAAATAAATCTTTTTCAAAAAAAGACTACAATAAATTCAAATAAATAGAGAGAAAAGGATAACAATAAAGCAGAAAACAATGTAATAGAAAATAGACAAATAAAAGAAAATCGTCCAAGGTTATTTTTCAACATAAATCAAGAAAACAATAATTATGATTTTGCTGAAATATTAACTGGGTTAGAATAAGAGACAATAGACGGAAAAGAGGAAAGGTGACTCTGATTTTTGGTGTTTTCACTTTTCTAACATATTTTATTACCTCAGGGCTATTAAGGGTATTCTGAAGTTCATTAAAATAGATAATACCATCTACTATCTGATCTTCTAAAAATGAGTTACAAAATATCACAAGACTGCAAATAAGACATTGATGTGATTGAAATAGGATCTTTTGTCTAAATATTGTTATTTAGCATTCTAATCTGTAATATTAAAAAATTTGAATAGATGCTATGTATAATTTGATTACATTGAATATTTGTAAACTGCCAAATGAATTGATAAATAAGAACTTGATTATTTGCAGAAGGTAAGTAAATTAAGCTTAATTAATTAGTCTTAATTAGGCAAAGTACAAAGTGATTGTCTATAGTTCCAACTGATTATTTCAATCTCTTCAGTTTTAAGTGCAGTTAAGATTTGTACAGAGTTCATTCAGAACTCTTTTGCCAAATTCTTGATTAATATCTCCACCCCTGATTTTATTCTTTCTAAATTAACATATTTCCCTCCTTCAAGCAATATTTAAACAAATTCCTGTAATTGCTGTTGCTGTACAAAAATTAATCCAGTACTGTTTCTTCTTTTCCAAAATTTAGAATTAAAATTTGTTCATGATGTATGTATGGCATTTGCCGTTGATTTTGAATTTGATGAAAATGTCTTTAGAATTTTCAATGTTGAAATGTTGGTTTAAAATTATTTTTATTATGAAAAAAATTATTCATAGTGAAATCAAATTTGAGAAAATATTGAAAAATATTAGAATGTTAATTTTCTATTTTATCTCATGCATTAATATTATAGCATCCTTATATTTCCAGGATAAAACTTTCCTAGTCATGATGTCCCATAGATTTTTTTTTTTGTCCCATAGGTTTTGATTGAAAGCAATTTGATGGAAAAATTCATCATAACGTATTTTCATAAAATGAAATTGACCCTAAAAATCACTATCCATTGCTTATTTTAACCAGGCATTTTCAAGTGTCAGCAGTCAACTCTTGTTTTTTTTTTTTTGGATAGTACTGGTTTGATGTGAAGTAATAAAATATTTATTATGTTCTCAGTTGAGAATACTTTAAAAATCATTGACAAATTACTCTAATATTTTTAAAAGCAAAGTGTCATAATTATTAAAAATGTTTTAAAAATCTTAAAACTTGGAATAGTTTTTCAAATGTTTTCATAGATTTTAATTGTTTAACTCATTTCAGGGGAAAAAAGAGGTGGTCATAAAGATGACAGAAACAAACACCATCATACAGTCTATTAAGAGCCTATCATTGTTGGTTATTTCTTATAAATTTTTCCAGATCTTTCTCCTTCCAACACACACACACACAAACACATTTAATTTTTTTTTCAAAAATGGAATGACTATCATATATATGTCTATTTTCTAGATTATCTCCACAGCAATCAGTAAATTTCTCCAAGATCCATATTATATGAAAATCACTCATACATGTTGTACTTCATTGTACCATCAATTAGTCATTCTATTACCGGACATTTGTATTGTTTCTAACTTTTCACTAGTATAAACAACACAATGCAAATAAAGATTTTAAAAAATTGATTGTAAATAAGAATGTAATACAGTTTGAATTCAAGAACTATACAATAAAATAAAAAACTTCACAACATTTGAAAATAAAGACCTAATAATTTGCAGATTTTCCTCAGTGCTTCATAGTTACCAATACCAACATACAGAAATAAAAAAAATCAATTAATTAATGTAAATAAATAGATTTTGAGTAAACTGTCTCTGACATTTAAAAATTTTAAATGCTTATGTTTGTATTTTTGTTTTATACCGTTTTTAATCTTAACAGAGATTACATGAATAAACTTAGTTTTATACATTTATCAATTTAAGGTTTGTATCATACAGGAAAATATATTAAGTAGCTCCCTACTATTTTCTATTAGCTTCCTACTGTGTTCTGAAATAAAGTTTCTAACATGGAAATAATTTATTCTGTGATCTCAAAATATTATCTATCAATATTTTGTATACTTTAGAATGGTTTTTAATAAATATTCCATAACTTTTCCTATATATATATATTTTAAGATTTTATCTATCATCTATCTATCTATCTATCTATCTATCTATCTATCTATCTATCTATCTATCTATCTATCTATCTATTTATACAAGCACTGGGTACAGTCAGAAGCGCGGGAGGGTGAGAGAATTCACCAGAGCCAGAGGGGAGAGCACAGCAGGTAGACTGATGAAATACACTGCTGAGGGGAGCAGTGGATGGCAGGAGAGGTCTGCACGCCATGTGGGACCCTTGCCGGTGACCAGGAATCAAACCAGCGCTGCAGAGGCTGCAGGCAGCTTCGCAACCCAGCGCTCAAACGCTGCGCCACCGGGGAGGCCCTTCTCCTATATTTTTGACCTATATAGATCTTTTAATTTGTACCAATTTTTTTTATTTTATAATATTTTGTATGTCAGCTATTTACTTGAGTACTTAAAAATCAAATACAAACTAATATATCATAAAACTAAAAAAATCATATCTTCTCCCTTCTCATGTCAATTTTAGCTTGTCTTCTATTATATTTGCCAGAAATTTAAAATTTTGTTGATTTGCCCACAAATTCAGCTTTTAGATTTGTGATCAATTATTTTTCTATTGTTCTAAATCATTTTATCTTTATAAAACATCAGTTTTTCTAGAAATATTGCTTCCCACTCAACACAGATTACCAGAAAATTTCAGTGGTCAACCCAAATTCTCAATTTCAAAGATCCTAATTCTGGCCAATTATATAACACACACACACACACACACACACGTTGATCTATAAAATTATAGGTAGCATAACTAAGAAAGCTTTATTTTATTAAGAAGTTACAGGATACATACCTTACTATGTAAAATATTTGTCAAATTTCTTAAGCATTATTTTATATAATCAGATTTGGGGTATTTTCATCTGTTTCAATTTTCAAATATTAACAATGATCTTACATTTTTCTTTGAATAAGTACATCATGGAAAGTGTGTCTAGGAGTTTTTGTATTTAATGACATGTTATGTGTAAGATTTTATTGTATTGATACTTGAGAAAACAATTTGTTGTTGTTTTAAATTCATTTGATATTCTTTACTGGCATTTTTGCAGAATCAGTGTTTGTGTATTACCTGTGGACACCTGACAATGGGAATAGTAGCAAAGAGCTACTGAGTTTAAGTACCTCCCATAGACAAAATGCTTTCAATATTTATATCTTGTAATCCCTATAATGACCCAGTGAAGTAAAAATTACCTGCACATTTTTCTAGTGGAAAAATGGATTTGAAGTTAAGTCACTTTTGCCTAGAACACCTCTTTAGTATGTCGTAGTGCTGGAATTCAGAGTTGGGTGTGTGCGATGCCAATGCCTGATGCCCTTTTTACTAAATTAGTGTCTTTCAAGGAGATGTAATTTCTATTAAGATTGTGTAGAGTTTGATGTATATCAAATTATTGCACATTTACTGTATTATTCATTTCTCTGCTGTCCTTATTCAATTTTTAATGGGGATTTACCCAGGATAATTAGATGTCATAATTTAATAGTGGATTTTTAGAAATGCATGTTCCCTGGGCAATCAATCTCATCTATGCTGTGATTTAAACTACTGAACTCTTGGCTGTCAGCTTCCAAATTTATTTGAGGTTCTTCTTTCAACCTCAGATTTGAACCAGGTATATATATTTTTTAAAAACTCAGATGAAATATTTTACCACATTGAATTGATTATTAATTAACATTTACTGCAGATCATTTGGAAAACAATGAAAAATCTGAAAGATAGCATAAAAATCATATCTAATTCCCCAAACTGAGTGAAACACTAATATTTTTATGATTTCTTTTTTTGCTGTTCAATTTCAATGTCTTTTAAAGGTACATACATAATATTTTATTTACCAATTGAAAGCAAATTAATTATTCTAGTTTCTAACCTCCTTTTTGGAAACTTAATAATGTGAATATTTCTTCATTATCAAATATGCATAAAGGATGTGATATTTAAAATTAGCTTCAATGAATTGTACTGTGTAGATGTACTACATTGTAACAGTTTCACATTGTTGGGCATTGGAAAACAATCACATATAAGATTTATGCAAAGGGTGGGTATTGGTATATATTTTGAATTGTACTTAGTTATAACAAATAAAATTACTTTTGATAAACTTTCATCAGGCGGGGTGGTCTTCTAATTGAGTAGCCTAGAAACAATAGTTGTAAAATGTGCACCATAGCCCCATACCTTAAACAATATGACTATTTCTCTTAATGTTTCATTCCATTCGGGCTACATTTCATCATGAGCTATTTCTCCAGCAATATCCCACAAAACTTGCATTCTTTAATAAATCCTTCAATCAGACGATCAAATCTGGACAATTTTTTTTGTGCTGATGGCAACAAAGATTAAGGTGATTCTCGAAATCATAATCTTCTAAGGACAGGTGAACTTAGAAACCACATTTTAAATGGAAGTAAATGCTATAGTATAAACCTTGATGAGACTATTCATTTCTAATGCTTCTTCTGTTCTTAGCATCCCCTGAATTTCTTACACTTTCTTGAATCTGTTATTGGTACATTTTTGCCTTCCTGTAAGTGGTTTGTGAAATAAAGAGAACATTTACTTCCCATTTGACTATTTCATAATAGCTTCTAAATAGGAAAGTTGTGGGAAAATGTTCACATATAATGTGAAGCTATTGAATTTTTTCATAAAAGGCGAGAAAAAGCAAAAGAAAAATCTCATTTCGCCTAATGCATTTCACAGATTGCCATAAACTAAAACTCTTTATCATTGGAAGGAAAATGCTGCTTTTCTTCAATAGGAAACAAACATATTTGCATCATAACAGAATGGGGAAGCTGTAAATAGAAGGGTAAATTTTGGTTGTTGCTATGCAGACTGAGCTGACTGTTATAACCCTCAGACATTTGGAAAATATTTTCACACAGAAGGTGAGAATCTAATCATTTATTCATTAGAACATATGATTTACTTCCCATACATATTAAGCATTTAAAAACATCAAAATCTCAATGACTTTGAGTTTTGTTTTCAATTCCATTTCCAACAACCATCTAGGACAACTTTATTATCTATGTTTTAATAGGTGTGACAATTGAATAAATCGGTAGATAATTGTTATTTACCAATACTTAACGTTGGGTGAATTATTTAATTTCACCAGTTCCCTTGCAAGATTGTTCCAAGATTGAGTGCATATTCTTCAAGCAGACATTTAGCTTTATTTCATTACTATAATGATGATGATGATGATCATGCAGACAGTGTGATACATAAAAAGTTATTCTATCCTTAGAAGTTGTCAGTATAATTGGGGAGACAACTTTGCACACTAAGAACTATCAAAGCTCCAATCACAAGTGCCAAACAAAGAGTGACAGGAGAGAGTTCTAGAGGTTTAAGAAACAGTATAAGGGAGGGTTGCCCAAGGAGTTAGAATCCCAGTCTTAAAAGATGACTAGGAATCCTGTAGGGAACGGAGAACCTGACTTAACATTAATCATTCTATGGATGAATTTAATTGGAATAAAGAAACAAAGGTGCAAATCATTTTATACTCTCAGGCAGGAATCTGCAAGTGGAAAATCTGAAATTTGATTTACTTGATGTTTCTAGCATCAAGCTGAAAGTTGAAAATATTTTAAACAGGAGAGGGAAGAGCAAAAGGGACCATGGTGATGGTGCATGGGTGAATTGGTGGTGGAAATTCTATGGGGACTACACCTGAGAAAAGAAAGCAAACATTGTAAGGAAAAAATAAATTAATTAATTGAAAAAGAAAAGAAAATATTTTAAATAACATACCTTATTTCCCTCCCTTTTTAGTTGCATGATTGAGAAATAAAGAAGGCATAAATTTAATTTCCTTTGTCTTAGGTTACTTTTAGCAGAATTATGCTACTTTTGTTGTCTTCGTTCATTGTTCTTTTCCCTCTTTTAAATAAAGAAGGAAGATGACTAAAAATCAGGATTTTCAATGCCAGGGTAGGTGACTCTTCTGTGATCTCAGCTGGGCCTCGTTCTTGATCAGCCATAACAAAGAAAACGATGAAAAGGGAAAAGTGAGAAGATGAAAACACTCTGTGCAAGCACTGTCCAGCTCTTTTACGCCTGAGCTCTGACTACTGGGTTCCTTTTCTATGGGTAGTTAATCAGGATTAAAGATTGGAAAGTTGTACCTGCTTTTTAAAAATTTCCTAAATTGGCCTCAGCAACAGCAGCTTTAATGTGATGCTGGGAATACATTTCCTTTTAAGAAACATTTGCTTTACTGGCTGCTTTGACTTGTGGTTTATCTTAAAATGAGTCAACCTCACTGATATCTTAAAAAACACTTCAGTGTTACAGAATTAGCTCTCAGCTCTAACCTGAGTACACAACATTAGTTTCCTGTAAATTACTATATAAGCTCAAAACCATTTAGAACACGTAGCGCTTGATTCTTTCCAGGCACAATCAATGGAATGTGATTTTTCTTCCATGGGAAAGATATGAGCAAGATTTTGTTCTCTCTACATTATATGTTAGTACATACTATTGTATGAAGCAAGTATTACATTAACGGAAGTAATATTTTAGTGATAAAACCCGATATTTTTATATTTATTAGAACTCATCGTTATTAAGTCATTGATTTAGATGGAAAAATTTCACTTGTTGTCCTTAACAAAAGGAGTGCTGAGGTTGTAGGGGAGTTAATTGCAGGTCCTTATGAAATCTTTATGAAATTGTTTAGAAGAAAAAATACGGTTGCCTTATTCTTTTTTTTCCCTCTGAGCCTTCCCTTGGTAACATCTCAGTTACTTTCAGTAGTCTCTTGATGTGAATCTTGTCAGTGTTTATTTATTTATTTTTTCCCCAGTGCTTATTCCCATTGCCCAAGAATACCCATGCTTAGGGGAGCTCTCCTCATGTGTTGACTAACTCTGAACTGTTCTCAGGGATCTAGATGCTTCCTTGGTCTTCATTTTTGCATTTTCACTAAATTTATTCATCCTTTACTTGAGTCCTAAGTAATAATTTTCTAATTAAACAGATAAGTCCACAGAAACACTGTGTGTACATGATGGACCTTAAAAAATGACATGAATGGTGGGGATTGTAGAAAATTGCAAGTCTAGGGGGAAAATACTTTCATTAATAATAAAAGTTTAGGGCCTCCCTGGTGGCTCAAGGGGTTTAAGCACAGCACTATGAAGTAATCCACAGCCTCTGCAGCACAAGCTTGATCCCTGGCCAACCAGGGAGAAACCCACATGGCGAGGCAGACCTCTCCTGTCTTGCCCGCTGCTCCCCTCAGCAGTATATTTCAGTCAGTCTGCCTGTTCTGCTCCCCACTCTGTCTCTTGTGAATCCTCTCACCCCCGCCATCCGCATCTCTGGCCTATACCCCAGCTCTTGTATACATAAATAAATAAATTTTAAAATAATAATAATAATAAAAGTTTATGTGAGTATATTAGATAATTCTTCAGCATTTCCACAATATGCAGTGTGGGCAACACCCTTCATGGTTACTGAGACTTGAAGTAGTTATGAATGTGACTCAGGGTAATTCTAGAAGGAGCTACATGATCAGAAATAGGCTACTTTGACAGATATAAATGTAAATGTATTGTGACTGTGATATAAAAGAGTAAATGTAATATCACATATTCTTAAATATTAGTGGCAAAAAATATGACAATTGTAAGCACAACTAGATAGTTTAACTTAAATAGGGTATAGATTTTTGTGGTCAAATAGAAAAAAAAAAAGAAATGTAGATCACTTTAGTTGGTTTCACTATTATTTGTCAAACAAGAAATTGAGCAGTTTTCAATAATCTGTGCTGGGTGGGAGCAAACAATTAAAAAGTGAAATATGTAAAACTAATAAAATGAAAATAAAATTCAACAATTTACTGAGAAGAAGCTTTTAGTCTATCTGTTCTAATTATTCTAAGAATAATAAATCAATAGCAGTATATATTGTTTTTGTTGTTTCTCTTTTCTTTCTCATCCAATTTTGGTGATGTTTCATAGGACTAATGTAACTGTTGAAAGTTTCCTTTTGAAGGAAGGTATAACTCTACTGGGAAATTGGATTATCTGCTTATAGTACATCATGGTATAGACAGCCTATTGCCTGCCCCTGTGAACCTTCCTACTCTCACCTTGTTCACTTATTTCAGCTTTGTATTTGCTTTTGGACTGTGTCCAAAGGATACACCTTAACATCAGACTAGAACACAGTGCTTTGGGGCATAGGGCCTCCTGAGAGAATGTGGGCTTTTCATGGCAAAGGTACCTCCTGTGGTAGCTCCACCACCCAGGGGCCTTTAACAACCCTCCAGGTTTTGCACAGCACTTTTGATAGCTCTGAATTGAATCTGTCCTGACTTCTTATCTAGATTCAGAATTCTCTAATGATACTGGAGACTGATCCTGCTATTTCATGACTCGTGTCTTATTTAAAAGAATGATAATGAGCTGAAAAGGTGTCAGTAGTCTCCTTTGATGCATCAGTTTCCATAATTTCAATATCAGAATGTGCACCTGTCCAATGGCATTACCTCCAAAACCTACCTAGGCTCACAGTGCTGTAAAACTAAATATACGCAGAGTATTAACAACATGTCAGGGGCTTGAGTATGCCCCCAGCAACTTTACAAAATGAGCATGACAGAAGCACAGAGAGGTTAAAGAACCACAAGCCACAGAGCTAGCATATGAAAACACTATTATTCAAGCAAACTCCAAATCTATGCTCTCATTTCCCATGCTACAGAGACTCCCCAGTCTCCTACCTAGTCTCCTTTTTTCTATTCTTACCTGCCAGCATTCCATTCTAGAGTGGTTTTCTTAAAAATGTCAATAAAATCATGTCATTTTCTTGCTTAAAAGGGCAGATGACTGCCTGTTGCCCAGAGAATAAAATCTCATACATTCCTTTGTATAGTGGAAAATTCTTACAGGACACAGCCTTCTTCTTTCTTTGGTTTTCTCTTCACATCACCATGCAAATTGCCTGGGAGCATGAATCTAGTTGGTCTCGTTTATTGTTCGATGCCCAGCCTGTTAGTAGTACCTGTGACATAACTGCATTGAAGGAATATAGTAATCTCCAAAAAGACCATTTGGGATGAAGGTAGGCATGTAAGAAGAGGAAATTCAATTCCAGTTCTCAACATGGTCTCTCCCCCTCCAAGAAGCTAGTGCTTTTAGTGTGTGATGCTTTCAAAAAAAAATTAATAAATAAAATAAAAGGCAGAAACTACAAGATCCCCTAAGGCCTAACCACAGAAGTTGCATGACATCATTTCCTTAACATTTTGTTGGTTAAAGCAATTCACAACATTAGTTTAAATTCATGGGTGAGTGAGGAGGTTGACTTTAGCACCTGGGACAAAAGGTACAGCCACATTGCAAAAGGGTAATCATGCTGGAGTAGGATCAATTTGAGCTACAGATTTTCGTTTACTAAAGTCATTAACTTTTTTTAATTATTGAATTATGGTATAGATATTTATTTAATTCATTAATTTTTATTCAGGTAACAATGTCTTACAACATTGTATGTGATTTGAGGGTATTGGTTCATACCTCTTCAGAGGTATGTTGCCACACCATGCCCACTACCAATGCACCCACAATCTTCTACCATAGCCCATTCACTTTGTGCAATGTCTGAGTCAAATATTTCCTTTCTGTTTGAAAGCAATTTTAAATTTTTTTGCATTTTACAGTTTGGAAAAAGTAATGTTTTTCATTCTTATATTTTGGAAAAAGTAATGTTTTCTGTTAATTTATTCTCTCAATAACAAAGATCCAGTTATATCTTGATCATATAGACAATAAACCCTCAAGTCCCTACTTCTGTGCATTATATATGGCTGTTGTTACCATAATCACTTGGACAACAGTTTGGATTGGTTGGGTAATGAGTAAAAAACTCTTTAGGGTTCTCTCAGCTCTAATAACAGAAAATTCAATTCAAATATGCTTCGACTTAAAGCAGTTTTTTACTGACATTAAAAGTCTAAAGGTAAAGCAGGCATCAGGTACAGCTTGCTTAAAAGAACTAATTCCTTTTGTTTTCTTTTTTTCCCCTTGTGTTACTAACTTCATTCTCAAAATTGATTTCACCCATGATTTCCATGTTAATGTCTGAAGAGTCATCTACTATATACTCAATTGTAGCAAGAGACATCTTTATTTTAGAATTCTCATTTAAATACTATTCTTATTCAACTGATTTTTTTTTTACTTGTTCTCCCCTGCACCGATGGGCTTTGCCAGTTGGGCTAACTTAATCCACATGCTAAGCCCAGTGGGTAAATCAACTTTTTTGTAAAACATGTTTCCTTAACCAGAAACTAACAATGCTTGAGAAGAAGGAGCAATGAGATATTCTAGGATTATCATGGGGTGCAGTGAAGTCAATATGGCATGGAAAATGAGTTAATGGAGTTAAACCAACCCATGTCTAACAGTCTATATGTTAAAAAGACCAACTATAAACTGGGAGGTGAACTAGTGAGCCAGAGACCAGCTAATCAATAGGGAACTATAGCCAGAGATAAGGATGATGCAAAAGGTGGGCCTTAGTGGGCATGAGGGTATTGTGGGAACCTTCCAAACAAATGAATGAGTGCAAGTGAAAATGTGGAGGGATGGAGTAAGAATGAGTTAGACCTTAGTTGTATTAGTGAAAGAGAAACTGGGTTGAAGGACATTTAACAGTCATCACTGCCACTTCCAAACCAGTCCCACCCACTACCTCACTAGAAAGAGCAGAGGAACTCCGAAAGGGTGTGCCAGACTGCACACCCCTAGAAACCATTTTAACACCATTGGGTACCAATTGTTCCAGTGTGATTGTGTTCTATAATGGTGTCTTTTACTTAGAGAGGGAGCCTTAACACTGAACTTTCAAGTCTAGGCCAGAAGACTGGTGGTATAACTGTCATCATGTTTTGTTAGAACTACTGTGTATTTTAAAGAGCAATGCTAAACAAACTTTTAGAAATGGTTTTATCAATAAAAAATGATTCTAATTGTTTGCTAGTTATAATTTATGACAACACGAGGTTCACATTCCCTCGGGACAACTGGTGCCAGGATGTAGGGTTACTGTTTGTATTTCAAGAGTTTGTACTCTTTGCAGGGCTGATCATCTCGAGAGTGTGTGCATGTGCGTTTATGCCAGTTTGGACCCTTGATGCATTTGAATTTGGACCCATAGTGAAAGCTAAGAAGAGTTAATAAGAACAGTGAAGAACTTAAGATCACAGTTTGTTAATTTATAGGAAAAAGAAGAAAATTGATATTAAACCATTGATATTAAAACCATTTTCCATTTCAAAATAATGGTAAGCAATTTGGATCATAGCATATGGTTACTAAAAAGCAAGGTTTGCAGACTTTGATAGTGCTCCTTGGGTGATAGCCACACCCCTGTAGCCTAAGGCACAGTGAGGTTGAGCTGATGCATCTGATTTTCAATGAATATTATTGAGGCTCTGTTGCTTATCTTTTGTAGCTATGACCTGGAGTTAAAAAAAAAATAACAACAACAACATGTTTTCCAATAATTCTCTGTCTTCTTAATAAAACTATACATAGTGGAGAGAATGATACATAAGAGGGAGGAGAAATTACTTATACATTTTTCTTTTCCTAAGACTTCATTTGTTTTCTGATAATAGAAGCAACATTATAGAGATACGGAAAATATAGACAAATACAAATAAGGAAAAAAAAGTCCTTCCTTTAATCCATTACCAATGGCAAAATTTGATTTATTTCCAATTCTTCCTTGCTCTCATATATCTTCTCTAACTACTGAACTATTTCTCTATTTCCCTTTATAGAAAATGTCCTCAATAGTGTTCTTTCTGTCTCTAAATCCTCTATTCCCATTATCTCATGAGTGCAATCCAATCATGTTTAAAGTACACCAGAAACTGTTGGTGTTCAGGTCACAAGTGAACTCTGAAGCTCTAAATTCAGTGACCATTTTTGGGGTAGGACTTGACACTTTTGATAATTACTTCCTTCTTCAAAGGTTGTTTTCGCTTGCTCCCAAAACACCACTCTCTCTGGTCCGCCCATCTTTCTAGCTACTTCTTCCCAGTCTCTTCAATATTTATTTGATTCTTCATCTCACTCTTAATCCCCTGTGTGATCACATCTAATCTCATGGGTCTAAATATCAAATTCACACCTACAGCCAAGACAACTCTGAACACTAGACAAACATTTCCAGTTGACAATATTGACAGATACAGTAAATTGAACTCTACCAAGCTTTTCATTTACCTCCATCCCACTCTTTCTGTAATGTTTCTTATTTTGGTAAATGTCAATCTATTCTAACAAGTTGTCTAGATGAAAAATCTTAGAGTCAGTCTTGATCCCTCTCTCTTCTCATATCTCAATATAATACATCAACTTATGTCAGCCATAGCTTCATGAATCCTAAGAGTTTTCATAACAAGGAAATTTTTTTCTTTTTTCTTTTTTTAATTGCATTTATATGATAAGATAGATGTTAATGGACCTATTGTGTTGTAACTGTTTCAAAAAATATGTAAATCAGATCTCAGGCTATATACCTTAAACATATATAGTGATATATGTCAATTTTTTCTCAATAAAACTAGAAAAAAAGAAGAGAAAACTTAAACAATACAGAGAAATAAGAAAAGTTCATGTAAATGTAGTGATTATTGGCCTGAAGTTTAAGATTAATGTTATATATTTTCTACTTGTCCATCATTCTGTACTCACTTTTCCTTATTTTTGCTGCCTTTTAGATTAATTGAACGCCTTAATGATTTGTGACTTACTTTTCATTCTGTTATTTATAACTCATTGTGTTATTAGCCAAAATTAATTTGCTTATTAACCATAACTTATTGGCTTATTATGGCTTGTTATTACAGTAACTGCTTTAGAATTTAAAATACATGCCATTAACCCATTTTACTTTCAAATATTACTTAGCACATACTTACAGTATGAGTCTTATAGTAGTATACTTCCATTTCTCCACTCCAGACCTCTGAGTTATAACCATCATACTTTATACTTTCCCATATATTTAGACACCATGCTACATAGTCGGTTTTTTAAGCATCAAGTTATTTAAAATACATATCTATTGAAAAATCTTACATAAATTATCCAAACAATTGCCATTTCTGTTATTTCTGTTATTCATCACTTGTTTTTTTTTTTTTAAATCCATACCCCCATCTCATATACTTTTGCCTTTTTTCTTTAAGATTTATTTTTATTTATATAAGAACTGGGGTACAGGCTAGAGGTGTGGGAAGGTGAGAGGATTCACCAGAGACAGAGTGGGGAGCAGAGCAGGCAGACAGACTGAAGATACTGCTGAGGGTAGCATCAGGAGAGACAGGAGAGGTCTCTACGCCATGTGTGAATTTTCCTGGCCACATGGGAAATAGAACCGGCACTGCAGAAGCTGCGGACAGCTTCACAGCGCTGCGCTCAACCTGCTGCACCACCGGGGAGGCCCAATTTTGCTTTTCCTAAGAGATTTTTAAATAGTTATGTTAGTATGGGTTTGCTCTAAAAGTTTTTATTTTGCCATTAATTTGGAAAGATGTTTTTGCAGAATATCGACTGGTAGGTTTCACTTTTTTTCTTTTGTTACTGCAAAGATGTTGCTTCCCTGTCTCCTTGCCCTCATCATTTCTGATGAGATATCTGCTGTCATCCTTATCTTCTTTCTTGTTATGTGAATTGTTTTATTTTCCCTCACTGTCTTCAAGGTTTACTGCTAATAATGGCATTGAACATTTTGATTGTGAAACAACTTTATGTGGTTTTCTTCATGTTTCTTGTGCTTGGATTCATTGACCTTGGTCTGCAGACTTATAGCTATCATCAAATACAGAAAGTTATTGAATAATATTTTTTCGTGGAATTTTCTGTTATCCACTTTCTTCCTTATTTGTGCCCCAGTTACATATATATTTGGTCAATCAATTTTTTTTCTATTTAATTTTGGATTATTTATATAGTTAGATTCTTATGACTAATGATCTTTTTTTTTGTAGTCTCTGCTCTGCCATTTTATTTATCTGATATAATTTTGAAGTTTTTCTGTCTGTTTAACTTTTTTTTAAAGATATTTCGCATTTCTGCCCAATATTTTGAACATTTGGAATTCAGTTATATCAACAATTTTAATATGCTTGTTACTGATTCTAATTCTTACATAAGTTTTTGGTTACTTTGAGTCTATTTTTCTCCTCATGACAGGTCTTATTTTCCTCCTTGTTTGCCCGACTCATAACTTTTCACTTGCAGTTCTTAACTTTTGTGAGTATTGAAACTCTAAGAGTTGTATACTAATACTCAGATCTCAGTCAGTGTCACCTAGAAATAAGTTGAGACTTATAGACCTTGCCTTCACAATTTGTTGGGTCCAGTGTGGTGCTGAGACTGGGGCTAATCATTTTTCACAACTGGAATTTGCTGTGTACTTTACCCGATGGCTGAGGGATTAGGAGATTTTGTAGTCTGGTTGGTGGGAGTAGGCATTATTTTCTGTGCTATGTGAGTGCTTCTGGGTACCATTTCCTCTAATTCTTTAAGAGCGCTGTTTTAGCCTCAGTTACTTTTGTCACATGCATTAACTGATCAGTAATCAAGGGGGGCCGTTGATCCCTGCTTAATGGGTATCTGGAATTTTCTGTCTGCAGCATCGTTCTCTTCCTCTCTTGTACTCTATATTGATGACTTTAATTGCCTTAGATTTATGTTCTGCCTCTCAAATCAGAAAGTTCACTGAATTTTCTCTGGATTTTGCTTGTTGTGTTATCTGGAAATACTATATGTGTAACCTTGTTTATTTCCCATCCCTCAGGGATCAGTGTCTTTTGTTTCCTAGTGTTCTTTTTTTTTTATGATTTATTTATTTATACATACAAGAACTGGGGTGTAGATCAGAGGTGTGGGGATGTAAGGATTCACTGGAATCAGAGTGGGGAGCAGAACAGGCGGCTCTACTGAAATACACTGCTGAGGGGAGCAGCGGGCAAGACAGGAGAGGTCTGCTGCACCATGTGGGTTGCTCACTATCCAGCCAGGGATCATACTCATGCAACGGTGACTGGCGATAGCTTGATAGCTCTGTCTTTAACCCCTGCACCACAAGGGAGGCCCTGTTCAGTGTCTTGATTAGAAGTTTAATGTGATATTTTCCATCTCATTTATTTCTTTTTATTTTATTTTATTATGATATTGCTTTACAGTACTGTATGTGATTAAGAGATATAGGATCACACTCCTTCAGATATGTTACCAGCCGGTCCCACCACCAAAGCAGTATTTTGTCCAGTTTTTTAGTTATTTCCATTCAGATTACATATTTGGCTTCCATTCCTTTATCTTGGTTTTTGTTTATTTTTAAATAGAACAGTTTTATTAACTTTATTACATTGGGGGCAGAAAATATATCCCAGTGAGTTCTGGTTTTATGTTCACTACATTTCTTTCTTGCCCTAGTTAGCACAGTGTCAAAATTTGGTTGAATTTTCCATGGATATTTTCAAAGAAGATATTTTATTCATTTACAGTACGTTAAGTTTCTTATATAAAGATATAGAGTTTGGATACTGTTTGATGAAATAAAATTAGCAAATATATACATCTGTAAAATCCAAACAGAGCAAAAACTAATAAATTGAGAAGTAAAACATATTTTCTATCATTATAATATATGACAGAGTCCAACCCTAAAGTTAATCAATATTGATTTTTTTTGACACAACCCTTGCACATTTTATAGAGTATTGGAATAGCTTTTTATTTTACCATATATGTTTACCTAGTTTCTTTGATTAGAACAGCACATAAATAATTTTCCTTTATCATTAGTTATGGTTGGTTCATTTATCATATTAATGATTTATTGAGTTTTCCTGGGAATTTATTAATTATCATATTGTGATTTTTGTCATTTCCTTCATGATGTTGACATAGATCCAGGTTCTTGGTTTTTTTTTATGTTTATTACATTTTTTTCCATTGAGATAATACTAGTATTTTACACACTATGTAATTCAAAGGGGTAGGCTACACCATTTAAGGCACATGTTAGTTACCACAGCACACTCTCCACCAAGACACTCAAAATAGAATCAAGAACTCAGAAATAAGTTCACACTTAAAAGGACAGCTAATCAAAGGTGCGAAAAGAATGCAACAGAGAAAGGAAAATCTCTTCAAAAAATACTGTTGGGGAAATTGCACAACCATAAGTGAAATAATGAAATGATTATTATCTAACACCAAGGACAAAAATTAATTAAAATGGAATTAAAATCTCAAAGGTAAGACCTGGAGTCATAAAATACATGGAAGAAAACATAAGCAAAACATTCTGAGACACTGTCTTTAGTGGTTGCTTTGGGGTGTCACTACAATGGCAAGGGAAACTAAAGCAAGAATAAATAAATGGTACTGCATCAAACTAAGACACTTTTGCTTGGCAAAAGAAACTACCATCCAAATGGAAAAATACCCTACTAAATAGAAGAAAAATATCTGCACATCACACACATCCTATAAGGAGCTCATATCCAAGATCTACAATGAACTAATAACAATTAGCAAAAAGAAGACAAATAACCTAAAATTTAAAAATGGACAGAATAGCAAAATAGAACTCCTTCAAGGAAGACATACAGGTGTCCAGCAGACACATGAAAAGATGCTCATCTTCACTTATTATCAGGGAGATGCAAATAAAACCACCTCTTGGTGTGCTGTTTAAAATTTGGTAACAAAAATAGTTTGGAAATTTACTCAAGGGACACAGAAGCTTACCAGGTGCTTATAAGCACTGTGTTTATGTGCAAATAATTTAGTTTTTCCGAGGCTTCATTACCCCATTTGTCAGTAAATTATATGGAATTAAACTATATGTAATATTAATACTAACTGTGAAATTTGATTTATGTGCTTATATCTGTTAGGCTATTACGTGTACACAGAAGAATTCTGTGGAAAGTCTGAGTGTCATGGACAGGTAGTAATGAGGGGACATTTGCTTGACTCTCATATTTATTAAGGTCTTAAATTTAGATATTTGATGTTACTTCCAAGTGGTGGTATGTCAATTACTACAGAGAAACTCTAACAGAAATTAAATAAAATACTAATAATAGAGATTTTTCACTCTTGTCCTGTTACTATACTATATGCTTTGTGAGATATCTTCTTAGTAGATTTTGTGACTACCCCTTGAAAGGCACACTCATACTACATTGCATTTTTGTGTTAAAAAGTTATATTTCTAGGGCCTCCCCAGTGGCACAACGGGTTGAGCACAGCTCTGTGAGGGTGTCCGCAGCCTCTGCAGTGTGGGTTCAATTTCCGTCCTGTCAGGGAGATACCCACATGGCAGAGCAGTCCTCTCCTGCCTCACCCCTTACTCCCCTCAGCAGTGTCTTCGGCCTGTCTGCCTGTTCTGCTCCCTGCTCTGTCCTGGTGAATTCTCTCACCCTCCTGTGCCTCTGGCCTGTACCCCAGTTCTTGTATAAACATAAATCTTTAAAAAAAAAGTTAAATTCCTAAATGCAAATATTTAAATTATAGCACACCTTTTGTACTCTGTTTTCAGATTTCTGTTTAATTTCTGGTAAATTGTTAGCATAAAAATCTAAGTGGTCTCATCCTCCTTTCTTGACTTGAAGGTCTGTGTTTGGAGCACAGGTGCCACAAATATTAAGGCTAGTACAGTAAAATCTCAATTAAAAAATCTTAAGTTTGGCCTCTGCCAGCAGAGACCATATTTTGAGTTGGTTTGTTTTCCACTTATAGGTCTGAGATAATGAGATTCTTTACAACTTAAGCTGCCTCTAAATAGATACATGAACAAAATACTTCCAAATAATTTCTTTAGAGGTGTTTACCTGGGAGATGTGTTTTGATTTGCTTTTTGTAACAAATACTAAGTTATCTGGGCCAAAAATATTTCAACATCAGCACTGTTAGCACAGATGATTTTTGAGAGTATTTTGGACAGCTACAGAATTTTGATGACTATCCACCAGGCGTTTCATCTCTTCTGTGCTCCAATGGGGTAACTTTCTATATTTATATAAAAAGTATCATACCTTTCCTGTTGATAAATTAAACACACAAAAACGAAACAAAAGCAAAATGGGAGCTATGCCTAATGAAAAAGCTTTATACCAGCTTTCTCCCTTAGAAACTAATAAAGTGGATTAGTACTTTAAATACTCTGACCCATTAAATTTTATTTAACTGCTGCTTCCACAATCTGTGATCACAACATCTGCATTGTTCTAATACATTAATACTACTATCTTACCATACATCTGATTTTGTTACAAAAATAAGATGTATGGGATAATCATATGCTTAAATTAAGACATAACAAGGGAAATTAATACTTGATTTAAATTTGCACTATGGGAAAAAAATTGAATCTGAGATGAAAAGTGATAATCGTGGCTAAATTTATGTATGTTCTATGAAAACACTTCCTAAAATTTTTTTGAGATTTTATATTGCTTCTCTTATTTGTTGTCGGTATATATATTAGTTACTTTGAGACAACTGGCTCGCTTGATATTACTGAAGATCCTGTATTAGTACTAATCCCTTTCCACCGTTGGAAAAAACCAAAACAGGCTTATAGGACAAATCATACAACTGGGAAGGAGAAATGCCTGGATTTTAACCCAGTCCTGCCTGAGGCAAAGGACCTGTGCTTTCCACTCAGGCATGATCCCTCATGAGTTAGTGCTCTTGATCAACAGCCCATTCAGTCTTACAAACACTACCCAGTGGTTGGGGACTAGGACTCAGGTAGGCTTGGCCATTTGCTTACTCTCAAATGAGCAGAGATCCTTTTGTCTACTCACAGGACTATTCATTACCACTAAGACTTAGTTGTTCTTCCAGGGAAATGGCTGAAGTTTGAACACATTATTTTCCTCCTTGCATGACCAACTTATTCATCTTATTTGTGTGGCAAACTAATTAGTGGGTCATAAACTGTTAATGGGTCAAATCCCCTGGATAACTCCTTCTTTCTCCCTCATCTGCACACCCTAACTCCCCACACCACCCTCGAACAGCTGGGGGCAATGCCTGGACCTTGCACTTTCAAAGTATTTTTTGGAACTAGCATGCATTAGAACAAAGCAGATCTTATGATCAAAGATTGTGGAAGCAGGGGCCTCCCTGGTGGCCTAGGGGTTAGATCTCAGCACTATCACTGCTTGGGTCTGAGTTCCCTCCCCTGCCAGGGAGCTGGCCCACACATGGTGCAGCAGACCTCTCCTGTCTTGCCCAATGCTTCCCTTAGCAGTGTGTTTCTGTAAAATATTTCTGTTCTGCGCACCTCTGTCTCTGATGAACCCTCCTACCCCCTGCACCTCTGGCCTACACCCCAGTCTTCTATACACACACACACACACACACACACACACACAGATTGTGGAAGTAGTTGTTAAATAAAATTCAATAGGTCAGAATCTTTAATGTACTAATCTGCTTTATTAGTTTTTAAGGGATAAAGTTTTTAGTTAGATACTTTTAAGGAGACTAGTATCCTGTATAAGGTATTTTGAATGTTGCTGATGAAACCTAAAGAAATTGTGGGTATTTCCTAAACACTTGACAGGTGACTATGACAGGTGAGTAGGGGACATACGTTGGGAAACTCTCCTTTAGTAATAGTTGAATTGATGTCAAATTAATGGTGCCTGTTCCTAAGTCTGCTCCTACTTTTGACACTTTCCTTAGTATCAAATTGGGCAGGCCTTTCAGGGGAAATCTCACAGAGTAGACATCATCTTGGATATGTGGATTTTCCTGGGGATGAAAACATAAGAACGGGAATCTGAACCTGAGAAGAGGGCTTGAATCCATTAACAAGGGTTAAAACATAGGCGGGCATATCTGTGATCACTGATTATAGCAGGTGAGTGTTCTGTCTTTGAGATAGGCTTCATGGAAAAGGTGAGTCCTGAGCTCAGTTTTATAAGAGGGGAGACTTTGGCAGAAGCTTGCTAAGAAATTCTCTGGGCAAGCAGGGAATGCAAGGGTGGAAATATGAGTCACATCCTGGAGGTAGTAAACAATTGATTCCTGCTTCCTCAGTGTCCAGACACGTCTAATCAAATTTAATTTCCTCTATAGAAGAGGGGAACAGATGGGGAAAAGGAGGACATCAAATATCTCCTAAATTGCTCTCTTCAACTCATTTGATACTACTTATCCATTCAGATTTTCTCCTAGATAGACACATTCATACTTAACAAAAAATGTGGTTGAATGGCCACACTGGAATAAGCAATACATTTTAAATCAATTATTTGTTCTGGAAGTTAAATGAATAAAAAATGACACTGAAAACCAGTAGAGTCTTAGAAGAAACTATTGATAGATGGAAGAGTCCTTCTACCTATTTGTAAGCTCCTCGAGCAGTGAGGGAACAAAGGGACAGAGCTCTTCCATGTCAAGTTTTCCATCCCCACTGTACCATGTTGCCTGCTCACTCCCCCCCTTTCACTTTTTTTGTTCTCACCAGACTCTGGGGGCCACTGTCTACAAAATATTTGTAAATTTTCTACACAGCAGCATGTAGGACTTTTTTTTTTTAAGATTTATTTATTTATTTATACAAGCACTGGGTACAGTCAGAAGCGTGGGAGGGTGAGCAAATTCACCAGAGCCAGAGCAGGAAGCAGAACAGGCAGACTGATGAAATACACTGCTGAGGGGAGCAGCAGGCATGGCAGAAGAGGTCTGCATGCCAGGGATTGAACCAGCGCTGCAGAGGCTGCGGGCAGCTTCGCAGCCCAGCGCTCAACCACTGAGCAACCGGGGAGGCCCCATGTAGGGCTTTTTAAAATATAAATTGAGTCATATAATCTCCCTTGAGTCAAAACTCTGATGACTTTTTATAGCCTTTAGAATAACCTTTAGGAACCCCACCCCCCACGCCCACCCAACCAACCAGTCTCATCTCTCTTACAAGTTCACTTAATTTTGGCCTTAATTTTCTAACTCGAGCCCTTATACATAATTATTCTCAAAATCCTACTTTTCTCAAACTACAGCCCATGGGTTGATTTTGGCCTTTGTCTTGCTTTCTTCAGACCCTTAAGCTAAATAAGAATAGTTTTTATGTATTCAGTGGACTAAAAACCAATATTCGTCAGAGATTAAATGTGGATTGCAAAATCCAAAATATTTACTATCTTGGCCTTTCCAGCAAATGTGTCAATGTCATTCTCTCCACTGGTGCATTCTAACACAGCCCAATAGGCAATCATACTGCTATCTGAGTATTTACTGTTGTCTGCTTTTCCTATGTTCCCCATCCTTGAAGATCCTCAAGAGGTAGAACCCATCTCATCATACACGTCTTGCCACCACGGGAGCTAAATATTTATTTCTGGTTCAGTTGAGCACATACCTTTTCATGGTTGGTGCTCCTTGCTCCCGTCACACTAAGTTCATTATCATCCCTGTGCTTACTTCCTTTAAAGAGTTACGTAATTACTATCTCAAGAAACCCACGCCAGTTATGGAAAGAAAGCTTGTACCCATGGCTTTCCAGAATGTTTATTTGCAGGAAATTCTGGCCCTGCCTTCTGAGGGTGGTACCTGATGGACTGGTCTGAATTTCACAGAACCGTCAGTCCACTTGTGGGAAACTGGGAGGCTGACCTGTGCAGTGTGGCAATTACAACCATTCATAGTTGGACTGGAGGCCACTCTCATTTTCATGAGGACACTGATGATATGCATGGTTGAATCCTTAGTTGCTGAAACCTAGCAAAGAGGAACATCGCTAAAATCTTAGAAATCAGATTACTGTTGATAATTTTCTCTCTATACCCATGGAAGTTTCATGTTAAAAATCCTTTGCAACATTATTTAAAGATGACATCTGTTTAAGCATACATTATGAAAGTCAGATTTTGTCCAACAGAGATTTTATTAATTTGTTACTTTCTCTGAACAAATGTGACTACACATTTGTTTAAATATTTACAAATGTATATGAATGAGCAGCAGAAGAAGGTAAAATTAAAGCCAAATGGGAGGCATGTTTTTACAGAAAGAGAAGGATTCATTTACTTTATTGTTGTGAGAGTAATAAATGCAGTACAGAAATGTGATACGTTCAAACCATTCTCTTCATATTCACTGATTGAAAAGGGACAGTTCCATTTTCTACAGTGCAAAACCAAGTCATTCTTATTAAAAGGTCACAGGAAACTGAGGAGAAATGTCAGGCACACAGACTGACCTATTCAGAATATAATCAAGCTTGCTTTAAAAAGACAACATCTACATTATGGAGGGGGGGGGATCTGATTGTATTCTCTGTGCTTTGGTAATGCAGTTAGTGCCGATAAGACCTTGAGACAATCTTGCCCTTCAGAAAATGAGTGTTTGTGGTGGGTGTGGGTGGGTTGTAAGGGACGTCATGATGTAATGTGGCTAAGATCATCTCTTTAGCCAGCCACTGTTTCCTTTTGAATTATTGAACTTATCATTTTTTATAACTTTTTTTTACATCAAAGATAACTTTGCTCCAGTTTAATTTTCTCTTAGATTAATTAATTTCATAAAGGGTTGATGAAAGTGGTCCCATGGATCCAGCAGCAGATTGATGGCTACACAGCTCCAGTTGTCTGTTTGCCCAGGGCCTGAATGCTGTGCAGGATGGGGGCGAGGTGGGGGGGCATTTCTGTGGCGCACCCTCTGATATGCTCACACTCCATTTCAAGAGACCAGCTGTAAAGGCAAGATGATAATTCCATTTTCATGCCAGTTCATCCTTGGCCTCTGTCCAGATTTCTAGTATTTAAGGCTTGATTTTCCTGGCTGTTTTTTTCCTTGTGTGCACAGAACTCCCATTGAGTTCATTATGATAAACAGAATGATGATAAACTTCAATGGTAAACAGAAGGGTTCTTCACTTCAATGGGAATTCTGCATGTATGAAGAGAGGGAGTCCAGTAAAATCAACCCATTGCCTATCAAATAAATATGCATAATAGTGTTTGCAATGCCAAGTCAATATACCTAAGAGAATGAGGACACTAGAGATTCTACTGCTACTGTTACCAGGCAGGGTGAGGGGGATCCCGGACCCCACAACACTGCCTCCTCTAAATAGGTTTTGCCAGCTTCTGCATCAAGACAAAACATCCTCTTGTGTATAAGACCTTTAATGGAAAGGAATTTTAATACAATCAGTCTGCAATAAAGAGAAGGGAAAGAATAGATAAAATAGTTTCTAAATCTAGGGGCCAAAGTTATCCATCCCCTTAAAATCAAAATCAAGATAAAAGCTGCCATTGTCAGCCTTTCCAGAGGTCTCTCACCCACATCTTTTTCAACTGTTTCCTTTCATGTTCCCCAAGTCCCTGCTACAAGTCTGAAGCTGAAAAGCAAGCGTAGCTTCTTCACATGTCTCTCTGCTCCATGTACCTCCTTCAGGGCTCCTTCTTGCTCTCTACCATTCTACCTTTCTTCTTCCTGTCTTCTTCCAGCTTCTCCTCCCTGCTCATCTCTACCCTTCAGAGAACCTGGAACCTCCCCTTTACTTGGGGGCCACTGTGTTACAGTATTTTTTCCAAATTCTTGTCTGATTTTACCTACTTCTGAAATGTCTGGTTGGCAGCCTAGGACTGGTTATATTCCCTCCTAACTAGGATGGATCTTTCAGCAAATAGATACACACACACTTTCCTTAGGATAAACAACAACAACAACAATTTTTGTGTGAAGATGGATCACAAATAAAGCCCAATGAAATAAGTAATTTATGGAGTTTTGATGGCCAACAAGTAATTTATGTCTCTTTGATGGCCAACAATTTGGTATCTATTTTCCTAAACCAGCAATGTAGCAAACTAAAATTTGTGTATGTTGCCGTTAGGTTAGTTATTAAGTTCCAACAGTTAGACTAACTTAGGTTGCACAATTAGTTGAGTCAAAATTATAATGGATTTTTAACTGTTGATTGTCTATAAAATAAAATTTTGTTGAAATAGCAATGTTACCTGTGCAGAAATCAGTAAATTATTGTACTTTAAAAAGACAAAACCAAAATTGGAATTTGATATAAAGAAATGAAAAACTTCAGGCAGTTAAATCTTCTAAATGCTGGTTAGTGTAGATTTCTTTTCCCACAAGGATTGAACAAACTTAACTTGCTGTATATCTTTGTTGACTTCGGTGAAGCTTCAAAACTTCCTGTATGGGGCCGCCCTGGTGGTGCAGGGGTTAAGACACAACCTATGAATCTGTCCCCAGCCTCTGCAGCACAAGTTCGATCCCCCAGAGGGCCAGGGAGCAACCCACATGATGCAGCAGACCTCTCCTGACTTGCCTGCTGCTCCCCTCAGCAGTGCACTTTTGTCAGTCTGCCTGTTCTGTTCCCCATTCTGTCTCTGGTGAATCCTCTCAGCACCCCCCACACCTCTGGCCTGTACCCCAGCTCTTGTTTACATAAATAAATCTTAAAATAAAAATTTTCCAGTATGTCCAAGCAATGAACAACTCATTCAGATTTTTTTTCTGTTAAAGATTTTTCTGCCTTTAATGTACTTTATTCTTCTATCCACCAGGAGAAAACTGAGAACTGCCTACATACCAATATTAAAGGAGAGTCCCTTTTTACCTTTAAGTTTTTTGACTTTCTGTCCCCCCTCCCCCACCCACACACTTACCTAAGTATAGTTTTATAACAATGAAATTTTAATTTTTCTGGTAACTTGATTAATCTAAATGTCACTTGGAATATTCACCTATGGCCTCAAATTTTCTGGATGCTTTGCTGGTTGTCCTTGGGCACAGATTACATTTTTAGGAAAAAACTATTTTTACTTTCTGAATAGATTTTAGCAAAACATTTTTCTCAAAAATACAAAGTAATTTCTCTATAAAACTATTGTGTGGCCTATATTCAAAGGCTTCATTAACAGCAACATGACTATAAATAAACATATAAATCAAACAGATCTTTTCTGTTCTTTATTTGTGCTTTGTAAGCTACAATTAACTGGAAGTAGTAAAATATTGCTGAGTAAATATTAAGAAAGATAACTCTGAAATTTGAGTTCTTAAAAAAATATTGGTACAATTTTCTCAAGGGGAAAGACAAACCTTTTCCCCCCATTCATTTGACCTATTTTTCAAGAAAAAAAAATTTCATTTAAGAAACCAATGAGAGAGGGGGGGCGGAGCAACATGGCGGCGAGGAGACGCTGCGAGTAAGATCTCCCATTAAAAAAAGTTAATAGGGAGGAAAAGCGGCAGGTCCCAGTGAGAACTGGGACACGGAAGATAAACGGGTGACTCCAGCAAACTACCAGAAGAAGAAAGTGGCCATAAAAGAGGACTAGAAGGGAGGGAAGCGCAGAACCCTGCTCCCCTCCCCCGCCCACAGAGGCGGCACTCTCCGACCAGCAGAGAGGAGGGAAACAACAAACCAAAACGGCCACCAAGAACAAAGGACGCAGCAAGGGGACTGTGAGTGGAAAGGAACTATTGTAGCCACCACACCCCGTGAACGGGAGCCATTAGAGAAGAACAAAGACCCCGGGAGACGCGCACACAGCCCGGGCTGCCGGTAAGCTTGCGCGGAAAAGGGCGCTCTCGGTGCGCTTGAAAAGCAAGTGCAGACCGGGATAGCGGGATAGCGGCTGCCCAGGTCCGCGCCTGCGACCTAGGCTTGGGAGACGACCTAGGCTTGCGGGGAGACTCGCGGAGGTCCTCACTGAGGTGAAGGTCCCTTCCTGAGTAAGCAGGAACCAGGCGCCCAGGCACGGGAGCGGTGCAAAAGGCGCCATTCCCGCGCCACTGAACTGGGCTACAGCCCGCGTCCTGGAACTGAGGGCTTTGGAACTGAGACCCGGGGCACGAAATTAGGGGCGTGGGTTCCCCACGACGGTGGGGCACAAGGCAGACACAGCACCCCAAAGCCGTTGAGGTGTACCCTACCATCCCCGCTCTGCTCCCTGTCCCACGGGGTGGAAAATCAGCTCCCCAAGGGCTCTAGGAGAGATCTCTGGTGCCACCTAGTGACTTGAAGCCAGCAGAGGCTCCTGAAGGAGCTAGTGGCCAGCTGGGGAGTTAGCCCACACCGGGCCCCTTCCGAACAAGTAGTCTGAGCCCACAGGGAGAGCGAGCACCCACAGCCGGGGAAGACCAGGCGCGCAGAAGTGTGTGCCTGAGACCAGACGCGCAGGGAGTGTGTCCCACATCACCATTTTAGAACAGGGACATTTCTTCAGTAAAGACTACCTGCAGAAGGCTTCCTCAGGAGCCAGAGGTGAGCGGGGGAAGTTCACCCACGACAGACCCCCTCTGGCCTGCAGTCCAAGCCCAGAAGGGGAGCAGGAACCTACCGCCGGGGCAGACCAGGCGCACAGGGGAGTGTGTCCCCACATCGACATTTTAGGACAGGGACCTTTCTCCAATAAAGACTGCTTGAAACTGACAGATGACTCCTGGAGGAACCAGAGGGGAGCAGAGAAGCTCACCCAAGATGCCGGCCAGTCCCAACAACACAGTGTGCCAACGCATACGGCAAATTAGAAAACAGACAGTAGGGAGGAGAAGAACCACACGCAACCTAGCAACTCTCCAGAGAAAAAGCACACCACAAAAAGAAAACCAGCCCCCAGATTGCAACGACAGTAACTTGGAAGAACTTCTGAGCCTTCCAGAAAGAGAATTTAAAATTGCCGTGATTAAAAAACTGACAGAAGTCATAAAGGAAAACAATGATAAGGGAAAAATAATCAACGATCAGAAGAATGAAATTGAGTCCCTAAAGAGGGAAGTAAAAGAAATGCAGGAGATCAAAGAATTAGTGGAAGAACTAAAGAATTCTGGGAAAAGCAATGAAAGCAGAATTGATGAAATGGAAGAACGAATAAGTGCTCTTGAAGACACAGAAATAAAAAGAACCAAAACAGAAAAGGAAAGAGAAGTACAAAGGAAAAAGAATGAAGAAAGACTTCGGGAACTATCTGACTCCATGAGGAAAGGAAATATAAGAGTTATAGGAATACCAGAAGGAGAGGAGAGAGAAGTAGGAACAGAGAAAATATTCAAAGAGATAATTGAAGAGAACTTCCCAAATGTGAAGAAGGAGCTGAAAATTGATATACAAGAAGCAAGAAGAACACCAAACTTCCACGACGAAAGAAAAAATACAGCAAGACACATAATAGTAAAGCTCCCTAGAATCCAGGACAAGGAAAAAATAATGAAGCTGGCAAGAGGGAAGAAACAGATAACATTCAAAGGAAAGCCAATCAGGCTGACATCAGACTTCTCCGAAGAAACACTACGGGCAAGGAGAGAGTGGAGGGACATAGTCAACAGACTCCAAGAAAACAGATGCCAACCAAGAATACTCTATCCCGCAAAGCTCTCCTTCCTCTTTGAAGAAAGAATATGGACCTTCCCAGACAAACAGAAACTCCAGAATTTCATTGCAACTAAACCCCCACTCCAAAAAATACTACAAGGAGTCCTAAAGCCAGAACCTCAGAGGGACGAATAACAATGAAAGAAGGCCAAAAAAAAAAAGTTATTAAAAGAACAAATAAATAAAATCAAAGGAAAGACAAACACAATGGCAAATACAGATGTTAACATATCAATATTAACTCTAAATGTAAATGAACTAAACTCTTCAATAAAAAGACACAGAGTTGCATCCTGGATTAAGAAACAAAACCCAACCTTTTGCTGTTTCCAGGAAACACATTTAGCTACAAAAGATAAAAATAGGCTCAAAGTTAAAGGATGGAAAACAATCCTACAAGCAAATGGACCAAAAAAGAAAGCAGGAACAGCTATACTTATATCAGATAAAACAGATTTCAAACTCAAAAAGATAAAAAGAGACCCCAATGGTCACTACATTATGATAAAGGGGACAATACTTCAAGAAGAAATAACACTCATTAACATATACTCACCAAACGAAGGAGCACCAAAATATATCAGACAACTGTTGTCCTCTCTGAAAACAGACATCAGAGAAAACACATACGTAGTGGGAGACTTCAACACACCACTATCAACAATGGATAAAAAAATAAGTAAAGAAACCAAAGCTCTAAATAAGGACCTAGAGCAATTGGGCTTAACAGACATCTATAGAACACTAAACCCCAAAAAAACGGAGTACACATTTTTCTCAAGCGCACACGGATCATTCTCCAGGATCGATCACATACTGGGGCACAAGACAAACATCAACAGATACACCAAGATTGAAATCATATCAACCATCTTTTCTGACCATGAAGGCATCAAACTAGAAATAAACCATAAAAAGAAGGCAAGGAACTTTCCTACCTCATGGAGATTAAAAACCACACTACTGGAAGACCACTGGACTAATGAGGAGATCAAAGAAGAAATTAAAAAAATTTTTGAATTGAATGACAAGGAAGACACCAATATCCTAAATGTATGGGATGCAGCAAAAGCAGTAATAAGAGGAAAATATATAGCAATAGAAGCTCACATCAAGAAACAAGAAAGAACTCAAAGAAACAACCTAATCTCGAAGCTCAAAGATCTAGAAAAAGAACAACAAAAAAACCCCAAAACCAGTAGAAGAAAAGAAATAATAAAAACCAAAGCAGAAATAAATGAAATTGAAACTAAAAAAACAATCCAAAAGATCAATGAAACCAAGAGCTGGTTCTTTGAAAAAATCAATAAAATAGACAAACCCCTAGCCAGGCTCACAAAGGAAAAAAGGGAGAAAGCACAAATAAACAGGATCATCAATGAAAGAGGAGAAATCACAACGGACACAGCAGAAATCAAAAGAATAATCAGTAACTACTATGAACAGTTATATGGAAACAAGTTTAACAATCTAGAGGAGATGGACAAATTCCTACAACTCTACAATCACCCAAAGCTAGATAAAGAAGAAATAGAACACCTAAACAGACCAATTACAATTAGCGAAATTGAAATGGTAATCAAAAACCTCCCCAAAAACAAAAGCCCAGGACCTGATGGATTTACAAATGAATTCTACCAAACATTCAGAGACGAATAAGTACCTATCCTTCACAAACTCTTCCAAAAAATTGAGAAGGAAGGGACAATACCAAACACGTTCTATGAAGCCAACATTACACTAATACCAAAACCGAACAAGGACAACACAAAAAAGGAAAACTACAGGCCAATCTCCCTAATGAACACTGATGCAAAAATCCTCAATAAAATTTTAGCTATCAGAATCCAACAATGTATCCATAAGATAATTCACCACGACCAAGTAGGATTCATTCCAGGGGCACAAGGATGGTTTAACATCCGAAAATCAATCAACGTTATCCAACACATCAACAAAAAGAAATATAAAAACCATATGATAATATCAATAGATGCTGAAAAAGCTTTCGACAAAGTGCAACACCCATTCATGATAAAAGCCCTTGAAATTCTTGGGATACAAGGAACATACCTCAACATCATAAAGGCCATCTATGACAAGCCAACAGCCAGTATCATTCTCAATGGTGAAAAGCTGAAAGCAATTCCATTAAGATCTGGAACAAGACAAGGATGTCCACTCTCACCACTGCTTTTCAATATAATACTGGAAGTCCTAGCCAGGGCAATAAGACAAGAGAAAGACATCCAAGGAATCCAAATAGGAAAAGAAGAAGTCAAACTATCATTATTTGCAGACGATATGATATTATACATAGAGAACCCCAAAAACTCCACAGAAAAGCTAATTCAACTCATCAATCAGTTCAGTAAAGTGGCAGGATACAAAATCAACACGCAAAAGTCAGTAGCCTTCCTATACACAAACAATAAATCTGAAGAAGAAGAAATCAAAAAAACCATCCCTTTTGTTATTGAAACAAAAAAAATCAAATATTTGGGAATAAATCTAACAAAAGAGGTAAAGGACCTATACAAAGAAAACTATAAAACACTGTTAAAAGAAATAGAAGAAGACACAAAGAAATGGAGAGACATCCCCTGCTCGTGGATTGGAAGAATAAACATTATTAAAATGGCCATCCTTCCAAAAGCAATATACAGATTCAATGCTATTCCAATCAAAATTTCAATGTCATTCTTCAAAGAAATAGAACAATTATTGATGAAATTCATATGGAATCACAAAAAACCCCGAATAGCCAAAGCTCTCCTGAAAAAAAAAAGAAGGGAATGGAGGCATTACACTCCCAGACTTCAAACTATACTACAAAGCCATAATCATCAAAACTGCATGGTATTGGAACAAGAACAGACGAACAGACATACAGACCAATGGAATCGAATAGAAAATCCAGAAATAAACCCACAGATTTATGGTCAACTAATCTTTGACAAAGGAGCAAAGACTATGCATTGGAGCAAAGAAAGTTTGTTCAATAAATGGTGCTGGGAAAACTGGGTCGCTACATGCAAAAGAATGATGCTTGACCACTACCTCACACCATACACAAAAATCAACTCAAAATGGATTAAAGAACTAGACATAAGACCTGAAACCATAAAATATATAGAAGGAAATATAGGCGAAACACTACGTGATTTGCACATCAAAGACATCTTTACAGACACATCACCCAAAGCAGTGATAGTGAAGGCAAAGATAAACAGCTGGGACTACATCAAATTAAAGAGCTTCTGCACAGCAAAAGAGACAATACCAAAAACAAAGAGAAACCCCACCAACTGGGAGAACATTTTTGCACCCAACACTAATGATAAAGGACTGATCACAAAAATCTGCAAAGAGCTGATGAGACTCAAAACAACAAAGAAAATAATCCAGTATAAAAATGGGCAGAAGAGCTAAAAAGAAACTTCTCTGAAGAGGAAATGCAAATGGCCAACAGGCATATGAAAAAATGTTCAACATCACTTGCCATCAGGGAAATGCAAATCAAAACTACCATGAGATACCATCTTACACCAGTGAGAATGGCACATATTAAAAAAACTAGCAACAACAAATGCTGGCGAGGGTGTGGAGAAAAAGGAACTCTTCTGCACTGTTGGTGGGAGTGCAAACTGATCCAACCACTGTGGAGAGCTGTGTGGAGATTTCTGGACCTACTAAACATAGAGCTTCCATATGATCCAGCAATTCCACTCCTAGGTATTTACCCAAAGGACACAGAAACATCAATTCCAAAGAACACCTGCACCCCTATGTTTATAGCAGCACTGTTTACAATAGCTAAGCTTTGGAAACAACCCAAATGCCCAAAAATAGATGACTGGATCAAGAAGATGTGGTACATATACACCATGGAATATTACTCAGCATTCAAAAAAGATAAACACATGCAATTTGCAGCAACATGGATGGCGCTGGAAGGGATCATGCTCAGTGAAATAAGCCAAAAAGAAAAAGAAAAATACTGGATGGTCTTACTCATAGCAGGAATCTAGAAAACTTAAATAAGGGACCAGGAAAATGAATAACTATAAGAAAGTGAAAATCAAAATCAACAAAAAACTATGAACCAGAGACACTTTTAGGGGGGCGGGGGTGGGAGGGGAGGGATTGGGGTCAGAATGGGGAGGCTGCAATTGTATGGGGAATATAACAATAAAATTTATTATTAAAAAAAAAGAAAAAAAAATAAATAAATAAATAAAAAGAAACCAATGAGAAAAAAAAAAAAAAGGAAGACATATGGTCCTTTCCCTATAGCTAAAAATATGAAACAAACTAGAAACAAAATGGAAAAACCATTAAAATATTTTGCTTGCTCAAATGATTAAGTTTTGTGAGTATAATTCTTTATGCTCTTTCCGAAGACATCGGAATTGTTTCATTAATGTTATAGGGCAGGGTGAGGGGTACCCCAAGCACCCAAACCTGTCACCTCTAAATAGGTTCTGCCATCTGCCATGTCAAGACAAAACATACTCTAGTGCATAAGACCTTCAGTGGAAAGGAACTTTAATATAATTAGTGTGCAACAAAGACAAGACAAAGAATATAGGTTTAAATGAAGTACCCAAAGTTACCCGTCCCTCGTGGGTAAATGCCCAGCCAAAACTGGATTGGTCCAAAGCAGGGCTACTGAAGCCCGAAAGTCTAAAGCACCTTCTAGTGTAATTCCAAAGAGAAGGGTCAGAAACAGTCAGACAAGTCTGGGAGGAAAAGAGCAAAATCAAAATCAATATAAAAGTTGCCATTGTTAATCTTCCCATGGGTCTCTCACCCATATCTGCTTGAACCAGTCCAGGACCAAGAAGCAAGCACACCTTCTTCACATGTCTCTCTGCTCCATATATCTCCTCCAGGTCTCCTCCTTGCTCTCTATCATTCTTCCTTCCTTCCTATCCAGTTTCCTCTCCAGCTTCTCTTCCCTGAGCAGCTCCACCCTCCTTTGGGTGGAGCAGTAAAACTAGAACCTCCCCTTTTCCCAGGACCACCCTGTTGCAATAATACTATGAGAGAATAAAAATTGGAAAAAGAAAAAGCAACAATTTTCTGTGTGTGTATGTGAGAGAAAGGTGGTGGTTTGAGGCAGTGAGAGTGGAAGTATTACATTTTTGTAAAAGCATTTCATCAAACAAATGAAAGGTGAGATGCAAACAGTAACAAAGACTCACCACAAATACAACAAAGAACTCACACAAATTAATTAGAGGAAACCTCCAAGAGATTTTCAAAAGTCATAGACAATTTGTTATATTGCCATTGTGGCATTGCTCATTGATAGTGTTCAGCATCAACAAAATGATGGCGTAAATTATGGGATGTCCCTGTCTGTAATACTAAGCAGCCATCATTCCCGGTGTTCTAGCAAGCTTATAATCACTGAGCAAATTCTTCTGCTGTGACCATCAAAGAAAAGCAGAATGCAAATGAACTGCTAGGAAAAGGAGGAAAATGTTGCTGTTTTTGTGTAAGCAAAGCATATGGAAATGCAAAAGAAGGCAGACTTGAAATTGAATGACAGTTTGAGGAGAAGTTTTCAGTCAGCCCCACATTTCAACTACCTTTAGGGAAATGGAGCTTGATAAACTGGGGGTGGAGGTGGGGGTATGGGCAGGCAGGAGTGTAGGAAAATGCAAGAGTAGTTTGGGCAAATGTGGATATTTGACTTACACAGACACAGGAACCGTGCGGATATGGTGGGGATGCTAGGGGGAAAAGGATGTCCTAAAGCTAATTCCATACAGGCTTTGTGGACTCCACCCCCGCCCCAGGCCAAAGCCAAAGACACTGGGAACTCCAAATCCCATCACCACCAAAGGGAAGGTGGCTGGGACCTGAGGGTGTGGTTAAGCAGCCAGGTTGGTATAAAGCCAGACAGGTGGGCTTTGGAGGGGTCCCCATTTTGGCTCTCCACCAACTTGCAGCATCCAGCCAGCTCTGAGAGTACTTTTTGGGTTTCCAGGTCGTCGGATCGGGTAGGACGCAATAAAGACTTTTTTTCCCTATTTTCTCCCTGAGTTGTACATTTTCCTTATTTCCTTTTCCCTTATAAATAAACCTTTTATTAACCTTTTGTGTATGCCTGTAGTGGACTATTAATAAGTCCCTTTTAAGCACGTGGGTGAGGACCCACAGTCAGGCAACCTGTTAAATATTGAGGCTGCCCTATAACAGCTTGGCGCCCAATGTGGTTTCCAAGCTTCACCTGTGGCTGACCAGCCCAAAGTAATTTTTCTTGCGTTGGTCACCATAAAGCGCACTAGGTTGGCAGGACTTGCAGCAACCTGTTCAATATTGGGGATGCCCTATAAAAGGGATATTGGAAAGTTAGAATGATGATGGACTGTGAACAGCCTTGAATGTCACACTAATGATTTCAGACTTTTTTTGCAGGTCATGGGAGATCTCAGGGCTTTTTGAAAAGACAATTGACATGGTAATAGAAGTAAGCAGAGGAACAAAACTATGTAAAATGAATCTATTAATTTGGGGGGGTATCTATAATAAATCATACGTCTGTGAATGCCTCGACTCTTAAGACCTCATGTTGAGCTTCATTTTTTAAAGCATTTTAAATAGAAATATATATTTGTTAGAAAAGCACCAACAGAAATAAAGGTGCTATATAAATGCCTATCACTGCTTACATTTTCTTTTAATGTTTCTATTTCTTAACAGTGTTTGTGAAGAGGTGAGTTCAGGTTTGAGTGTTAACACTGATATTTTCTAAAAAAGCCCATTTCACCTAACTTAGCTTCCATCACCTCACTTATAGCCAATCATAGTGTAACACTGTGAGATCCATAGAAAGGAGAGGTTCCAGGCTCCCTGCCCCACCCAAGAAAGGGTGGAGCTGGGCAGAGAAGGTAGCAAAGGCTGGGAAGAGAACTTAGGAAGTAGGAAGGAAAGGAGAGGAGTAGGAGGATTCTGGAGAAGGCCTGTGGAATGGAGAGACATGTGAAGCAGCTGTGCTTGTTTTTTGGCCTTGGACTTGTACCAGAGACTTGTGGGACATGGAAGGGACACGTGAAACAGACGTGGGTGAGAGACCCATGGGGAGACTAACAATGGCAGCCTTTATTTTTTTATTATTATTATTATTATTATTATTTTAAAATATTTATTTTTATTTTATTTATACAAGAACCGGGGCACAGGCCAGATGTGCAAGAGGGTGAGAGGACTCACCAGAGACAGAGCAGGGAACAGAACAGGCAGACTGACCGAAATACACTGCTGAGCGGAGCAGCGGACGGGACAGGAGAGGTCTGCCCCGCCACGTGGATTGTACTGGTTCGGTCCCAGCCTTTATTTTGACTTGTATTTTGACTTTGCTCTTTTCCTTCCAGACTCACCTGGCCTCTTCTGCCCCTTTCCTGTGGTTCCACACTTGAAATTGCCTTAAACTTGTGGCAAAATTTTGGGCACAGCTTTAGGCCAACCCTTTTGGCTGGGCATTTATCCACAAGAGGATGGCTAACTTTGGGTGTTTCAGGGGAAAACAATTTTAACTGTGTTCTTTCTCATATCTTCTCTGTATTGCACACTAATTGTATTAAGGTTCTTTCCTACTGAAGTTCTTATGTACTGAGTATGACTGTCTTTATGAGGCAGATGGCAGAACCCATTTAGAGCAGGCATATTTTGGGGTCCTGGGCTGCCTCTTATTCTACCCACTAACAGTAGTTATTATTTAATAATGATGCAAATATTAGTGAGTATTATATGCTAACCACTCTTCCAGGTGTTTTTTTCTTTTTAATTTAAATTCAACTTGTCCTCATAATGCTGCAATAATGGATTCTGATTTTACCTCTATATTAACAGTGAAGAAACTGAGGCACACAGAGGTTAAGTGATGTAACAGTTAGTGGCAGAGGTAGGATTATAATTTGGACATATGGTTCCAGAATCTCTCGTCTAGTATTGTTATAGAGACATCTCCATAAAAGGGAAGATTCCCCACCCCGCTTAATGAAGAGTAGAGCTGAGCGGCCAGGCAATGTTATGTAACAAGGAAGGCAGGTGGGCTCAGAAGGAAAAAAAAACAGAGAAGTCTTGTTCCTGCAGCCTGACTTGCTCCCTGCTACTGCAGGGAGGGAGGCAAATGGAGGAGAGATATGTAGAGACACTAAAGGAGACATGTGGTTGAGAGAATGTGGGGAGGCAGCTGTTATCTTGATGCGGTATCTGCTTTTGTCCCAGACTTCTGGGACCTGCTTCAGAATTACTTTCTTATGCTTCCTGCCAGAAGGTGCCTTAGGTTAGTGGCAAGTTTTTGTGCCTTAGCCATCCAGCTTCAGACTCACCCTCTTTGGCCAAGCAGTTTTGGGTGTTTTATTAAAGAACAATTATTCTTTCTTTTCTACTTTCTCCATGAACACACATTCTAATAATCTTTCGCACTGAATCTTCTGCTTTGCCTTTGTACACATGGATGACTGGACCCCTTTAGAGCATGCAAATTTGAGGATTCTGGGGTAACACTTAGTTGCAGGCTAACAGGACTGTGTTATATTGCTTCTCATTAAGCATAATAATATAAGGATAATAATATGATGAAAGATAAAGATAGCAGTAGTACAAGAATATAATAATATTGCCAGAGGACACTAATTGTTGTAACCATGTACTGTGCTCTGAAAATTTTTTGACACTCATTTATAGTCCCAGTAACTCTGAGATGTAACTGCTGTGATTATTTCTATATATGATGCTTAGGAACTATGACACACAGAGATGGGATTCAAACCAGGGTGAGTTTTACTGTTAAATTAGTGCACTTAACACGTGTACACCACACAATTATGGGATTTGACCAAGTGATCTCAGATTCATATCAGCTGCTTCCTGCCATGATTTTCTGGTAGGACAAACTTGTAGAAAGGAATTGGGTACATCTTTGGCACTGGTTCTAAGCACAGTGAGTAACTTTGGTGACTAGAATTCAGAGTGGGTCTTCAAAGCAAGATGGGAGAAATCTGATACTTAAAACAGAATTTCAATAATTCATTATATTTAATGTAGGAGAAATTAATCTAATAAAAGTTATGGTGTGTTTCTAGTGTCTAATAAGGCACTCAGGAATGCTTAAAGAATGATTAAAATGCTGAGATAGCAAAGTATCTTTTTCTTAGCCACTGCCTCCTTCAATGTAGTCTGTTTAGTTGGTAGACATTTGTTAATGGGTCTGCGACTTACTTCTGGTGGGACTGTACTACTTTTAAATTGCAACCATGTCAAAGGACTAACATAGACTAAGGGAATGAGGGCCAATTAGGAGAAGGCTATTTCTCGGCATTTAGTTTCTTCAGGAAGGTTGTATGCTTCACCATTGCCTTCCCATTATAAAGTAAGCATTAGAAAACTAGATCCTACATTTTTTTCTGTCTTTAAGAAATCTACCTTAAAGAATTACACTTTGAGAATAAAATTTTTAAAAAATTTTTCACAAGTCCTTTTGGAAGAAATAATTCCGTGACATCACACCCATATTTTGAGGCTGATGTCATATACTCTGAAGGCAGGCATTTCTTTGCCTTCTGTAGGGAGTATAGGTGTGAAATAATACTGAACAATAAAATCTTTCCTGAAAATGCACAGCTTTGTATTCATAATATCATAAGGGTGAGACAGCAAAGGTATCTTCTGGAGATGTAGCTATTTTTGCAAGACTTCTCATGTATGCTTATATCTGCAAAGAAAAAAATATGTTTTGCATTTCGTAAACAGTGTCCTTTTTAATATTTCATAGTATTTAGTTACAATGAAAATAAATATTCAACATTAATGGAAGTTAGTAGAACTTCTGTTCATAAGAATTTATTAATACACCACTTGTGGGGTTAGGGAATAGTGATACGTTGAGTGGAAATACAGTAATTAAGTGGCTTCATTGTGACCACATGGTTAAGTTAGAAATAAGAAGCACAGCAATAAAAAAAAAATCCATGAATTCATTTCGTGTATCTGGAAATGATAGATAGAACATAACTTATCTGTCCTTAATAAATGTATCTATACTTTATTGTTTGAACCTCAAATGGCATCTCACTGTAGCAATAGTGATTGAAATCTATTTTCTGAGTTGATCTCAGAGATGAACACCTAAAAAATTAAAATTACTTGACTTCAGTCACTAATGAATTCTGGCCTTTGTGTCTGTTCTCATTTGATCATTTAAATTCTTTTTTTTTTTTTTTTTGGTGCACAACTTCCAGTTGCAACTTACTTTTCTTGAATTGTGACCACTGTGAGAAATATTACAGGCACAGAAGCACCAGAAACTGCTTTATCCCCAAACCCTACTAAATGAATGTGCAGCTTTTATTAGCCTTTTAGACTGCAAAGGTACCAAAAGTCTGAGAAGCCCGCCATGTTATCATGCTGTCTTTGCAGAAGGAAAATTGTTTGGAGTTTGTATAACTTGTACTATTATTTGATTTGAGAATTGAAGGCTATGATTTGAAGATTTGAATCCAGTTCTGTATGATGGTAACAACTATATGCTTTTCACTGTGAGACACTGTAGCATAAAAACTGAGTCTTGATTATTAAAACCAACAATTACTGATCTTTAGAGAACAGGTCATCACTACAGTTTTCAATGTACATAACTATACATATAAAACATTTCCAGGTTAATCACAATTTTGATTCACTGGGATGTTGATAGGAACTTTACTGAATCTGTACACTGCTCTGGATAGCTTGGGCATATTCACAATATTAAGTTTCAATCCATGAACATGAATGTCTTTTCATTTTTTCTTTTTTTTAGATCTATTGAGGTATATTGACATTTTTGTGCTTTCATCAATGTTTTATAGTTTTCAATGTACAAGTCTTCCAGCCATAGCCTCTTCCTATATTTTTCAGTTTTGATATCATTTACTACTGCTATGGTCTTTGTTATTTCTTTCCTTCTGTTACTCTCATTTAGTTTGTACCATTTCTTGGTCCTTGAGGTATAAAGTTAGGTTGGGGTTTTTTTTGAGATTTAAAAAAATATTTTTATTTAGTTATAATTTTACTGAGACATAATTGACATCTAACATTGTTTTAATTACTAAATTTGGTAGTACAACATAATGATTTCACATAATGTATATTATAAAATAATGACCAGAAGAAATATAGATTCCCTTTCAACTTTTGGAAAGAGTTTGAGAATTTTATTGTTCATTCCACCTTCTTTATAGTTACAGTTCTGATCAAATTTTCTGTTTTCATGATTTATTTTAGGTAAGCTATATTTCTAGGAATTTATCCATTTCTTCTAGATTAGCAGTATTTTTCCTGTATAATTGTTCATAGCAGCCTTCTAATTCTTTTTATATTTGTGGCATCATTTCTAACATCTCTTTTTTCATTTCTGATTTTACTTAAGTATTCCCTTTCTATATCTAGTTGGGGATTTGTTAATTTTGTGTATTTCTAAAAAACTCCCAGTTTCATTGATCTTTTCTACTTCATTTATTTTTGCACTAATCTTTGTTGTTTCTTCATTCTGTTACTTTGGGATTTAATTTAAACCTTCTTTTTCTGACTTGAGGCATAAAGTTGTTTATTTGAGACCTTTAAGCAAATTTATTCATTTTTTAACTGAGATATAATAGGCATATGCCATCATATTATGTATTAGTTTTAGCTGTACCACATAATGATCTAATATACATATATATTGCAAAATGATTACCAGAATAAAATTACTTTATATCCATCATCACACATAGTTACTACATTTTTTCTTTATTAACATAGGCATACATATTATGAACTCCCCTCTTAGTACTGCTTTTGCTGCATCACATAAATATTTGTATGTTAATTTGGGAAAGAAAAGCTAGTTGCTTTAAGTGCAGTGAGAATAGACAGAATTCAAAGTCACTGCTCCTCCCTATTTGTATGTGACTAGGGGCTAAGTGTATAAAGATATTTGAATCAAGCTTTAGAGACGAAATTGTGGTTCTTAGGAGATCATAGACTGTTTTTGTGGTGATCTAAGTTCCCTGTATGAGTTCTAAATATGCAATGCTTCTATTTCAATGAATAACTAGATATTAGTTATAGCCTATCCTATACTATCTGTAGACATGTATGATTTCAGCATGCATGTGTTTATGATTAAATTAGTGTCAACTGATGAACCTAAAGTGCTACATTAAATTTTTAGTAAACTTGAGGAGGGGTGGAGGAACATGGCGGTGAGGAGACGCTGCGAGTAAGATCTCCCATTAAAAAAAGTTAATAGGGAGGAAAAGCGGCAGGTCCCAGTGAGAACTGGGACAGGGAAGATAAACGGGCGACTCCAGCAAACTACCCGAAGAAGAAAGTTGCCATAAATAGGACTAGAAGGGAGGAAGGCGCAGAACCCTGCTCCCCGCCCCCACCCACAGAGTCGGCACTCTCCGACCAGCAGAGAGGAGGAAAAAACAAACTAAAACGACCAACAAGAACAAACTACACAGCAAGCGGGACTGTGAGTGGAAAGGAACTATTGCAGCCACCACACCCCGTGAATGGGAGCTGTGGAGAACCCTGCAGGATTCGCCGCAGTGGTGAGCGAACGGCTCCGGGCGCCATTAGAGAAGAACAAAGAGACTCTGGAGATGCTCACACAGCCCCGGGCCGGCTGGTAAGCTTGCGTGGAAAAGCGGCGCGCTTTGCGCGCTTAAAAAGCAAACGCGGATCGGGATCGCGACTGCCCAGGTCCCCGCACCTGCGACCTAGGCTTGCAGGGAGATGCGCGGAAGACCTCACTGGGGTGAAAGTCCCTCACTGAGTAAGCAGGAACCAGGCGCCCAGGCACGGGAGCGGGTGCAAAAGGCGCCATTCCCACGCCACTGAACAGGGCTACAGCCAGCATCCTGGAACTGAGGGCTTTGGAACTGAGACCTGGGGCACGAAATTCGGGGCGTGGGTAATCCACGACGGTGGGGCACAAGGCAGACACAGCACCCCAAAGCCGTTGAGGTTTACCCTACCATTCCCGCTCTGTTCCCTGTCCCATGGGGTGGGGGGAGGCGAAAAACAGCCCCCCCAAGGACAATAGGAGAGATCTCTGGCGCCACCTAGCGATCAGGAAAAAAAAAGTCACTAACACCCCATAGAACAGGGAAATTTCTTAAGACTGCTTGAAAAGGGCAGAAGGCTCTCGGAAGAGACAGTGGCCAGCTGGGAAGTTAACCCACGCCAGGCCCCTTCCAACCAGCAGTCTGAGCCCACAGGGGGAGCGGGCACCCACGGCAGGGGCAGACCGGGTGCACAGAAGAGTGTGCCTGAGACCGGAAGCACAGGGACTGAGTCCTGTGTCGCCATTTTAGAACAGGGACATTTCTTCAGTAAAGACTGCCTGAAACCAGCAGAAAGTTCCCTCAGAAGCCAGAGATGGCTCCTGGTGGAGCCAGAGGGGAGCGGAGAAGTTCACCCAAGATGCCGGCCAGTCGGAGCAACACAGTGTCCCAATGCATACGACAAATTAGAAAACAGACAGTAGGGAGTAGAAGAACCACACGCAACCTAACACTCCTCAGGAAAAAAGCACACCACAAAAAGAAAACCACCCTCCAGATTGCAACGACAGTAACTTGGAAGAACTTCTGACACTTCCAGAAAGAGAATTTAAAATTGCTGTGATTAAAAAACTGACAGAAGTCATAAAGGAAAACAATGATATGAGAAAAATAATCAACGATCAGAAGAATGAAATTGAGTCCGTAAAGAGGGAAGCAAAAGAAACACAGGAGATCAAAGAATTAATGGAGGAAATAAAGAACTCTGGGAAAAGCATTGAAAGCAGAATAGATGAAATAGAAGAATGAATAAGTACTCTTGAAGACACAGAAATGAAAAGAACCAAAACAGAAAAGGAAAGAGAAGTACAAAGGAAAAAGAACGAAGAAAGACTTCGGGAACTATCTGACTCCATGAGGAAAGGAAATATAAGAGTTATAGGAATTCCAGAAGGAGAGGAGAAAGATGTAGGAACAGAGAAAATATTCAAAGAGATAATTGAAGAGAACTTCCCAAATGTGAAGAAGGAGCTGAAAATTGATATACAAGAAGCAAGAAGAACACCAAACTTCCACGATGAAAGGAAAAATACAGCAAGACACATAATAGTAAAGCTCGCAAGAATCCAGGACAAGGAAAAAATAATGAAGCTGGCAAGAGGGAAGAAACAGATAACATTCAAAGGAAAACCAATCAGGCTGACATCGGACTTCTCCGAAGAAACACTACGGGCAAGGAGAGAGTGGAGGGACATAGTCAACAGACTCCAAGAAAACAGATGCCAATCAAGAATACTCTATCCCACAAAGCTCTCCTTTCTCTGTGAAGAAAGAATAAGGACCTTCCCAGACAAACAGAAACTCCGGAATTTCATTACGACTAAACCCCCACTCCAAAAAATACTACAAGGAATCCTAAAGCCAGAACCTCAGAGGGACGAATAACAACGAAAGAAGACCAAAAAAAAAAAAAAGTTATTAAAAGAATAAATAAATAAAATCAAAGGAAAGACAAACACAATGGCAAATACAGATGCTAACATATCAATATTAACTCTAAATGTAAATGGACTAAACTCTTCAATAAAAAGACACAGAGTTGCAGCCTGGATTAAGAAACAAAACCCAACCTTTTGCTGTCTCCAGGAAACACATTTAGCTACAAAAGATAAAAATAGGCTCAAAGTTAAAGGATGGAAAACAATCCTACAAGCAAATGGACCAAAAAAGAAAGCAGGAACAGCTATACTTATATCAGATAAAACAGACTTCAAACTCAAAAAAATAAAAAGAGACCCCATTGGTCATTACATTATGATCAAGGGGACAATACTTCAAGAAGAAATAACACTCATTAACATATACTCACCAAACGAAGGAGCACCAAAATATATCAGACAACTGTTGTCCTCTCTGAAAACAGACATCAGAGAAAACACATACATAGTGGGAGACTTCAACACACCACTATCACCAATGGATAGATCAACAAGACAAAAAATAAGTAAAGAAACTGAAGCTCTAAATAAGGACCTAGAGCATTTGGGCTTAACAGACATCTATAGAACACTAAACCCCAAAAAAACAGAGTACACATTTTTCTCAAGTGCACAAAGATCATTCTCCAGGATCGATCACATACTGGGGCACAAGACAAACATCAACAGATACACAAAGATTGAAATCATACCAACCATCTTTTCTGACCATGAAGGCATCAAACTAGAAATAAACCATAAAAGGAAGGCAAGGAACTTTCCTACCTCATGGAGATTAAAAACCACACTACTGGAAGACCACTGGACTAATGAGGAGATCAAAGAAGAAATTAAAAAATTCTTTGAATTGAATGACGAGGACACCAATATCCTAAATGTATGGGATGCAGCAAAAGCAGTAATAAGAGGAAAATATATAGCAATAGAAGCTCACATCAAGAAACAAGAAAGAACTCAAAGAAACAACCTAATCTCGAAGCTCAAAGATCTAGAAAAAGAACAACAAAAAAACCCCAAAACCAGTAGAAGAAAAGAAATAATAAAAACCAAAGCAGAAATAAATGAAATTGAAACTAAAAAAAAATCCAAAAGATCAATGAAACCTAGAGCTGGTTCTTTGAAAAAATCAATAAAATAGACAAACCCCTAGCCAGGCTCACAAAGGAAAAAAGGAAGAAAGCACAAATAAACAGGATCACAAATGAAAGAGGAGAAATCACAACGGACACAGCAGAAATCAAAAGAATAATCAGTAACTACTATGAACAGTTATATGGAAACAAGTTCGACAATCTAGAGGAGATGGAGAAATTCTTACAACTCTACAATCACCCAAAGCTAGATAAAGAAGAAATAGAACACCTGAACAGACCAATTACAATTAGCGAAATTGAAATGGTAATCAAAAACCTCCCCAAAAACAAAAGCCCAGGACCTGATGGATTTACAAATGAATTCTACCAAACATTCAGAAACAAATTAGTGCCTATCCTTCACAAACTCTTCCAAAAAATTGAGAAGGAAGGGATAATACCAAACACGTTCTATGAAGCCAACATTACACTAATACCAAAACCGTACAAGGACAACACAAAAAAGGAAAACTACAGGCCAATCTCCCTAATGAACACTGATGCAAAAATCCTCAATAAAATTTTAGCTATCAGAATCCAACAATGTATCCATAAGATTATTCACCACAACCAAGTAGGATTCATTCCAGGGACACAAGGATGTTTTTAACATCCGAAAATCAATCAACGTTATCCAACACATCAACAAAAAGAAATATAAAAACCATATGATAATATCAATAGATGCCGAGAAAGCTTTCGACAAAGTGCAACACCCATTCTTGATAAAAGCCCTTGAAATTCTTGGGATACAAGGAACATACCTCAACATCATAAAGGCCATCTATGACAAGCCAACAGCCAGTATCATTCTCAATGGTGAAAAGCTGAAAGCAATTCCATTAAGATCTGGAACAAGACAAGGATGTCCACTCTCACCACTGCTTTTCAATATAATACTGGAAGTCCTAGCCAGAGCAATAAGACAAGAGAAAGACATCCAAGGAATCCAAATAGGAAAAGAAGAAGTCAAACTATCACTATTTGCAGATGATATGATAATATACGTAGAGAACCCCAAAAACTCCACAGAAAAACTAATTCAACTCATCAATCAGTTCAGTAAAGTGGCAGGATACAAAATCAACACGCAAAAGTCAGTAGCCTTCCTATACACAAACAATAAATCTGAAGAAGAAGAAATCAAAAAAACCATCCCTTTTATTATTGAAACCAAAAAAATCAAATATTTGGGAATAAATCTAACAAAAGAGGTAAAGGACCTATACAAAGAAAACTATAAAACACTGTTAAAAGAAATAGAAGAACACACAAAGAAATGGAAAGACATCCCCTGCTCATGGATTGGAAGAATAAACATTATTAAAATGGCCATCCTTCCAAAAGCAATATACAGATTCAATGTATTCCAATCAAAATGTCAATTTCATTCTTCAAAGAAATAGAACAATTATTGATGAAATTCATATGGAATCACAAAAAACCCCGAATAGCCAAAGCTCTCCTGAAAAAAAAAGAAGGAAATGGCGGCATTACACTCCCAGACTTCAAACTATACTACAAAGCCATAATCATCAAAACTGCATGGTATTGGAACAAGAACAGACATACTGACCAATGGAATCGAATAGAAAATCCAGAAATAAACCCACAGATTTATGGTCAACTAATCTTTGACAAAGGAGCAAAGACTATGCATTAGAGCAAAGAAAGTTTGATCAATAAATGGTGCTGGGAAAACTGGGTCACTATGTGCAAAAGAATGAAGCTTGACCACTACCTCACACCATACATGAAAATCAACTCAAAATGGATTAAAGAACTAGACATAAGACCTGAAACCATAAAATATATAGAAGGAAATATAGGCGAAACACTACGTGATTTGCACATCAAAGACATCTTTACAGACACATCACCCAAAGCAGTGATAGTGAAGGCAAAGATAAACAGCTGGGACTACATCAAATTAAAGAGCTTCTGCACAGCAAAAGAGACAATACCAAAAACAAAGAGAAACCCCACCAACTGGGAGAACATTTTTGCACCCAACACTAATGATAAAGGACTGATCACAAAAATCTGCAAAGAGCTGATGAGACTCAAAACAACAAAGAAAATAATCCAGTATAAAAATGGGCAGAAGAGCTAAAAAGAAACTTCTCTGAAGAGGAAATGCAAATGTCCAACAGGCATATGAAAAATGTTCAACATCACTTGTAATCAGGGGAATGCAAATCAAAACTACCATGAGATACCATCTTACACCAGTGAGAATGGCACATATTAAAAAAAATAGCAACAACAAATGTTGGCGAGGGTGTGGAGAAAAAGGAATTCTTCTGCACTGTTGGTGGGAGTGTAAACTGGTCCGACCACTATGGAGAGCTGTGTGGAGATTTCTGGACCTAGTAAACATAGAGCTTCCATATGATCCAGCAATTCCACTCCTAGGTATCTACCCAAAGGACACAGAAACATCAATTCCAAAGAACACCCGCACCCCTATGTTTATAGCAGCACTATTTACAATAGCTAAGCTTTGGAAACAACCCAAATGCCCAAAAATAGATGACTGGATCAAGAAGATGTGGTACATATACACCATGGACTACTATTCAGCATTCAAAAAAGGTAAGCACATGCAATTTGCAGCAACATGGATGGCGCTGGAAGGGATCATGCTCAGTGAAATAAGGCAAAAAGAAAAATACCGGATGGTCTCACTCATAGCAGGAATCTAGAAAACTTAAATAAGGGACCAGGAAAATGAATAACTATAAGAAAGTGAAAATGAGAATCAACAAAAAACTATGAAACAGAGACACTTTTGGGGGGTGGGGGGCGGGAGGGGAGGGATTGGGATCAGAAATGGGGGGTTGCAATTGTATGGGGAATATAAAAATAAAATTTATTATTTAAAAAAAATAATTAATTAAAAAAAAAGAAAAAAAATGATGCAGCCACAGTAAAAATAAAAAAAATAATAGGTATTTGAAAAAAAAATTTAGTAAACTTTTCAAAGATATACAGTTTTCAATGTATGGAAAATTTGGGAAGATATTTCATGCCCACATGCCCTGCATTCAGTTTCCCTTAACACTAACAGATTGTATTAACATAGTGCATATATTACAATTAATGGCCTAATATTGATACATTATGAAGTATATGCTTAAGATTTTCTTAGTTTTTATCTTGGGCCCTTTTTCTCTTCCATAACCTGTCTAAATACCATGTTACATTTAGTTGTTATGTTCCCTTCAGTCCTCTTGACTGTGATGGGGTTTCTCAAACTTTTTTTTTGTTTGTTTTTGATGTCTGTGATAGTTCGAGGAGTATTAGGAATTTTGTAGAATGTCTCTCAATTGGGATTTGTAGATGTGTTTCCAAAGATACTGGGGTCATGTTTTGAAGAGGAAGATCATAGACCACTGTTTATGTTGCTCTTGATTGGTAGTACAGGCAGTGTCTGTCAAATGTTTCTAGTATAAAGTTAGCCTATTCCCTCCTCCACCCTCTCTTTAGAAACTGTATTCTTTGGAAGATGGACTTAGATGTTACTTGCATTTTACCAATGAAGAGTTATCCTCTACCTCTGATGGCAGAGTATCTGTATAAATTATCTGTATTCTCCCTCATTTATTTACTTTTTGAATTATTTATTAATGTAGATGCACAAATCTTTATTTTAAAGTTCTATTTCAATCCAATATTACTTTATGTATTTGTTATTTCGTCACTCAGATTTTTCCATTGCAGGGTTTTTTTCCTGTAAGATACTCCAGGGTTCTTTTTATGTATTTTCTATTCTCGTCCTAGATGCAATTTTCTGAATTTATATTGCGCACAATGCATCAATTCATACTGAAGTCTTCAACTTTAATCCATTGTCACATGAACCATTCTAGCTTCTTCCCTTGCTTATCTGTAAATTACCTATGCAAGATAAACAGCTGGGACTACATCAAATTAAAGAGCTTCTGCACAGCAAAAGAGACAATAACCAAAACAAAGAGAAACCCCACCGACTGGGAGAACATTTTTCATACAACACTAATGATCAAGGACTGATCACAAAAATCTACAAAGAATTGATGAGACTCAACAAAAACAAAGAAAATAATCCAGTCAAAAAATGGGCAGAAGAGCTAAAAAGAAACTTCTCCAAAGAGGAAATGCAAATGGCCAACAGGCATATGAAAAAATGTGCAACATCACTTGCAATCAGGGAAATGCAAATCAAAACCAGTGAGAATGGCACATATTAAAAAACTAGCAACAACAAATGTTGGCGAGGATGTGGAGAAAAAGGAATTCTTCTGCACTGCTGGTGGAAGTGCAAACTGGTCCAACCACTATGGAAAGCTGTCTGGAGGTTCCTCAGTCTTTATACTAAAGATAGAGCTTCCATATGATCCAGCAATTCCACTCCTAGGTCTTTACCCAAAGGACACAGAAACATTAATTCCAAAGAGCACCTGCACCCCTATGTTTATAGCAGCACTATTTACAATAGCTAAGCTTTGGAAACAATTCAAATGCCCTAAAATAGATGACTGGATCAAGAAGATGTGGTTCATATAAACAATGGAATACTATTCAGCAATCAAAAAAGATAAACTCATGCAGTTTGCAGGAACATGGATGGAGGTGGAAGGGATCATATTAAGCAAAATAAGACAGAAAGAAAAAGAAAAATACCAGATGGTCTCACTCATAGCAGGAATCGAGAAAACTTAAATAAGGGACCAGGAAAAAGAATAACTATAAGAAAGAAAAAAATCAAAATCAACAAACAACTATGAACCAGAGACACACTATGGGGGGGCAGGGAAAGGAGGAATTGGGGTTGAAATAAGGGGGGGTGCAACTATATGGGGAATATAAAAATAAAAAAAATTAAAAAAATAAAACCAAAAAAATTAAAAAATAAAAAATAAATAAATAAATTACCTTTGTAATATAATAGTAAAAAATCTGGTTCCTACCAGCCACCACCCATTTATTTCATCATTCAATTAAATATGCTTAATTTTTAATCCAGCATGTCTAAAAGTTGTTCTCTGCAATTAAATCAATTATCTCTAACTATTCCCTTTAGGAAAAAAAAAATAAAGTTGTTTGGTATTAAAACATTTGACTATATTTGCAAAAATATAAATTTGCATTATTGTTTTTTTCTGCCCATGTAAAACTTCTGAAACAAAATCCTGTATGTATTCAATGATTAGGTCAACAATTCAAAATGTAAATTTCTACTGCCAAAGCACAACAGATTAATTCAAAAACATTTGGCTGTCATCTATTCAAATTAAATTCTGTTCAGTGGCAGGCACTGCTGGTTTGGGTGTCCTCTTAGCTCCCTTTTCAGTGTTCTTACCTTACTCCTGGTGATCCCTTCTACCAGGTATCCATGTGCACACCATTTAAAAAGGCCAATGCTATGCCATCTGTCAGTTAAGTTCTATATGGTATAGTTGATGAAACCATTAGGGACTGCCCTTTCCAATAATTTTAGATTTTAATAAGGATCATTAAAGACCCAAAAATATTCTAAAATATAAATGATTTAATTAATGATAGTAAAATTCCAGGTATAGATATTTCCAAGTGGAGAGTTGTGTCCAATACTTCTTATATTATGCTTGCTGACATAGTTACCAATGTATCTGTTCAAATAATAGCACTTTTCTGTATGCACATGAATTTTACTTTCTTGTCAAGTTTTAGAGAGTCATTTTTGAAACTAGACTCTCACATTAAACATATGTGTGACTTGGGGGATTTTATGCATGTTAGAATTTAACCTCAAAAACAGTCACTTGATTTTGTTAAGTAATATTCCAACCAAAGGGACATATTGTCAGAATCTTAATTTGAGTGCTATAATGGACACTTTCACAAAACAACCTGAGTGATTACACAAAACATTCACCAACACCCACAAGTATTATTGCTGTCTGAGGTACAGCATGTGAACAATGTGATGACAATCTTTCCAGATTATTTTAAGTCATTGTTATAAAGCTCTGGTTTGTTAAAAATGGTACAAGACAGTCTGCCAACTGTTGCTGTTCAGACTAAAGTTGTGGAATGATATACCAAATAAAAGATTCCTTAGTTGTATAAATTGTGGCATACTCACTTCTTCAAATAAAAAGGGGGTGATGGATGGTACAAATATTAAGTTAACAGAAGCAGAGAAATTATAATAAAACACTGAAAAAAAATCAGTGTAGAAAAGTAAAGTCTTTTCACAAGTGGAAACTATCCCTATACTTAAAAATACTAAAATCCTGGACCTCCCCTGGTGGTGCAGGCAGATGAGTGCAGCACTGTCCACAGCCTCTGCAGTGCAGTTTCGATCCCCGCTGGCCGGCAGACCTGCGAGGCAGAATTTCCCTGTCTCGCCCGCTGCTCCCCTCAGCAGTGTGTTTCACTCAGTCTGCCTGTTCTGTTCCCTGCTCTGTCTCTGGTGAATTCTCTCACCCTCCTGCATATCTGACCTGTGTCCCAGTTCTTGTATGTATGAAAAAATAAATCTTTAAAAAAAATACTAAAATCCAACAAGTGAAAGGAATTAGATTGTATCAAGAGTGAACCCAAATAAAAGGCTAGAAAAGTCCGTCACAAATAGTAAGTCTAAATAAAAACAAATATGGGTTTTTAAGGATTCAACTTGCAATGGACAGACATAATATTGGGAAGGTATTTTGTGAATATAATCTTAAGTCAGCTAGTGTTTGAAAATGATGCTAATGGCACCATATCTCTGGGTCATAAGTGAGAAATACAATCCACCCATAGCTTTGTAATAAATGTCAAGTTTCTAGAATAAAACTTAGTTTTCACATGAGTCATTACGCAGGTTTAGTTCTAACAAATTTACTCTTTAATTTTCCAATGAATTTTATTTCATTTCAATAAATAACTATTATAGGTTATTTGTAAGGTAATATAGAGTACTCCAAATAACACACATACACACAGAGCCATGGATATTGAACATTAAAGGTACCCTTAAAAGGAAAAAAAGAAGTGTAGAAAACACAATCAAAAGAGCAATATACTTCTTAAGGAGAAGGTATAGAAGTGGTGAATTAGAAAGTTTTTTTTAAGACAATTGCTTCTAGTTCTGTCTCTTAATGTTTCAATTTGGAGGCTTTTTCTCTCATCTTTTTAATTCTTTAAAATCCAATTTTTATATTGTACTTGTTTCCCAGATGTCTTTCTCTGGTTTTCTTACATTCATATATGAATAAAACCCAATAGGCTGGGTCTATGACAGAATTACTGATTGGCTAGAACATGCTGCTACATCAGTCTTGTACTAGGTTCTTGAGCAAGGCAGAGAGACTAAACACAGGTGAAAGACAGAAGTACATCATACAATTACAGTGACAATGGAATCTACTCATCTCATGAACACTTACTGTGCTCCAAAAATTCCACTATATACATTACCAGCTTCATTACATCATTCAACATAGCCCTATGAAATTTATTAATTTATTTGTTCACTTGCTCATTCATTTATTTGAAATGTATATGCTTTTTGCTAGGCACTGCAAAGCAAAGGTAACTTAAAGCAGTCTTTTCTTGTGGCAACTCACGATGTGATGGTAGTTTAGGTGATAGTGGAAGGTGATAGTGTGGGGACACAAGGGAAAATGCCTGGAGATTTCTGGCTCTACAATGAAGAAATTGAGTTTGCCTATGGAAAAGGAGAGAAAGGATACTGCAGGCAAAAAAAGAACAACATGTAAAGGCATTGAAGCAGGAAAAAATAGGGCACACTGGGAAGAAAAGGAATGGTTACAAATAAGGTATATGCTCGGGAAAGAAAGAATGTCAGGTGGTCAGTGACAGATTCTGTTTTTATGAGAGCTGGAAAGTTTGGGACTGTATCTCTAGATAACAGAGAGTCAATTTACAATGATGTTTCCCTCTTATTTTCCAAGTGACATATGTTTATTGGTGTGGCTATAGATAAGCAAAGAGGACAATATAAATCAACGTAATCCCACAATGGAGATTTAACCACCATAGTAATATACAAACATAGAGATACATTAAAAAAAATGTGTATATGTAGGTATATGGATAAATGTCTTTTCACATTTTTTTTCATGGTGTATATGTATATATCTGTTAATTTAAGTTTTTACAGTTACATAGTACAGTGCACATAAAGGTTTGAAATCTGCCAAATATTATATGATGAATAGCTCTTTAGGTCAATACATATTGTAGTGTGAATTTCATTTTAACTGCTCTGACCTAGGGAGGAAGAGGATTTAAGAATAACTATCATATCTGATTGGGTGGTGATGGTGGTAGGTAGCAGCACTGAAAGGAAATAGAGAGAAATTTAGTTTTAAAAAGTCTGCCTTTAAGTTGCCCATGTTTGATTGTGTGTCTGATTTATCTTTCCTGGTAACAGAAGTATTTCGAGGGAAAGACTCAAGGGTATCATTTGTTGTAGCTCCTTATCTACCTGGACCTTATTTTTCCTCCTCACTCCCATTTTTATCAGATTGCTTTTAGTTACCAGGATGTGTCCAGGCTTTGAATGGTGCCAGCTGCAAAGGCACTTCATGCCCTGTCGTGACTGAGATAACCTTGGTGGAATGATGACACTGCAGCCCTTTTTTTTTTTAAATAGAAATTCTATGGACTCTGAGTCTAGTTGTATTTAACTGTTGGTTTAAAAGTAATAACCAAGATGGCAGCAATTTTGATAATGACTGTAAACTTATTTTTCTGAAAAGTTTACAAAAGTGTGCTTGTTTCTATATCTGGGCATATAAAGCCAACCTAATTGTTAAGAGTTTATTAGCTGTTATTTGATGTAAAGAGCTTGGAGGTTTCTGTGGGAGAAATCTTGACATCATTATCATGTTTTTTTTTTAAAAAAAAAACCCTACATTCAGAAAAATGTAGAACATAATAGTTTTTTTTTTAATAATAAATTTTATTTTTATATTCCCCCATACAACTGCACATGCCCCATTCTGACCCCAATCCCTCCCCTCCCGGCCCCCACCCCCGAAAAAGTGTCTCTGGTTCATAGTTTTTTGTTGATTTTGATTTTCACTTTCTTATAGTTATTCATTTTCCTGATCCCTTATTTAAGTTTTCTAGATTCCTGTTATGAGTAAGACCATCCGGTATTTTTCTTTTTGGCTTATTTCGCTGAGCATGATCCCTTCCAGCGCCATCCATGTTGCTGCAAATTGCATGTGTTTATCTTTTTTGAATGCTGAGTAATATTCCATGGTATATATGTACCACATCTTCTTGATCCAATCATCTATTTTTGGGCATTTGGGCTGTTTCCAAAGCTTAGCTATTGTAAATAGTGCTGCTATAAACATAGGGGTGCAGGTTAGAACATAATAGTTTTATTGGGATATTCCCACAATCGAAAATATATTTCTTAAGTAGAGGGAAAATGGAGTTGGTGATATATAATATTAAAATCCTTTTTTTTAACTTTATTACTTGCTAGATAACTTATTTCTAAAATGAATGCTACTCTATTATAATGCTTTTTCTATTCAAATAATTTCACTTATATCCCATTATGAAATGATAAAATTCAAATTCCTTTGTAAGTATTCAAATTTCTGCAATTTTAAAATATTTTTTATTAAAATAATATTGATTTACCTTTTTTGATTCAGAAATATAGGATCCCCCCTCTTCAGGTGTATGTTACCACAATACACCCACCACCTAGGTATTAACTATAAACTTGAAAATAAGAATGTTAGAATGGTAATTTATATCTGAAAAGTGGGGTTCCTATATTTCTGAATCATATACAGTGCTATAAATCAATGATAGATTAAAAATTATAAATCAGGAAAAAGCAAAAGATTATTCAATTTTTTTTTGTGTGAAATTGAACATTTCCATGGTTATATAAATGCAGCCTCCTAACAAGCTTTGAAATTGATTTAAGTTTTTGCAAAAGCACTACAGTTATTTTTAAACCCTAAGAGGGTTTTCAAGAAGAGGAAAATCTAATTTTCAAAAGGGGGGAAAGGAGTAGAAATTGATATAGTGAATGATAAAAGAAAATAATAGCTATCACTATTTCAAAATAGGTATTAAAAGACATATATTTTAACTGGGAAAAATAAAGACTATGAAATAGAACATGGGGTAAGAGAAGGGAAGAGAGAACAAAGAAGAAAATGCATTTAGAAGAAACTTGATTCTTGTGTTGTTCTAGAAAGAGGTCAACCTTAAATTGAAAACAGTAAGTTTTGATGATTTTTGCGTAACTATGGTATCATTTTTGCTTAGATAGTTGGAGGGCAAAAAGGTACAGTATGTATTCCATATGTTACTCATTATGCTACAACAAAGAGTCCAAACACAATTATTTTGTTAGACAAGATTTCTACTCAGAATAAATTATAGCTTCTCATATGCAGTCCCCAAACTCGCCTGTGTGCTGAGGTTCTACAGAGGGTGCGATAATAAATTCCAGGTAAATGTTGAATTGTCTGCAGTTGTAAAGAGATGTCAGGTTTCTACCTGCTCATATATGTTTGGTATAGGAATTCTGCAATTTGCTGATCAACTGTTCTTTTGCAATGTTTTCTGTAGTCTCCATATAAACTCGTAGGAGGTCTTCCCCGGTGGCACAGCGGGTTGAGCGCAGCTCTGTGAAGCTGTCTGCAGCCTCTGCAGTGCGGATTCAATTCCCGGCCGGCCAGGGAGAAACCCACATGGCGCAGCAGACCTCTCCTGCATCACCCGCTGCTCCCCTCAGCAGTCAATCTGCCTGTTCTGTTCCCCACTCTGTCTCTGGTGAATCCTCTCACTCTCCTACCCCTCAGGCCTATACTCTGGCTCTTGTATAAATAAAATAAATCTTAAAAAAAAAAAGAAACCCAAGTGTTAAACTTGTAGGAAATGATAAGACCATAAACTATTAATATATATTTGCGTTTGTAACCATTAATTTCACATTTTTATTTATGCATTTATCTACTTATTATTTTATTAATGGTGTACCATTATTTTTAATTCTTCTTGTTTTTTCATAATGTAGGATTTCTCCCCTCAGGTGTGGTCACCATAGTTTTCCCACAAACAAAACTCCCACAGTCCTCCCCCTTAGCCCACTGTGCTTTCCTCTGCTCCCTCCCCTCCCCACACTTTTTTTTAACCTTCCCCTCTCTTCCTTTCCCTCCTCTCTTGGCTGCCTCAGATCTATGGGAGCTTTAGAGTGTCGTTTTTAAAGTTTGTCTTGCTGATCCTTTTGTTGGTTTCTATATATTCCACATATAAGTGAAACCACCCAGTATTTATCTTTCTTCTCTTCACTTAGGATAATCACTCCCAGTTCCATCCATGTTAGCACAAATGGCATGAGTTCATCATCTTTTCGGTCACTGAGTAGTATTCCAGTGTGTGCATGTGTGTACATACACACATATTTTTATCCACTCTTCTGTTCTGGGGCATCTAAGTTGTTTCCATGTCTTGGCAACTGTAAATAGTGCTGCCATAAACATAGGATTTCCAGTTTCCTTTCAATTAGTGTTTTTGTGTTCTTTGGGTGGATACCTAGGAGAGGAATTGCAGGGTCATATGGTAGATCTTTTGAGGAAGATCTTTCCATAGGTACTGGGCCAGTCTACATTCCCAATAACAGTGTGAAAGTGTTCCTTTTTCTCCACATCCTCATCAGCATTTGTTGTTTCTGGTTTTTTTTGGGTTTTTTTGGTTTTTTTCAAATGGACCATTCTCACAGGTATGTGGTAGTATCTCATTGTGATTTTGATTTGCACTTCCTGAAGATAAGTGATGGTGAAGATTTTTTCATATCTATTATCCATACACATTTTTTTTTTTTGAGAAACAGTTATTTAGCTGTTCTTCTCATGTTTTGATTGTGTGGTTTCTTTTGTTTCGTTGTCTGTATGAGTTCTTTGTAGATTTTCAATATCAGATCCTTGTGAGTTGTATGTTATAAAAATGTTTTTTCCCATTCAGTAGGTTGTCTTTTGTTTGATTACCGTCTCTTACTGTACAGAAGTATTTTAGTTTGGTGTGGTCCCAGTTCTTAATTTTCTCCTTTGTTTATCTTGCTGCTGGAAAGGAGTCCACAGAGATATTTCTGCAGTTTATGTCATAGTGTATTTGCCTACATTTTCTTTTATGTATTTTGAGTTGATTTTTGTGTATGGTGTGAGATAGTGTTTTAGTTTCAGTCTTTTGCATTTGTCAGTTCAATTTTCCCAGCACAATTTATTGAAGAGGCTTTCCTTGTTCCAATGTTTACACCGCACTTCTTTGTCATAGATTAGTTGTCCATAAATGTGTGGTTTATTTCTGGACTCTCACTTCTATACCATTGGTGAGTATGTCCATTTTTGTCCCAGTATGATACTGCTTTAATTGTATGGCTTTATAGTATAGGAGAGCTTTGACTATTTGATTTGTTTTTGTATTGTTTTTGTTCTTTTGTGGTTCCATATTAATTTCAGTAATCTTTGTTCTTTTTTTTTTTTTTTGAAGAATACCATTGGAATTTTTATTGAGGGCACATTGAAATTCCTATAAATTCCTTTGGGTAGGATGGCCATCTTGACAATTGTGATTCTTCCTATCCATGAGTAGAGGATATCTTTCCATTTTATTTTGTCTTCTTTTATTTCTTTTAATGATATTTTATAATTTTCCTCTTACAGATCCTTTACCTCCTGTGTTAGGTTATTCCCAGGTATATAATTCTTTTTTTTTTTTTTTTGGTAAATTTGTAAATAGGCTGACTTTCTTAATTACTTCTTCTAGTTCATTATTTGTATGAGGAAGGCATCTTATATTTATGTGTTGATTTTGCCTCCTGCCACTTTGCTGTACTGTTTTATTATTTTAATTAGTTTTTCTGTGTACTCTGGGGTTCTTTCTGTATATTACCATATCATCTGCATGCAATGATAGTTTACTTCTTTTCCAATTTGGATTCTTTTTATTGCTTTCTAAGATTTCTAATACTATGTTGAATAGTAGTCATGAGAGTGGACATCTTTCTCTTATAACAGATCTTAGTGAAAAGATTTTCAGTTTTTAATCATTGGATGAAAAACTAGCTGTGAATTTGTCATATTTGACTTACTATACTTAAGATATGTTCCATTTATCCCCAATTTTTAAGGGTTTTCATCAAAAATTGATGTTGAATCATATCAAATGCTTCCTGAACATCTACTGATATGGCCATATAGTTTTTTTTTTATCCTTTTTGTTTATGTGATGAATTATGTTGATTGATTTTTAGATATTGAACCATCCTTGTGTTGCTGGTATAAATTCCACTTGGTCATGGTGTATAATCTTTTTACTGCATTGTTGGATTAAATTTGCTAAGATTTTATGGAGGAATTTTGCATCTGTGTTCATTAGGGACATTGGTCTATAGTTTTCTTCCTTTGTGTGTTTTTGGTTTTCTTATTAATGTGATGTTGGCTTCATAAAATGTGTTGGCAAAAATTCCTTTGATTACAGTTTCAAATTCCTTGCTGTGATTTGTTTGTTCAAGATTTTTATTTCTTTTTATTCTGTCTTGAATGATTATATAAAGTAGGAGTCAGTCCATCTCTACGAGGTTGTTGAATTTGTTTGCCTATAAATGTTCATAGTAACATTTATAGCATAGTTCATAGTATCCTGTTCATTTGAGTTTGTGCATTCTTTTTCTTAGTGAGCCTAGCTAAGTTTTGTCTACTTTGTTTATTCTTTCTAAGAACCAGCTTTTGATTTCATTGATTTTGTGCACTGTCTTTTTTTTTTTTTTTTTTGTGGGACCCTTGCTGGTGGCCGGGGAACGAACTGGCACTGCAGATGGGCAGCCTCACAGCCCAGCGCTCAACCACTGCACCACCAGGGGAGACCCTGTCCACTGTCTTTTTGATTTCTATTTTACTTGGTCCTGCTTTAATTTTTATTATTTCCTTCCTCTTGCTGCTTTCTGGAATTTTTTAATTCCTCTTTTTTCTAGTTCCTTGAGATGAAAGACAAGGTTGTTTATTTGGGCAATTTCTAGTTTCTTTTTTTAATTATTATTTATTTATTTATGCATAAAAGACCTGGGGTACAGGCCAGAGGTGAGGGGGGTTGAGAGGAGTCACCAGAGACAGAGAGGGGAACAGAACAGGCAGATTGACTGAAATACACTGCTGAAGGGAGCAGCGGGTGAGACAGGAGAGGTCTGCACGATGTGGGTAGCTCCCTGTCTGCAGCTTGAAGTCCTGCTGCAGTGGCTGTGGATAACTCCATAGGTTGCATCTTAACTCCTTGTGCCACCAGGGAGGCCCAATTTCTAGATTCTTAATGGTAGCCTGTATTTCTATCTACTCCCTCTTAGAACTGCTTTTGCTGCCCTATATGTTCTGAAATGTTGTGTTCTCATTATCATTTGTCTCAAAGTATTTTTTGATTTCTTCTTTGATTTCTTCATTAACTCAGTTGTTGTTCAGTAGTATATTGTTCAGTCTACATATTAGAATATTTCCTTCTTTTCATTTTGTAGTTGATTTCTAGTCAAGTACCTTCATGATCAGATAATACACTTGGCATGATTTCAGTCTTCATGAATTTGTTGATACTTGTCTTGTCACCAATATGTGGTCAGTCCTGGAGAATGACCCATGTGGACTTGAGAAAAATATGTACTTGTCTTTATGGGGTGCAGTGCACTGTCAATGTATATTAAACCTAGGTGGCCTAGTTTTTTGTTTAGGAAGATTATGCCTTATTTATTTTTTGTTTTGTTGATCTGTCCTTTTGTGAGAGTGGTATATTGAAATCTCCAATCACATATGTATTTTCTCCAGTATCTGTCTTCAGATTTGATTGTAGCTGTCTGATGTAGTGTGTTGTGCCTTCACTTAGTAAGTATAAGTTGATGAGTGTATGTCTTCCTCTTGTATTGTTCCCGTAATCAGCTTCACATTGTTGTCACATATAATAACTCCCGATAAATCTTAATCTCTGAATTACTTAAATGTGGAAAATTCAAGCAGTAAAACCTTGATAGAGCAATAATTGTTCTGAAATTAAGCTAGAGTTAGATTATGATTTAATATTCCCTGGAGTATTAAATTAAGTATCAGTGGGTTTGGCTTATATAAATTTTTACGCAAAATTCTTCGTTTTTGAATACCATTAAGTAGTAAGAGTTACATGATTAATAATAGAAATAGGTACACATAATTCATAAATATAGCACTTTGTTTAAAATCAGATTATTAACGATTTATTTATTTTGCACTCTCCAGTCACAACTTTCTCCAAATTAGGACCAGTTTCAAAGTGATGATTTATACATTTGTAAAGACTAATTATACTAAAGTAAAAATCAAAATCAACAAGCAACTATAAACCAGAGACACACTACAGGGTGGGGGGAAGGAAAAGGGAGTAGGATCGAAGCAAGGGTGGTGGGAATAACCAAGATAAAAATGCGTATATTGTGCAAAAATGAAAAATGATGTAAAAATATATAAAATTTTAAAAATATTAATAAAAATAATGTATCTCTGTTAGAACTATAAGGAGATTCTCCAAAGTGATTGCTACACAAATTCATTGTTTTCTCATCTAATATTAGCCTTTACAATATATTTGCTCATGCTTTCATTCAACCTTCTCCTTCCCACTTTACAATAAGTTGGTAACATTTCAATTTTATCCCAGAAATTTTTCCAGACCCCAGAGACAATACACCTATGATTAATATTTGACCACAATTGAAACTATAATTCTTCCACTATTTTGGGGAACCCTATTGACTACACAATTGAATGTGTAACAAATTAAATTATAAGTGCATTTAATGTATGTAGGGATATTATATTTTTATTTATTTATTTTATTATATGTATATTTTATAATATTCTTCCTTTTTGTGCAATGTATGCTTTCTCCTCTCTGGTCTAGTCCCCTTAATTCACCAATTCACCCATGAACCATCACCATAACATCACCTGGTACTCTTCCCTCCCCTGTTTTTTTTTTTAAGATTTTATTTATTTTTTTATACAAGAACCGGGGTACAGGCCAGATGCAAGGGAGGGTGAGAGGATTCACCAGAGACAGAGCAGGGAACAGAACAGGCAGACTGATGAAATACACTGCTGAGGGAAGCAGCGGGTGAGACAGGAGAGGTCTACCCCACCATGTGGGACCCTCGGTGGCTGGCCCGGATCAAACAGTGCTGCAGAGTCTGCGGATAGCTTCACGGCGCTGAGCTCAACCGCCTGCGCCACCAGGGGAGGCCCCCTCCCTTGTTTTGATCCCTCTCTGACCCCTGCAGAATGTCTCTGATTTATATTTACCTGTTAATTTTGTTTTATTTATTTATTATAATTAATTTTTTTCCTGATCCCTTATTTGTTTCCCCTACATTCCTCCTATAAGTGAAACCATCCAACATTTTTCCTTTTCTTTCTGGCTTATTTCACTGAGCATAATCCCTTCTAGCTCCATCCATGTTTCTTCAAATGGTATGAGTTTACCTTTTTGATTACTAAGTAATATTCCACTGTGTATATATACCGCATCTTCTTGATCCAGTCATTTATTTTTGGGCATTTAGATTGGTTGCATATCTTACCTATTGTAAATAGTGCTGCAATAAACATAGGGGTGTAGGTATCCTTTTTTTATTTTCATTTTATTTTTATATTCCCCATACAATTACAACCCCCTTATTTTGACTCCAATCACTCCTTTCCCCACCCCCCAACCCCATAGAGTGTCTCTGGTTCATAGTTGTTTGTTGATTTTGATTTTTTCTTTCTTATAGTTATTCTTCTTCCCGGTCTCTTATTTAAGTTTTCTAGATTCCTGCTATGAGTGAGACCATCCGGTATTTTTCTTTTTCTTTCTGGCTTATTTTGCTGAGCATGATCCCTTCCAGCTCCATCCATGTTGCTGCAAATTGCATGTGCTTATCTTTTTTGAATGCTGAGTAATATTCCATGGTGTATATGTACCACATCTAGGTATTCTTTTGAATGAATGTTTTTGTATCCTTTGGGTAGATTCCTAGGAGTGTAATTACTGGGTCATATGGTAGCTCCATTTTTAGTAGTTTAAGGAACCTCCACACAGCTTTCCATAGTTGTTGGACCAGTTTTCATTCCCATTAGCAGTGTAGGAGAGTTCCTTTTTTTCCATATCCTCGCCAATATTTGTTTCCTGTTTTTTTTTTTTTTAATATGTGCTATCCTCACTGGAATAAGGAGGAATATCATATTTTCAAACTTAATTTATACTTTATTTTAAAGACCTTCAAAAATAACAGCTGAATTGAGTCTAAGGAACTAATTAATCTCAATAGAGTCATTACAACATTTATTGAGTAACCAACCCTGGGACAGATTAATACACATTAGCTTCTATCAGAATTTTACAATGTAGAAATTTTCATGACCATTCTATACCAGAGGAAGTGGAATTTAGCGAAGTTGCCTCAATTCCCCATGCTAATAGAGCTCTCTCTGACCAATGTCAGGGTCAGGTGCTCCATGTGCAGTTTTGCAGAATGGCTGTGATGTAGAGTCATCACCTAGGATACAACCTGTAAAACTATACCTGGTAACAGTGCCAGCATACAACTTTTCATTTCTTTATGCCCAAACTCCTTATTGGTATGTTGTGCTCTAGAAGTAATATGAATCCGGTTCTTTCTGGGGGAAACAGAACAAAAACCTTATAGATGAGATAAGTGTATAATCTGGGGAAAGGGAGCTAGGTGAGGTTTGTTCACAGCATCTTGGAGTCACCCCTACACTTCTCTCTTCCAACTTTTGCTTCATCTTTCTAGTGGCCCATGACATCTTGTTGTCTCTGTGAATAGAACTTCTGACCTCTGTATAGACTTGCTATCTTCTCTCTACCAAAATGTTTTGCTGACTGTGGATAAAGAGTAGTTTAATTCACTCAATTTTAGGCCTTTTCACTGTTAACTTCTTAGCTCTGTGACCGTAAGCAAGTGAAATAACTGTTTTAAGCCTCAATTTTTATGGCTAGATGGGAATAAAATTACATGTTTATAGTAATACTACATAAGACAATGCATATAAAGATATTAAAACTTGAAAAATAGCAAGCTCAATAAATTCTTCTCTTCTTTTCTTTTTCTTTCTCCCTCTCTTCTTCCTCCTGCCTCCATTTCACTCCATTTCCCCTCATTGCCTGTGTGAGAACATTCCTAGACTGTTAAAGTAGCTAACTAAACAATGTGAATTCAGGTGTTTTGTTTTTTTTTTCTGGAGGGGGTGCAGAAAAGTACCCAAGCAGACTATTACATATGATCTATGTGAGTTCTTTTGTTTTTTGGCACCTGCAAGACCACACAGGCTCTGGCCATTTGTATCATGTACTTAGGTCTTGAATGTTGAGATCCTCACATAAGTTCTGCATTTTTCCATGGGGGATGTATTTGCTATATTATCAGGCACACCTAGCTCTTCTCTTCACTCCTTGCATATGAGCTTTCTGTTGCCTCTATTCCTTTCCCACACCTCCCTTTCTGCCCTTCTTTCTCTCACCACCTCTTCCCATTCTTCCCACTCTCCGTCACTTCTAACCTCTCTCTTACTTCTGATACTAAAATAATAGTTTCATTCCCTTATGCTTCCTAACTCAAACCTTGCATAAATTCCCGAGTAATGGTAGTTACATGTCTAAGCTTGAAATCTATGAATATTATATAGGCTAATAAATCCAGCAAAAAATGCATTTGAAAAATAAATTTTCTCATAGAGATATTGTACACACTAAGAGTGTAAGAGTACTTTTTCCTTCCTCAAACACCTGGTAATGAAATTTATTGACATATAAACTTAATAAGCTGCTAATTGAGTAATTATCGATTACAGGAAATGTGTTCTTAAAAGTCACATTAACAATTGGCAGAGAGGCAAAAATAGAACAGACTCAGTTTTTTAACTTACTTTTATAGCATTACCTTAAAATTGTAAAGAGTTAATCTTATCACACTACACATGGCTGAATTTATAAAAGATAAAATCACAAACGAGTAATGCACAGTTACTTGTTACATATTCTTCCCATTACAACTGACGGGTTCATTAATCATACACTGTATTTTACTATTAGAAGCTATAAAGGAGATCAAATCTGTTGTAATTTTTCTTCTTCTCATTCATTTGATAAGTGTGTTGTTTCAGTGTGCAGATAAAATATAGTGTCAGTCACCAACAGTCTCAGGAGATTTTCATTTTTCTGTTAAGAATATCCTTGCTGATTTGCAATGTAAAAACTCTCCAGATCATGCATCATTTCTCTATAACTTGGCCATCAGATCAAGTAAAAATTCTTTGTATGCCTATCTGCAGAAATGGTCATCCCGTAGTAAGTGCTGGGATAAGAGTAGTATTTTAGGTGATAGCGGTATTGCTTATTGAGTGTTGAAGGCATTGATGATGAACACCTCTATTCATAATGTAACATTGATTCATAATTAAGGTTCTTGTAAATTACACAGATTGCTGACAGATTTCATAAGCTGTTCTGGGGAAAGGTGACAAATTTTACAGTTTGTCACAGATTGCCAATGAAGCACTTGAAAGCGTAAATGAAATACAAGAATATTTGCCAGTAAACAAGGGAGTCTATACTATTCTCTTTCATGGTGTGTGATGAAAAATATGTTTAATAAATGACATTATTTCTTTGATACCAAAGGATTATTTTTTTCCAGTGTAGACAAAAATCCTGGAAGAAATGTCATTAATCCATAAAGAAAAAACAGATGGCTGTATTTTAACTTCTTTCTAATTAGTAAGGAAAATGGAAACATGTCTTTTTAAAAATCTCTTGTCAGTTTAAAGAGGGGAGAAGTCAACCATAAAATTTCTTCTGTGTTTCTCAGTGTTTCTATTTTTTGAATTTTAAAAGTATAACTTATAAATAAAATTCTCAAAATTTCTTAGTTTTGGTGATTTGCGTGACACTGATGTACTGTAATTTATACAAGAGCTACTTCAGTGTTATTTTTCAGTGCTTCTTGCCAACCTAAGTATTCTAAATATAAACTGAAGAAATTCAGTCTGGCACAAAACAGCTGATGAAATATTCTGGGCTTGCATTCCACTATTTTCCCATAAGACCTTCTATGAGCAGCAGGGAATGTAAAGAGATCTTGATTAAAGTGCAAAAATGTCTGCATCCAGTTGCTTATAGACTACTCCATTCAGAGTCCACAGTGAGTGGCCTTTCCACTCCATCACAGACACTTTGTTTTTGACAGGGAACCAGCCGCATGCTCATCATCTATTTTGGGGCAACAACTAGTTTTCCATGTTATAACTCTCCCCCAAAGAGGTGCAATTTTGTCATGTCTGCCTATCAGGATTCCTGCAGAGGTTACATTGGCAAATCTTTCCTCAGCTCCTACCAATATCTAACATAAAACTGCATTTTCACCCATATTGGAGACCCCAGCAATTGCTGGGTGAACCTGAGCAATGTAAATAGTCAGCCTCCTCTTGTTTTTCTCATAGTTCATACCTACTATGTACACAGATAATTGCCTTGGGTTTACCTTATATTTGAGATACTTTTGGTTTACTAAGGCTTAAATATATAAGATTAGCTAGAAGCATCAACTGTGGTTTCTATTTAATGAAGTCTGATGCTCTAGCTTATTATTATAATAACCCAGAAGCAATATTGTTCACCATACATAACTCCACAGCTAAAGCAACATGTAGGTTCTTATACTTTGGACCCCTTTATTCCTTCACAAATATAGAGTGTTGTTTAGTTGTCTGTTTTCACCTGTCCTCAATGTACAAGATACTCAAGAAGTCATCACTAGAAAAACTAAAAAGGAATCTCTAAATGTGAAAATTGAATTAATTTTCCTTCATGGTATGGTTCTTGTACTGAAGTTTCTATTTGAAAAGGTGATTTGGTTTTGTGGGAGCACCCAAATCAGCTTATCTCAGTTTGTCAAATGTTTATTGGTTAGGATGATTGGCTGTATAGTACTTTGGGGAAATTCTTGGGCCCTTCAAACATCCTCCCTTTTAGCTCTCAAAGAGTTTATTGGAGTTTATTCCTTTTTTTTTAAGATCCATTCATTTATGCATACAAGAACTGGGGTACAGGACAGAGGTGTTGGGGTTAAGAGGATTAACCAGAGACAGAGTGGGGAACAGAACAAACAGATCTACTGAAATACACTGCTGAGGGGAGCAGCAGGTGAGCCAGGAGAGGTCTACTGTGCCATGCAGGCCAACTCCCTGGCCAGGGATCAAACCCATGCTGCAGTGACTGCAGATAGCCTCACAGTGCTGTGTCTCAATCCTTTGCGCCACCAGAGAGGTCCTGGGGATTTTATTCCTACAGATATTCTGTGCCTATATTAAACCAGTCAGCTGTTAGACCCAGGCAACCCACCTGGACTTGGAGTCTTTCTATGACTTCTATGTCCTCCCCACTCTTGACCCTATGCTAGGACTGACAGAATCCCACAGTACCATTTCAACAGGGTAACTGGACAAGACCCACATAACCTGGTCTGTGTTACTTGCCTACAAGAGATCTTTCACTATCCAGACTCTGATGCCTTGATACTGGTTTCAGGTGGGTGGCCTGGTTATCTTGTCTGTGAGATTGATCCTCCTATATGAGGTCTTTATGCTAATTTTAAGTAATTCTCATATAAATGGGACATTTTCATATAGATTAATATATTGGGGGAGGGTGGTCTCTCTTGTTCCTGAGCTGTGTCTGGCCCTTGGAAGCAGGTAGCGTAGAGGAAATGTTGGATGGTCATCCTTCCCTTCCTCAGCTCCATGCCTCAAACACCCTCCAGGGGATGGGCACCTGTCTCCTCCTCTGTGTCCTGACCTAACACCAATTGGCCCTTTATTTCCCTGTCCTCTTCTCCAATGGATGTGTTCACTTTGGGTACTCCCAGGTAGATCTTCGGGTTTCTGGCTGAGTTCTGCCAATGGGAGGCACTATCAAGAGATCAGAGGGTGTAAGGAGATCCTGGGGTGCTCATTCCTTTGGCTCCCTCTCTGACAGGCTGCAGCCATTCATTTCCCTTCTGAAGGCCAGAGCCTCTGTCAAGTGTCTAACTAGTACACCTATCTCCAGTGGCAGTTATTGCTCCCAACCTTGCTTTCAGCTCTGGGAGTGGTTGTGATTTCCCATTATTAGTTCTAGGGGGCTCCATCACCACTGTAGGCTCTGCACAGTTTGGCACATGGAGACAAATGATATCTTCATCACATTCTTATAATTACCCTTTTTAAGTGTGCCACCTCATTTGGGCCAGAACCCTGGTGATTCCGATTCCTTCTCTCTCTGGGTGTTCTGTCTGTATCGTAGTTCTAACTTTTTATAAAGAGAAACGTCTTCAAATAGGCTCAAATATTCGTTGCCATGTGAATATATTTATTTTTTCCCATTTTCTTCATCTCATTGCTGAGCATACTGATTATCATTGATTAAATATTAGGGTTAGGCTTGGCATATATCAGAAAAAGGCTCAAATAATGCCCTAACATGACAGAAATTAATTTCTCTCTCACATTAAAGAAGTTGAAGTGTAGGACCCAGGATATTCACGGCGCCCTCATGAATTCATCAGGGAGCCAGGCTCATTCTTTACACTACACCACCTGACGGTGAAGGTCCATGGTGATTGCGAGATTTCTATGCAACACATCTGGGGAAGAGCAAGTTTGGGGGGGTGTTATCTTTTCCTTATACAAAGACATCCTGATATGTAACATTTCATTGATCAGAGATTATTCCAACAGCTACCGTTCGATGCAAGGGAAACTGGGAAATATAGTGTAGCGCCAGCAAGGCACAGAGCAGGTTCTCTATTGATGTAGGTCGATGGGTAAAGGAGGAGTCCTGGAGCCCTCAGGGGCTTTTTCAGCTTTTTTTTTTTCCCCAAAATTGTTAACATTTTATTCAGTTTCTTCTACCCTTTTCTCATCTTTTTGTTTTTATGATAAAACAATACAGGCATAGTTAAATCTTTTTAACCCAAACCCCAAGTTTAATTCCCCTCCTCCCACTATTGTGATTTTCCATGCCTCAGAGTCATCATTTTTTACATGCATATTACTGATCTTTCTGGTGAGGCAACCAGGCATTGGGCAGGCAGGGGGATCTGGGGACCAGGAGGCTGGCAGGCCTCCTAGCCCTCGGCAAATCTTCACTTTTTCTGGGCTCTCTGGCATTCTCCCATGGTTTCTCCACTGGTCTCTACTGCTCTCTGGCCCTCAGTTCTGCCACCTCCTGCCCTCTGCTGCCCCCTTATATGCTCAGTCTCTCGGCTCAGGTGTGCCCACCCACTCATACTCACACCTCGCTCCAGGTGCCGCCATGAGGCGCATGTAAGGCCACAGATATTGATCATTGATGCTAATGGCAGGAGGGTGGAAAAACCTGATCAGTTCCATTTACCCTACATTAGTATCCCATCTGACTGATAATATACACAACTGAAAGTCAGATTTTTGCTATTAAAGGATAGATTTTGTGAGCAACATGTAGTGACTTTCAAAAATGGGATTGCCATAGTCTGGCCATCCTGTGAGACTTTACATCTTTCCTACTAACTATGCATATCAAATAGAAAAATACCAATGGTAGTGACATCTGATTACTTAAGAATTCTCATGCAGTTAAAGTAGATTGAGTTGTCCAACTTTGCTTTTTCCTCTTTTCTCCATTATTCTTATTCCTCTATTATTTTTATCTCAGAAAATTTACTTAATATATTTACTCAAAGATGTCCAGTCTCTTCCTTGTTTTATTTATTTATTTTTTTTTTAAATTTTTCTAGAGGCATGTCTTATTTATTTATTTATTATTTGTTTGTTTGGTTGGTTTATACATGCACTGGGTACAGTCAGAAGCGTGGGAGGGTGAGAGAGTTCACCAGAGCCAGAGCGGGGAGCAGAGCAGGCAGAAGGACTGAAGTACACTGCTGAGGGGAGCAGCGGGTGGCAGGAGAGGTCTGCTCACCATTTGGTACCCTCCTCCGGTGGCCGGGGAGCAGCCGGGGATCGAACCGGCTGCAGAGGCTGCAGGCAGCTTCGCAACCCAGCGCTCAACCGCTGCGCCACTGGGGAGGCCCTCTTCCTTGTTTTAAAATATAGTATCATCATTTCTATTTTCATTCTCTAACTTTGTTGCAAATGGATACTACTTCACTGATCAAGTTTTCCTTCCTTAAACTCTCCTCTTGCTTTCTTTCTTTTTTTTTTTTTTTTTTTTAGGTCTATTTATTTATACAAGCACTGGGTACAGTCAGAAGTGTGGGAGGGTGAGAGGAATCACCAGAGCCAAAGCAGGGAACAGAACAGGCAGACTGATGAAACACACTGCTGAGGGGAGCAGCGGGCGGCAGGAGATGTCTGCGCTCCATGTGGGACCCTCGCCAGCGGCCGGGGATCAAACCAGAGCTGCAGAGGCTGCAGGCAGCCCCGCAGCCCAGCGCTCAACCGCTGCGCCACCAGGGGAGGCCCTTGCTTGCTTTCTGACATACATTTTCTTATTTGTCAACTGTCTTTCTGGAGGCACCTAAATTTGGTTACTTTTGATTGTTTCTCTCTCTGAACCTATTGATTAATCCTTACCATTCTCTAAAGTTTTAGGCTTCCATTCACTTCTGGCTTCATTCCTTGACTTAATGATTATATATTGTCTTACAATTTAGTTAAAATTTTCATACCCCAAATTCCAATCTCATGTCTTTGAACTACTTATAAAGAGTCTCTTAACATTTCAAACCTGATGTATGAAGTCACCGTGTTCTTCCTTTCCAACTTATCCACTTGTTATCACTATCAGATTTTTCCTGGTTTCCTAGACACAAAATATTTTAAGCATCTTGTATTGGGTCATTTTCTGCAATCATTTAGTCAAGTGAAATTTCTTTCAGTTCCAACCTTCCATATCCTATGACCATCCAAATGTATAAAAACTTTTTGCTGATTTTCTTGAGTATAGTTTGTGGGGCATGTGCATGTGTGTATGTGTGTAGCTAATCCTTGTTGTATAATAATAGTACCCTAACATTTATTCATACCATATGTCAAGAAATTTTCCATGTATTTTCCATGTATCAACTCATTTAATTTTTATTACAACCAAAGGGCTATCTATATACTATTTATATTTTTTCAGGTGAGGAGTCAGTGACCCTGAGAAGTTTAGTAAATGAAGAAACTGGGACTCAAACCACAAAATTTTGCTTCCAGGTCTGAACTCTTAAATTTTTCTGTATTGCCTTTTATAACTACTTTTTTAATGGATCATCCCATGCCATACCTAAAACTCCCTCAGTCAGATTGTGAAATCCTCGCTTTCTTGGCGCTCTGTAATCCAGCCTTATAGGACATCGAGTTCTATTTATCACAGACATCTAATACGTAGTGTATATTATATTGCTTGTTTCATTTTCTCAGTGTTCAAAATCCACTTTCTCTCCTAAGCTATGGCACCCTTGCTTTCTCCTTAGAGTAATACTTTCTTGTTCCTGTGTCTTGGCAAATAATCTTTCTGACTTGGCCCCAGAATTTATGTGTTGTTGGGCTGTCACCAAGGGACCTGCCACCCTTTAAACAAAACTTCCCATGCGATGTGCCTATCAGTCAATCATATCATTAAAAACAGACATTTTGTGCAAAAGGGTATATATGGTCAAAGTCCCTCCTTTTTATTGCATCAGGCAACACCACACTGATAAAGGAATGGGAGTCATGGAGCAGGCTACATAATGCAGGATGCTGCTGAAGAGCAAGATCCTGGCCTTTTTATTGATACACAGCATAAGGAGGAGGAGTAAAAGGAAAAGGGAAGGAGATTAAGGAAAGGGGAAGAATGTAGATGATCAGGGGTTGTGAGTCTGCCCTCCAGGGACTTCTCATCTGCTTGATGACTCGGTATTGTCACTGAGATCATGCCCTAATTCCCCAGTCATGGTTCAATCTTATCAACAAGATGCTCCACTGATCAGCTTCTAGGGTCCTTTGTTCTTTGTTATACATTGGTCCTCGGCCCCCCCTACCCCACCCAGCGTTCACCGGTCATACCTCGTGATCCAGCTTTGTGCTCTTGTTTGATTTGAAGGGCACCTTGCAGGGTTGGGCTCCTGTACCTAACTGACCAGACCATTCTGACCTTGCTTAGAATTTAACAAAATGGTGGCTGAACAGGCCACTTAGGAATAGCAGGCCCACACCTTTTGAAATGGAGCAAACTGAGGTACATTGCATATAAATAATTGAGCAAGATTTCCCAGGGTGTAAGTAAGAGAATCTTAATAGAAACATGGTTTTTTCATCCCATATCACTGTCTCTATGTCTCTGTAAGGTTTTCCTGGAATCAAGATTGGAGAGAAACTGGGGACTTCATTCTTCCTTATAATGTTAATTCATCATTATCTCTATTGAGCTTCATTACAAAGCTTCACTTGGACAAAGACATCTATGTTTAAAACACCTATGGTTAAAAAAAACTTTTGAAACCCATTATTCTGTTCCAGAGGTTGGCAAACAAAGACCTGTGGGCCAAAGTTGGCATCCTCCATTTGTATTTGACAAAAAAAAAAGGTAAAATAAATCAAAAGAAGAATATTTCACAGCACATGAATGTCACCAGATACTAGAATTTTAGCATCCACAAATAAAGTTTGGGGTATATGATAGTCATTTTTTCATGCATTGTCCATAGCTGCATATAATGGAAGAGTTCAGTAGTTGTGACAGGGGTCATGTGGTTTTAAGAACCGCAAATGCTTTCTAGCTGACTCTTCTTTCTTGCATGATGTTTAAAAATGTGTCTCACTAAACTCTTCTTTCATGAATTTATAGAAATAATAATTTGTATAACAGAATTCAATTGCCTTGTATGTGTGTGCTGTATCCATCTTAAAGCTTTTGAAGAAATTATTTGATGTTTTCTGCTTTTTGTTTTGCTGGACTTCTAAGCCCCAAGAGAGCATGAATGAGATGTCATAGCACTCTTATTCTCTACACTTACATAAATAGCTCTGAACATTATTGATTGAAAGAGCAAGCATAACAATTACTCAATGAAGTCAGTTAACTCAAATGTGTCATCTTAGTTTCTTGTAGAATCATGGGGAATGTATTAGTTTGCTAGGGCTGCCACAACAGAATTCCTAAAGTTGGTATTAACAAACAGCAACATATTTTCTAATGGTTGTTCAAGATGAAGGCATCAGCAGAAGTGGTTTCTCTTGAGGCCTCTCTTGGTAGTTTGTACATGATTTGTTGAATTTTTTCTGTGTCTTCACACAGTCTGTACTTATAGCCCTAGGGTGCTGGTATCCCTTTCTCTTCTTATAAGGATACAATTTATCTTAGATTAGGACCATACCATTATGACCTTATTTAACCTTAATTACCTCCCTTAGGCCCTATTTCCATATACAGTCTTACAGAAAGACAGTATTTCAGTATATGCATTTTGGGATGATATAATTAAGTCATAACAGAAATCAAGGTTAATATTTTAGGATGCATCCTTTCTAAACAGATTTTGCTAACCAGATTATTTCTACTGGTGTAGAAATAAAGAGATAAGTAAGAACACATAATGATTTTATTGTCAGATTCAGCAATACTAATTTGACATTTTATATCTTATTCAACTACTATTATTGACTCTAACATGTTGGGCCTGATTGACTGATTACATTATTTTTTCTCATTTCTAGAACAAAAGGACTTTATATCACTCTAGGCAAAACACATGAAAGAACAAAATACAATATTAGAGGACTTTGAAGGGAACAAAATCTGTGTAAGCATAAGAACATTTTCAATACTTTCTAATATCATTAGAACATTCCTCTCTAACCTCAAGTGGGAGTTAGAAACAGAGAACATAGAAGGAAAACAACCTATCATTACCATGTGGTGTCTGTTGTCAAAACCTCTATCTGATAGAATCATGATTTGAACTTGTTAATAATCTCTACTGAATGTATTTAACACTGCTCTTCAGGGCTGCAGCAGGCCCAACAAGTGCTCTGAATAAGTGTCCCATGTAGGGGGAAAAATTGGTGTGTGACTTTGTCTTAGAAAATTTGTAAATTATATAATTTTATAAAGAATAATTACTTAAGATTTTGAGGTGGGGAAAAGTAGAATTATTTTTAAACTTAAAGTGAAAAAATTGGCCTAACCTAAAGAACATATGGAAGAACACATTTCCAAATTGCATACTGCTAAAAAAAATATGCGTCTCCTGTCTTAGTTTTTCCCCAGCACTATTAAGCCAATTTGAGTTCCAAATATGTAAATCTCAACACTAAGGTATCAGAGAGTGTGGGTGTTCAACCAAATCACACCAAAGATACTTTATCATTGCTGATATTTTATTTCATCTGGTTCTAGATCTCTCCTTTCAAGTCAATCACGGCTATTGATTGAATGAGGTGATGACAAAGAAATTGGAGATAAAATGCAACTAGGTGTGTAAGGCACATTTGAACCTGCTCGTGTGTGTGTGTGTGTGTGTGTGGTATTGGTATTGGTAATAAAGTGTGGTGTTCCATTTAGAAGAAACATAAAAATGTGTTGAGCAAAATTTTTCAGAGTATCAATATAGTATTTGATAATTTACTTAGAATACATTAGCTTGATTTAAGGAGGCTGTTTGCTGAAATGGGAAAAGTATGATCTTTGGAGATGGCAAGCAACCCAGATTCCAGCTGGGTGACCTTGGGGGAAATTGGCTAACTGTTCTAGTTATCTAATCTGTACACAATAGGATAATTGTTTTTACCACAAGAGTACATTTTAAGCTTTCATTTTGCAACAAGAAGTTAAAAAACAGTGCAAAGAATACTGAAAATGGTACAAAACTAATTATAAATTTAGGAATTTATTTTGTACAGTTTTATGTGACCATCACCTCCTTGGAATACAAAGCTGTCCCATCACTACATAGAAAATCCTGAAGGTTGTTTTGAATGTTGAATAACTGTTATGGTTAATATATTCATATAACTTTCTTTAAGGAATGTTCTAATGATTTTTTTTTCATGTCTAGAAATCTCAAGTATGAACATTAGGTATGGTCTTCCTTGTTTGTTTATTTTATAACTTTTTTTTACCATAATATCTAAGAAGTGATTGAAATTAGGTCCTTTAGGAAATGACCAAAGGGTATGTTTAAAATGTCTGTGCTCACTCTCTATAACAAGAATAGTATTTGATTTACCATATTCAAAAAGGCTCTGAAGGTTTGAGATCGGTTCTGATAATGTTGAAAGTCACTGCTGAACTTGTTTTCTTTTGTTGCTCTGCAGTTGCCCCTCTGGGATGTCCCATGTGACCAGACCTGTGCTGGGAATCCATCTTAATTTCAGGGCTAGGATTTCTTCATGTCAGATAGTCCTTTGACCTTATTACCCCAAGCTAGGCTGCATAGACAGATTAGGATTTTCCCTCATGAGTTGATTTGTGCTGTCACTAATATATTACTAGGTATCTGCTCTACCATAAACACAGAGCCAGAAATCTGTGGAACAGAGGTGAGTCTCCACCCCTGTATAAGTGCAAACCCTGTAGAAGTGGGGCACTAGCAGGTAAACAATGACATTATAAAAGGATGGATGCTATGGATGCACTAGGCGATGCAGCAGTAAGTGTATCTAGACTGACTTGTCTAGAAAGGTTTCACAATAAAATGACATTTATGCTGAGTCCTGAGAACACCAAAAATAGTAGCCAGGCAAAGAGAAAAAGGAAGGGAGTCACAGACAAAAAGGTGAATATGAGACACAAATGAAAGAATACATATGGTGCAGGTGCAATCCAAGTGGGCGATGGCTAATAGTGAGCTTGAGAGGAGAGTTGGCACTTGCCACACCGTGCCCTGTTCTCAGGAATTTGCTGCCTGTGCTCTCTCTGCAGTGTGCCTGAGTTCTCATTTTCATGGCAAACCTTTCCAACACTGTGCAGTCAGCAAAAGGACCCTTAGTAGGGTGGAAACTTGGTCCTTAATCATATCTTCACTGATCTCATGAGGCTTGTTCAGCACACAATTTGGGCTCTTGTTGTAGAATTCTTCTGCTCTTACTGTGATTAACCCTTGCTTCCTTTTGTTTTGGTTTGATTCCTTTTAACTTAAAGAAATGAGTTTGTGTTTGTGCAAAGTATTTTCATTTGTTTTATTTTTTAAATGAAGCTTTATAGTTTGTTTTTTCTTTTTTAAAACAAACTAAAGCTCAGAAAAACAAAGTATTGAGAGTTAGTATACTTTTTTTATTTATTTAAAAAAACAATAAGAAGTGAGACAGATACTAAAATATTCACAAGGATATTCAAGACATAACAGAGGAAAGAGTAAAATGCTTCCAGAGAGAATATGTGTTTCTAGAGGGAAAAAAATGATGGACTAAAACAGCTCTCAGGATACAGATTTTATAACATCTAAAGGATATTAACTGTGATACCAGTCAGCTACAATAAATGACTAATTTTATTACAGCTTTGAAGAGAACCCTACACCCCAAGTGATTACACAACAGCTGTAAAGATTTGACTTGACCTCTCTTTTGCACAGACAATTTTTCTTATTTCTCATCTGTCTGGGTATGACTATAGTTTTGACCTTATTTATGTCATTCTTACAGAGAATACTCTTTATCATGAAGTTCCCATCTCACAATATTTTTGAAGAAACCACCTGAGTTAAATGTAACTAGTGGGCTTAAGCTATTGTGTTGCTCTTAAAACAAGGATTGCCAAAGGACATTTTTAGATGTTCCTAGTTACCATTCTGTTGAACATTAGTTTAAATGACTAACTTTTTCTTTGAGTGAGCACCATGGGGATACACATATTTGATGTATCAAAAGAACATTGACAGGCTAAATCTTGGCCGTCCTCTGTACTTACCAAAGCAAATGTTGTAGACTTGTTCTAGGGAGTTCTGTGAGCTACAATCAGCAAGCAATTACTTATATCAAATGTCCAGAGTGTTGAAGTATCTTAACCCCTTAGGAAGATGGCCGTGTCCTAGATAGGCTGTCGGCTTTCTCTCATGAATGGTTATCCTTTCTGAGTCTTCGCATTGTGCTTCAGAAGTGTCACTGAAAAAGCAAATATAGGTCCTCCCTGGTGGAGAAGTGGTTGAGCGCAGAGCTGTGAAGCTGTCCACAGCCTCTGCAGCATGGTTTTGATCCCAGCCAGGGAGATTCCCACATGGCACGGCAAACCTCTCCTGTCTCACCCACTGCTCCCCTCAGCAGTGTATTTCATAAGTCTACCTGTTCTGCTCCCTGCTCTGTCTCTGGTGAATCCTCTCACTCTCCCACACATCTGGCCTGTACCCCGGTTCTTGTATAAATAAAATATATCTTTAAAAAGAAAGAAAGAAAAAAAACAAATATATATCAAAAACAAAGAAACAAAAAAACCTGTATAACATATATATTGCACAGGTATTTAATCCATGCCTGGATACATAAAGCAGAAATTTAAGCTTTCATTTGCTTATTAATTTATTCAATAAAAACTATTGAATGCGGATTAAATCCATGAAACTAAACAACTATATTACACTCAATATACAATAAATAAAATAAATTTGGTCAAAACCAATTTAACTTTGCTTTTAAAAACATTTTTTGATAAAATGATTTATTTTGAAATAAAGGCATTTCAAGGGCTGTGTATCTTACCTTAAAAATGCCTCATAATATCTCTTTAAATAATCTCATAATCAGTAATCATAATTTGTCTCAGACAAAATTATGAATTACATGATTTTATATGTCAGTATTTCACAAATAAAGGTAAGAGTTGCCAATAAATTTGATTGGCCATAAAGCCAATGTGAAATTTCTAGGGCTCAAATTCCAGCCAAGAGCTTGAATTGGCTCACCAAGATAAGGACTAATGTTAACCAACATTCACACCACTTAAGGTCATCAGAAAATTTCCAACTCACTCTGACCCTTAACAATGTATATTAGTTGCCAGAATATCAGACCGACTAGTCAATGTTTTTTTTTTTTTTCACATTGATTCACCTTCACTATTATCCTGTATTGTGAAATGGAATTTTATTGTTTGGTGAATTTAGTGTGTCACAAAGGAATTATTACTATTGAGAGAAATGTATGAAATTGTAGGTAAGTGAATAGAAATAAAATGATTTTGATTCATCTTTGGTTGGTATTTTACCCAAATCAAATTCATTTCAATTCAATAAAAATGAATTGATTGAAGATTAACTACAGTCATGAAGCAACAAGTTTATAAGTTTAAGATCAGAAGAGGAATAGGTTGTTTGTACTAGTTCTCATTCTTGTTACAATTGTTGCTATGAGAATGGATTCATGTTGTGCCATTTTCTGTTTCTTTGCCATTTTTTATCACAAGAACAAGACATGAGAATCTCAGTGGTTAGTGTTATCTATGAAAGGCAGTAAACTATTCTGTTTTAACCTTTTATATAGTCTCATTTTGATTGACTAGCTATTCTACCCCTTTCTCCTAAGTTACCAATGCTGTTAAAAGAAAAGAAGAGAAACAGTTGCCCAATCAAATGGGAGAACATTAAAAAGGTCAAAGCAGTAGACTTGGCTGCTAGCTTTCACAGCATGGATGAAACATTTTTTAAAGAAAAAACTTATCCTTGTGACAAAGATTGAAATAAGAATAGAAAATGTCAGATCAAGAATCTATTCATGTGACAATGATTGTGATGGGAATGAAAATGGTGCACACTTTACCCTTTCTTTTCATAATCACAGTAAAGTAACTTCATGTGGTGCCGCTTGGAAGCTGAACTTGAGAATTCTGCAACTGGGGGAAAAATCAAAAGGAATGGTGAGGCATAATGTAAAAAGAATCAACATTTAAGTGACCACCCAAGGCAGCCACAGGTCTCAATTACAGAATGTGGGTGGCTTTAAGCAAAGGTCTGGTAAAATTGGTCTGCAGATTAACCACATATAGTTAAACATGAATCATATTTCAATAATCACGTTGCTTTTGAAATATCAAACTGTGAACCTTTCTTTATTATGTAAATAATAAAGCCTATTTCTAAGTACATGTAAACTGGTAAGTAGGTCATTTGAAAACACAATATTTTTTCTGTGACTAAAAATGACAAATTTCCCATTATTTCTTTCTAAGTTCTTCTTAGCACAGAACTCTGAACCAGCCTCCCAAAGCATGAAAATACTCATAAAAATTAAACTGACTCGAGTTAAAAATATTTGTCAGGAGCAGGATGGTGGTCTATCTAAGGGTTCAGACCAAGATGGCAACCAAGGAGCTTCCTGAGAGGATCATCCAAGTATTAGTCAGGAGGAAGCTACACCAGGAGAGTCCCATGACTTGGGGCAAAACTGAAACAAGCTTTGACAGTGGAGAAGCAACACTGTGTAGTAGTGGCCCTTTCAAAGTTTAAAGTGTATTTGAATGACTTAATACATATGACAGTTCCGATATGATTACTAAAATGATGATATATTTACTAAGAAACACAATCATGTTATAAAACAAAAACCTTTTAACTACTATTTAACTAATTTTATGCTTAACAAAATCATATGTTTAAGCATTTAATGTATGTTTAATATTTATAACCCAAACTGTGGTCCTGAGACTATAATTCTATCCTGGACAGAAAAAGTCATTGGTTCTTTGTGGAGGCATTGTAATTTTGCCTGAAATTAGAAAATAAATGGAGAGGTAGGTGGCTATGAAGGTAAGAATGAAAAGAATCATGTATAACCATACACATATATATGTATATGTCTATACATACTTGTATATATATAAGTACTTATATACACATATATACATGTGTATGTATACTTATATGTTTTATTGAGAAAAATTGAAATAAAACATTACTTTCAATATTTGTATATATTGCAAAATTATCACCACAATAAGTCTAGTTACATCTATCACTACACAGTTACAATATTTTTCATGTTACAAAAACTTAAAGATTGATACTTAGCAACTTCCAAATATACAATACAGTATTGCTAACTATAGTCATCACCACGCTGTATGTTCGATCCTCATGGCTTATTTATTTCATAGCTAGAAGTTGTGCATTTTGATCTCCTTCACCCATTTTGCTCCTACCCCTCCCCCCACCTCTGGCAACCACCTATCTGTTCTCTGTAGCTATAAATTCATTGTGGGGAGATGGTGTTAGATTCTACATATAAATAAGATCATATGGTATGTGTCTTTCTCTCTCTCTGACTTATTTCACTTAGCATAATGCCTTTGAGGTTCGTCTGTGTTTTAGCAAATAGTGCATTCATGGCTTTTTTTTTTTTTAACAAATAGTATATTCATGGCTTTTTTTTAAGCAAATAGTATTTTTATGGCTTTTTTTTTTTGGAAAAGGGCAACTTATGACAGACTGACATTAAGGCTTCAAAGGTTGATTAAGTAGTCACTTTCTAATGAGAATTTTGAACACAGAATACCAAATTTATCTTTCATAATTTAAGACAACTAAGTTGACTACTCCTAGAGAATTGGTGTATCTTTTCCATTTGTGGGAAATTCCTAAAAGTTCAATGCTGAATCTTTAAACATAAACATTAGTTATAAAATGGTTATCTATATGCCGTATTGGTAATCATATTACATTGATACTATATGACAAAACCAGCAAGCCCTGCAAGTTCTGGAATTACATATACTCAGAAAAAAACCTGACATTCAGTTTAAACTTCTATAGGTATGGGCCCTCCCTGTTGGCATAAGGGTTAAGGCTAAGCACAACCACAGATGTGGCCCACAGCAAAGGCCTGAGTTAGATCCCCAGTCAGGGACGCTAACCTACATGGCACAGCAGACCTCCACATGTTCTCCCACTGGGCCCCTTAGCATTGTAATTCAGAAGATCTGCCTCTTCTGCTCTCCACTCTGTCTCTGATGAATTCTTTCATGTACCCCTCCTGCCATACACACACACACACACACACACACGCACACACACACACCCCCCTCTGGCCTCCACCCCAGTTCTCCTATACAAAAATAAATAAATAAAACCTTAAAAAACAAATAAACTCCAATAGGCATTATACTCTTAAGTTTACCAACACAGTATGACAAAGGGGAAAGTTTTGGTTGGATTTCAGACCATTAGCTCTTTAAGGGAATGGAATCATGCCTTGCTCACTTGTAGAACAGGGTCTGAAATCTAGTAACTATTCAATAAATATTTTATGAATGAATGAACGAATCAACAACTATGTTAATGGGACATTTGTGATCAGTTAGATTCCAAAGACACTAGCATCTGACATAGTCAATTACAGTGCAGGAACATAATTAAAGCTTTCCAAGTTCAGAGATTCCATGATACCAAAAGTCAATGAGGCGTTTTTAATAGTCCTTGTTTCAGATAAACATAACAAAATTTCCACAAGGCAGATAGCACTAGTTGCTGTTATTTTGAAATTACAAGTGCATAGCACATTTCCTTCTGTTGTTTTGATTTTAGAACTTTCAGAAGATCCTTTCCCACAAATGTATATCTACTTCGTTGGGGCTGTCTTTAAAGTTGAGGGAAAGGATCCTGGCTTGCTCCCTCCCAGCATGGGACATTGTGAGAGCTAAGTTCGTGATTCTGTTACAACACAAGTATCCCTGAGAGGCTTAACACCCACCACCACAAGCATTATTATGTTCCTGGTATAACTCACTCACCAGGTCTTGTATTAAGAATGGGTTTCCAAGGAGGGGTAGGGTAATTGTGGTTGTAAATACTGAAAAAAAGAATTGGGGAACTCTGAGATACATGTCATAATGGTAATGTTGGGGGAACCCAGAAAGGCATCTGATTAGAATTATTTTAATTAATACAAATGTCTTTCCTTTTTGGTCCTTTATTTAAAAAAATACTATTTTCTCCTTGCTTGGTCTTGTTTTTGCCTAGACTGAACTTCTTGCCTTGATTAACACCTTCACCACTATTAATAGCACCTTGGGGAGTTTTGCTTTCCTCTTTAACAGACCTGGTTCTACTGTAGTCAACTTCTGACCCAGAGGTATTCAAAACCAGAAAAGTCTAATGTGCACTTTCATTTATCATTTTAATTTTTTGTCCTCTACAAGAGAGAAACATTTTTCTCTCTTAGCTCTACCAACCGTTGAAAAGAGCATTTATATTCTTAATTTATGTTCTGAAAATGTGTCAGTTTTTGTCTTTGTCATTTAGAAATCATGATTCACAAACATGGTTGAGTAGATTAGCTGCCTAGGGAGATATCACTGTTGGGGTGACCCTTGGTTTGATGTCAAAGCACAAATGTCCATGACATTTGAAGAACAAACAAAATGATTTTAAATTGCATGAAATTTTGTATGATCTGGAATATTTTGGCTAAGTGGAGACCAATCACATTCAATGCCTTAAAAGCCAGTATGAATGATTAGACATCATCTATCTCTTTAGCAGATACCCATTGTTTCCAATGTTCTGCTTAATTTAATATAAATATTCAAATTGACCTTTATTTTCCACAGACTCATGGATTCTCCTTGAAATATAATGTAAAAAAAAAATCTGGCTTATTGGGTAGCCTCTTGGCACAGGAATTCCTGCTCTTAAAAGATCTTAATTTTATTATAAAATGCACGATTACTTTCTATAGATTTAATGCTGATGAAAAATTTTAAATGGTAAGTCATGACGACATTGTTGTGGGAAGAAGATGTGGGTAAGGCCAAGGACATGGGGATGAAAGAATTCACCAGACACTAAGTAGAGAACAGAACAAGTGGATTTATTGAAACACACTGCTACGAGAAGCAGCAGGCGAGACAGGAAAAGTCTGCACCCAAAGAAGGATTTGAGGCTCCCTGTTATACTCTGTTTTCACAGGCTGTCTAACTTGGGCCACCAGTTTGCACCCATTATCTGCTGGTATATCTGGTTTCCGGCACTGGCTTTTGACACAGAAGCATGCTCTGGACTCTGTTTCTGCTTTCCTGGAGCTGGGTTGGTGGTTCTGGTATGGTGGCCAGATTTACAGCCTTGACCCAAGTTGGCCTTTTTCATTCCGTTATCTATTCCAGCCACCCAAACCTGCCTCCTGGATCAAGAGTGAGGGCTTAGTTTTTAACCTTACTAAACTGTTCCCCCACACACATTAGATGCAAGCATGGTATGGAAACAGTAGGTTGATGGGAAAAAGACATCATGAGTTTTCTTTCACATACCTAGATTTGAGAAATTTGGAACTGGACATAGATTAATAGGCCTGCTTTACTTTTTCAGAATAGGTGAATATTAATGATAAACTCTTCAGAACAAAGAGGAAGAAAACATTTTTCCATCTATTGTCTGTTCTCTTTAATTTAGCAAAAATACTGACCTAATTATCCCTTTGGCTGCAAGCTGCCTGGGAGGTAATGCACTTTTAGTTTCAGAGAGTCTTGATTTGTCAGTGAACATAGATATCTATTTATTGAGTTTGGTTCAAAGGGAGAAACCAATAAAAAAAAATAGCAATTGCTTATACAGCCTCAGCTTATATATGTTCAATGTTATGGACTTATTTACTTTTCAAGAAAATCCATTTTATATTTGAGTAACTCTTATTGTTAGACTATTCTTTTAAATCAAACTCAAAACCCTTTCCATATAATTTCCAAACCTTACATTTGGTTTTGCTTTGTGGAATATCACTGAGTAAATTGAATTTCACACAGAGGCTATTCATAAATATGATATGCTGGGTTTCTAAATCAAAGACTCCAAACTTCTTCAGCTGTTTGTCAAACAGAATTGGTAAGTCTTGTCTTCTTGTCTCTCTTTGGGTGTACTTTAGGTTGCGGATGTCTTTTCTAACAATGATAAGAAATAAGCATATCTATCCAAATGTCATCTGTAATAATGAATATGATGTTACTTTACCTCCTTACTCTATGAGCTATATTTCTTATGATATAACCTAGAATACCTTGTCCTTTTTCGCACTTGCAAATTCAACTCATAATAATCTAAAACCCCAAGTATTTTCTATCAAGAATTTCTGAAAAATCAGAAACTCTCCCTTCTGTATTAGGACAAGTTCTTAAAGGGTAATAATCATATTGAGGACATTATTTATATTTTTATAGGTGATAAAATTGTAGTATGTTGGATCTGGACATGATTTTAAAAGACATCTAATATGATCCTTAAATTTTATAGAGAAATAACCTGTAAGTCCAGAGAAAGTAGGAACATTATCCAAAGAGCATGTGGCAGTATGTGCTGAGGCTGAGCTAGGCCCTGGATCATTTCATTTGCTGAAAACAGAAGTATTGTTTACTATCTCCCAAGCTAATGTAGAAAAGGAATAGTCTATGAGAATGGGTTAAAAAAAAGAAGTGATTGAGACTTTGACTAATTTTTATCATCATTATCTTTAAATTATTTTAAGTAACCCTACATTCACTTATCAAGGCAACTTTACATTTCTTAAAGTTGGAGAATTATTTTATTGCTTGTAAATCCTTAGTACCTGAACATTTTAGGGTTTCAATGAGATTGTGCTACTCAATTGTCATTTTATTTCTTCTTTTCACTTAATTCAAATGGCAGATGGACTGAGGAGCAGAAAAAGATGCAGTAGAACTAGGAACAGGAAACCACAGAAGAGAAACTGTTTCTTTATCTTGCTCCCTGGCAGTTATTCCTCTTATAACAGTGAGAAGGAGAGAAGCACATTTCTGTCAGATAAGCAGCAAGAGGTACTTTGATGCGGTTGAGTACAAACTCCCTGAACATTTAAAATTCATCTTAAGGAAAAGAAAACTCCAGGATTAAAGAGAAAAGTATAAAATTATGCCTTGAGTACCTTGTTATCAGTGGGAGTCAGAAAAGTGTAACACAGTTGCTTGCAAGTGTGTCTACATAACCCAATTGCTAGAGGAGCTGAAGATAAGTCAAGATTCTAATTCCATGGGCTTGGAAAAGTTCCATTGTTTTAAGAAATGATCTCTAAGTTACCATGATAAAAAAAAAATCAAGGTTAATATCCACTAATATGTGGTTCTAAACTTTGACTTGTTGGTCTGCTCATTTGAAAATTAGCTGATTTCTTACTATATGTATTTGCACATATTAGTAGTCCTAAGATTATTTTCTCATATGTGAAATAAAAATATGGGAACAATATTATTATGATGAACCAATTTTATAAGCTTATTATGAAGATTAAATAAAGTTATACTTTTGAAGTGCTTCATACAGTACCAAGTACCCAGTAAAGAACCATTCTGAGTTTTTCTCTAGAAGTTTCTCTAAAATGTTATCTTTATAATATGATACTATTTAGATAATGTGGTTACTCAAATAACACATCTGATATAATATATAGAGATATATTAAATATGATCTAAAAATTATAACATAGGCAGCAAAATGTCAGAATCTGCTTGGAAATCAGATTTCATGAGCTGGTGAACAAGACACAGTGTGTCAGAGGAACAGAAATGGCTAAAGTATACTTTTTGTTTTTCACAACAGTTTGCAATACCATATAAACTATATTGGATTGAGGGAGAAGATAAAGTATTCTAGATAAATATGCACTGAGTGCCTGTTATGTCCTATTTTTCATTTAACCTTCATACCCAATCTGTGATGTTATTAGTAATATTACTCCATTTTCAAACAGGGTAGTGAGAGTTTGGAGTGGTTAACAAATTTGTAAAATACAGTGTTAATAAATGATGGAGATGCTCAAACACATAAAGTGTCGTTGAGGAGCTTCTGCCCCCTAGTGGCCATATACCTAAATTGCAGGTTTTCTTTAAGGATTGAAGACCTTTACATTTAAAAATTTAGTGGAAATAAAAGGTTCTCAAGGGTCTAGAGGAATTCGACTCAGCATTTGTCACCATACCAAACAAAAAATTTTATTAGGAGTTATTACAACATACAGAAGATAGAACATTGGTGTATTTTTTTGAGAAAAACTTGAGTTGGAACTTAATCAGGTTTGTGAACTTAGTTAATTTTTTAACCTCTGTGTGTGAATTTTTTGTATCATCATGTTTAAAATAGTGATGATATTTTATACTCTTCAAATTTCTGATTTCATTAGAAATAGCAGACATCAAAAGAACTTAGAACTGTTTCTGGCACATACTGAATACTCCGTGAATGATAATGTACTTCCTTTGGAGGCACTTAGCCTAAAAGAAGCTATGAAGAGAAAAAGAAGAGGGGATAAGAGGAAAGAAGAGGAAAGGAAAGATCTACAGGGGGAAAAGAGATGCTAGAAACAGAGAGATAGAAAGGAAATTAATAATTGGTTGGTGTTGCTAAATGTTTGAATCTAGACATTAAGGTGTGAATTAGATGATCTTATGAGGATAATTTGCCATAATTTTCTTTTTACATATTGACTAAAATTGATTATTTGATTTCATGAAGTATTAAAATAATTATTTACTTAGTGATGAGTACTTAATTTGGAAGACACATGAGTTTTGTAATGTACATTGAAATACATGAACATTTAAATTACGTTCCTTAATTGATTTAAATTAAAAAATTAGTCAAAGTTTTTATTAATATTTGATATTTAAACCTGTCTTTCACTCATGAGTTTTTGTCATCTAAATGTGTTACTGCTTTGCCCTACTGATAAAAACAAAGGAGAAAGGAGGTATCACATTTCCAAACTTCAAGCTATACTACAAAGCCATAATAATGAAAACAGTTTGGTATTGGAACAAAAACAGACACACAGACCAATGGAACTGAATAGAGATCCCAGAAATAAAGCTGCACTTATATGAACAACTAATCTTTGACAAAGAAGCAAAGAATATGCAATGGAACACAGACAGTTTGTTCAATAAATGGTGCTGGGAAAACTGGACCTCCACATGCAAAAAAAGAAACTAGACCACTCTCTCACTGTGCACAAAAATCAACTCAAAATGGATAAAAGAACTGGACATAAGAACTGAAACCATAAAATATATAGAAGAAAATATAGGTAAAACACTACAAGATATACATCTCAGAAACATCTTTAAAAACTCATCACCCAAAGCTGTGATAGTAGTGAAGGCAAAGATAAACACCTGGGATTACATCAAACTGAAAAGTTTCTGCACAGCAAAAGAGACATTAACCAAAACAGAGAGACACCCCACTAATTGGGAAAAAATCTTTGCACTCCATCCAACTGATAAGGGACTGATCACAATGATATACAAAGAACTCACATGGCTCAACAACAACAAAAAATAAACAATCCAGTAAAGAAATGGGCAGAAGAACTCAAAAAACATTTATACAAAGAGGAAATGCAAATGGCCAACAGGCATATGAAAAAATGTTCAACATCACTTGCAATCAGGGAAATGCAAATTAAAACCACATTGAGATACCACCTTACACCAGTAAGAATGGCTCATATCAAAAAAAAAAACAACAACAAATGTTGGCAAGGATGTGGTGAAAAAGGAACTCTCCTACATTGCTGGTGGGAGTGCAAACTGGTCCAACCATTGTGGAAAGCTGTCTGGAGGTTCTTCAGTCTACTAAAAATGGAGCTACCATATGATCCGGCAATTCCACTACTAGGAATCTACCCAAAGGACACAAAAACAGTGATTCAAAAGAACACCTGTACACCTATGTTTATTGTAGCACTATTTACAATAGGTAAAACCTGGAAACAGGACCTCCCCGGTGGCACAGCGGTTGAGCGCTGGGTTGTGAAGCTGCCCGCAGCCTCTGCAGCGCCGGTTCGATCCCCGGCTGCTCCCCGGCCACAGGAGGAGGGTCCCGCATGGCACGCAGACCTCTCCTGCCGCCCACTGCTCCCCTCAGCAGTGTACTTTGGTCCTTCTGCCTGTTCTGTTGCCCGCTCTGGCTCTGGTGAATTCTCTCGCCCTCCCGCACTTCTGACTGTGCCCAATGCTTGTATAAATAAATAAATAAATAAATAAATAAATAAATAAATCATTTAAAAAAAAACCTGGAAACAACGCAAATGCCCAAAAATACATGACTGGATCAAGAAGATGTGGTATATATACACAATGGAATATTATTCAGCAATCAAGAAAGATAAACTCATGCCATTTGCAGCAACGTGGATGGATCTAGAAAGAAATATGCTCAGTGAAATAAGTCACAAGGAAAAAGAAAAATATTGGATGGTTTCACTTATAACAGGAATATACAGGAACCAAATAAGACATCAATAAAAAAAATAATAACAGTACAAAACACAACAAAGCAAAAACAGACAATTATAAACCAGAGACATACTGCAGGGGTGGAGGAGGGAGAGGGGTGAGAGGCAGGAAGGGAGGAGCACAGGGGACTGTGGTGATGGTGCACGGGTGCCTTGGGGAAGGAAATTCTATGGGGACTCAATCTAAGGGGGGAACAAATATTGTCTAAAAAATGTAAATAATGATAAATGTTATAAAAAATGCGTTATTGTTTTGATTAATCTGACATTGTAGCATAGAATGTACCATCTAGCATCTATTTATCAATTATCTATTTATCTATCATCTGTCTGTCTGATTCATAATATAAAGCTCAATTCAATGATAATATGATTTTTTTTTAGTAACTCTCCTAGGACAGGAGAGGCATTTAAGTTCTACAGGGTAACCTTAAACTGTAAGCTGTTCAATTTTCCACCCTAATCACTTCCAGAGGATCTCATGACAATACACAATACTACAGAATTTTTATTGAGAATAACAGGTGTTAATTTCACATAGGTCATTTCAAGTAAGTCTTTCCACTTTTAATCAGTCATTCCTTAAACAAAAAAAGCAAGAAACAATCCAAACTCTTCTCTTTAACCTTTACATGAGTTGCTTTGCATAATTATGTGGACTCCCACTCTGTATTCATCTACCAGAGGGAGATATATCTAATATATTTACCACAGTCACAGAATAGAAATATTAAAATTATAAATAAATGAACATAGAAGTTGTGCACAGCAGAAGATATTATCTGATGCAATACACACAATGATTGGGAAGATGGGTGGGGGCAATGTCAAAGTGATGGAATTATTGCTTCAGAAATATAGTGGAGTCATAAGGAACTTACATCTCTCACTTTTTCCTTCCCCGAGATTTAAACTTTGAAACTTTAAATAGAAAGAGAGATCATAATTGCCTTCTTTACAAACCTCTCCATTTCTTCATTCACTCTTAAGTGATCTTTGGGTGGTTAACTCTCGAAAGTTTTCTTAGGTTGGGTGAGAGCTTGTGGGCCAGTGAAATGAATCAAGGTATAAAGACCAAAGGTAAAGAGGTGATTAAAGCATCATACTTGAAAGGGAAACAGACAGGAATAAAGTCAAGGATGTCAGAGTCTGTATGAAGGTTGTTGGAATCTAATAGCACACAGGATCCAGGCACAGGTAAACAAAGTTAGGGGGAGAACCATATGAATGGCCACCTTGATTCATCTGAGAATGAGCCCCTTAAGGCCCTTCCCCAGAGTTGGTGCCCAATAGATGCTTTTGGCTTCATGGAGAAACTAATAGTAAAAATAATAATATATCTATTAAGAATGATAATATAGAAGATTAGTTGGGGTTGGGTGACAGGGCAATATTTACTGACAAAGAATCATTTTTTGCTTATAATCTCACACTTATTTTCCTTCAACTCCTGTAGTTTTTGTTAAACACCAGGTTTCCTACACATGTTTAGGCTGCTTCCCTTTGTTCCTAATCTCCTTGTATGTAGCACAACCGAGAATGCTGTTGTCTTTATACCCTTTTCAAAGTTGCTTCACCTACTCACATTCATGTTTGGAATTTTGGTGAAGTTGCCTCATCTGGTTGTGGGGAAGGATACAGTGTCTCCAGCTCACTCTTTTCTTCCTGATACTAAAAATCAGCACAGTATCCATTTGTGTTTTACATATTTATTGTTAATGACTATGGAGAACTACAGAAGGGTAATAAAAATCATGATCATGAGAATTACACCAAAGTTACCAAAGACTACACAGTGTCTATGTGCTGGGCTACTCCTGCTCTTATAGTAGCTTGTACCTGGATACTAATCAATATCTCTTACCCACTTTTATTCCCTGGGTGAAGCTCACAGAAATTCCTTGAAGTGTTCTTTCCTACCACTTTAACACAGGTTTGCTTTCAAAAAGATTGTAGGAGATCAAATGAATATATCCCCACCCACCCTCACTGCATAGTATGGTAATTAAACCCTCAATCCCCTTTGACTGGGTGACACTTGCTCAGGATATATCTTCAGAGCCCCATGTACAAATGATTACCCACTTCTATTTTTTAAAATTCTAAAGTGCTCACCTAATTTTTGCATTGCAAAGACATTATTTGGTGCATTTATATACATATACAACCTGCGGTTTAGAATAAAACTGCATGTATAAATAAATTGTTCCACTTAAATTTTAAGTATTGCTGCACTACTAAATAACTTAGAACACATAATTTTAGTGACTGCAAAACATTCTACCATAAGATTTACTAAATGTAGTTACTTCTCCTACTCCTAGATGTTTAAGTTGTTTTAGTCTCATAGAGTGTGCCTCAATGAAGTCTTTGTATACACAACTGTGACCCTATTTCAGATTATGAAGTTTAGTTATGCACCCAGAGGTGCAATTCTTTGTTAAACAGCATTTTTAAAAATGTATAAAATGGCCATCCTTGAAAACTTATATCAACTTAATGTAGTTTCTGACATAATCACCTTTTTCATCTTCAAACCCTGGCTGATTACTTCTGTGGCTTTAGCAGGTATCCAGATATGGATATTATAAACTTTGTAGACCAGAATGACAGAAAGTTCCCTGAGTTAATGTAAAAATACATTGCCAAGAACTTCTATATCCACATTTTTAGGCTCTCATTTCTTTCAGCATTTTTTTTAAAGTTGTAAAACAGTATTAAGTCTTATATACCGCATTACCCAACTTCCCTAAATGTTAACATATTATTCAATGACTAGTACATTGTTCAGACCAGGAAATTAATGCTCATGTATTACTAATTCATTTAATGCTCTTACTCAAATGTTTCAGATTGTCCCACTAATGTCCTTTTTCTGGGCCAGATCCAATCCAGGATCCATATTCATTGCTCTTTATTTTTCTCTGGTCTGGAAAAGAAAGGAGCTCTGTCTTTTCTTTAATGTCCTTGACTATTTAAAATCATTTAGGCCAGGTGTTTTGCAGAATGTTCATAACTTGAGTTTGTGCAATGTTTCATTATGATTAAAATCAGGGTATGCATTTTTAGCAGGAACATCATATAATTGATATTTCTCTTTCTCATTGAATTTTATCAGAGAACACATGATATTGATATATCTCTATCAATTACTAGCAGTAATGTTCACTTGAATAATTTATTTAGTGTGCTGTCTGCCAAATTTCCCTAATGAAAACTTTCAAGTTTTTATTTGTAACTGATAAGTATTTTATGTGGAGAAACTTTGCAATTTCATTTTTCTAAATTTTTGATTTTGTATGTGTTTTATTATGTAGATATTATATTAGTACAATGGTGAATGCATATAATTTATAAATAATTTCAATATGCATATTGAAGATGAAAGCATAGATATTTTTTAGTGATACTGACCAAAATATTTTGGAAATCACTCTTCTACACTAATTGATATTTCTTCATCCTTAAAATATTACTTCACCATTGTTCCTTATGGGAAACATTTTGTGGCCAACTCTGCCTTGTTACAATTTTCTGGTTATCCACAGTTGAAACAGTCTCAGAAATGTACATATTTGCTTTGTTTGCAAGTTTTTAAAGCTCTACACATGTATTCCAATGCTTCAGTGCTGAGCATACTTATTTAGATTTTAAGGTAGACAAAGACTACCTTATGTATGTAATATTATATATGTGATTTTTTTTTATTAGACTATATCCTCTGAAGGGAGTATCTGTGCTTGGTTTATTTCTGCACCTTCCATAATATACACATAATGTCTTGCACATAAAAAGCTCTCAATTAGGCTTTGTTTATTGACTGAGCGAGAGGATAAACATCTGGTACAATGTTTGCACAGTGAGGAAACACAATTACTTTGGTTCAATGACTGTGGCAGATACTTTGGGTGACTAACCAAGTCACTATTTTCAATTTCTTTCTAGCCAACTTCAGTTAGTGTTGGAAATATGATGTAGTTGTAGCTAATGGAAGAGAAAAACAAATGTCATGTGCAGTTCTAGGAAAAATCTTTGAAATTGTTCTTTCTTCCTTCTTTGGGACCTAACTATAGAGGGAATGACCAATCAGAAGAAGCCTTCTTGTGACCATAAAAGATAGATAAAAGCAGTGACAGTGGTTCTTGTATCTTTAAATTGAAGAAACAAAGCGAAGAACGATTTACTATTAAACATCTTGCTATATAAGAAAATAAATTCATATTGGTGTAAACCATTGTAATTGGATTTCCTCCTACTTAAAATATTCATGATCTATATTCTCATAGACCAGAGAAGCAATAATTGCTCTTTGATTTATTCAGAAAATCTCCATTAAGAAGGGGAATTTCATGATAATTTTTATAACAGGAAAAATGACTTGGGACACTTGAACTAAAATAAATAGAAACTTCCATAATGTGGTACTGCCTTGGATGATGTCTAACCTATTAAAGGGAACTCTCTTCTGGACAATGCCAATGGACAATGTATGGCATAGCCAGAGAGGAGGACAGTGACAGATCCCACCATGAGCACTTTGAGAACTGGCTGGATGAAGACCCAGTTCATAATGGGACTTGGGAATGTGGAAATTAGGCAAAGAAGCACAACAAGAGGCAAGAAGCTAGGATATTGTAAAGATTAAGGTAGAAAACTGTAGAGGCTCTGGAGATATTACTGTATATGGCAGCAGTGGCACATAGTAGAAAGCTCAGGGCATTTGTGGTTCGGAGGGCTCAAGATCACACTTTAAGCTGCTAGACACTAGCTAACAAGCTCACAATGCATGCCCTTTCTGAATTTCCATTTCTTCCTTATCTGATAGTAAGAGAGGTTTGTTTTGCTGCCCTTTGCAAAGTAGATACCTCAGGAGAGATAGGGAACACTTACTCAAATGGGGAAACATTGGAAAAGAGTAAAAAAATGATATTTATTGATACCAATTGTGTTCAACCTGAGGGCAATTTTGCACTGCGTGTCTACATAAACATGGAAGAGAATTCTTCAAGATGCATTTCTGATTGAGGCTCAACCAGTGTCTCAGATGGTTTCTGATGTGAGAGTATACCTCAAGTCACAGGGTGTTTTAGTGTGCTTAGGTTTCGACAGTGTCTAATAAACGTCTGGCTTTCTACTTACTGTCAGAGGTAATGACATGAAAATTCAGTTCAAATGATTTTAGCAGATTAACCCCCTAATAGTTTTCAAGCCAACAGTAGTTGGTGAATGTTGCATTTTCATCTTTTCACCTGTTTTAATTGGGGAAACTTCTGTAAAATACTATTTTTGGTTTCAGCACATTCACTAGTAGGGGTTTGTACTCAAAGCCAAACTCATTCAGCCAACAGCACTAAAAATACTCTTGGTTTCTGCCAGTCAATTTCTTCTATTTTCACAATTAGTGGTTCTGCCTGGAAATTGCCTGCCAACATGCAAATCTCGTCCAAGGGCTGATGGAAATTTGAGAATGTGCTAAGCTGTGTAAGGTTTAAGAGCAACATTATTCATTCACTATTTGAAATATTTAAACAAATGTAAATCAAAAAAAAAAAAAGATGAAATCTCATTATAAGAAATGAATGGTTGCTTTCTGCTCTTTCTACAATGTAGTCTTGATACCCATTTACATACCATTTGTAATATTAATATTATTGTAGTGAAATAAATCACATCCTTCACTTTTACATTTTTAATTACATTTTACTGCATTTGTTCTTTTGTTTATAGTTAACTAATAAAATATTTATTGCAGCTTACATATATGATGGTGTTTCTGTATTTTAATCAGATTTTACACATAATCTTTTCTCCCTCTTTTAGTATCTTTTTTATGACCTTACACACCACAGGATGTTGTTTTGTGGAAAACCTCATTATTTTTTAATGCATGGCTATTTATTAATGTATTGTGTATATAACACACTATGCATTTCTTTGAATTGATGAATACATTTACATCCACTTGAGAATAAAAATTCCCTTAAGGGCCAATCTCACATTTCTCTCGCTTTGCTTCTAGAAGCCTATACTGATTATTTTTCTTGTTTTGTTGAGGACGGGAGAGGGTGAAGGAGAGAAAACAACAGAGAAAAGAAAGATATACAAAGAACAGTATTTTTAAACTTCATTTTTTGAGAAGCCTTTCTCCTGAGATAAAAATTAATGTCTTATTGCAAAATGGAATTTTCATAACAGGCAAATTAATTGACCCTTGGAAAGATTTTATATTTGATATACATTTTATATTGACCACTTGACCAGCTGTTTTTCAAGATATTTTTCATTGTATTTGCTGAATTGCTCCCTCTATTGCTTCACAATGTTATACTTACAGGATTCAGAATTAATCCAATGGTATGTGAAGATTATAGCTAACTACAGTAAAAATGTATCTGTGAATGTAATTTTACAGTTATAAAAACAAAACTTTCTTCTAATTTAAAATTTGGCCATTGGGGCCTCTCTGGTGGCAGAAAGGGTTAACTCTCAACATTATGAATCTATCAACAGCCACTGCAGCACAGGTTTGATCCCCTGGCAGGGAACTGACTCACATGGCACAGCAGCCCTCTCCTGTCTTGCCTGCTGCTCCTCTCAGCAGTGTATTTCAGTCAGTCTGCCTGTTCTGTACCCCGCTCTGTCTTTGGTAAATCCTCTGACCCTCAGCACCTCTGGCCTACACCCCAGTTCTTGTTTGCATAAATAAATAAATCCTTAAAAAATAAATAAAATTTGGCCACTACATTTGTCCAATTTCCCACAAGTGAAACAGTTGTTGCAACCCAGAATGAGCAAGAAGGAAACAGTATCTCTTTTCAAGGTTTATACTCCCACTCTATTTGCACTATTTGAGAATGTTTTTGGGACTTGCTGTGGGTGGACCTTGGCGGTGTTTTGCTTGTTTTCTCCATGAACTTTGATCTCTTAGGAATACTATGTCAACTATTTCTGGAATAGCATGAACGCCTGGAAGATCAATGTCCTTAGCTGAATTTTTCTTGGTTCTAGTGAGCTCAAACCAGGTTTAGGTAGAGGACTGTGAAAGAGAGGGAAGTCTAGCTGAGGGCAGCTATTTTTCCCCCTCTTTCATTTTCTAGAAAGAGTTGTTTTGGATGCTGAGGAGAGAAAGCATGAAGAGAAAAATGTCCCTCTGTTATTTTCTCTCTTCTTACACAGTTTTGCATGACATCCTCAATTTACTAACTCTCACAGTGTGGAAATACCTACTGGAGGTATTTCCATGACAACTCCCTATATTTTATATACTGTTCTGTTTCCAAGAAATAGATTTAATTTTTATATGGTATGAAGAAGGTGCTGAGCAGGTAATTCATTGTGACCTCCAAATTCAGTCAGTAACCACATCAATTCTGACTCTGTATTCAGGAAATAGTAATGTGAAATGTTTTCCAAGACGAAATATACTAGATGAAGCATTCCCAGCTAGTTACAGGGAGACAGAGTGTTCATCGAAGCTCACTGTTTTCTAAACCACTTGGCCTTTCATGAGTGTGTGTGTCCTGTTGGTTGTATGCAGGAGCTTGCTGGCAATTAAGGAAATGCTGGATACTTCACTACACACTGCAGGAGAAATTGGCGGGGGGGCATTCTGGTCTCACTGACTTGCCTTATACCATGTGGACACACCTCTGTTTTTTTCTTTTATTTTAAAGATTTATTTATTTATTTATACAAGCACTGGGCACAGTCAGAAGCATGGGAAGGTGAGAGAATTCACCACAGCCAGAGCGGGGAATAGAACAGGCAGACTGATGAAATACACTGCTGAGGGGAGCAGCAGGCATGGCAGGAGAGGTCTGTCTCGCCATGTGGGACTCGCCGGTGGCTGGGGATCGAACCCGCGCTGCAGAAGCTGTGGGCAGCTTCGCAGCCCAGTGCTCAACCACTGTGCCACTAGGGGAGGCCCTGACACACCTCTGGTTTAAAGATACTCTCGGTGGTGTAAATGGGTTAGGACCTTGTCACCTGTATGTTCCCCTGGGCCCTAAGCAATGGGGACAGAGTATTGTTTTAATGAGTGACTTAGAAGCATGTTTGAAAATAAATTTCTAGGGTTTTCTGAAATAATTTAGCAAATAAAGCTTTGGATCAAATGATATTGGTTATTGTTCAGATTGGTTTCTTCATACTAAAATTGGACTTGTAATTTATACAAAGACTTCACAAATGATAGTTATCAGTAACAGTTCTGAGATTTTTGTCTAATTGCTAAGTACTGCTTTGTCTTTTTTTTTTTCTTTCTTATTTTCTTATTGCCCTCATCCTTGTATCAGTATGCTCTAGTCTACAAAAATGGCTTCTTGACTCAGGTTCTATCATCTCTCATTTCCTTTAAGGAACTCACTCAAGCTTCTTGAAGTTGAGCCTAGTTTATTGTTCTCACTTCCTTTCACTCCACTAACCTTATAGGACTTGAGTTTCTAGTACTAGCTCTTGGAGCACAATCAGCTTTCTTTAAGTGTTAATTTCTTCCCTGTATCTTCTCTTCTGTGCTCCAGAAATTAACTTTTTAAAGAGACTTTATCTTTTTTGAGCAATTTTACATTTACAGCAAAGTTGAAAGGAAGGTACAAAGATTTTTTCATAAACTTTCTGATCTAAAACAAGCACAGCCTCTCCCATTACCAACTGCCAAAGAGTGACACATTTGCTACAATTGGTGACCCTACATTGACATAACATGATCAACATTCATAGTTTACATTAGGGTTTACTTTTGGTTTTATATATTCTGTAGGTTTGAACAAATGTATAAAAAAATGTGTTTGACATTATACCATACAGGATAGTTTCAATGAAGTAAAAATCCTCTGTATTGCAACTGTTCTATTATCCCTCTCTCCAAACCCAGACAACTATTGACATTTTACCATTTCCATGGTTTTGTTTTTTTCAGAATGTCATATAGCTGGAATTATACAGTATATAGATTTTTCAGATTAGCAATCTGAAAAACTAATAATATGAGCTTTCATTTAGCAATAAGCATTTAAATTGCCTCCAAATCTTCCTGACTTGAAAGCTCATTTCTTTCCAGTGCTGAGTAATATTCCATTTTCTGGATGTACCAGTTTTCTTATCTATTCACTTACTGTAGGAAATCTTGGTTGTTTCTAATTTTTGAGAATTATCAATAAAGTGGTTATAACATTCACGTTCAGTTATTTGTGTATGTGTTTCAATTTCTTTGAGTTAATACCAATGGACGTGTTTTCTGGCTAATATGGAAATTAACTTTTACTTTTTTTTTTTTTTAAAGATTCATTTATTTATGCATACCAGAGGTGTGTGTGTGGGGGGTGAGAGGATTCACCAGAGACAGAGCGGGGAACAGAACAGGCAGATCTACTGAAATACACTGCTGAGGGGAGCAGCGGGTGAGTCAGGAGAGGTCTGCTGCACCATGTGGATATCTCCCTGGCCTGGGATCGAACTCGTGCTGCAGAGGCTATGGATAGTTTCATAGTGCTGTACTTAACCTCTTGTGCCACCAGGGAGGCCCTAACATTTTACTTTCTGACATAGCAGCATCTGTAGTATACACACTTAACCATTTCCAACATGGTTGATACATGTTTTTTACACCCTCTCTTATGAGGTTCTTAACTTGTGGCTCATTTTTCCTTCTTCCTTATGTATAGTGAAATGAACCTTCTCAGAGAAATCTCTTCTCTACTCAGCTTAGAATAGATACCCTATATTCCATTCTCTGAGGGTACTCATTCTTTCCCTACATGGTGCTTTAATAATTTATAAATACATACTTTTCTTTTAGTTTAATGAGCTTTTTTTTCCAGGACTGTTTCATATTTCTTGTTGTTCACTACTGAGGTGGTAGCATAAGCTAGCCTTCTGACTACATATTCATTCTCATGTTTGTAAAGCAGAAAGTACCATTCTTGACACATTTACTGGATGTCCAATGAATCAATGAACTACACATACACATTTCTTTTGTTTATATGATTTTAAGATTTAATGGAAAAACTCTCCAAATATTTGCAGTTTCTCACAGACAGTCCCTTATTTGTATGTCAACCTAAATCATGTGCCTACATAAAATTAAGGTCATGTAAATTAATTGTTCTATAATTTACCAAACTTCAAATGAAAGTGTTCACTACTAAGCATATATCTCTTCAGACTAAAGTCTTCACTACTAAATACATATACATACATATATAATACATTCACACACCAGCTCTTTCCTTCCCAAACTCTTCACCCACAAGACATAGTCATGTAGTGGCACTTTGGCTATTACTGCAGGTGGTTCAACACCTCTGTGCATCTGCTTTTTATGTTTCTTCATCCCCCACTTTCACTCTCATTTCCTTTCACCCTTTAATATGATTTTGGATTTTGCCTCAGCTACTTGCTGCAATAAAACATTTGGATATTCCTAGTATTTAGTGTTTATTTGGTATGCTTTTGTGTTGTTGTTATTCAGTGCTACACAGTTGGTGGCCAATAATAGAGTAGTTTCCATGAAGACATAGGCCAGCCTCTTTAGGATGGCTCCATTGTCTTTGCACAAGGTATTGTGCGTATTCAAGTCTGTTGAATTAGGCGCAAACTCAGTAACACCTGCTTCAAACTTTCTAATGTAATGGATTCTGGTTATGAGTGTGTTCTTAATAGAGACATTTGGAATGTTTCCATGTGCTTCTGAACAGGTGGAACAAATAACGGTTCAGTCAAATGCATTATTTGACAACAGGTAAATTCATATTGTATTCAATTCAGTAAATAACTTTTACATTTAGAAATTACCTAGAACCTGTCTAGTACTCATATATAACTGTTTTAAATGGGGAAAAACATTTTTTTTAATTGACTAAGAGAAAATGGCATGGGTTTAATGGAGAGAATTCAATTTTAAAGTGAAATATGACATCAATTACAATTTGTTTAGAGGTTCCTACCTCATTAACATCTGTGACCAATCTGACTACTCTTTGTCTATAGATGAGCCATCAATAATGTTTTACATATATATTTTATAAAAATTTTATAAGCAAAGATATCTGCCATTATGGAGATAAGTTTTGCAAGAGGTAAGTTTTATTTTGTAATATTGTATTTTCCCCAATTTTTGAATGGTGTAAGAGAAGTTCATTATTTGTATAAAACTACCACTAGCTGATTGAATAGAAATTATTTAATAAACTTTTTTATAGCTAGGAATAGGGATTTTGACAATATCTTCTTTGAAGGACTTGTCAAAATATGAAGCCAAAAATAATGTATACCATTATTTAAGTTTTCTAAATTCCTGCTATGAGTGAGGCCATCTGCTATTTTTCCTTTTCTTTCTGGCTTATCTCATTGAGCATGATCCCTTCCAACTCCATCCATGTTGCTGCAAATTGCATGAGTTTTTCTTTTTTTGATTGCTGAGTAATATTCTAATGTATATATGTACCACATCTTCTTGATCCAGTCATCTATTTTGGGGCATTTGGGTTGTTTCCATAGCTTACCTATTGTAAATAGTGCTGCTATAAACATAGGGGTGCAGGTGCCCTTTGGAATTGATGTTTCTGTGTCCTTTGGGTAAATACCTAGGAGTGGAATTGCTGGATCATATGGAAGCTCCATCTAACCTAAATAAGGGACCAGGAAAAAGACTAATTATAATAAAGTAAAAATCAAAATCAACAAGCAACTATAAACCAGAGACAAACTATGGGGGGGGCATGGGGAAGAAGGGAGTAGGATCGAAACAAGGGTGGTGGGAATTGTATGGGGACTATAGCCAAGATGAAAATACATACATTGTGCACTAATGAAAAATGATTAAAATATATAAAATAAAAAAAAGAAAAGAAAAAAAGAAAAGAAAATAGGAAAAAAAATTAAAAAAAAATCCTTCTAAAAAACAACGTATACCTTTGCAATTTCAGATTTCACTTACAATTGAATGTTCATCTTGACCATTGTTTTGCTGGTTATTTTTGGGTTCATGTGGACAATAAAGACTGGCATTTCAAAGATATACTTTCTTCTCTTCCTTCCTTTCTTCCTAGGTTTGCTTTAGAATTGTTTCTGCTACAGTCAATACATGGAAGTTAAAAATTCTTAATCCCTTTCCATTATCTTTACCAACTCATCCCTTGTCAAAATGTAAGGATTAAGAACAAAATACTTTAAAACTGTGTTACTGGAAATCGAGAAATATTAAAGTAATGAAAGACAAAACTAAATTAACTTTATTCGTAGCATAGTGTATATAATACTTGTAGACATTTATTTTTAAAAATATGCTTTGACAATAACAAACAAATGTGATTACTTCAAACTGAAAGGCATTTTTACTGCAAAAGAAACTATTATTATATTGAGAAGACACCCTACAGAATAGGAGAAAATATTTGCACATCATACAGCTAATGGGTGTTAATATCTAAGATCTGCAAAGAACTTGAGCAACTCAACCAAACAAATTACCCAATCAAAATGTGGGCAGAAAATCTGAATAGACACTTCTCCAAAGAAGATGTACATATGTTCTACAGTCACATGAAAAAATCACTTATTATCAGGGAAATGCAAATCAAAACCACAATCAGATATCACCTTACATCAGTGAGAATGGCCCATATCAAAAAGACTGAAATGACAAATGCCCATGGTGATTTGGAGAAAATGATCCACTTTTACACTGTTGGTAGGAAGGTAGACTGGTCCAGCCTTTATGGAAGAGTATGGGGGTTTCTCAAAAATATATCTACCATTTGATCCAGTAATTCCATTCCTAGGTATTGATCCAAATAATATAAAAGTACTAATTTGAAATGATATATGCATTCTTATGTTTGAATTAACACTATTTACACTTTTTAGAACAGCCAAGATATTGAAATTACCTAGGTGCCCAATGACAGATGATTGCGGTAAAGATGTGGATGAAGATGTGGTATATATCAATGTATATACACAATGAAATACTATTCATCTGTAAAGAAAGGCAAAACCTTGCCAATTCCTACAGCATGGTTGTAATTAGAGGGGACTATGCTAAGTGAAATAAGTGAGGAGAAAGACCAAAAAATATGTGATTTCTTATATGGACTGTAAAGAAACTAAGCAGAGGACCAAACCAAAATAAGCCATTGGAATCCAAATGCAAAACTGAGATTATCGGGAGTGGAAAAGCAAATGGAAGGGATCCAATAAATAGAGTATTATTGGTATTTCAGGAATTGGTGTGGTGTGGCATCATTCATCTGAAGAGGTATGATCCTGTATTCCTAAAACATATACAGTACTGGAAAACAACATAACTTCAATCAAAATAAATGAATAAAATAAAAATATGCTTTGAATGTTATAGGCAAGTGGTGACAAAGGAAAAACAGATTATTAAACAACAGAAATTGAAAATTCAAAGAATGTACCAACAGAAATTATATAATCATTTTTAAACATTATATCCTTCATTTGTATATTTCATGTTCTGCAAAATAAAAAAAAAATCAAAGACAGCCAAGTAGGGAAAACTTTCACTTTCTGTACTCAGAGAGGTGTTTCACTTAAGCGAGGAAATCAAGCTCAATTTTATTATGTCTTGAAATTTGAAACGTTTGGGTCACATATAAGCATAAGAGAGAATTTCATGTGATCTTAAGTTGTTCCATCTAGTAACCATAGAAATATAAGATTTATAAAGTATTGTTGGAGTATAAGTTTTTAGAACCAGTTAAAAGCTGGCATTATTAATTTTGATCTGTACTTGTTTAATACCTTTAATATGAATTTATTGTAAAATGTTATATCAATTAAATTTAATAGTTAATATATATGCTATAAAACTATATTAAAATCATATATTTAAAATTTAATTATATATTAAATTATAATATATAATATACACTATGATAATATGTAATTCAAGTATAAAATATGTACATTTTAATATAAAACAATATGTGACATGTATTATTAATAAGTTATAAAGCTTAATTATAACATAAAATTTAAAAATATACTATATTTATACATATATAAATGTTTGGATATTTAATAATATATTTAAAATATATTTATTTTAAATTATAAATATTTATAAATGTATATACAACCATTACTTTCACACAAAATATGACTTTCTGAGTGTGTAACAGAAGAAGCAAGATAAAAGCAGCTGAATTTTCATTAAGTTTTTTGGAAAAGTGATAATAACTATTTTTCTGAATGATTGATTAAACTGAATAACAATAATGAATTTCCATTTTTTCATGCAGATTATTTAATCTTCTCCTCTTTTTCAGTAGTTATTCAAATTAAATAACAGCTTTTTAGCACAATATTAGAAACATTACAGTATAAATTTATTAATGTATTTGTACTTAAGTATCAATACCTACTTAATATTTATATGGAATCCTGGTTATAGCAGGATTCTGTCTTGAATATATCCTATGGGCCAAATACTTTTTGGTTGGGGGACAGATGAAGATTTCAAGGGCTCATTGTTAGATGCAAGCTGGCATATAAAAGTGCATGCGTGAATTGGTGGTGGAAATTCTATGGGGACTACACCTGAGTAAAGAAAGCAAGCATTGTAAAAAAAAAAAAAATGATGTGAAATATATATAAATAAATAAATAATTTTAAATAAAGGAAAAGTGATGTGCCATTCACCACTTGAAGTATTGATAGTGAAGTGGACAGTTTTTTTTTTTTAATCCAGCTCTCCACCCAAAGTGCTATTACCAAAACCTATAAAAAATAATATATAATTAATGTTGAGTAATTCCTAAATTTGTGTTCAGAATCATATGAAATATCTGTATCTGTATAATTTTGATTTAATTCAATGTGATTAAGAAAGATTTTGTGGCATATTGCAGAAATTCATACTCACAAACTGAGTCTGTAGAAAATGAAAATATGTATATCAGTAAATATAAAAATAAAATAAAATGTAAAAATACAAAACAAATCACTTCCAAGAAACAGAACTCAAAGTGAAAACCTAGAGCTAATTATATGCTACAATCAAGCATCACTTCCTCCAAGAACCTCTAAACTTTTATGAGCTTCCTTCAATTTTCAATTTCATCCTCATGGTCTTTCTTCCTTTCTTATTTTATACATGCTTGAAAGTATTACTCTTCTGATAGGAGGAGAAAAAGAAATTTCATACCATTAAGGGGTAATGGAGAGTGAGGAAAAAAAAAACTATTGGAGAAGAATAAAGGTAGAAACAGCCTCCTTACTTACCTAATTTTCACCATATGTACCCCAATCCCTGGTAAGCATTAGGTGCTGGGTGAGCTCTTAAAACTGGTACAAGTAGGAAAACAACACAAGCCAACAGGAGCTCAGTTCAGCCAAACACTCCTCTTTACCACCTTTTTCATATACTTTAGGATTTCTTCACATCAAAAGAAAAACATGTTAATTTTGTATTCATGTCATGTTTTAGAATCTAATCAAGTTAAATTACAAGGGAATTATGATTGCCTTACATTACTTAAGGCTTGAAGCTACTTGCCCATGGATCTTGGTAAAATGCTGTTTCTAGGAGAATTCTTGAATTTTTTGACAATTTTTGAATCATCAAATCTCAAAGGTATTTTTAAAGTACTTTCTCATTAATTTTATCACAAATTGCAAGAAAGCCATCTAACAGAGTCTTGTCCTCTTTTGCAAAAAGAATGGTATTTGATGAGAAATTATTAGTTGGATCCTCATAAAAATATAGTCACCAGACATAATTGCTATTATCAGATGTGTCCAGAAAGTAAAACTATGACTTTAAAATAAAGTTTTATAAGTGTTTCTGATAAGACATGAATAGCCTGTATTGTTTTAATTTTCCAGCTTACTTAATAGATTCAGGTAGTCAAGAATATTATTAAATTTAGAGTTATATTTCCCTAAAATTGGAGTGTAGAATGAAATATCTGAAATAAAGCAAGATAGATATGTAAATATTATGGCCAAATATTTGTAAATCTCATATTACAAAAATAATTTTGCTGTGTTCCACAGTTCATCCCCTTAAGATTATCAGGGAAAATATTTGAAAGATATGTCAGAAGCATTTTCTATGGACTTGGCAAACTCCTTGATGGTTAGGAAAGAAAAGAGTAAAAATGAATAGAGTTCTGTTGTCTGGAAGAATGATAGAGATCACGATGTCAACAGAAATCATGATGTCCCTGAGTAAAATATGATGAATTAAGTTTTGTACATGTACATAGTAAATCCAGGTGGGTGAATCTAGAATTCAGTGGGAAGTGGAATAGATTGGAGTTAAATAGAAATAGTGATTTGTGATTCCCTTATGTAGATTGGTAACTTTGTGAAGCATTTGGAGGGTAAAAAAATGGGCTAAAACCAAAGTTTTAAAAAATCTGAAATATCACTGCCTTCATTTTCTAATTTGTGTAGATTATTTAAATTGTGGCATATTTTATCAGTTAGAAAATAATTACCTCAGATAGACATCTAACGTATAGTCTACTTAAAAAGCAACAATTGTGTACCTCAAAAATATTAGATGGCAAAAGGTAATGCATAAAATAATCTATCAATTAGCAGTTATGCAAATATTTAGTAAAATAGGCATTATAAATAATTACCTACTTTGGAAACATTTCCTACATTCTAATGCTCAAATGTCTGTCCTAGCCACCTTTTTCCTTTCATCCAGAGAGTACATCTAATCAATGTTTACAACAAGTAGAACACTAAAGACTTAGTTTGAATAGGAGAATAAATTTTGAAATTTGTTTCAATAAGCAGATAAAGGTTAAATAATTTTGTTCACTTTGAATGCTGATTTAATAGGAAGATTTTTAGGTATCCAATGTTAAGACAAGTTAATAAATGAATGTGAGATGTATATTTTTTGGGCAAATAAATGAAATATTTACATTTATTTTGCAAAGTTCTTTGAATGATTTCCTTTCCAGTACTCAACCATATTTTGTCTGTAAAAATATGCCCAGTACTATTATATAAAATATAATTGCTCCTCAGGAATATTAGAATGTGTCTATAATTAGTGAATATAACAAATTAAAAGGTAGCCATTGTTCTGGCTCTGCTAGATTTGTAAAGCATGTGTTTATTTATGCTAGATTAATTGGATGCTTCCCCTAACTCAAGTTAACTTAAAGACAGTCAATGATTGGCAGAGATGAGCAAATGACTCAAAGAAGCAAAGAGATTTTGACTAGTTCTGGGAAAAAACACTTCTCCCTTTTTATATTGATTTGAGTGTGAGGTAAGAAAATATAAAGGTGCTGTGTGAATTTGTGCCTTTGATGATAGTGCTTGCTGCAAATGAATCCATCATGCATGAATGATATATGGGAGAGAGGGGATTGTACTTGGTAATGATACAATAAATACAACACAACACAATGCAGTGCCATGATGTCCTGAAGTTCACTTTTCCTTTGATTTTTCTTTAGTTATGATGCCTAGTTCTATTGTATCCTACAAATACTTCAGAGATAATATCTTTTACTCTATCCTTAATGAAGAGTAGTTCTCAAACTGGTGAATTCCCCCTCCCTCCCATCTGCACATATGTTTTACATCCCTAGAAAAAGAAATCCAGGATTTTCCTTCCTGTGTGTTTTCCCCTTGCTTCTTCATGGTCCATGATGCCAGCTGAGGTTGTCAGTAAAATGAAACCAGACTTCAGGATGGAAGCAGATTGTCCTGCCATTTTTCTAGATCTTGAGTTGCTCATCAAATCTGGGATTGATCACTCTATACTTGTTGAACCTGCCTGTGATGTTCACAACAAATTCCCCAGCTCTGTGATCATCAAAGATTTTCTTTTTTCTAATTTATTTATCTATACAAGAATTGGGGTACACACCAGAGGTGTGGAGGGTGAGAGGATTCACCAGAGACAGAGTGGGGAACAGAACAGGCAGACTGACTGAAATACATTGCTGAGGTGAACAGCAAGTAGACAGGAGAGGTCTGCTGCACCATGTGGGTAGCTCCCTGGCCAGATCCAACTCATGCTGCAGTGGCTGTGGATAGCCTCATAGGCTGTGTCTTAACCCTTTGCACCACCAGGGAGGCCCATCAAGGATTTCTAATTCACTGATGTAACCATGTTTCATCATCAGTTAGAAATCAGATGATGTTTTGGGATCATGGCCTAATAAGAATCTGGCATTTGCTTTTCTTTTAGACACCGTTGAGCTCTTGAGAACATCAGCCAGGACATCCATGTACACCATCATGGCAGAAGGAAGGATGATGGAAAAAGCAGGGGAGGGAGTATCAAAGAATAGTCACAAGCCATAGATATACTGTCCCATCTTTTCCCTTCCTTTGACTCTTTCCCTTTCACATTATCCCCAAAGCAGGAGCAAGCACGTGCAGGTATGTTTGTACACACATACATGCTATTACATCACTCTCTTTGTATTAGAATAGTTTGTATTTTATCTTTCTAACTAGAACTTTTCAACAAATTTGTTTTCAATCAGTTCAAAGATAATCATAAATTTTTGTCCCCCATGAAAAAGCACAAATTCTCATGGAAAAATTCATTGTTTCTATCTTTTGATATGAAGAAAATACAAGACAATATTTGTCTGCTTAAACATATCAGAGTCTGTTATTAGTTAATAAAATATGTCCATGTTTACTGTTATTTGCAAAAATGTGTTGTGCCACACCAAATATTTTGTAGTAATTCCAAGTTGCCAAGAAAGAAAAATCACAAGGGATATTTTTAGCTTGATTTTACGTTCTGTAAATTAGCTCCTTTTTGGACTTTGATTAGAATAATACAATGTCAAGTCTTTCCAAAGACTAGCCACAGATTTACCTCCTATAGTTTGCCTAGAGAGAGACAGAGAGAGAGAGAGAGACAGAGAGAGAGAGAGAGAGATGCAGAGAGTGCACAAGCGCATACACTTTTGTATCATGTATAGAAATTGATTTATAATGATGCACATCTGATATGTGTAAAATTTTGTAATGCAATATTACTTCTACATATGCAAAAATGAAACTATTCCTATTTGCTAAGAGCCATGGGGCAATCTCCCTTCCAGCACTGGATCACAAATGAATCTTGATCCCTTTATGTTGAGAAAGTCTGCAACAACACTCTAAGCATTTCCTGCTTTGTTTTAGAACAAATCCAAAACATGACAGCTTTTTCCAGGAAACATATAGCATCACACATAGAAATATCAAAGATTTTCACTTCTCATCTTATGATCCCCAGAATACTTGTTTTATGAGATTTAAAAAATTTTTAAACATTATTATTTTTTTTCTTTTACAATTATTTTTCAGAACATGCCCTCTACAAACTAGCAACAACATTAGAAGAAAAATATCTTTGGTTGTTTTGCATGAAGACTTACATTTCTAGGGGCAGCAGTCTAATGCTGGATAAAGTAAGTCAGGAGAAGGTTTACATGGGGATTGTGAACTTCCTGTGGCTCGTAGTATATCTTGTTTCTATGTGATCAGACTGCTTGTACTTAATTTTTTAGATTATTGCAGGATAGTACTTAATTAACAATTTCATAAGAGGCTATTTGTGAATGTCTTAGTTCCTTAGGGGTATGGTACCACTACAGGTTTCTGCTAGAGCACAGAGTCTATAACTAAAAGTGCCAGTTAGCTATCCATAGGCATATTTCTGAAATAAGTGTTCTTTGTCAAGCCTGGTTTTGAGAAAATATGGGCTCCGTAAGAATGTGGCATGAAGAGGTTGTGAAAAACACATGCTATATTGTTCTAAATAATTCTTGTAACATCTCCATGTCAAAAACTAAAAAAGAAAAAAATAATAATTTTACTGTTTGCTGTCTTTAAATAGCATCTATTGGAGTAGATGGTCTATCCTTTTGCAAATTAGAGAAGAAAAAAGTATGATCCATGTTTTTTGCACCTACTCCCCATTTTAAAGAAAATGCATTTATTTTTTTATTTTTTATTTTTTTAAAGATTTATTTATTTATGCATACAAAAACTGGGGTACAGGCCACAGGTGTGGGGGGGGGGACAGAATTCACCAGAGACAGAGTGGGGAACAATACAGGCAGACTGACTGAAATACACTGCTGAGGGGAGCAGTGGGCGAGACAGGAGAGGTCTGCTGTGCCATGTGGATAGTTCCCTGGCTGGCCGGGGATCAAGCTCGTGCTGCAGAGATTGCGGATAGCTTCACAGTTCTGTGCTTAACCCTTTGCGCTATCAGGGAGGCCCTATGCTACATTTTAAATATTTAAACAATGCATAAGCTGGTCAAGTGTCCTTCCTCTCCTTCGCTTTCCATTCTGCCATCAACTCATCACCCACAAGGTGAAGTTACAACGGTTAACAGCAATGGTTCCTCCCAACACTTTTACCAATCATTACCTTTCTCTTCAAAGCACTAATATTTGCCTCACTGTTTTGACTGTTACAGAATATCCCATATATGGAAGAGCCAGTTCCTTAACTTTTCCTCCATTGTTGTGTATTATGTTTTGTTTTTTGTTTTTTTATTTTTTTATTTAAATTTTATTTTTATATTCCCCATACAATTACAACCCCCTTATTTTGATCCCAGTCTCTCCTTTCCCTGCTCCCCACCCCCCATAGAGTGTCTCTGGTTCATAGTTGTTTGTTGATTTTGATATTTTCTTTCTTATAGTTATTCTTTGGTCTAGGAGAGAATAGGTGGTGTTAGTGGTGACTTGCTCCATGCCAAAGCTTCCCCCTAAATATCTCTCAAGATTTCTCCTCCACAGTCTGTCTCCTAGTATAATTGAAGCACTATCTATAGTTTCCTGAGGTCATCTAACAACCTTTAACTAATCTAACTCAGTTTCTCCATCTTTTATTTTTTTCCTAAGTCATGTCAGCTTGTGACAAATATGATGCTTATAAAGCACAAATATCTTTATATTTGTCTCTCCTTTGTACTCTTCCAGTGGTATAGGAAAAAGTCCCTCTCCTTGCCATGATATACCAGGTTTCTATGAACGAATCTTGAGTCTCTCTTCCCCAACTGCCTCTTTACTTTCACCCTTTTGCTTACTGATGTTATGTGGAGCCAGTCTTATATAAAAAAAGATTCATTTATGCATACAAGAACTGGGGTGTAAGCAGAGGTTGTCGGAGGTCAGGGGGGTGGGTGGGAGGATTTACCAGAGACAGAGTAGGGAGCAGAACAGGCAGATCTACTGAAATACACTGCTGAGGGAGCAGCAGGCAAGGCAGGAGAGGTCTGCTGCACCATGTGGACTGCTCCCTGTTTGGCTGGGCCTTGAACTCATGCTGCAGTGATGGCAATAGCTTGATAGTGCTGTCTTTAACCCCTGTGCCACCAGGGAGGCCCGCTGTAGAGCCATTCTTATTCTCTGCTGGTACCTGATCTTTCTTCTCTCCATGTCAGTGACCTTACTGCATCTTATGTCTAGAATCACTTGTTCCATTTTGTCTTTCTTGTGAATTCCTTTAAACTTAAATATCATCTTTATTTGTCTGGTTTATCTCAGTGTTAGAGATTCTTCTTCTGTATATCTATAAGCCTTGTATATACCACCACTTTTTTATTTAAATGGCTGTCTTCTATAGGCACCAGATTTTGTTAATTTTTATATCACCAGAATCATTGATCAGAATGTCTGAAAAATAGTGCAGATAAACAAAATAAACATTTGTTCAATGTATGAGTGAATAAATGCATCACAGAGAGCTTTGTTTTGAACAACCTGATTACCAGAAAATGGAAATTGGAGATGGAGGAGGGACATATAAGTCACATGCAATTAATTAAACAATAATTTGTATCAAATTACTTTTGATAAAAATTTCTCAGTATTTTCAAAGACAAATAAAATTCAACATTTTAGACTCAAACCTAAGCTGGAACTCTCCTCAGCAGCTCCCCATCACAATGTCACCTCTACTTCTGGTCACATTTCCATGGCCTGTTGGTATTCTATTTTCTTGCTCCTCACTCTTCTTTTACTCCATCAGCAAACTTCTGCTTGTCCCCCGCACCCCCGGCCTTATCTCTGTTTTTTAAAGTCTCATGACTCCTGCTACTTTGATCAATCTGATATCTCTATCATAGTGCTGATCACGACCAAAGAGGAAAATGTATCATTAGTGGATATTATATTTCAATTTAGGTCCGGGGAATTGAGAATCAATTTGGATTTTGGATGCTATTGCATTCTTTTATGTATAAGCAGATTTGTGTTCCTTTAAATATACTATAATGTTTATTGCTGGTTTTAATTTGCAAGGTTAAATTTTCAGATGCTATTTTTTTTTCAGGAACTTGCCTACATTCTGGTAATTGATTCCAGATGAAAGTAACCCTGGGAATGTCTTCATGGTTTGAATAGTGAGGCCTCACAGAACTGGATATATAGAACAGAATTTAGTACAAGAATCACTCAATAATGCCTTTCAATTAAGAAATCTTATTCAAAAAATAAAGCACAGGAAATACTTAACTTTGGATTGCTAAACTTAAAGTATGCAAAAGATGCACAACTTTGAGAAATATCTTTAAAATATAATTATCTAGTTCTTATATGAATCTTTATTATGAAAATCAAGTTTGTTGATGTTAATATGATGCTCATCATATTTAGTCACATTTTTATTACTAAGACTAATTGAAGAAATTCATTCTGCAATTTACATTATGATAATAAAATTTGTTACCACTTACTGAGTATTTACTACTCAGGTATCAACATTCTGTTTATATCTTTAAATTTAGATCAGATAACTAGTTTTGATAACTAGTTATTTCCTTCACTTTGTTAATGAGAACATGGACCCCCAGAAGTAAACCTCTCATCTCCAGGATAAGAAGATCTCCAGGGGAAGACAGTCACTTGAATTCAGATCTGTTCTTCTCAGAAGACTGCACTCATAGCCACTAGTCATTCCTGCCTGCCATTTGTATACAAACATTGCCTCCCCACTTAGAGTCAGAAGCATTTCATGGTAAACTAATTTAGCTTGTTGCTTTAAGAGTTTCATACATTTCAGATCAATCTCCTTTGTGGGTCATCTCATGTATTCGGTGGTGAGTATGTTTTGTCTTTTTAATATTCTTTTTCTGGACTCATCATTTTACTTCCCCACTGACACAGAGAGAGGAAATGAAATAACATCTGAGGCTTGTTCTTAGACAGTTGACCTCAGACCTTGTCAGGCTGAAGAATTACTGCAGGAGGGAGTTCAAATACATATTCCAGAGTCTTGTTCTTTAAGACCAGTTTTTGGAGGCTGGTATCTGCCTTCTTGTCTGAATTAGTAGGAAGCATTGTTGATTCTGATGTAAATGGTATAATGAATGGAATTTGAGAAACACCACTTAGAACCTAGAATAATGTAATCCAGTAGAAAGATAATGTAGGTCACATGAATGGGTCATTTGAAATGCTGTAGTAGCGACATTTAAAAGGTAAAAAGAAACAGTTAAGATCAATTTTAATAATACTTCACTATGCTATTTATTTTTTAAAGTAGGAATCAATATACTGAGATATTCTAAAATTTTTTACACCAAATCTTCAAAGTGTTTTATACTTAGAACTATTGTCAATGGGGGCCTCCCCGGTGCGCAGTGGTTGCGCACTGGGCTGCGAAGCTGCCCGCAGCCTCTGCAGTGCCCAGCTGCCGGGTGAGGGTCCCACATGGCACGCAGACCTCTTCTGCCGCCCGCTGCTCCCCTCAGCAGTGTACTTCGGTCCTTCTGCCTGTTCTGCTCCCTGCTCTAGCTCTGATGAATTCTCTCACCCTCCCGTGCTTCTGACTGTACCCAGTGCTTGTATAAACAAACAAACAAACAAATAAATAAATAAACAAACAAACAAACAAATAAATAAATAAATAAATAACAAAAAAGAACTATTGTCAATGAAGAGCAGCCATATTTCAGGGGATCAATAACCACATGTAAGTAGTGACTGTCATATGTGAGGGGAGGGTGCAAGGTTAGAGTTAGAGAGAGGGGCATAGTAGGAGCTTGGTTTCTAGGTCAGATCACAATTAAAGGTCAAATGAGTTACCAATCATATCTTCAAATGAATTGCTACACCACTTGTGTCACTCAAACTGGAACTAGGCATGAGAATAAACTGAGTGAAATCTAGAGATGGGTTGCAGATTATGAAGTGGGATTAAGTGAAACAGTAGCACAAGAGAAAGAGAGTTGAACGGGAGGGAAGTTGAGGGCGAATCTCTTCACCCAGGAAGCCAGGATCTTGGCTGACTATACACCTTTGGGTACTCCTTCTGGACTGGGAGTGACAAGAAGTTGGGGGAAAGTGTTTAGGACTAAATTAAGTTTTATTATAATGAGAATATCAGATAAGATTGTGTCTAATCCTCTGCACCATAAAATCAAGATGATTCTATAGTTGTGACGTCCATGCTACATGCACATCCTGAGGGAGATATACTTTTCTACCTGGAAATAGCATCATCTTTCCTATGATTCACTCTTAGAGAGCTCCCAAAGTATCAGAACTGAGACATGGACCTTAATATAGTGTCCTTTGTTAATAAACAGAATTCAAGTTTTATACACATTCCTAATTTTTATTCTTAAGGAGTCTATCCCATTTCTCAAAAAGCAATTGCACTGGAACAGAAGACATAGCAGTTTGATACCAAAATATGTGGTTAGTCACTCACAAATTATGCAAATATATGGTTTTTGAGTGGCACAAAAATGCTTTTATTTCTGTGTTATATATTTGAAGTACATGAAAAGCACAAAACAAAAATATTAACTACTTACAAAAAATTCTGCAATTTGTATTAGTTAGAACTTTGAATTCAAAAATAGATTATTGCACAGGTTGCTTAAAATTGCTGATGTGTGTAGTTTCATGCACTATCACATCCTGATGGTTCAAATATCTATTATCTCACACATAGACATGCATATGATCAACTAATCAATTATTATTGAGTTTGTATTTAATAACACTACACTAGGTATACTGGCTAAAATAAAGCAAATTAAAGCCAGATGATACAGTTAGTTCCCTCAAACTATCAGGAGAAACAAAACACAAAGAACCCAAAAATACATTTGCCAAGTTATTATACATGGTATAATAATTGCATCAAGACCTTAGAGGAAGGAGAGATTATTTTGGACTAGGTGAATAAGAGAATGTTTTTTTAAATGAGTTGAACTTGAGTTGGCTTTCCTGCTGAACTTAATTTAATACTATGGACATGAGTCCATAGCAAAATACAACATAGTCAATTTCAGTGATTGGGCGGGGCTGCTTAGGACATAGTAGCTGTGATGTACTCTTGGCATCCTACTTAAATGCCTCCTTTAACATTTTTTATTGTCAGCTGGCAGGAAGAATTTGTCTATTTCAGTTCTGGTAGCTGGGATTGTAGGCCCAAAGTTTAGAAAACCCCATGGAGATTTCTATATTCCCAAAAGAAGACTGAGCGGGTGATGTCCTCTATACAAAGGAAGGATGTGGGCTAGCATGTTCTGCACCACTAGAGATAGTGGAAGGAAGAAAAAGGGGAAAATATAGATTAGAAATTCAAGTTCCACTTTTTGAGACAACTGTAAATTTGTATATGGTAATATTAATTTTCATGTGTAGTCAACTGTAGCATTCTCAATTTTAATAATTCCTTTTAATAATAAAATACAAGTTTATTAATTTCTCAGCTATGCTAAAGCTAATTAAGATGTTTTGCGGTTCGAAAGTCCTTTTTACAGGAGTTTTGCACACACAATGGATCTTAAGCATAAACTGTAGGTAGTTTCAACTGTATTGCTTTGAAAAAAGTTGCTAAAATCCACAGTTCCCAAATGAATTGCTGGAGCATCCTCGAATCTCCCAGATGTTTATACGAAGTTTAGGAGAGTCTTTGCTTCATTGCATGCAAATGTTCCAATTAGGTCTAACTTTTCATTAAGAAGAAACAGAAGGCTGCTTGTTGGCATTCTTTGAGATATTTGGGCTAGACACAACTATGTTTTCTTTAAAATGTCTTATTTACTGTTGCTGACATGATGTCCCATATTTCTTATATTCCCCAATTAATTTTTTTAACAAAACATGAAAATACCTGTTAAATGCACGTTTCGATGGGAAAGACACATGAGCATTAACACCATAAACATATGTTTCAAATCTACCCTAATCATTACATTATTGCTTAGCCAGGACTGGAAGGACAGGATTAAGTGGGAAAGGTGTGTGTTGTGGAGAGCGAAGCTGCCTTTAGGGGAATCAGTGGCCATTGGTATACGATGCAGTAATTCCACCCATAGATATACAACCCAAATAATAAATAAAAACTGCTATTCAGATAAAAATATGCACATGGATGCTCAGAATAGCACTATTAGCAATTGCAAAAGACAGAAACAACCAAAATGGTTATGGGTAAACAAATATAGTATATCTCTGTAATGGAATATTATTCAGTCATAAAAGAAATGAAATTCTGAAATATGCTGTAATACAGATGATGATGATAATATATTTTTTGAAAAAAATGCCAAGTGAAAGAAGTTAGACACCGGAATCCCATACCATGAATTCCATTTATCAGTAATATGCAAAATCAATAAATCCATAGAGACAGAAAGTTGATTAGTGGTTGCTAGACAATAGGGAAGAAAGGGGAACAACTGCTTAGTGAATGTAGTTTCCTTTTGATGATGCAAATATTTTGGAACTAGATACATGTGATGATTGCACAATATTATGAATATGGTAGATGTTACTCTGTTGTAGGCTTGGAAATGACAAATTTTATATTATGTGAATTTTATCACAATTAACAGTAAAATATGAAGATATGAATAAATGGAAGTACACTGGCTTTGTACAATCTTCTGTGAACCTCTTCTCACAGACTGGCTTTTGGTGGAAAATTAAGTATGGTCTTTGATAAAGATGCACTGCATGGAACTGCCGTGATATTTATTAAAGGCAGGCGCATATTTTTGAAATCACCTGATTAAAGGTTTGAGTTAACATGCAACTCTGAAAATTAAGTTGCCAAATAAACATCTTAACTGACTAGGTAGTTTCTCCCATATTCATATGAGACAGGCTAAAGAAATCCCCACATATGGGAGTAAGCTTTGTCTCAAACAAAGATCTAAGTTCATTCTCATGCATAAATAAGTGAAGTTATAAGTCCTCAGTGTTACATAAAACAGAGTAGTGGCTTCCAACTATATGGGGGTAGAAAATACATATCAGGATAACAAGATTTATTCAAAATAGTCTCATTTGATATAAAACTTTATTTTACCAGATACTAAACATTGTTACAGAACTTGAACATCACTTTACCTATTTTTTTAAAGATGCATTTATTTATCTTAGTTGGGGTGCAGTTCAGAGGTGCAGGGGGTGGGGGTGAGAGGCTTTGCCAGAGACAGATTGGGGAGCAGAACAGGCCTAGCTACTAAAATACACTGCTGAGGGAAGCAGCAGGAGAGACAGGAGAGGTCTGCTGGCCCATATATGGGTCACCTCCCTGGCTGGGGATCAAACTCATGCTTCAGTGGCTGCTGATAGCTTCATAGCGTTGAGACTTAACCCCTTGCACCACCAGGGAGGCCCCGAACATTATTCTACTTGGAAAAACATTTTAAAGCAGAGGTTGTAGAAAGGTTAGCATACTCATGAAGTATTTTTCAACATTGAAACTTCCTTTTTCTCTTTCCAAGCAGGATCAGTGAAAAATATTTTATCTGCTGTATAGAGTTGCATACTAGATAATTAAATATCAATCAATTTAATATATCAGAAATAAGGATTAACAGTTTAGAGTAGTGTATTAAGCTTTTTTAAAAAAGATTTTATTTATTTATGCATACAAGAACCGGGGTATAGGCCAGATATGCGGGAGGATGAGGGATTCACCAGAGACAGAGTGGGGAACAGAACAGGCAGACTGACTGAAATAGACTGCTGAGGGGAGCAGTTGGCAATATAGGAGCGGTCTGCTGCACCATATCGGTATCTCTGAGACTGGCCTGGATCGAACCTGCACTGCAGAGGCTGTGGACAGCTTCACAGCGCTGCATTCAACCCCCTACACCACCAGGGAGGCCCAGTGTCTTAAGCTTTTAAGCATCATTTCTAACAATAGCTACTTAGCTGACCTAATGCCTTTTGGGTACAATTTTAGTTTGTGAAAGTAGAATTGTTCTTAATAGGACATACAACTTCATAAATCTCTATAATCTGTTTTAGTAGTCTACCTTAGAATACATTCTGTTATTTTTTAAATAGAGAAACCTTTTTTGGATTGAAATTGTATGTATCAGTTTGATTATAAAAATCATTAAAGTAAATATTTTATTATTGAAATCAGAGCAAAGCCCTTATACCATGCCATGTGACATCACCCCACCTACTCTTGCAGTATCATAAATAATTTTTTCAGAATCATGAGCTCTGGGAATCATGAATTGAAAGTCACCATTCTATGTTACACAGAGCTAGTACTAAATGATTAAGTGTGTGTGTGGGTGTGTGTGGGAGAGAGAGAGAGAGAGAGAGAGAGAGAGAGAGAGAGAGAGAGAGCATTCTCCTCACATTGTTAAAAGTAAAACCTTGTTTTACTTTTACTCTGAAATTAACAGGCTGCATATTCTGCCAGGACACAATTTCATACCTTGTGAATATCATGACTATATTAAAAAACAAATTCTCTAAACTTCCACAAAGTGGAAATGTCCATTGAACTCATATCTCCATAGTTGTCAAACTTCACACTTGATACCTATCAGTACGATAAAGTGTACTTGGGAAAAATAAGATCTCTAGGCCTTGGACTAGAAGATCATGCATCAGTAATTCTAGTGTTTTTAAAAGCAGATGTGGGAGCTTGCCTTTGGGGACTACTCTTTTAGACAATTACTCTTTACTGTTCTCAGCGAAAAAGTATAAGGAATGATCAATTCAAGCAACATGGTCTATTTTACTTAAAGCATTCTACAGAAATTGATGAAAAGTATAATAATCAATTGTGAAATGGTAGCATATAAGAACACCTATTAGACCTTATGCAGAATAGTGATTTTAAAAACCCAGAATGGTAATTTATCAAGGAATTGACCATACTTTCATGTTATGTGATAAATACTTTGTTTTTTGGTTGATTTTTCTATCCCCTTTGACTATAAGAAAGCAGAACTAATGCTTTCCAATGTTCTTCCCAGTTCTGATGCTCACTGTACAGGGATGCCAACTGTATGATGACATACCCAAGCAAATAAAGACAAAAAGATCTTATTGGTGTGATTAGATATTGACCTACTTGAGGTCTTTTCCCAAATGGAAATTTCTCAATGACATCTTCCCTGGTCCTCCTGTTGTGATTGCAAATTCCTTCTCCCCAATGTTGCCTAACTTCCCTCCATGCTTTATTTCATTTAATCACTTCCATCACCTGGTCATCATTTGAAATATGATACAGTATACTTATATGATTTTAAATTATCTTCTTCCAACATAATAATAAAAACTCAATGAGAGCAGGTTTTGTTGACTGAGCTCCTGAGAAGCTTGCACATCATGACTACTTTATTCTGCTGTGATTTGGGGATGGACATAGGCCATGGATATGACATCTCTGACGACCCAAATTCTCAGGTAAGAGAGAGTATAGAGTACTTGATGGGAGGTGAATGAAGTAAGTGAATGAGTGAATGAAGTAAGAAGAGAACTTCTATTCAACTAAGCCTCTCCAAGGAAGGCAAGCTAAATGTCTTGTGAAGCAAAATGACCTAAAATTACTCTTAATCAATGAAGTTTCATTCTTAATATAGGTCTGATCTCTCTGTCAGGACTGTTTCCACTCCAACATAACTTCCTCTTATCTCTCACCTAGGCGGCTAAGGAATACATGATTTCCAGAGACATGAGTTTGTATCATTAAAATTTCTCTACAACCAGTGTTAAATGACAACCTTCTTACTGAGAAACCAACGTTATATCTCACAGATCACCCATGAGGATCTTGTCTGGTTATGGGTTTCATACTGGAGAAGTACAGTTTAATAATCCTGTGGAAAAATCACACATATAACCAGTCTCTTCTTTTCAACCTGCTTGAATGACAGTTTCTAAAGAAATTTTCCAAGGGAGATCTTCCAATTAACCTATCCAAATAATAGAAGCATACCATGATGGGAAATAGGCCTGGCTACATAATTTACTAAGTCCAGTGAAAATTTAAAATGCAGAGTCTCTGTCCAAAAATCAAGAATTTCAAGATGATAACAACAGAACATTAAATCAAGTGTAAGGCTCTTCTAAACATAGGTCACAGACCTATGAATCTGGCTCAGTGCCGGGAAATGAGGGAAGTGGTTTAGAGAAAGTTTCCTTGAAAAATTTCATTAGGTGAACCTTGCTGAAATTTCTAAGGCAGAAGAAACAGGAAACAAGACAGAGGGCTGGAGAACAAGTGGTGCAGAGAATCATCAGTGAATGAGTAAGGAGCAGGTCAGAAATGGTGTGGAAAGGCCAGGACACACTCATTTGCATCTTAGAGCAATTGCTGGGACTCTTTGGAGAATGGCCTGGAAAAGATGAGACCGGCAACAAGGAGACATTTGACATGTTAAGATGGTGTATCAGGCTGAATACTGATTCCCAAATTTATAGGTCCTACTGCTGAGAACCTGTAAATTTTCCCTTAAGGCATTAATTTGTGAGGGCTGTTGTAACAAAGTATCACAATATGATGGTGTAAACAATAGAAATTTATTATGTCACAGTTTGAAGCTAGAAGTCAAAGTGTCATAAAGATTTGTGACTTTTGAGAGCTGTGAGGGAGGATGTGTTTCAGGCCTCTCATGTCAGCTTGTATCTCCCCCTGTGTCTCTTCATTTCATTTTACCTCTATGGATGTGTGTCTAAATTTCTCTTTTTAATAAGGACAAGTCATTTTTCTTTAGGGCTCATCCTTGTGACTTCATCTTAATTACCTCTGTGACAAATCTATCTCCAAATAAGGGCACATTCTGAGGTACTTGGGTTTAGGACTTCAACATAAGAATTTTAAGAGGGTACAGTTCAACCCACAGTACCTTATATAGCAACAAATTTGCAGATGCAATTAAGTTGAAGATCTTAAGAAGGGAAGCTTATTCTGTGTTTTCCAGGTGGTGTGTCTATGTAATTACAAAAGCCCTTTTAAAAGAGAAGCAGGCAAGAGGAGGCAGTGGACCACAGAGGCAGAAATTAGAGCAATATAGTCACAAATGAAGGTCACAACTTCCAGAACTGAGAACTTGATTTTGGCCTAAGGAAACTAAATTGGGACTTACAGCCTCCACAACCCCAAGGCAATAAATACGTGTTACTTTAAACCACCCAGTGTGTAGTAATTTGTTACTGCAACCATAGGGAACTAATAGAATTAGTACCAGGCAGGAAAGCTGATGGCTTAAAGGAAGTCTATAACACAAGTAAAGAAATTAAAATTTATAAGAGGATAATTACAGGGTGTAGTGAGTTATTAGCCACGTGGGAGAAAGAGAAGCTCTCTTGAGTGGCTATTGCATTTCTGACTTGAGTTCCTGTCATTCTCAAATATAGGACATAGCAAGAGGAGAAACTTAGTTGGGGAAAACATGGGTTCAATTATGGGTTCAGTTTTAGGTTTCTAGTATTTGACCTTCCCATGGATATTCAAATTGAGAGGTCTGTTTGGTTTCATGACAAAATTGTTAGGTGGAAAAAAATTTATACAAATTATGGAGTAGTTATTTTTATCAAGAGCTCCTCCTTCTTAAGTTCTGATTCTTATAAAATATCTCTATTTCTGTTAGCACTTTTGTCTTTCTATATTAAGTAAAAGCCATGTGTACAATGCCAGAGTTTCACATCGGACTGGCAGTCTTCAGACAGACAAGAGGCAAGCTGGCCTTAGGTCTTAGACAGAATCAACTTGTGCCTTTGTGGTAGTTCCGTGTCACCCCCCCCCCCCGCCCCAACCATTTCATTCTAAAAGTAGAAAGTGGTAGATAATATGTTACAGGCACATCTTGAATGAGAAGGTCCTTTCTGTCTTGTCCTTCTCAATCTAATGAATAAAGCAAAACAGTGAGCAAGGGATTTGCCAAGACTGTTCATTTGTTTACTTATTTATTATAATTTAACCTTACTGTTGGCGGTAAGGCGACCAAGTCCATGCTTGGTGGTTGAGTATTAACCAAAGTGCCTTTCTTTCATCTGAAAGAGTGAAGAATCCTGCTTCATGGAAGAAGTCAATTCAATGCTTGGTAAGGCCATGGGCAGAAAAGTAATTGTTTTCTGAGGTTTGCCAGAATGAGTATAGGGATGGAAGACTGTGCTTTCTTTCCTGAATGCTAGTTGAAACGCTTTTTTCCTTTTCTAAATATTTGCAATTATCTTGTCAATGTTTACATCTTCACTCATGGGCACTCAGTGTTCACTTTTAAATGAGCATCCATGTGAGGCCTTCCATGTATGGTATGCTGGAGTTTTCATTTTTCACTTCCCACCATGCAGCAACACACCTGAATAAACTCTGAAATGCACAGAAATGCTGAGGTTAGCAGATGAAGCATGGGCTTAGAGATTGTCCCTAAGTCATTACCCTGTCAGTCAAATATGACACTATGGAATAGTGGGTCTCAGGAAAGTTGCCTTTATTCTCTGACAGTATGTTCTAGTAGAGAACTTGACTATCCATTTGCCACAAGAAGTGCTGGCACAACATGGAGCCTCCTGTTGCTTGGCTGCACATTCACCTCTGAATATCCACGTGTGTGCTTCATGCCTAACAAATGCATTTTGACTAGAAAGCTCTTGTACCCTATTAGCCACACGTGCTAAGTGAACTAAAATTTATTGAATGCCAGGTATTACTAGTCATATTATGAGATAATCTAATTGACGTAAAAACATTTGTATAATGGGTAGCAGTATTATGCCCATTTTATATATGGGACAGGTTGAAACGTTGTTATATTTTTCTATTTGTATAGTCAGGAGCTTCACTCTAATAAAACAGACCAGTAGTCTCACAATTGGTACTAATTGTCTTTGAGTAACAGTTGTGTTATGGAAATACAATTCTACCCACATTCGAAATGTGAAGGGTTAGTAATGGCAGGCTTCCACTAGTTGAAGGTTTATACTGGATAAAGTTCTTGTATAATTCAGCCTTTACCTCTCCTCTCCAAATGCTTTCTCAATATTTCATTCTCTTAGAGTAGAGGAAGAAGTTAATCTTTATATTTAAGTGGTACTTTGTATTTTAAGTTAAATCGAGGCCAGGTACAGTATACCCTGCCAACCGACAGCAACCTGTCTTTATTGCTCTATCACAAGCATTTTTCATATCCTGCTGTTGAAGTCTGTCCCCTTTCAAAACTTAAAGCAAGTAATGCAAAGTGCTTTGTCATCCATGATATATGCTAAAATCACAGGTGGGGAGGTGTGAAGAATTTTATTCTCACTGTCTTTATGATGTTAATGATTCTCTTGACAAAACCACTTCATTTTATGTAAAATTAAAAATTCATAATCTGTGAAACCCATAAAGACTTTGTACCAGCAAACCACTGACTACCACTGAAGTAAGTATAGTCAATTTTGTTTGTACTTTTTATAGACAAACAGGAAAAAAACTTTAAAAATTCTTTGACCCTGCTTTTTGCCATCTGAATGGTCATGGTTGAGTGGAAAATCAATGAAGTGCTGTGAGAATGGCACCTCAGTGTTGCCGACAAGCCACACAAAAATCCAACTTTTCACATGAGATGAAGATTGCCTTTGCTTCATTTACTCTCTTAAGACACATTAAAATCAAAGCTATCACCCCATTTGGCCATCTGTCAATGCTCACTACACAGTAAGCGGGTCGACTTTGTTCCTGGATCACCAGAATAAGAGGATGTTTTGTTGTCGTAATAAATGGTTTTAGGCTTAAGAGACAGAAATAAATCAATGCAATTTATAAAGTTGGGGTGGAAATGTTAGATGCAGTTTTCTAAACTACGGAGAATTATGTATGGATGAGTTGCAATAAATAAAACGTAGCTTTAGCTGTTCATAAAAATAAATGATAAAGAAAAAATAAATTAATGTATACCCTTTTATTTGAAATCAGCTCTTACTTTCACAAAATGCATACAGAATTCCTGTGCTCATTAAATTGCAAATTTCATGTTTGAATGTAATATGGTAAATAATGGCTCCCAACTTCACTCCCAAAGTTCAATTTCCAAAGTTTTATTTAAACTATACCAAAAACCTAAAAGCGTAGTTTCTGAAGGTTCCCAGATGATTGTTCCTCTGTTTATTAACAATGCATTGCCTTTTAACAATGGCTTGTATTTTCAGATTGAACACACTGAATCCAGTTTGCTGACCCTGAACTCAGTTAAACATAAGTGCTCGCTCTGCAGGTGCAGATTAATAGAATTTGTGTGGCCAACATCTTCAGAGCTGTTTCAGGGAACAGGCATGAGGGGGGTGCAGCCTGGGCTTGGCTGACAGGCACATAGAGGCTCTTGTTCTTCTCAAATCCAAACTCCAAGTGTACTACTTTCTTGGTGTTTACTGCTAGCCGTCAATTAGACTCTTGCGTATGTTAATGGATTTGACCAGGCAGGAAGAGTGCCGAAGGGTAAGCTACTATTTAATAACCAGTCAGTCACAGATTCTCATAAACATGTTTTTTATATAGAGCTTTATGATTTAGTCTGTTGGAAAAACAGAACCTACAAAACCATAAAGTGTATAACACTGGAGAAAAATTACTGAACATTATGAAACTCCAAACAAAATGGTTTGCTCTCAAAAAGGACATCATTTCTTTTCAAGGCTTAATTTGTTATGCTGGAAATGTCTTTGAGTTCTAATATTATCATTATGTCTTTGAAAAAAATAATAATGAGAACAATATAATAGTGAATCCTGAAACGTGCTCTGAGAAACACTAATTCTACAAGTTCATAGGTATTCTGATTTATAACTTCAGAGGTAGCCACATGTTCATTTAAAGACTCAGAGAAATCCTATAATAAAAGAAATGTAGTTTAGTTAACTGATCAACTATGCTTTCTGAGGAACACATTGTTGAAGAACATACATTATAAATGGCAATTAACAACCGGGAAATTTATCCCTCTGTATCTGTTCCCACCCCCCAAGTCTATGTACCCCTCCACCTCTCTATCTCTGTCTTTATTTCTATCTCTCTATTTCTATCCATATCTATGTTTATATTTACAGTAGGTAGAATAATGCTTGAAATATAGCAAATGATTCAAAAGTTTAGCAATTGCTGTTACTTATTATTTAAACTCACACTCTTTCCCTTAAAGATGTCACATCCCAAAATATTGACTGTAGAAGGAAACAATTACCTACTTCATCTTGGAATAATCATTTGTCCAACTATTTAATTATGATTCTCTGAGGGGAAAAGACTGAAAAAATAGATCTACTTTATTTACTTTATCAACAAATAGAAAGATGGGGAAATCATAAATATTAGAACCTCAAAATGGTTCTTACAGCACAGTCTTTAGTTTTTGACTCCAGAGTTGAAGTGGCAATGGAGAACCTCACTGGCCTTTGTTTTCATTATCTCAGTGATGGGGTCTTCAAGCATTTCCCTCGCTTGTGACTTCACCAAATGTTTCCATACTGGATAAAAACCATAAGGAAACCCTCAGCAATAAAAATCTTGAACCCCAGAATAATTCACCTTCATTTCAAATTGGAGGAATTTGTGTTTTCCTGACTGACGTTGCTGAAATCTAAGTAAACCCATGCTTTGAAAGGAAACAATTTTTCTGGCATTGGTGCTTCTACCTACCTACCACTATTGCTGACACAATTTTATTTTCATTATTCAGGTCTCAGATGCTTTTCATTCTCTGATAGCACCCAGTGCCTAGGCCAACTGCCTGACTGCAGGTGAGTAGATCTATTCCCCTAGATGTAGCCCACCCAGAAACCTTCAAAAGCTGGCAGTCCACATGACTCCTCTCCCCACAGTGGGCACTTTCTTGATGCTGTCTACTGCCTGGAATCCCACTCCCAGAGTAATCAGGGCACCAGTGTGTATGAAATCTGTTTGATTTCCCAGATTTCTGGTTCTTAATATGTCTTCTGACTTGGGTTACTGAATCTCAACTCCCTTGCTTTAGGCCCACATTCTCCTGCCTAATTTGTAGTGATTGAACCCCACTTCTTGTGCTCACTTCTAATTTTTTAAAGTCTTTTTAAATATGTAAAAATCTGTCCATAATTGATGAGTTTGCACTTAAATATGACTGAAACATTCAATATAATCTATACTATAAGCCTATCTGTCACTTCCTCTCTCCTTTTATCTGTTGTTATTTTATTATTGTTTTTGTGATAAGAAAGTTTGACATAAGATCTACCCTTTCAGCAAAATTTTAACTATACAATACAGCATTGTTTACTATAGGCACCAAGCTGATCTTTAGGCTTTCAAAAACAGGAACTTGGCACTCTTTGACTAGTACCTTCCCGTGGTCCTTCTACCACTTCACTCTTTTCTTCTGAGTTTGACTATTTTAGATTTATGATTATGATTTAGTATTGGTAAGCAATCCAAATGTTCATCAATAGATGGATGGATATAGAAAACTTAGTTTAATTGTACTTCCATTTGAGTCTAATTTTTTTCTTTAGAGACAGGCTTTCCATGCACTAGTATGTTGGCACCAACCTGTATGGACTGCCGTTCACCCCATGTTCTTGATCTTGATATACCTTCGTCCCAGTCAGGTCTTAGTCCTGTTAGGATAAATCTTTGCTTGTTTTCTTTACCTGCTTTATGTCTAAAGCCACGCTAGCTTGGGTACTGAATTTTACACACCCAGGGCCTCCCTGGTGGTGCAGGGATTAAAGACAACACTATCAAGCTATTGCCAGCCATTGCAGCAGGAGTTTGATCCGGGAGTCCAGGGAGCAACTTACATGGCACAGCAGACCTCTCTTGTCTCGCCTGCTGCTTCCCTCAGCAGTGTATTTCAGTCAGTCTGCTTGTTCTGTTCCCCATTCTTTCTGGTGAATCCTCTCACCCTCTGCACCTCTGGCTTACACCCCAGTTCTTGTATGCATAAATATATAAATCTTTAAAAAAATAATTTTACACACACACACACATATGTTATAATGTAACCACACATATGTATATATACTAATTTAATTCTGCTGATATGCTAAAGAATAACTCCCTTTACCAAAAACAAAACCATCATAACCTAACATATATGTGTGTATGAGTGTGTGTGTGTGTGTATAATGAATTCTCACTCTTTCTCAGACAACAATGAATGTATACAAGAGAAAGTGGGTGTGGATGGATATAATGTAGCTAGCTCATTGGTCAGAAGACTGATTGAACACAATGGCTATATGTTTAATTGCCAATCTAGGACATATAATTGACATGCATATTGAGAATGAGGTGGGATATTTTATATAAATAGTGTCTTGGAAACCGAATATAATATTATAGCAGTTAATCTGAAATGGACATAAACCATTTTTTTTTCATCACTGCAGCATGTACATGAATCTTATACCAAAAGTGGTTTTCTCTGTGCTTTCTGGATTAAGAATAGAAGATTTTATTAATATAAAGTCCTATATGGGAGAATTTTTGGTTCTTGAAGTCCTTAAGATGTTATAAAGAAAAATCATGAGAATTAGGTTAGCAATATATTTGAAGATATTTAGTTCATTTTGAAAGTGAATGTATACATTGTTAGGGCTTTCAATCAGAAAGCTGGGCCTCCCCGGTGGCACAGCGGTTGAGCGCTGGGTTGCGAAGCTGCCCGCAGCCTCTGCAGCACCGGTTCAATACCCGGCTGCTCCCCGGCCACCGGAGGAGGGTCCCACATGGCGTGCAGACCTCTCCTGCCTCCCGCTGCTTCCCTCAGCAGTGTACCTCGGTCCTTCTGCCTGCTCTGCTCCTTGCTCTGGCTCTGGTGAATTCTCTCACCCTCCCGCACTTCTGACTGTACCCAGTGCTTGCATAAATAAATAAATAAATCTTAAAAAAAAATCAGAAAACTAATGAAAGATCTTCTCCAAGGTGAAAGACACAGTATGAAGGAAAGAACCAGCTGCACTTAGCATCTCCTGGAGAAAAAATTCAGTAAAAAGTCAAAGGCTGCAGAGGGGTGTAGAGTCATTGTGCCTTTCACACAGGGAGAGTGAAAAGAAAGATGGCCACCCTCAAAGATTCATGAATCCAAGGTAACTTTCATTTCATCCATTCTGCTCTTGATAAGTTGACATTATAATAATGAAAAACGTCAGGTTGGTGAGATTTGAATTGCCAGTGCACATTTGTTAGCATTGCTGGCTGCATGGGTACTTTTGTTGATGAAATGAAGTGCTCTATAATATTAAATCATTATTTCACACCACTTGTATTAATGTCTTGAAGGTCACTGCAAATTATGCAATTTCTTATAATTGATTAACATCAGAGAGTCAATTGTGTCTCTTTTTGGAGTTGAAATGTTCGCATTCATTTTAGAGGAAAATAAAAGATTACAGCGTATTTAATTTTGTTAGTACATTTTGAATTCAAAGTATTTTTTCCAAAGAGATTATAGTGGGAAAAAATAAAATGCAAAGAGAAGACATCACAAATAAAAGAGAGATGGACAGATCTACGTTTTTTCTGTAGCACTTCCCCTTCCCACCGTAGTTTTTCTTATGTCTAAGGGCCCTTTAGGAAGACCTTGCATGGAACAGAAAAGGAGAAAAGAAAGTACTTGAGAAACATAACAATAGATTAGAATAATTGCTAATTAGCCCTCAAGAATAGACAGAGTTTTTGATGGTCTTCAAAATTATATAGGAGTCTACACACCAACAGGAGCCTGCAGAGCTCACTTTCCATGCTTTCCTCCAGAGAAGACTTGGTTCTGAGGAGCTGCACATTGTAGAAATCTACAAAACCCTTTCTCCTGACATTAGCTTTAACTCCTTCAGCTTTTCTCTGTCTTTTTAAATTTATACAGTAAGTTTGGGATATTATAGAGATGAAATCATGAGTAAAAATTTAGTCAGAAAGATCAAATAATTAAATTTTTGACAATTTAATTATATGTTGTTCACAACACACAACATAGTTCAAATCTGGGAGTGGACTCGCCAGATGATTCTAGAATCTTTAGAAGCAGCCAGAGATACATTCTGGAGGATATGTACCAAACATATTTACCATCTTAATCTGAAACATTCACGACTGACTGAATTATTTATGTTCATCATAATTGGAGTCCCAAATCTATGTTGAAAATTTTTTAACTTTTTTTTTCTTTATTGGCCAATCTGTGTGAATTTTCTTGACAAAGTAGAGATAGGATATCTATTATCCTATTCGATATACTTGCTAATAGTATTTTTAGAACAACTATTAAGATCATTCACAATCAGATAAGAGATGATGTGTTTGGTCATGAAATGTAATAATAACTGAAGAAATCTTGTCCATGAACATTAAATAATAATATTCATTAAGCATACACATTACACCAGATATTGTTTTAACCCTTTCCTATGTATTCACTCACTTAAAACTTGTAACAACTCTATCAGGTAGTTTTTTTGAAACTCAAACACATAAAGTTTAACTTGTCCAAAATTATTCAACTGGTAAGCAATGGAGCAGGGATTTAAAGTCTGGTAGTCCTGGAATCTATGTTAAACTCTGGTAAAAGGGAAAATGGAAGTGCTATCTCATCCATAAGATTGCTGCCTGGTCAATGATACAATAGCAAGAAGGTTTATTCTTTGATCATATCATACAGATATGTTGATATCTGAGCTCATATTTTTCATGAAAACTTATTTCAACCACCTAACTCCATTGCTTTCACTCTCTATTGAAGGAGCCACAATCTTTGCACTAACTCATATTCAAAATATCTGACAGTCTACATTTTTGTACTATTCCAAACTAAAGAGAGAATTACCTCTTTTGTGAATCTTTCCCCACTTCCCAGGGGAGTTGTGTTTCCCTTATATTTCTGTCTCATCATAGGTTACTTCTCTTGCTTTCCAACTGCTGGTGTCTGCATCAGCTACTTTACAATTACCTAGAGATACTGCACCAAGCCTAAAAGATTCAGTTTCAGTGACTCTATCTTTTTTCTCTCTCCTCTTTCTCCCCCAGTAGATTCATCTGGGCCCTTGAACATTCATTCCTGGCATCAGACCTTATGTGTGAGTGTGTGTGTTTGTGTGTGTGTGTGTAATGGACACAAACTTCTGGTTCACAAGTTATATAAAAGGAGATAAAGAAAAAAGACTCATTTAAAGTTGACACCAAGGAGATTTTCAGGAAAATAAATTCTAGAGAATATTGTCAGTATCAGTCAAACTCAGAATTATTCTAGCATTACTGTCATAATATCAAGTTTTTTTGCTAAGAATGACTTACATTCAGTAAGAATTTGCTATACTCTGCAAATTCTGCTTAGTAGAGCAGATAATTTCTCATTAATTTTTGATGATTGACATTTTTTAAATTTTTGCTTAAAATTCATTATCTTAGTTATCTAGAAGATACAGATTCTAGAATGACTATTCAGTGTTCAGGATAACTGAAGCTTATTTTACTAAATTCCATGAGATTGAAAAATTATGTTAGCTATGAAATAATAAATGGATTCATTTTGGGGGAAAAGTAATAATAAACTTTAATCCATTTAATATGCACTTTAACTTTAAATTTTTGAACACCCCCAAAAATAAATATGTATATAATTATTAATAATTTCTATATTTGTTGAACTATGTCAACAGGTTACCTCTTCCTAAATGCTTCAGCATTCACCTCCAAGAAAATGTTGACATTTTCATCCTACAGCAAACAATGCTATCATCACAGTTAACAATATTTATGCTTTAAAAATAGCATCTAATAGTTAACATATATTCAAATGAAAACATTTATCAAAATAATGTTGATAGTCATTTCTTTTTTTTAAAGATTTATTTATTTATGCATACAAGAGCTGGGGTAAAGGCCAGAGATTCAGGGGGTAAGAGGATTCACTAGAGACAGAGTGGTGAACAGAAAAGGCAGACTGACTGAAATACACTTCTGAGGGGAGCAGCGGGTGAGACAGGAGAGGTCTGCTGTGCCATGTGGGTTGCTCTCTGGCCGGGGATCAAACTCATGCTGCAGAGGCTGTGGATCGCTTCATAGTGCAGTGCTTAACCCCTTGTGCCACCAGAGAGGTCTTTGATAGTCATTTCTTTAAAAACACAGAATCATGCAAAGATAGTATACTGTAAGAAGGTATTACTTTCTTAAGTTTCTTTTATGCATAAGTGAGCCATTGTTTGAAGGATCTGATCAAACTTCCTGTTAAGCTTTTCACCTTTTGATTTTTCTAATGTTTTCCTCATTGTTCAACTTATTTGTCTTTCCTCTATGTTTCTTATAATCAGAGAGTTAGATCTAACGACCTGATTACATTTAGCTTAAACATTTTGGCAACACTATAGGTGAAGCATTTATGCTGGCATTCATGTTGCTTTATATCAGTAAGCACACAGTGTCTGGTTGTTTGTTAATAATCTGATCAGCAGGCAGTAGTGCAGAATCAGTAGTACTTGCAAAAAAAAGGCAAATCTTCTGGTAACTCTGCTCCGAATAAACCATAAAATTTCCATCTGTTTTCCCAAAAACTCTCCCTCTGTCTGTCATAATTTCTAAAATGTCTATATTATTCATCTTTGTGTGGGCTGAGCTATTGGAAGCCCATGATAGGGTTAACATATCAAGAACTATTTCCTTCTATTTACACTTTATCTTGGATAACATGACTGTTTATGTACTTGAGGAAAAACAGAAGAGAGCATGTATGTCTTAATAGAAGGAAGAAGCCCACAAAAAGGGAAATTAGCAGTATAGTTAGCAGATATTACCAGAGTTTAACTGTTATTACATAGTGGATTGGACAGTTAGTGTAGACAGGGCAGTTAATTTGGGAGTAGGGTATGGGTCATGATTGGTGAAAATAATACTTTTAAAATGATCTGTAGGATTCCTATCATCTCCATAAGGACTGCTACAGCTCCAAGGTGCTAGTGTGTTAGCACAATGCTTAGTCATCCACAGGGCTGAGCTGCCCCAGCCACCTGCACAAGTGACTTCGGCCATACCACCTTCTCCTTTTATCTCTCTCTGCTTTTACCAATAAAAATACAAGTTGAGACTACTTGATAGAAGGAACTAACAATTCTCATATACTTTCCATAGTTTTTACTTTTTCTTCCCAAAGTTACTACCCTTTAAATATGTTTGCTTATTTGTCTCCATCTTCTGGATGAGGGCAAGGACTTGGATGAATTTGCTCTACTGAATCTCCAGATCCAGTGTAGCCTAGAAGGAGGTTTAGTAAATATTGTTGCTGAATAAAGGAATGAATGCCTCAGGTGGAAATATTGTGGAATCTCTGGTTTTCATCGTCTGTAAAGCCTTCACATTATTAATCTTGTTAACTACTCTTACTGGAGTTTATTGGACAGTGATGTACTGACTAAAATAATATAAAACATGCTTCCCCAAATCAATACCTTGCAGTTCTAAAGAGAGTACAAACCTTTCTAATATACCTCAAGAGACTATCTCTAAGTATCTCTTGGACTATTTTAGACATTTATCTGTGGTCATGCATTTTGGATGTAAGGAAGCAACAGAGCTTAAATTTGTTTTTTCTTTGTGATGTTTTCTTCCTCTGGTAATAGTATATATCAAATTGACGGGATGGTTGGCATATACAGAAACTCGGAACACAATTTTTTTCATTTGTTAGATGAAATGCAAGTCCACTTAGAAAATAGTCTTCCTGCATTTTCTCATGAGAAAATAGTGAATGAGTAAAGAATAAAGAATTATGGATGTTGACCTTTGAAACTCTCCTCAAAGCTGCATGGCTACTGATGGGATGACATGAAAAGTCATTTCACTTATAATGAGATACCAAGCGGGCCTGTCTTCTTTTAAAACCTGGCATTTAAAAATACATTTACTTCTATTATGTACTGGTCTAACCTGCACAGGCTATTGCATATGACATATTACCCGAGCAGATGTTTTAGACAACATGCTGGCAGCAATGCAAGTAAAGAATAAAGTTTATAGTTTTGTTTCTTCAATCTCAAGAGTAACACAATTGAGGACACTTTTTTATCAGGCAATTTATCACAAATGTTATGTAAACTGCCTATTAATTTTATGCCTACTGTGCAGCAAAGCTCTTTAATATGAAGAAATGGGGGGGTGATAGACATTCAGGTTATTTTCTTCCCCAGGACATCTTGTCACTTTAGCAGAATCTTTTGTAGTCAATTTGCCTCTGACCTTATACCTTTATGTGTGAGGAGGCAGGTTAAAGGGACATTCAGATATTTAGGAAATTGCATTTCTTGATAGTATAAGGTGGGAAGCAGAAGGAAAAGAATTGGGAAGGAAAGAAATGATGGTAGGAATGTTAAAAATTTAGATTATTCCTGGGTTACAGAAGTGTGGGACTTAAAAAAATAACTCTTCCAGAGATGTGATTGCATTCATTTTACTGTCGTGACCTCTACTGCAATTTATATTATGAACTCAAAATAAGCCTGTTTAATATTTCATTAAAATGTATAAAGTATAAACATACAGTATTATGTTACATAATGCATTTGCAAGTTGATATTCAGATGTGGGAGATTTCTGTATTCATGAAGGAATGACCTTCATACTCCACTGGAGGATCATCAGTTTATGCAATCCTACAACATTTTTACTTTATTTATGTGCCATATGAAAATATAATATTCATATAATCATCTCTAACAAATGTATTATCAATCAGAGAGGGCATAAAACCATTTCTGTTTTCACTAGGTTGCTGGCAAAAGCATTTGCCCCAATGACTTGGCAGTGCCACCTCTAACTGTGCATATGTTTAAGCATTTGCATCTCTGAAATTTGCCTTTCCTTATCCAAACTTGTAGAATAATAATTAAGAAAGTGGAAAGACATGATTTTCATGCTATATAATCAACAGGGCATGTTCCCAAATGGCAGAGAAGTAGGAATTTGAAGAACTACATAGAAATTAGTTAATACCAAATCAATTAACATAACGCTACCACCACAGCGCCATCAGGATTTTGAACAATTTGTGAGTTTCTCATGGAGAATTCATCAGGATAAGGAGACATTCATTAGACACTATGGTTCCCCCTCTCCCCAAACAGCATTGAATTTATTCTGACCAGTTTTTTTTGCTTATTATTATTATTTTAGTTTTGAATTCCTAACCAATAGAAGGGCATTGAAGAAGAAACCACTTACATGACCGCTAAATCAGGTGGCTGGACAAAAGGCTGGCTTAGATTCAGAATATTCTCATGCAGGGCTTTGCTACTGGCACAAGGAGTTAAAGTCTCAGCGCTATCAAGCTATATATGAACAGTCACTGGGGTATGAGTTCGATCCCTGGCCAGGGAGCTAACCCACTTGGCACAGCAGACCTGTCTCTCCTGCTGCTCCCCTCAGCAGTGTATTTCAGTAGATCCACCTGCTCTGTCCCCCTACTCTGGCTGTGGTGAATCCTCTCACTCCCCACACCTCTGGCCTATACCCCAGTCTTGTGTGCATAAATAAATAAAATAATTCTTTAAAGATTGTATATAAAAAAGAAAATACTCATACATAGATCATAGGAGGGGAAAATTGATGTTGTAAAATTACCAAGAAGGTTTGATACTTTTCCCATGACCTACAGTTTAATATTTGAGAAAACTTATTTCAGATGTTGTTTAATTTTTTCAAGATATTGAAGGTATTTCCTATAAGTGACAGTAATTTTTACAATAGCACTTTAATTTCAACAGTTTCTCTTATTTTGTTCACAAACATAAGAGATACTTGTTTGGTTGTACATTTACCAAAAAGAGAAATCAAATTATTTTACATCTATAAGTAGAGTCAAATCTAAAATATTGTTACAAATTAACACCTTCCTTTATTTTCTACGTTAGCAGCAAAATTCAGCAGAAAGAACTGGAGCAAATTCCTGATTCCAAATGGAAGTTTCCTTCTCTGCCAATCCACAGTTTGTAGTTCTAGCAGACTCGATGTATTGTAATTGAAAATTGAGTTAGTAAATAAGACAATATCCCTGCACTGTTGTGTTCTACAGTCTTTTGTTTTCTGGAATCTCTCAACTAAGATAATGAACAAGGTATTCTATACTATTAATAGGAGATGATCAGTTGGTTTTGATTTCTATTAGAAAATCATATTCCAATATGGAAAGACCTTTGTCAGAAGAGTTTATTCTGGTTTCATTATATATTAGAAACAGCCATTACAGATAAATTATGTATATTTACTTTCTTATTTATTAAATTGGAAAATAGGGCCTCCCCAGTGGCGCAGCGGTTGAGCGCTGGGTTGCGAAGCTGCCCGCAGCCTTTGCAGCGCCAGTTCCATCCCCGGCTGCTCCCCTCCCACAGGAGGAAGGTTCCACATGGCATGCAGACCTCTCCTGCCACCTGCTGCTCCCCTCAGCAGTATACCTCGGTCCTTCTGCCTGCTCTGCTCCTCGCTCTGGCTCTGGTGAATTCTCTCTTCCTCGTGCGCTTCTGATTGTACCCAGTGCTTGTATAAATAAATGAATCTTTAAAAAAAATTAAAAAAATTAATTGGAAAACAGGAATTTGATGTCCTTATTAAATTCATCCCACTCAATTAATTGATGGATTTTATTCAGAAAACAGTTCCTTCATTATCTATGAAAGTTTATGCAACCATCACACTATTTATTATCAAAAGAGAATCCTCCAATTAATTTCTACATATTATTTTGTTGCATGAATATGTTTAATTACCATATTTGGTGAATAATTTTATAGAACTGTTCTTCTGTTCTTAAAATTTAGACAGTTGTAGGGATAATGTTAAGCTGCTGCTCCATAAAAATTCCTCATCTTTTCATCTGGAATTTATTGCCTAGTCTTTCACTTTATACTTTTAATGTCATTCAATTACACTTGATTTTACTGCATTACCCACTACCATTTCAAACAAATATTTCTCTGTGTAATATTTATAAGTTGATTCGTATGTGATTTTAAAATGTTAGCCTTTAATTATTTTCATAACTGCTGTTAAATGAGAAAATAATTATAAAGCATTTATACGGAGTCTGACCCATCATGGAAGACCAGGAAATGTGAGCTATTCTGATAATGAAATTGGGGGTGATCTCAGCACAATATCTGCTTATGTCTACTGAGTTTTTGTTATTACAACCTCTTTGGAATTATGATTGTGATAAAGTTTTCAATGTCTTGGATTTCAAAGTATTTACTTCTATAAGAACTTTCACATATACTCTCTGACTTGATTCCATGACAACCTTGTGAGGAACAAAGGGGAAATACTGAAATCCCCCTTTTGGGAAACTCAGAAAAACTAACTGCTGAATATGAACCCATAGTAGTGTGGACTATCATCCAGCTACCTTGGCTAGTCCTTGCTATTTTCTTGACACAACTCAAATCAGTTTAAATGAAAGAGTGAATTAAAGAGGAAGTAGGGTAAGTAAAAAGTAAAACTGGCTTCATTTGTGGAGTCATCCCTTTCTCAGTTCCCAAAGGGGATTGTGGGGCCCCTGTCCTCCAAAATGGAGGACTGTGTTTTCCTTATATGGTACCCACAGTTCACTTTGATGGTGGAGCCTGTGCAGTTGAACTCAGATCCAAATTATGGGCAGGTAGGTGCCAGAGGCTTGCAGCAGCTTTGCTCAGTGCATACTTCCCTATTGAGCTCATTTCAGGGCCCTCCCTCTCTCTGATCCAGAGGGTGGCTGTGGAAATAGAGGTATCAAAACCCCAAATTTCAAATGATACTACAAAGCCATAATAATCAAAATGGCATGGTACTGGAATAAGAACAGACACATAGCTCAATGGAATTGAATAGAAAACCCAGAAATAAACCCACAGATTTATGGACAACTAATCTTTGACAAAGGAGCAAGGAATATGCAATGGAACAAAGAAAGCTTATGCAATAAATGGTGCTGGGAAATCTGGGCTATTTTGAAAAAAAAAAAAAAAGAAGATGGACTACTCCAAAAATCAACTCAAAATGCATTAAAGAACTAGACAAAAGACCTGAAATCATTAAATATATAGGAGAAAATATAGGCCAAACACTACATGAAATATACCTCAGTAACATCTTTAAACACATCACCCAAAGCAAAAATAGTGAAAGAAAGAATAGGCAGCTGGGATTACATCAAATTGAAGAGCTTCTGTATAACAAAAAAGACATTAACCAAAACAAAGAGACACTCCATTGATTGGGAGAAAATTTTTGCACATAATACTAATGATAAGGGACTGAAAAGATCTACAAAGAGCTGATGAAAACTAACAAAAAGAAAGTAAACAACTCAGTTAAAAAATGGGCAGAGGAGCTAAAAAGACACTTTTCCAAATGCAACCAAAATGCAACTGGTCAACAGGCATATGAAAAAATCCTCAACATCACTTGTAATCAGGGAAATGCAAATCAAAACCACAATGAGATACCTTCTTATACCAGTGAGAATGGCACATATTAAAAAAACTAGCAACAACAATTTTTGGCAAGGATGTGGAGAAAAAGGAACTCTCCTACACTGCTGGTATGAATGAAAACTGGTCCAACCACTATGGAAAGCTGTTTGGAGTTTCCTCAAAATGCTAAAAATGGAGCTTTCATATGATTCAGCAATTCCACTCCTACAAATCTACCCAAGGGACACAAAAACATTAATTCAAAAGAACACCTGCACCCCTATGTTTATTGCAGCAATATTACAATAGGTAAGCTATGGAAATAACACAAATGCCCCCATAAAGATGACTGGATCAAGAAAATGTAGTACATATATACAATGGAATATTACTCAGCAGTGAAAAAAGATAAACTCAGGCCATTTGCTGCAACATGGATGGAGCTGGAAGGGATCACACTCAGTGAAATAAGCCAAAAAAGAAAAAAAAATACCAGATGGTTTCACTTTTAGGACGAATGTAGGGGATCCAAATAAGGGACCAGGAGGAAAAAAGTAATTATAATAAAGTAAATATCAAAATCAACAGGCATCTATAATCCAGAGATGTTCTAAGGAGGGGAGAGGGAAGTAGGATCAAAACAGGGTGGGATAGACGAGCACAAGGGACTATGGTGATACATAGGTGAATTGGTGATGGGAATTTCACAGGGACTATAACCAAGATGAGAAAGCATACACTGTACAAAAATGAAGAATAATGAAAACAATACATAAAATTTAAAAAAAAAGTAAAAATGGACCTCACAAAGTGGCCAGCTATCCCAGGCTCTGTCTTTCTGGGACATTCTGATCTTTTCTGCCCTTTTATTATAATTATTTTCTCTCTTTGAAAATGTTCTTGTCTTTTCTCTGCATTTTGCCTATACCAGGACCTCACATGCCCTGAATCTATAATCTCAACAAAGACTCCAATTCCAATTCATAATTCTCACAATTAAGATTCCCAGTGCCCACCTCTGCCCTCCTACATGTCCACTTGGGGAAGGGGAACATCCCAGATGCCATCAGCTATGGCCAAGACTTGGACATATATTCTTCCAAAAAATGACATGAGCATATCAGAAAGCAACAAAAAACAATGAGGTATTAAGGTAACTATACTCTTTTAGAGATATTAGAAGTTACAGTTTTTTAGAAAGAGAAGAGGTTGCTATTTTTTAATTGATAGTTGACTTTAATTTTAAGTAAGCAATGTCTTACTTTTTATTAAAATGACTAAATTAAATGCAACAAAATACTGTCTTTTGATTTTCATTAAATGTATTTTCTATTAAAGTATTCAATCAAAAAATTAGTTTAGTGGGCCTCCCGGGTGGCGCAGCGGTTGAGCGCTGGGTTGCGAAACTGCGCGCGGCCTCTGCGGCGCCGGTTCGATCCCCGGCTGCTCCCCGGCCACCAGAGGAGGGTCCCACATGGCGTGCAGACCTCTCCTGCCGCCCGCTGCTCCCCTCAGCAGTGTACTTCGGTCCTTCTGCCTGCTCTGCTCCCCGCTCTGGCTCTGGTGAATTCTCTCACCCTCCCCCGCTTCTGACTGTACCCAGTGCATGTATAAACCAACCAACCAAACAAAAACCAGCAAACAAATAAATAAAGCATGCCTCTATTAAAAAAAAAAAAAAAAAAAAAAAATTAGTTTAGTGTAGCAAAAATATACCCTGGTAAAATTAGATATGATTGTTAGAGAGATGTATTGTTTTACTGAATGGCTATAAAGTACTCTGGGGGGACAAACATGATTTAAATACAATTAGTCTAACAGCATCTTAAAGTAAATCCTGGAGATGGAATTTACTCAAATATATATATGTGTGTATAAACACACACACACACACACACACACATATATTCCATGCCCCCTTTAACTTTCTTATTTTTTATGTGTTTGTTGTTTTTTTTTTTAAGATTTATTTATAAGTGTGGGAGGGTGAGAGAATTCACCCGAGCCAGAGCGGAGAACAGAACAGGCAGACAGACAAAATACACTGCTGAGGGAAACAGCAGGGAGAGGTCTGTGCACCATGAGGGACCCTCGCCTGCGACCGGGGATAGAACCTGTGCTGCAGAGGCTGCGGGCAGCTTCGCAGCCCAGCGCTCAACCACTGCGCCAATGGGGAGGCCCCCCTTTACATTTTCAATAGCGTCTAGATGTCATGATTGAAAAAAAAAACCTTTATGCAACAAAATGAATGAAAAACATTTTTATACAATTGGAATAGCCTCAAGAGACTTAAGCCAGCCTAACAGAAGCATGAGAAAGAAAGGTTCAGTGGCCTCTCCCACCATTGCCTGAGGAATTCATGAAATAGATGGCTTCATCCCAACTGCCTGAGGAAGCTGTCATGTCGCAGGTAGATGACGGTATATGGCAACCTATTAATTTGAATACTGGAGGGAAGAACTGGCTGGAATCATAGAAGAAATGTCAGTCTCACTGCTTCCTGTACATGTGTCTGTAAAGAAAGCATTAAAAAATAATCTAGATTTCCCTCCTTCAATTGTAAACTCTGCTCGGTGATACTAATGTGTTGGAATTAACTTGCTTTATACAGGGATTTTTAAAAATTACATAATTTGGTTAGATACTCAAATTCAAATATTGGTCACATTATCTTTTTAAAGCAGAAATTATTCTCCTTCAAAAACTCCCAAAATTAATTCAATTTTTTTTTTTTTTAGAAAAGTGGGGAAGGCGAACGATGGATTATGGTGTAGGATTTTCGGTGCCTTGCTGGTGGGTATGGTGTGGTAACACTGCCTAAAGGATGTGGTCCTAAACCTCTAAATCATATACAATGTTGTAACCAATGTTACCTCAATGAAAATAAAATAAAAATACCTAGAAACAATAATTCAAATTTGTGATGTAGTATCCAGCTCTATATGGCCAAGTGTCAATTCTTACCTTTTACCCCTTTTGTGCTCTTACTCTCATCACATGAACCTTCTTTCTACTGTCAAAACATTTTAAGGGCATCTTTAAAAGATTTTCAATTGCTTGGAATACTCAGTTCTGATATTTTTGTATGACTTAACCTTTCACTTCATTTAGTCTCATCTGTAATATCACCAGATAAAAGAAGTCTTCCTTGAGCATTCTCTTTAAAATAGTGCCCACCAAACATTCCTTATGCCCTCATAGTGCCTTATGGTTTCTTTGTAATAAATGTTATCACCAGACATTAAATTAATTATATCTCCACTATTTATTGTTTTTTTTTTTCTTTTGTAGAACATAAATTTCTTGAGAGTAGTGAACTTGTCTGTTTTGTCCCCTTAGTCAATAGTATCTAGAATAGAATCTGACAGATAGTAGAGACTGCAGGCTCAAGCCGATACATTTTGTTACCAGTACATGGCAAGATAAATACTTTATACACAAATTTTCATTTGGAAACTTTTGAAGTAATTTGACACTGATGCAATATCTAAGTATGGGCTTTTATAGAATATGAAAATATCAGTCCATAATAAATTGACGAAAATAAAAATTATGGTTCTTATGGTGGAGGATTATGGGTGGTTTGGTAGTGGGGATGGTGTAGTCACACGTATATGAAGAGATGTGATCCTATACCTCTAAATTATGTGTTATAAACCATTGATATTTCAATTAAAAAAACACACAATAAAGGAGATGGTTCTTCAGCCAGAAAGTTGGAGAAATACCACCTATATGTTTTAGTAAGACAGTTGTTAGTTAGATGGTTGAAGATAATTACATAAAAATATAAACTCCGGAGCCTCCCTCGTGGCTCAAGTGTTTGAGCACAGCACTGTGAAGCTGTCCGCGGCCTCTGCAGTGCCGATTGGATCCCCGCTGGCATGGAGAAACCCACGTGGTGCCCGAGACTTCTCCTGTCTCGCCAGCTGCTCCCCTCAACAGTGTATTTCAGTAGATCTGCCTGTTCTGTTCCTCACTCTGTCTCTGGTGAATCCTCTCACCCCCCACACCTCTGGCCTGTACCCCAGCTCTTGTATGCATAAATAAATCTTAAAAAATAGATAAACTCCAATAATCTGTCCTGTATAGAAATATGTGCTCCAAGGTGCAGAATGCTGTTGAAACTAATTCTATATATTACAAGAGACTTGGTGGTCCTTTTGGAGTTTGGAGACAACGTGTATATCTGGGTGACACTGATCCATTTAACAACTGTCCTACCTGAGATGCTGTAGGTCAGCACCAGGCTACAGGGGGTAACCAGCTGAATGCTGTGGCAAGTAGGAATTCTGTTTGAATCATCTAACCACTCCCCATTAGACAATCATAGCACATAACTGAAGAGTTTTAAAATAAGGTTATGCTCTATTTTTTTCAGGAACAGTCACAACTGCAGAATGTGTATTCTTTTTAAGCACATGTAGTACATTTCAAAATTGGACCAGTAGTCAAAAAGGCAGATTTCTATATATTTTAAGCATTACAATCATATGTGTTAAAACTGTGGAGATGTAATTAAAGCCAGGCTTAAAGGAAAATACCTAGTCTTAAATTCATTTATTAGTAAAAAAGACAGTATTATATTTGAAGATACATATATTCTATAACCTAGTAGTTTTATTCTTACTGATGTACTTATCAAGAATCTATACACATGTGCACAACAAACAGGTGTAAGTATATTCATAATAGTCCCAAACCACAAATAGCTCAGAAGAAGAAGAATGGAAAAAAAATTGTGGCTTATTCACACTAGGGGAACAAGCAGCTGTGAGAATGACAAACTCCTACTACCCAAAGCAACAGGGAGGAATCTCAGAAACACAAAGTTGAGTGAAGGAAGCCAGACATAAAAGGATTCCCCTTGCAAAGTATTTGAACACAGGTGGTATAAGGTATCAGAAATCAGAATAGGATCCTTTAGTGGGGCAATAGGGGGTTCAAGGAAGCTTCTGAATTGTCGTGAATGTTCTATATCTGAATTTGGAGGTAATTACCGTGATGGGCTCATTTTGTAATATGGAAGCAATTGTAGCAACGGGATGTGCCCTTTTCTGTATGTACGCTTTAGTGTAAGCTCGCTGTGTAATACATCAATAGTATAATTAAAAAGCCAAGTATACAGATTATTACTGGATGTCCCTATCCACTGGCAATGGAATGAGCATAATAAGAGAAAAGATAATGTCCTTTCCAGGAAATAGGATGCTACCAAAGAACTGCCCTTTACTTGATCAGGTATAGATACAGCCATACTCTTTAATCCTAGTATAGGCCCATTTCAATACTTAAAAAGTATTTTTTTAATGAAGCATAGAATAAAACATTATGAATACTGTATCATTTATGCTCATGATGGATACTGGAGATTTTTTAGCTTTACACGATTATTGTAAGTTCCAATATGTTGTAAAGGGTTTGTTATAACACAGTTTGTTTGTTTGTTTTTTTTTTAATAGAGGCATGGTTTATTTATTTATTTGTTTGTTTGTTTGTTTTGTTTATACATGCACTGGGTACAGTCAGAAGCGCGGGAGTGTGAGAGAACCCACCAGAGCCAGAGCGGGGAGCAGATCAGGCAGAAGGACCGAAGTACACTGCTGAGGGGAGCAGCGGGCGGCAGGAGAGGTCTGCGCGCCATGTGGGACCCTCCTCCGGTGGCCGGGGAGCAGCCGGGGATCGAATCCGCGCTGCAGAGGCTGCGGGCAGCTTTGCAACCCAGCGCTCAACCGCTGTGCCACCAGGGAGGCCCTGTTATAACACAGTTTGGATAATGCACATACCATCATCATTCTCTTGAGATTTCACAGAAAAAAAAAACCCTTAACCATGTTTGGTTCCATTTAAGCAGTGACATTATATTTGATATATTTAAGAGTCAAATATTATATGCTTCAATTTAGTAAAATGGCCTTATAATTTTGTAAAATGCCAATGTTTTTAAATATGCAAAATGAATTGAAATAGTAACAACACAGAATTATCAATATGAAATATTAATGTTGTTTAAAATAGATTTCAATCAACTGAAGCCATTTTTTTCCTACCTTATAGAATCTGCCAGTTGACTGATTTACTGGATTAATAAATTGAGTTAAAAGTATGCTGTAGTGTTATCAATTTACTTTGTATATTTGTATAGCTTATAAAACCAATTTCTATTAGAAAGTGGGTTATATTCAACCTTGGTATTGGATTTATTATTCTTTGCTTGTTCCTTCTATAAGTATATGTATTGCAACTTTAAACATTTGAGGTTTCTATCCTAATTCTATGTCTCAAATTAAAAGCACAAAGTTATATGAATTATATAAATTTGGAACAATTCAGAGAATATTAAAAAATGTTTTATTATGTTAAGCAGGTATTACAGAAGACAAATGATAAAAAAAAAGTTTAAAAAATACAATTCCAAGAGTTATAAAACTGTTAGCTACACCCATTTTATATTTTGAAGTTAGAACACTCACTATGTTTGGGAACTGTGACCTTGAAGTCCATGGACCCCAATGGGGGTAGATTTATTGTTAGATTTCCCACTCCAAATTCCAAGTACAAAGAGCCTTTCTTCATTGATCCCAGGTTTACCTCTGGGAATATTTCCATTCTTCCTGACATTATGTAAAATATATGAATGTAGCCACATATCCATAGCTCTTTCTACTGCCCTTAGATATTGATTGCTAGCCTTTGTAATCTTGGGTACTCTCATTTAGAAATACAGGCAACTCTCATTTGGTGGTACTGATGATTTTCTTACAACTTGATTGGTAGCTCTCATGCAATCTTTTATATCATAAATATCATAAATAAATCCTCACAGTGTAAATCTAAATTCGTATTTACAAATGTGACTGATAACTGAACCTATTGGCACTAGATCAGTGTAATCAAGAATGACAAAAAAGATGATACTGTGATTCATGAGGATGAAAGACTTCTCATCGCATGGAACAAGAATTCCATACTCCTCTGAAATCAGCAGTGATTTTGGCAAAAACGTAGTTTCTTCGCATAGCACTTAAACACAGACATGAAGAAAAGGAGACCCAAAAGAAGAGATTTTCAACATAAGGAAAGGATGTTATTTCTTCAGAAAAAGGCCCACGGTTGGTGTAAATAATTTCAGAAACTGGGAGAGGCTGCAATAATTAAAAATGGATACATCTTATCCTTTACTCCATTTCTTCCATTCCTGAAGACTTAGTAGTTTGACCAGTGTCCAGGAAAAAAACAGACAATAAGAGTTCTAAACTGATGATGTTTTTCTTAAAATATGGCATATGAAATAAAATACAATATACCAAATGAGTATGGAAGAGAGAAAACTGCTATGGAACAATCATCTGTCCTCAAAATATCCCAATTTCCATTCAATAGTGCATAGTAATTTGTACTTTCATGTTGAACTTATGTTTACCTTTATCATACAAATATTTGCTAAACTATAAAATTCACATGTTACTTGTACAATTTGATCAATTTAAAATGGAAGATGTTTTCATTTGTTACTTAAAAATCTTTTTAATTGAACCATATTTCCAAACCTAGAGATACTTTGAACCTTGACTCTGTCATCCCTCATTATGACTCCCCCTTCTCATTTTCTCACTTTTGAAAATGTGATTAGCCACCCTCCCCAGGCAATATTTAATAGACTGGCAGAGGAATTGCAGTAGGGATCATTTTTCAGCTCCAACTTCAAATATAAAGCAATTGTTTGTGCCAAAGAGACTTTAGAAACACTTCTTCCATTACCAGAGCATTCTGAGACAGTGGAGAGTGGCAAAGATGTTACAGAGGATGGCAAGAGCAGGAACCCTAAACTCACATCAGATAGAGCGACAAATCACTCACCCTGACACAGATTCCCATTATCTGGTAGAGACAGCAACCAGCATTTGCAGAGTTCACTGGAGATAAGCAAAGTCTCTGTCATAAACCCACTGATAAAGATGCAGTTCTAAGGAATGAGAAATATATTTGCTAAGTCTTAAAAGTCAAGTAGTCACACTTCTAAAATTAAGAAGCGACATCCTGTGAAATCTATTTGGGAAGTCTTGTGAGACAAAGATGTGGTTTGATTCTCACTGGAGGCTACAGAGAGATCTAGGGCTAACCCTGTGGACTTTTGTTTTTGTTGTATAATTCTCCTTAATTGTCCTTAAGAGCATGATTTAGAACAACATATGTTTTTTAGTAGCACTACCTAGTCATAACAACCAATATCCTGGCAAAAATTTTTTTCTGTAAGAAAAAAATAAAAGTAACAGTCTTCATAGAATATATATGCATATATATTTGAATATAAGGTGTATTTGTGGTTTAGATTTTCTGTTTCACACTCAAGGAGGTCTTAATAATTCTAAATAAATAGATTAAGGCTGTATTGCTCTTATTAAGTCCTTCTTTCTGTTCTAAGTGTTCACCAACCATTTGATTAACAGTTTGTTATAATTTCAATATACTTTTATTTAATTGTGATAATAAATATCTGGATGCCATCTTTCTCCCCCTTTTTTTCCAAATTCAAGGAATCTTTTCCTATTTTTGGTAATCTTCTGTTTTCCCTGTATTCTTAAAATTATTATCAGTGATTTTTATAATCCTAACTTATATTTTATAGTTTACTAGGAAATAATTTTAGAAACTTGGGTTCATTTAAAGCAATTAGCCAATTTCATGTAGCCTCTTTATATAATCACCTTGGTTGTATTATTTTTCTGAACATTTTTTCCCAGACTGATATTTTTCTCATTGACTATAGAAGTAAAGTATATTGCTGAGCAATTCTCTTCTATCATCCTTATCTAACAATCCCATTCTTTTTATTGTTATAAATGAAAAATAAAAGACCTTACAATTTCATTGACTCTCCAATTAGATTGTAAGCTCCTGCTAGGAAAGAATATGTCTTTATATAGCTTTTATGTATCTTTTTACATTGTCCAGTATTCTGCACCATGCAGAGTATGCAAAAGATCCTCAATAAGTAAATACTTAATAGTTTGTCTTGTCACTCACAACATTCCCAATGCCGCTGTTTTGGAGATGTTGGGAAAATGTCAGATATCTTTGGCTTGTCATTTTACCATCTGTTCTTCACTTTCAGACTCCTTTCTGAAATTTTGCCAAAGCACATAGATGATTCACTTCCCATAGTGTCGATGACATTTCCCCAAGTGTTAAACCTCATGTTTGTGGTTAATCGATTCTTAAATCATATCATCATTCTAGCCTGATGATTCTTGCTATAGAATCCATGTGTCTTTTGTGAGTGTTATAAATGATGCTACTCGGAGTATTTAAAAAAAATTCTGACATTGGCTCACTGCTACGGATTAGATTTTGCCAGTTTTTCTATTGAAGTGAAAAGACCCTCTTAACCAGAACATTGCCTTTTATCTTTCATTTAGTTAACCAACTGTCATCTGGGCCTGTTTAATAGGTAAGACATTTTCAGGGATTTATGAGACTTAGGAGAAAAGTAGACTAATGTTATACTCAATACTGAGAGGGCCAAAATTCTCAACAAGCTTTCATCAACAAGTCTTTCATTCTGAAAATTCTGATGAATGGAAAACTCTAGAGAACATTTAACACTGTCTGAAAGAAATAATTAAATGATGGAATTGGAAGGAAACTTAGAAATAATTTAGCACATCCCCTTAATTTTACTTGTGGGAAAAATGAGACCCAGAGAGATTAAGTGATATTCTCAAAGTAGTTCTATATATTGCCAAGTGAGAACTAGAAGGCAATGCTTCCATCATCAACCTAAGGGCAAGGATCCTTCTGTGGAAACCTATTATCCACTTATAATTTTCTCAACTTAACAGTTTACAAGAGTTGAAGAAATGGCAACATAGAACTAAGGGTAGATTCTAGTTGTAATAAATACATGAAATATGAGTGCTGTGATCCCAGTGAAAGAACTTTTGAATATTTCTTACAAGTGGTTGAAGGTATTTGGTGGTGCTTACTGGAGGTGGTGATTTGGTGCGTATAAACATGATAAGGATGGAAGTTGTGGGAAATAGTAAAGTGAATGTAAGCAGAATGTGACAGAGTTCTGAGTGATTAGGGTAGAGGTAAGCAAATTTACTCTCTTACCAAGAGAGTGTAACTTCATCTTCTAATTGTGATGAGTTTAAAATAAACGGAAACAAATAATTTGTTGTTTGAAAAAACATCTTCTGTGAAAATACTTGTATTTCACAGAAGAATACTAATTGTAGAAAGCATATATTCCTAGAATGAATCAAATATAGTTTCCTAAATAGTTTTTTATATTTTTTCATTCCTGCTTGGCAGGGTATTGACTAGGCAATGGTTGGTTTTGTGTTTTTGTTGGTTTTTTTTTTTTTTTTTTTTTGGTCACAATGGAATTACACGTAGAGTAAATATTTCAGTCCTCATCTATTTGGCTGTGCTTCTCAAAGTTCATCTCATGAATTGGCCTGGCAGATACTGAATTGTCAAATATTGAATCATTCCGGATGGGCTTTGTTTTTGTATGGCCTGCTAGATTGTCCACCCTTTTCAATCTATGTCAGATGTCACACCTGCTGCTATTTTATTATTTCTGTAACAACTGAGAAATTTGCCCTCCTGTTTTGTGTACTTTACATGGCACAAATGCATGGGCCTCTGCTGGAACAGCCTACAGTAACTTTCAGGAGTTTAAATCTTCCTTGAACATTCATAACAAATCAGCAGCTTTCAAAGACTGCTTTGGGAAAAAAAGATTACTTTTAATGAAAAGAATTCCACATTTACCATCTATTACAAAAATTCAGGCACACAGAGCTTGAAGCAAAAAGACAGGACAGAATAAACCAGCATTGTGTTGAATCATACAAATGCTAGGAGTACAAAAGACACAAAAGATGCTATATTGAAGAAGGATAGAAGGTCACAGAGGAAGGAAAAAAGTGAACTGCAGTGATAAGAGGAGGGGAAACATAATTGTCTGTGTACCCAAGGGTAGGCACCACAGAGGCCTAAAACTCATAATTGCTCACCATCGTCTCTTGAAGAAGAACGCATACATGAGAGTCTCTCTAACACTGAAAGTCAGAAAATCAGAGAGAAGTAAAGAAAATTTGTACCATTAAGTATATTCTGAATAATTATACACATTATGCTACGAAAATAATCTTTTCTCAACTTTGAAACTATGAGACTTTGGAATAAAATGAATAAATCAGGTATATAATTTTTTTTAATTTTCAAAGGGGATTAAAAATAAAAATTATTATTATATCTTTGTTCTCATGGTTAAATCTGGATTTTCCTTGTATCATTTGTACAGTCAGAACTAATTTTCCTTCTTGTTGATGTCAAATAACCAATGCATTTTGAGTACTTTGCTGAATTACAGATGAATTCTGTGGGAGTCATTTTACAGTATTGGTGCTATGCATGTAGGTAAAATTAACTAATAGAGATAGTATGTTTTCCTCCCTTTTTCCCATTAATTTGAGCCAACTCTTCTATAGAGAGTTGATGGACTCTGCAATCAAGTGTTGAAGCCTCACAGATTTTGCAAGTCAGGGATGAATATGGAGAAAAAAAGGTAAACAAACAGAGAAGTATGATATTAGGGATGGGTTTTTTGGTGGATAAAGGATAGAAGAGTTCATATTTTAGTGGCATTTGCATTTTCCTTTCAACTCTTATCTGCCCCTCATTCTAAGAGAACATTTGTATCATTTTATTCTAGTCAAATGGTAACAAGAACAAATGGCTAGGTAAATGGCTGCTGTTTCACAGTCTGCTACAATTCCTCTCATTTCTTCACAGAAACTTCTTTGCTGGGTTATGCTTTCATGGTTTCTCTGTTTCTACCTAAGTAGAGCAGGGGAAAATTTGATAGCTTAAAAACGTCAACAGTTGAAGAACTTTCTCAGGGATTGCTCTACATGTGGCAAGTTCTTATATGGATTTCATGTGAAAACAAACAAACCAAACACTTAAACTTGTGTCTCCGTAGATGAACTCGCCTGTTCCCTATTGTAGGAAAAGGAGTATGTAACAAGAGATACTTTATTTTCTACTTCTCTTGACAAAAATCATGTGCTTAATGCTTTCCCAAGTGTAACAATCTGCTCAATTTAGTTGCCTGAAAAACACCTATTCCTTCTGCTTTATTCAGATGGTATCTGTTCTGGTTTTTCCTTAAATATATATTCATAAATAAGTAGGGTACAATTATGTAATTACAGAGTCAAGTTCAAGTGTGAATCCATTTTCTACCATGGATAAAAATGTTGCTGAAGGCAACTCCTTCTCTTCTGCTGGGAAACCCATGCAAATCTACATCTATCATGGTTTGCCTTATAAATATCCTCTGGCTTTCTTTTGTGGAATTGTTCATTTTATCTTTAGGATAAATGTTTACATCAGTGTACATTTTTGCTGTGACTTCTCTTGTGTTAAAAACAAAGTGTTTACTTGATTAAGTCACTTCCTCCTCTAATTAATGTATCATCTTTCAATATCTTAGTAGAAAAGATCCTTCACCTCACATTTGTTTCACAGTCTGCTACAATTCGGTGTCTAAATCCCCTTCTCTCCTCAGACTGGTCTTGTCAAGGGGTCTATTAGCCTTCTGCTGCCAAACCCTGGGGCTACTTTTCTTCTTTTTTCAGACTTGACATAGCAGCAGCATATGCTACAGTTGATGAAGATTTCTTATTGGAAAAACTTTCTTTTCTTGATTTTCATGACACCGTATTTTGTTGGCTTTCTTTATTTCATGGCCATCACATTTTTTTTAATATTTATTTATTTGTTCATACAAGAACTGGGGTACAGGCCAGAGGTGTGGGGGTGATAGGATTCACCAGAGACAGAGTAGGGAACAGAACAGACGGATTGACAGAAATGCATTGCTGAGGGGAGCAGTGGGCAAGTCAGGAGAAGTCTGCTGCACCATGTGGGTCACCTCCCTTGCTGGGGATTGAACTCATGCTGCAATGGCTGCGAATAGCTTCATAGGGCTGTGTCTTAACACCTTGTGCCACCAGGGAGGCCCTGCAATCACATATTTTTGAAGTACACATAATTGAGGTGTAGATGACTTCTTGGGTGTTCTGTTTGACGTTTCTGACAGACATCTAAGTCTTGTCACCTTTTCCAAAATTTAAAGTGAGACTATTTCCATCAACCCAAAGATTCCATTGTGCCATTTTGTAGTCCATTCCCTCCCATCCCTCATAGCCCCTATCAAGCACTGATTTGATTTCTCTATATATACAGGTATTCACTGCTTTTTGAAAGTTCACTTTACATGTTTGTGTGACCTACATTAATACTTCTTTATGCTAAGAGAAAGTCAAAGAGGATTTCCACATTCACGACAAATGACGAAAAGTGAAATCAGTATTCAGAGCTTGTTTTGAAGCCATTCCAGAGGCAGCAGTACCCCAGGCAGCTCCCTCTTCCCCCAACAAGTTCCCTCTGGGAACATACTGTGTATGTATTCTATCATTCCTATATGTCCTATATATCACTGTATGTTAGTGCTATTTTATATTTTCTGTGTTATTTGGTATGACTTCATAGGATAATTTTGGGGTCTGGGAACACTCAACATTTTTTCCCATGTGAATTAATTATAATTACCTCTTTTTCTACTCCATTTTGGCTCATGAAACATTTCATAGAGGTATGTTTGACTTTCAGCTTGCTGGGGAAACCTGTAGTTCTACATTTTTTTTCCAGAATGTTTTCATAGTATTATACACAGCTAGTCTGTTCTGAGTTTTGTCACTTAGTACAATATTTTTGAGACACATTCATTGTACATCTACCAGTAGACTATTCCTATTTATCACTAAAAAATTAACCCACTGAATGTATGTAAGTCAATTTGTTTAATTCATTGGCCAGGTGATGGATGTTAGATTATACCAGTTTTGAAAATTGTGAATAAATCCTGCTATATACATTTGTATACACTTATTCATGAGGATATATATTTTCATTTTTCTTGGGTATATATTGATGTTATATAATAGACATGTTTATCTTTATAAGAAAACAAAATCGCTTTCCATTACATTTCCATAATCAGCAACATTTTACTATTCTAGTTGCTCTATATCTTCACTAGAACTTAGCATTGTTAAATTTTAAAAGTTTTAAGTATTCTCATAATTGAGTTGTTCTTTGTAGTGATTTAAATTCATATTTCTTCCAAAGATTAGTGATAATTAGCAAGTTTCATGTGCTGAATTTTCCAAACATATTTATTCTCTGGTGAAGTATATTTTCAAATATTTTATTAACGCAGAGTGCTTTATTATTGAGTTTATTTATTTTTAAAGATTTATTTATTTATTCATTCATTCAGTTATTTATTTATTTATACAAGCACTGGGTCTAGTCAGAAGCACGGGTGGGTGAGAGAGAATTCACCAGAGCCAGAGCAGGGAGCAGAACAGACAGACCCACGATACACTGTTGAGGGAAGCAGCGGGCACAGCAGGAGAGGTCTGCGCACCATGTGGGACCCTTACCAGTGGCCAGGAATGAACTGTCGCTGTGGAGGCTGCAAGCAGCTTCGCAGCCCAGCGCTCAACCGCTGCGCCACCGGGGAGGCCCTATTATTGAGTTTAATATTTAGTTATATATAAATAGAAATAAGACCTTTATTATCTATGTTGTTTGGCCATAATTTCTCCAAGTCTGTGGCTACTCTGTTCATTTACTTAACATTCTATTAAAGAGAAATTGTAATTTTTTAAAAGATTTATTTATTTATGCATACAAGAACTTGGGTACAGGCCAGAGGTGTGGGGGGTGAGAGGATTCACCAGACACAGAAAGGGAAACAGAATAGGCAGAATGACTGAAATACACTGCTGAGGGGAAGAGCAGGTGAGTCAGGAGAGGTCTCTTGCGCCATGTGGATAGCAACCTGGCCGGGGATCAAACTCGTGTTTCAGTGGCTGCAGATAGCATTGTAGGTTACATCTTAACCCCTTGTGCCACCAGGGTAGCCCAAGAAATTATAAATTTTGATACTAGTTTATCAATTTGCTTGGTCACCTATGGCTTGTGCTTATTTGTTTTGTTTTTAAGAAACTTTTGACTAATCTGACATCATATGCATTTTTTTATATAATTTGTTACTAGACTGTCTCAATCTATTTGAGCTCATTATCATTTTGTTGGTTCAATCTATAACCAAGTGGCAAGGAAAATGTAGCAACTCCTGCTGTCTAGAGACTGACACTAGCCAATGAACAGTTATTTAGTTCTTATAAAATTTCTATCACTAAAGTTTTATAATATTCTCCATATGAATCTTTCATATATTTTGTGAGATTCATCCATAAATATTTCAAACCTTAATGATCTTATAAATAGTATTAATTAAATATCATTCTAAAACTTTGCATTACTAATGTTACAGAAATACAATTGACTTGTGTCTATTGATCTGGTGTCTTACAATGTTGCTAAACTGACTTACTAAATCTTGTAGTCTTTAAGGGATTTTTTTTTGGAATATAGATAATTATGTAAGCTTCAAATAAGGACACTATAACTTCTTCTGTTCAACTCTGTAAGTCTTGCATTTTATTTTTTCTTACCTTATTTTACTGGGGTAAAACTTTAATACAATGCAGAATAGGAGAGCTAAAGGTATGCTTGTTTATATTGCTTCTAATCTTAAGGGAAAATGCTTCTAATCTTAAGGGAAAAGCATTTAGTACTTATCATATGTATGATTTCAACTACATATCATACAAAGATAGCCTTTATCAGATGAGAAAATTTGCTTTTACTCTTAACTTGCAAACACTTTTTTTAAAGAATCATACATGTAGTTGACTTAAAAAAAATGTTTTTTCTGTGTCTGTTGAGATAATCAAATATATTTTTTTCTCTTTCAATCTCTTGCTTTGAATTATAATTTTTATTTATTTTGAAAAGTTGTATCAGCTTGAATCCTGGGAAAAATTTCCAGTTGCTCATAGTTTACTATATTTTTTAAAATGTTGCTAGATTCAATTTGTTGTATTTTGTTAAGGATTTTTTCATCTATGTTCATCAGTGAAATTGTTTGGTAGTTTTCTTTTAAGTAATTTTGTTAGTTGACATTTAGACTATCCTTCAGTTACTGTTTTTTGGTCTGATTCTGTTATAGTCAAAAAACATGTATGATTTTAATCACACCTTATATGGCCTGGAAAATGGTTTATTTTGGTGACAATTAAAAAGAATGTGTATTCTGTTGTTATTGGATACATTTTCCTATAAATGTCAATAAGGTTGTATTGGTTATTTTTTTGTTCATTGTTCAGGTCTTTCATGCCATGACTTTTCTCTAAATTGGTTAATTGATTACTAGAGTGTTAAAATCTCCAACTATAACTGATTTTTGTTTACTACTTTCTTTCTATTACTTTCTGTTTTATGTATGGTAATGGTCTTTGTTTGGCACATTTAGGGTTCCTTTGCAATCTTGATAAACAAAGATCTCTATAAACATGCAATATCCATTTTCTTTCATTTTATTCATTTTTACTGAGGTTACTGATTATATCTTTGATTATTCCATTCTCCTTTCATAGTTTTCTTCAGATTTTTTTTACCCCTTCTATTAATATTTTTATGTCCTACATTTCCATTTTCTTACATAAAACTTCAATTTTGATCTTTTTTTCATTCATTCATTTCTCAGGATAGTTACTTTTTCTCTGAGGTTATATATATATATATATATATATATATATATATATATATACACACACATATATATGTATATATACATATATATCTGAGCAGCTTTTCTGTGTTGCTTCCATTTTTTAAAATTCCTTTGTCATGGCAATTTTGAACTCTGTTTCATCAGAATAATAGATCTATGTCTTTGTGGTTGTTTTCTAGAGTTTTGTTCTGTATTCTTGGTGTAATATTGCTCTAAATTATTATTGGTATAATTATTGCCCTAAATACACAAGGTGCCATATGGTTATGTTGATTAATTTTTCTGTCTTCCAATTTTTTTTTTTTTTTTTTAGGTTCAAGTGTGCATTCAAGTGTCTTTAGGGTGCAGGGCTTCCACTTTTCCAGATGTTGCTGTATTTTCAGGGAAAACAAATCTATGCCTGGCTCTTCTGGGGATTACAGAGGGGCCTGAAGGGGTCCATCACTAGTGCATATTGTGTGCAGGGAACATAGTGTGCAGCTCATGACTGTGATACCACTGATGGCCCTCCTCTCTGGGTTTCATCCTCACATCTCTTCAGTCTGCAGATAGGACTTACTGTGCAACTTTGTCGCTGAGTTTTCATTCACTTCAAAGTGTAGTTTTACTATGTTACTATGAACTCTGAGGATGGTGACAAGTGGAAGTCGGACCTTTTTGTGTTTTGCCTTCTTTGCTAAGTGTTCTGTCCACTTCAGTTCTTTTGCACAACTCTTCCCTCTGTGAGGCCCACATATAGCATCTTTGCCCTTTCTGGTACCAGAAAGAGCAGGTACAAACCATGATTCCCACCGCCAGCTGGCATGCTTCTTGCCACCCACTTTAGTTGTCTAGATCTGAACTTCCCCCTTGGCATCATTTATGCCATGCCAGGTCAGCATTGGCCTTCAGTGTTGAGGAGATGCTCTAGTTTAACCCCATATCAGAAGATCCTCCAAATCCAGACACCCTTGACCATTATCCCAAGAGTAAAGTAGGGAACTTGCTCTGATGCCATCTCCCTCTCATCCATAAATGCATTTTTTTGTGTCTGCCTTTCAGTTACTAGTGGTTCATATTGTTATTTCCATTCATAAATAATAAAATTGAAGTTTTTTAAAATATTAAATAATCTTGTTTTTATACAAGTAATAAGTGGGATCAAATAGCATCCTATCATTGCCAAATCCCAATCTTTAGGAGTGGTATTTGAATTTTATATTTTGCATTTAAAGAAAGTAAATGACTAGTATCTTTAAATAAAAGTGAGGTAAATTATGTAACTTTTATTTTCAGAGTAGAGAAATTGTTTGTGTCCTGTAAGTGACATAATATTTTCCTGACACTGGATTATATGTGGGTTTTAAGGAATACTAAAATTTATAGTAGACAATTTTCTTGATATCTTTACAGAAAATTTAGTAATAGATCTATATGACTGTTCTTAAATTATAAATTCCAATATTTCAAATAGGAGTGATATAGCATACAAAAAGACTAGTTCAAATCTGAATGGGAATACAATGATGAAGTTTATCACTAACCCTAATGTCCACCAAAGCTCTGCAATATGTGAGTTAATTGCATGATTTAATAGTTCAGCAGAATCAAAATGTTGAGTGTTTTCTGCATTATAGACACTTAATTGCTTTTGCTTCCAAAACTCTAAAAGGAATTCAATCATTCTGCTAGCAAGTAGTACCAGAGTACAAGCTGAGGCCACAGTAGCAATAAAGTGAGCCTACTGTCTCTTTATGTTATATATGTTCACCTGGCTGCATGGAATATAAATAGTGATATGGAATATAAATAGCTCCCCCTAGTCCCGAGTAACTCCCCTGTTCAGGAAGTCCAACTCATGGCATACTGGGACTTGTACTCCAAGGGACCTGCAATAAATGGAGGTAGGGAAATTGTGTCCATACTGTGCTCTCTTTCACAGAAGTGTATTTGTAACACTATCTTATTTTTAAGTTTACACACTACTGTTCTAATATTGGAATACCATTTTAATTCGAGTTTCCTCAGCTTTATTCTTTCTTTTAGTAGCATCATTTCCCCATAATTACCTGGATTTGTGAAATTCCTTAAATGAAAGGAAGGTTTCTTTGGGGGAATCAAAGTTGTCTGGTTTAGACTGTTCATTTTTTTGCTCTTGTGTTCCAGTTGTTTTGTTACTTTCTCCTTTAGTTGCTATAGCTATAACATAGCCACATTTTCTTACTTTGTAATTTTCTAACAATGGATTTCTCTAGATGGGTTAGCAATAACAATCACTATTTACATTCCATGAAATTTTACAAAATATTGTGGTTTTTTTTGTTTTGACCAATCTCCAATGAATTGACCCATTTTTTTTAAATTTTCCTTCTGACTTTTTTTTATTTAAATGTTTTATTTTATATAATTCTTACATCTTTTTTCATCTTTGCACAATGTATACATTTTCATTTTGGTTATATTCCCCATACAATTGCACCTCCCCCAGAATTGACCCAAATTTTGACCTTCTGTTGATCAGGTTTTCTTACATGATATAGTTTAGCATTTCTACAAGAGAATATGAAACACATAATCCTTAAATAAAATTTTCAAAATAATAATTCTCTTAAGTTTGATAGGAGTGGAGAAGATTAAAAACAATTTGTTGATTTGATGTTGGAAAGATGCAGTCATGTGGTCAGAATGAAAAAGACTATAAATTTAGTATAATACAACAAGAAATCAAAGTGAGAGGAAGAATTTAGAAGTGTATTTAAACTAATGAGTTACTAAAAAGACATTAGGTTGTAACATATTAAATTGCATGGCTTCAAATTTTTCCCAATTTGCTTTTGGACTTTGATTTTTCTCTGTATTGAGATGATGCTTCCTGATGCAAAAATAAAGGCATCTAGCTAAATTGGTAATTGTTTCAAAGTTGGCTTGGACTCATCCCATTTTTTTTCCCAACCAGCATTTTCACAAGGGCTCACTGGCTTCCAATACAGTCTTGCTGTGAAACAGTTCCATGAACCATTTTGTTGAGCCAGATTATATACAGAATCCATTTCCTGTGCACATCATGGCTAAGAGACCTTCTCACAAGCCAATCTTCCAGTTAAATGCTCCAAATTACCAGTTAATTGCTCTAGCCTGATACAACTGGCTTATGCATTTTCCAGATACCAAGTCAGAAGGAAATAGTGCAGATAACTGCAAATTATCCAGTGGATTTCAAACCATTTATATAGCTAATCAAATATTGAACATGTTCAGCATTTACCCAAATATATGTGAATTGACAAAACCCACATCTCTAGAACTGCTTATCTTTTCTCATTAAGCAGCATGTACAATGATTAATTTGGAGTCAACATTTTAATTGATAATTTACTTGGACACTCCTCAAAATGTATGGTTTTACTCAATTTATTTTGCATATCATAATGTACTTCATGAAAAACAACATACCTGTGTCATCAGTTATAAAAGTACGATGCATGCTGCACAAAGTGGGGACAATTGGTGTGGATTACTTGTAGCCAAATTATCATCTGCACTACAAAACTATACCATATTAACAATATCTTTAGCCTAATCATTTAGAATATATTCAAAATGTCTTTAGATGCCTCATCCAGACTTGGAAATGATGCAAAACCGCCTTATTAAATAACAATATAACTATATAGCTTTAATGAAATTGAAAAAAAAAGAGTTTTGAATTACAATAGGCCACTCATGCAGAATAATTCATGCACAATACTGGATTCCAATTGGGGACTGATTTAATACTGATGTTAATGAAGTGCCAAGAAGAGAGTGAGTAATAGAGCAAAATTCTTTTGTAGTAATTTCCAAGAGAGGGATTTTCTTGTAATAGAACATTCTTAGAAATTTCAATTGGAGCAATTTCTTTTGGATGAGAAGGCCTGATGGAAAAGGGAGAGGGGGAAAGATAAAGAGAAATAAGAGAAAGTAAGGGGGGAGCTTCATTATCTTGTTTCTTTGTGAAGCAAAAATTTGCTGTTATATAATGAAATTGACTAGATATAAAAATGAAATAAATCCATTCCATACAATTTTTTCTCATTAAACAAGATACAAATAATATAAATAATAAAAATAGTAAAGATATTGTGTAAGTGTATCCAACTTTAATGATCCTGTGGTCCTTGGGGACCCAATGACCTAGGGTAAAGGACTGTGGGTGTTGTAATGCTGGGGGCAGCATGGTAAAATGTGAAACATGGAAATGTGAACCTATTCCCTTAAATCATATACAGTATTATTTACCTTAATAAAATTTAATTAATTAAAAAATAATTACTGTAGTCAATGTGGCAACATTGAACTATCATAAGACTTAAGTCTTAAGTAAAGTAAAATTATATTTCATCACTGGAGTTAAAAATATCATTTTTCAAGAAGATTAACAATAAGAAAATGCCATTTCAAAAGACTGAGTTTGTTCAATGGAAGCAATTGTTCTAATTCTCATTAGCACCTTTATTTTAGAAACCTTTCTGCAAAGGGATACATGCAATATTCCACCTATTCTGAAAATAACTTTGACTTATTTGATGTGGTTACCACTTGCTCCAACTGTATACTATTTACCCAATTTTCCAACTGCTGAATATTTACAGAGCAGAAAAAAGTCCCCAAGGAGAAGGTTGAATGATTTAATAAAGTATAAGTTTTATATATTTCAGAAGCAATTAAGCTTACTATGAAAATATAATGACTACTGAAAGATTTAAGAAATGCTGCAAGGTTTACTTTTCACTCACTTCAATTTACAAATCTAAGCTGGAACATATTTCTCCTCTTCTGTCATTTTTTTGGGGAATGTCCCTTTCTTTGCCTATTTAAGGATATTCAGTTTTCAATTTTCTAAGACATTTTAAGTTAATCTTTTAAAAATAACAATGCTTCATCTGTTCATGTAAATTTTTCCCAGAACTTGCTTAATTCTGGCATTCTCTAATTTCTGTCTTATTCATTTGTATAAGAACTTTACTAATAAGTCTGTTGTGCTGTGAAATCTTTAGCATTTCCACATTGTCTACTTAATGCAGTTTATAGACATTAGTTTGACAAACTAGATCTTCTGAAATCTTTCTTTGCTTTTATTTGCTACTAAAAATTTTCTGCCTGAAATGCTACTTTAGCCAAACTGGTTTGTTCACTATGAAAATACAACAACAAAAAAGCTTTTCATTCCTTGCCTTACTCACATTACTTTCCCACTCCTTTTGTTTCTTTGTTGCAGAAATTCTATGTTGTTATACAGGTCTAGATCAAAAACTGCTTCTTCCATGAAGCTTTCCTTATCTTCTTCCCTGTAAAAACTAATAATTTTCTTTTCTGAATTCTTACAATAATATTTGTATCTCTCAAATTTTAGAAATTAATACAACATTTTTGCCTCCATAAAATTACAATAATTGTTTGTAAACCTGAAGCATTTGTCATCATAGATAAGACCAAAGACTCAGAAGTCAAGATTTGGAATTAAATATTGACTGAATTTTTTGAGTTATATGAGTTTAAGCAACTCACAGGGACACTCTGAGGTGTAGTTTCTATCTCCATGGAGACATTAATTGCTCCAACATGAAGAATTGATAAGTTCAAAACACACAGAACATTGTTGGGATAAAAGTCTCAATGATAGTTAGATGAGGAGTTTATTAGACAATAAAATTGTCACCCAGGAAGCAGACCAACAGATTTTACTTCGTGAGAACTCTTCTAACAATCACAAATTTGAGTTTAGTTTATATAAATAAGAACAGGGAGTCACTGGGCCTCCCTGGTGGTGCAAGGGGTTAAGATACAACCTATGAAGCTGTCTGTAGCCTCTGCAGCACGAATTCTATCCCGGGCTGGCCAGGGAACTACCCACATGGCGCAGCAGACCTCTCCTGACTCCCCCGCTGCTCCCCTCAGCAGTGTATTTCAGTCATTCTGCCTGTTCTGTTCCCCACTCTGTGTCTGGTGAATCCTCTCACCACTCACACCTCTGGCCTGTACCCCAGTTCTTGTATGCATAAACAAATTAATCTTTAAAAAAAAGAACAGAGAGTCATTAATACAAAAAAATGTTACTACTTTTGATGGTGGGCAGGGGAGTGTGCTGATTCTAGGGTTCTAGGTTATTTTAATCTAAAGATCATTCACAATATGTTCACAGTACCTTATACATAATTTAGTGATATTTATTTACTATTTCATTATCGAGATATTAATAGTTCACATGACTATTATGGTTGAACTCCCAGAAGTAAGGACAAGAAATTATTTTTTTGTGTGTATGTAAATGATAGGGTAATCAATTAACATTTGCTGACTAAATGTTCGAGTCCTAACTGAGAAGGATTATTTGGGCTTCTATTTTCTTTTTCTTTTTTTTTAAAGATTTATTTATTTATTTATACAAGAACTGAGGTACAGGCCAGATGCACTGGAGGGTGAGAGGATTCACCAGAGACAGAGCAGGGAACACAACATGCAGACTGATAAAATACACTGCTGAGGGGACCAGCGGGGGAGAGACAGGAGAGGTCTGCCTCGCCATGTGGGACCCTCGCTGGCTGCCTGGGATCGAACTGGAACTGCAAAGGCTGTGGACAGCTTCACAGTGTGGTGCTCAACTGCCTGTGCCACCAGGAGAGGCCCTCTTTTTTTTTTAAATTTATTTATTTATGCATGCAAGAACGGGGACAGGCCAGAGGTGAGAGGTGGGGGAGGGGTGGTGAGAGGATTCACCAGAGACAGAGTGGAGAACAAAATAGGCAGATTGACTGAAATACACCATTGAGGGGAGCAGCAGGTGAGACAGGAGAGGCCTGCTGTGCCATGTGGGTAGCTCCATGGCCAGCCAGGGATCGAATTCATGCTGCAGCGGCTATGGATAACTTCACAGTGCTGTGTTTAACCCCTGTACCACCAGGGAGGCCCCTGGGCTTCAATTTTCTATAATGAATCTTATTTCCTATGGACAACCAATCATTACAATTATTTCATTAGTTTATGTTTAATTATCTATGAAATATTTATTGAGCACTTGTTATAGGCAAAATATAGCAGTAGAAACAGAAGGAGGCAAAATATACACCCTTTGGCTTCAAAATACACAATCTCAGGTCTCCCTGGTGACACAAGGGTTTAAGATGCAGCCTTTGAAGCTATCCACAACCACTGAAACATGAGTTTGATCCCAGGCCAGGGAGCTACCCACATGGCACAGGAGACCTCTCCTGACTGGCCCAATGCTCCCCTCAGCAGTGCATTTCAGTCAATCTGCCTCTTCTGTCCCCCACTCTTTCTCTGGTGAATCATCTCACCCTCCCACTTCTGGTCTGTACCCCAATTCTTGTATGCATAAATAAACAAATCTTTAAAAAATAACAAAATACACTTCCTCATTGATATTAAGCCATGCCTTCAGTCAAGGAAAAGGGAAAGTTCCCTCAACTCATCTGGGTTCTACTGAGACTAGACAGATGAAAAATTAGCACCAGACAGATTAGTAGGAGAAAAGGACAAACTTTAATAACACAGATATGAGAATTTACATGGTTCTAAATTTTAAAGTGGAATGAACCAGCAGTATTTATCCCATGTTTAAGGACCTGTGAAAAGAGAGAAGGGAACTACTTCATATGACAGGAAGAGAATGATCTCATTCCTTTACACTGAGAATAAATGATGAATTTTTCTCAGATAGAGAGGATAAGTTCAGTAATAAACCTACACTTGGATGATACACCTCAAGCCGCATATTTGTAATTGATAAAAAGAGAGAGCACTGACGTTCTTCAGTTAGAACAAAGGGCAAAGGGCAAAAAACTCTTCTCACCACTGCCTTCACTTGATTCAATTTAAAATAATCTGGATTTTTTAGGTAATGGTAACAGACTTCCTCTATTGATTTTAGGTCTCGTTTGACCTTTAGTTCCCCATGCCAAGGTGATATTTATCAAAAGAGGGCTACACTAGGCATATTGAGAAAATCTTACCTGATCCTTTTGGGAAGACCAATCCCACAACAAGAAAGCAGAATGTATAACATTGTTCTGAACATCTGTTTTTTTCACTAAGAAAAACTTGGATTTTAATCTCAGTTCTGCATTCTCTAAGCTATGATCTAAGTATTACTTTATAGAGTTGAGAGAAATGAGATAATATGCTTAAAAAGACCAAATATACTAGACATAAAACAGCCACTCAGTAAATATTAGTTTTCTTCCCCAAATCAAACTGGAAGATTTTTAAGAATAACAAGTTTAGATAAAACTTGAGAAGGATAACTGTATATTAAAACAATCAAGGCATTTACAAAATATTTACCTACCTGTTTATTCATTCAAAAAACTAACAATTGGTTTTCTACTTTTATAAGATATTATAGTAGGTATTATAGAAAAAATATAAAAATTAATAGGATATGATGCTTGTCTATAAATGGTTTCTAGTAAAATGCATAAGTTGTAGAATATTTAGAAATAATCACACATGGTGAATTCTATAAATATATATGTCTAACATGTTTTGAGGTTCCTGGGGTTTCTGCTTTGAATGAAGACTCTACAGAGTATGGAATAAGTTGGGCTTAAAATGTAGGTAGAATTCTGAGAGATCAGTTTAGAAGTTGCATATATTTCAGTTAGAAAAAAAAAATGGCATGGATATGGTAAAACATATCATGTGCTCAGAAATAATGAGGTATCAAGTTTTAATAGAATATGTTTAGGAAAGTTGTATGAGACATATTGAGAATGGAAGTTGGGATTAGTTTATGTAGGGACAAGGAGTAGTCAAGAGATTTGCATTGAAATTAGTAGGTGAATAGAGCCACACAGGTGGCATAATTGAAATTGCAATTTCAGAAGTTTATACAGAAAATTTTGAGTTTAGAATAAGTAGAACTATCTATTGATATAAACATTAGAATTTAAAAATTCTGAATTAGTGTGACTGTGAGAGTAGGAAATAAAGATAAACTAGACAAGATAGGCTACTATCTTTTCTAAAGAATATATATATATAGGAAAAAACTCTGGAAAAATGAGGAGTGAGCATGGATGACACTGAGCATTTGACATATTATCTCCTTTAATGTTTACAGTACAAGGTGAGGTAGTCATCTAAAAAGCTGTAAAATACAATAGCCAGATTAACTTGTTCTTTTTGTTTAAGATTTATTTATTTTTTTTAAAGATTTATTTATTTATTTATACAAGCACTGGGTAGAGTCAGATGCACAGGAGGTGAGAGAATTCACTAGAGCCAGAGTGGGGAGCAGAACAGGCAGACTGATGAAATGTACTGCTGAGGGAAGCAGCGGGCGAGGCAGGAGGGGTCTGCTGCACCATGTGGGTATCTCCCTGGCTGGCCAGGGATAGAACCCACACTGCAGAGGCGGGACAGCTTCACAGCGCTGCGCTCAACCACCTGTGCCACCAGGGAGGCCCAAGATTAACTTGTTCTTAATATGAATTTAGTCAGTGTCACCACATCAAGATAACAGCTGCCATTTTTAAACTCCTCACATCTCTCACCCATGTGTTTCCTCCAAGGGTCTCAACATGTCTCTCTTCCAAGTATTTACTTTCATGTCTCCTCCTAGCAGTACCAGAATGCAAGTTGGATTGCAAGAACTAGAGGTCTTCTTTCTTCTCCTTCCCAAGCCTACCTGCCTTTCATGTTACATAGCTTCACCATCTGCTTCAGCTATGCCCATCATTAAGTGGGGGTGGGGACAATAGTTCCCACCTCCTTTTTATGGAGGTGTCTCTGTAACAATAGGTTGTTTCATTTCCAAGGGAAAAAATAATTGGAAAATAAGAATCTTCTTTTTAAATGCTTTACTTCTACTTTCCTTCTAAGTTTGATATTATGCTCTGTATATACAAAGTAGTTTAAAGTATTTTGTAGAAAATAATAGTGGGTCTCAATAATTTCACTGTAATATAATGAAATTCCATGATTTCTCCCTCCTAAGTAAAGGCATATATAGTACTGTTGGGCCCTTTCCAGTATCAACCCAATAGTTTTTATAGTGTTGACATTTCCTCCAACAGTTGATAGAAGAAGTCTGATTGATGGACAGGCCAACTATTAAGTTGAGAAAAGTTTGGCCGGCATAATCTTTTTTTTTTTTTTTTTTTTTCATAAAAGAACTTGGGTGTAGGCCAGACGTACAGGTGGGGGGCAGTGAGAGGATTCATCAGAGACAAAATGGGGAGCAGAACAGGACATTTACTGAAATACACTGCTAAGGGGAGCAGGGGGTGAGACATATGAGAGTAACATGTGGGTGAGCTCCCTGGTTGGGGATCAAACACAGGCCATAGAGGTGATAGTGCTGAGACTTAACCACTAGGCCACCAGGGAGGACTTGGTCTACATAATCTTTAATCCATATGAACTTTGGTGCCTTAAAAGTCTGACGAGTGCAAGTTTAATGATTGTTTTTCCTCTTTCAAACTAATATCTCAAAGTTTCTTTCAAGACATACAGATTGTTCTGGCTACATAATCTTGGAAATCATATGTGCCTGACATATTTTAATTTTCCTTTTATATACCCTCAAGTTAAAAAAGGAGGGATTTTGAATGACTAACTTGTAACATAACACACAGTACAGTACATTTTTTTTGAGAAGAAATACTTTTGCAATTTTTAATGTAAAATGTAAATGAATATACAAATCTATAGATTTGTACATAAAAAATCAAAATGAAAATTGGAAATGGGATTACTTCTTTTTTCATTGCAATACATTGGGACTATCATGTTTCATAGCTAACAGGAACCTAGTTACTTAAGGAGAAATCTTACATGAAATCACTTAGCCTGAAAGCCTCTTTGTGATGAAATGAGCATGCAAATCTTATTTCTAAAGGAAGGTATCCATATTTAATCATTGATACAATTATGAAGGGTATAATTCTTGACAAACAAGTATATATGGTAATAGACTTATTCTTTGTTGTTGTACCTCAATAAATATGCTTGAGCACTCAATTGGCACCTAATTAACAAATGATTAGCGCCTCAAAGAATATAAATTTTCATTTAGTTGCTTTGTTAAGTCAGTGCTTTTAATGCTGTGCTCTTAGTTGCCTTCTGCACAGGAATTTTACTACATTTATTCCTCTTGCCAAGTGAAATGTCAGGAAGCTGAGAGTTATTAGAGCATTCTAATTGAAATTTGAAAACTAATTAGAATGTGTGTTCCTGTTTAGGAGCTGCTGAACTAAAAAGTCTGAGGCAAGAATAAATCACTGTATTTATACTGTAACTGTCATATATTCTGAAAATTAAATCCCAACATGAGATTTTTGATTTACTACATAACCAAAAATATATACCAAAGCATTTTAAACTTCTTCAAAGGAGTTGTGAAGATATTTTTGAAGCTAAATAGAAATAAAATCTGCTTTTCCTGGGATAAACTAACAGTTAAATAGCAAGTACAAGAATTTTAGCAACATTATATGGAAAATATGGCAACAGTGGCCAATATCAGCAATTTCATTCACAGGAATTGCATGGGATTAAACTTTTGCAAAGAAAAACTTGGCAGGCAATATTGTCAAACTCTTTCCAAAAATCAACTGACAAATAAAACACACACACACATACACACACACACACAGTGTGTCAAGAAAATTCTAGTATCAGTGGTATATCCCCAAATTTCAAATTGCAAAGATCTATAAGCCAAAAGATAATAATTGAGACTCTGACTTTTTTAGTATATGTTAAAAATATATAGACATATTTTGAAATAATGTTTATATTGCTTATATTTTATAATATAGGAAGTAATCTCTTGTGGGTTACTTTGAAGATGCTCAACATTTGAATAAAACATTTTTTAATCCTCACCAATAGGAGAAATCACAGCACCCTCTTTTACATGTAAAATTCAAAGTCACTTGGGAGAGACTGTGCCTCTACCCCTCCATCTACCTGGAAAGTGACAACAGATTCTAGTCCTTTCCTTCTGCCCAGATAGTGAGACAGTCAAGGTAAAAGAAATTGTGAGCTGGTAGGATGAGTAGCCCCAAGTCTTATTTGAACAAATGGACTGAGTCCTGGCCTGGCAGACTGGCAAAACAACTTGGCCATCACACAGACCACAAGGTGCCTTAATAAGCAAAAAGTATCAGATCCGGACTAAGCATCATCTCACAATTTCCTGGAGGAAGAAAGCTGAGAGCCCACAGGAGCAGTTGCAATATAATGCCTCTGCACACGTCCAGGCATAGGCCAACCCAGAAAAATTTCTAACATTGTTCTCTTCCTCCTGACTCTTGGACTTACCCTTTAAAATAAATAGCTCCTCCTAACTCTTTTCCAGGACCAGACTTAATTCTGCTTTCCAGCACTGGCTCCCTCATTCATGAGTCTCTCTAATACCTCCTTTCCTGGCCAACTATTGCTCTCTGTGAATTCTTTCCCCAGAGGTCAAAGGACCCACTCTTTGGAGCCAAGGCCTGTGAAAGTGGTATTAAAATTTCAACCAATCCTGTCAACAAATATTTTTTGAATCTCAGTCCTCCCCTGGTGGTGCAGCTGTTGAGCGCTGGGTTGCGAGGCTGCCCGCAGCCTCTGCAGAGGCAGTTCGATCCCCGGTCACTGGCGAGGGTCCCACAAACAAACAAACAAATATATATATATATATATATATATATATATATATATATATATACACATACACACACACACACACACACACATATATATATATATTGAATCTCTTCTCTGTTTTAGGATAATTCAATGACTAAAACCCACAGGAATAACTGAACTGGTGTAATCCATATTCTAGTGGAAAGAGGAGGTAACTGTTGTGTGGAGAAGATCAGGGTGAGGCATAGGGGTGAAAAAATTCACCAGAGACAGAGAACAGAATAGGTAGATTTATTGTAATACACTGCTGAGAGAAACAGTGGCCAAGACAGAAGTCCTCACCTTAAGGGAATTTGAGTTTCTCTTTTATATTGTTTTTATGGGATTTCTAACTTGGGGCAGCAGTTTGCACCAGTTGTCTGCTGGGATGTCTGGTCTTGGGTGTTGGTCTTTGCATTCCTGGAGCTGGGCTGGTTTTTCTAGTCATGAGGGTTGGTTTTACAGCCTTTTCCCCAAGTCAGGCTTATCAAACCCCTTATCTATTCCAGCCTCCCAAACCTGCCTGCTGGGCCAGGAGTGGGAGCTTAGGTTTTAATCTCACTAAATCACATCCCAACAGTAAAGTAAAATCCAATCAGTCCCAGGCTTTCCACACTGGCATTCATTCATTCATTCATCAAGCACATGACAGACAATGGCACTATAATGGGAAGCTCCAATTGGAGAGGTAGACAAAAAAGTATGTAAAAGTAGGTATAATAAAATAAAAGAGGGTTTCCCTACTCTGCAAATGGTACAATCCCAGAGCTTTTCTGTGGCTATCAACATGGATCAATATGTTTAAGGCTCTTCATATGTTACAGAACAGGTAATATAAAGTTAGCTTGAGTAGCTAATAATTGCCTATTTTGATGCTGAAGATGATTTTTGTTCAAAATGAGATGCTAGGTAAAATCAGGATTGTGTAGCTACAATCAGATTAATTACCTGAGAATTCTGATGGTGAGGAAGACCTGGAAAAGCAGCCACATGCCCATTTGTCCTCCTGGAGTCTAAAGGGGCAAAGTGAGTGTGTTTTGGGGGAGATCAAGAGAACTGATCACAGATTTATCAGAGGAGCTTTCCTCTCTTCCTGCTCTGCATCTTCCCTAGAAGGATGTAGAACTGGAGGGAAAGAGAGATAGTCATGTTTAGTGAGGAAAGAGAGAAGTTAAATAAACATGTCCTTTTTCCTGAGTGCTGGTCTCCTATCTCCAGGAAGTATCAACTCATAAGATATGGATGTTTGTGTGTATGTTCAAGTTTAAACCAAGTGTTGATCATTAATGAGCATTGGACATTTTAATTATTGTAAGACCTTGATTTTATTTTAATGTTGTCTTTTCTCTTCCATTCTCCTGCATGTGTATCCACTACCAGCACATAATGACTTGTCTGACTTTATTCCTGATACATAGTAGCAGTTAGTTTATCTCAGCACACAGTTTCTCTTAGAAAGAAAGCAACAGTCCTGGCATTTAGCTAAATGATGCCCATGTGACCATGTAATGGTGAATGTGCCTTCTGAAATACCCAATTTCTACACTGGCAGCATCTGGTTGATGACAGCCGTGTGTGCTTACAGTTAGGAGCTAAATTGCTGATACATTAATTTAGTGTGTCATTGTGATCAATACTGATCACTTCAGCAAAATCAATCATGCAGTAAATTGCATTGATCTTAATGGTGACCACATGAAAAATTCTACAGGACTGGATTTCAATCATTTTGCATGTACAGAATTAGCCTGAGCTCCATTTTCAGAAGGCTCAAAAGACCCTGATGCACTTTCAGATCACATATATTATCTGTGAATAGTTTAATAAGTACCTTGACTTTATATGAATGCTATTTATATGAATTAAAGCAATTGTGAGAAACTAGAACAAATAATATGATATCTTGGAAGCTGAGACATCTGCGTGTGCACTTTTTAGTACTCATATAAATCCCTATAAGAAGAATATGGAAATATCACTTAGAGAGAGCTGCCAAAGTTTACTCAGGGATTCCTGCATCCTCTGGCAAAGTGCTACGTGACTTTGAGCTGACCTTGAAATTTATGATCTGGCACAAATAGTCATTAAACTGGGAACAGCTTGTGCGATGTCTTGATAGTAAGCAGTACCCAGAAATGTGTTAACAGTGTGAAGGAATTACACATATCCAATTTAGTTTTAATTCTAGAGTAAGACTGATTTTGAGATGTAGTCAAAAAGTTGAATGCCATATCTAAGGGGAATGGGCAATGTTTGTGGTCTTCTATTCTACATGTATCTGAAATTGGGACTAGAAATAGGCTGATAATTCTGATTTGGCTGTGAACAGCTGATAGGCTGGAGAATTGTATAGTAACTTTCATCAGATACCCTGCTGTAATTTTATGAATTAGGCCTTTTTCTTTAGCTCCCTGGAGCAAAGGAAAGTAAACTTATGCTTATCTGATATTTCAATATGATCTGGATACTATGCTCTCTTAAGGAAGCGTATCTAAGCCTGAGGGCAATTTACACCTTCATTACACAAAGAGTCATAAAGTTTGAATTGGAACCCAAGTTAATCTTTACCTCATGAGTTCCCAGAAAATGTCTAAGATTTATACAGTTTAGGTTTTAGTTACCATGGATTTATCCACTGTGCATCATAATGCAAATAAAAGTTTGATTAAAAATGATAAATATTATATACAGTGATGGATCTTTAAGATTATCTCTAAAATAATAATATTGACACATTAAAAAATACAAATGGATCATTAGCTGTGAGTGAGTAGCTGCCAGCTGAACTCAATTCACCCTCAATCCTTGGCAGAGGGATAGCACTAGGTCATTATTATTAATACAAAAAGAATAATGGATTACCAGCAGTGTGTGCCCAATTCAAGGGCTGCAATCTATGAAGTGACCCGGAATGAAGAGTTAAAGAGGAATCATTCAAGTTCTCTCCTTCTGATGTTTATACTGAATTGGGAAACAAACCAGTCAGATGGAAAGCAAAAGAGAGTCATGTTGAAGTCTACTGAGATTCATATGCAGATTGCACCGTCAGGTAATGGTCTATATCTAGGGTGAAGATCCATGAATTCATGCTCTTGAGGTTTTTAGAGCCATTTTAGGTCTAGAAATCCCTTCTGCTTCCAAGTCCCTTGTGTTTTTTACTCATCCTTGGATTTAAAAGGGATTTCTGAAAGACACGGGAGAAATTTCTTGGTGAAAATATATGCTGTAATCATTAAGGCTTAGAGGAAAAGTGAAACACTGCTGTTTACCATTTCACTTCTTATGAAACTGCAGTTCTATATAAGGGAAGTGTTGATCTGACCCAGTATCTAAAACTTATATCTCTAAACCTGGCATCCTAAGAATCATCCTATAAATTTCAAGACAGATTCCTAGAACCTATCTTTCTAGATTCTGAATCTCCTACTTGGTTCCTGGAATGAGTTTTTGTGGCCAGCTCCCAGACAATTCTGATATGTATCATCTCCCAATTTGGGTCCTGATATTCCAACTTTCTCATTTTGCAGATAAGAAGACCGAGATGTAGTGTATTCAAAAAGTTCCAACTGCATAAGTAAATGTGAAAGAATCCCGGCAGCACTAGCATCTCATTGTTTTGAGTACTTTTTTCAACCATCAAATAGTTTTTTTTTTAACATATATTTGGGATCCTTATAAGCTGAATCAACGTAATCCTCAAGAACTAGTGAATTAGAACTTTATTGTGCCATTAATAGACATTTTCCCCCTACTATTATTCTTTACCTTATCAAAGGTGAAATGAAATATGCAGGATATATGCATGCCCAAAGAAATTAATATGCTCCTTAAATTTTTTTAGCTTAGAATTCTTTTTTATCATTATCATTTTTGTTGAGTGACATTACTTTAAAATCTACATGTAATTCAGGATTATAGATTTGTGCCTCTTCAGATGTGTGTTTCTGTACCACATCCACCACCTAATTACCCACAATCCTCCAGAATAGTTTATTGCCTGCCTTGTCTCTGCTCCCACTACTACCCACTCTTCTGGTAGCCTCAATTCTCCAGTCAGATTTCAATGTGGTTTTTACTTTAATTTTTTTATTGAAGTACTATTGGTTTATAGCCTTGTTGATATGCTGTAACACTCAGTGATCAAAAAGATAAATGCATGTCATTTGCAGCATGATGGATGATCCAGAAGAGATAACAATAAGAAAAATAAGCCAGAAAAGAAAGAAAAAATACTTGATTTTTGTTCGTTTTAGTTTGTTTGTTATTTGGTTTGTTTTAGTTTCATTTGTCTTGTCATTTTTTAGTTTCTTTTTATTCTACATATGCATCAAATCATTCAGTATTTGTCTATCTCCTACTGACTTATTTCAGTTAACATAATAACCTCCACTTTCACTCATGCTGTTGCAAATGACAAGATTTCATCATTTTTTATGACTTAATGGTATTCCAGCATGGGGGGGGTATGTTCTTTACCCACTCATCTCTCCTTGGGCTCTTAGGTTGTTTCTACATCTAAATAGTATTTGTAAATAGTGCTGCAATGAGCATAGGAGGGCATATATCTAATTAAATTAGTATTTTTATATTTTTTTAATATATTCCTAGAGGTAGAATGGCTGGATCGTATGGTATATCTATTTCTAATATTTAATGTTAATTTTAATATTAAAAATATTACTTACATTTAAAATATTACATTTTAAAATTTTGAAAATTGTACATACTATTTTCCTAGTGGCTCTCCATTCTAGCTGTTTCTACTCCCTGGAGACAGAAGAGTGATTACTCTGAGTGACTTGCACTTGATGTTCATTGGGCAATATATATACTTTTTAATATTTGGTAGGTCATTTCATGAAAAGTAAATGTAGGTGTATGAATATCTCCCTAGTATATAATGGAATAATTTTTAGATTTCAATTGTCCATTAAAAAGCTTCTGTGTATGTATATGTGTGTGATGCCAAGTACCTGAAGGCTGCATACCTGGACAGGAAAGTGGCCAATTTCAAAGCAGTACAGATTCTGTTCTAAGCAGTATTCTAAATAAAATCATTTAATACACATAATAACCCCATGTGGCAGATAATACTGTTATCTCTGTTATACAGATGAAGAATCTGAGGCACAGATGAAAAATCAGAGTCAAAGCAATATATCTTAGGGGACCTGTGAATAAGCTAAAACCATTCAGTTGGGACTTCTCAAAAGGGGATGTGAAAAATTCAGTGAAAACTTTCCCCAGAGACACAGATTTAAACTGGTCAAAAGTAGGAAAGGTAATCATTCAGTGTCTCCAGAGACGCTGACAATAAGGTGGTATTTTTTTTTTCATCTAAATTGATGGAAACCATGAGAACAGTGAGAAGCCCAGCTTTCAGTAGGGACTACACTCCCAGAATTTTGTCATACGGTAGCCATTCCAGGGGGCTCTGCAGATGTTCTAGACAATGTTTAAATACTCCTTCACCTTTAATTCCTGATTTGTAAGTAGGGTCTGGGTAGCTAACCCCATGTTACTAAAGCTGTGTGCCACTATCCAGACATCCTCTGAGCATGTGTAGATCCCACATAACCCAGCTCTGTGCTGCAGAAGATCTGAGCTGTGGCAGAGTTCACCCACTCCCCACTTCTGCTAGGTTGCACAGAAGAGAGTGGAGCAAGTCTCAAAGACATACAACACACAGCCCCTACCGAATTTGACACTTGAAGGAAAGTGTGTCACCTAGCTATTCTGGTATTGAGAGAAAGCCTGTCTCAATCACACTTGGACATAACTGACTTTGTTAGTTATAGTGTAGCCCTGTGCCATTCAATCCACTTAAGTATGCCTTTGAAATTACTCCCTGTGGGCTATCTTGTTAAAAACATGGAAGAAGAGATCTCATTTATTGACTTCTTATCCTAACATTTAGTACTTTTTTTTATTTTAATGTCAAACCAGCATTAAAACTTTCAGACCAAGACAAATGAAATGATTATATATTAATTCATATAAGAAGGCAAGAGCTTCATAAAATGTAGCAAGAAGGGGAAACACTGATTAGGTTTAAAGTATCCTTTTTTATCTCAAAATGTATGCAGTATTTCAAATAAAAAGATCTGATTAAGAAATATGGTAGAGAATGAACGTATTTCTATGATTGATTCAGGTTTCATTTGGTCAATAACATACTCATTGTGGCATTAGGAAAGAATTACATGCTTGTTTTCATTTAATCCATATTTTATTGGTCATAAGTTACATTGGCCAGTATTTTGTAGATACTTTTAACGTTGGGTGAACTATCAGTCAGAAACTTTTTCATGGTGTTACTGTTAATAGAGACACCTATTTAGGAGTAAAAAATCTCATATCACCTCGTTGTTAAAACAGGCGCGTTTACCAAATATTTTTTGAGATTCACATAAAACTTTACTTCCACTAATTTAAGGTGAAGGTATAATTCTGATGTCTCTAGTCTTTAGTTTAATGGACCTTTGAAGTTAGATATGAACAGGAAAAGAAGCAGCAAAGTTGAATAAGGATTGAGCTAAATGGTAGAAGAAAGAGCATATGGACTTCATCTTATTTGAAGCTATTTTGCAGGCAGATGTTGAATGGTGAAATCCAATGAATAGCATGGCAGACAGAAAAATAGGGGCTGCAGGGATGTTATTAATACAAGGAATAGACATTTGTAACTAGGAGACACTCAAATAATTATTTTATATGTTTATTTAATTTTTTGTGTAGAAGAACTGGGGTGTAGACCACAGGTGTGGGGGGGTGAGAGGATTCACCAGACACAGAGTGGGGAACAGAAGAGGCAGATTGACTGAAATGCACTGCTGAGGGAAGCAGTGGGCGAGTCAGGAGAAGTCTGCTGAGCTATATGTGGGTTAACTCCTTGGCGGGGGATTGAACTCAGGATGTAGCAGTGATAGTGCTGAGACTTAACACCTAGGCCATAAGGGACACCTAGATATTCAAATAATTTTTAATTGAAAAAAATTAACTAAAGCAATTGAGAAATTGGTAAAGAATTTGTTGTTTTCTCAAAAAGCTAAACTTAGAGTTACATCAATTGAGAAATTTTACTCCTAGTTATATCCTCAGGAGAATGAAAACGAGAGTTTGAAAAGAAAAAAAAAAAGCTTCCATATAAATGCTCATGGCATCATTATTCATACTAGTTGAACAATGGAGTTAACTCAAATGTCCATCATCAAGCAATACATGGATAAACAAAATGTGATATATCCACATAATGAAATATTTAGCCGTAGCAAGCAGTATCCTACAGCAAGTCCTCAAATAAGATTGTTTTAATCAATGTTGCTTTATTATAATGCTGATGAGAAAAAATATCTATTCCCAACTAGGGCCATTGTCTGCATGTTCTCTTGATACCTGTGTAGGTTTTTTCCAGATCCTATGGTTTCCTTCCATATCCCAAAGATGGGCCTATTGGTTTCACTGGTATGTCTTATTGTCCAAGTCTTAATGGATGTGGACATGTGTGTGAGTGTGCCTTGAAGGAGAAGGGCCTGCTCCCTGTCTGGGATTGGGTCCACATAGCACCCGAGCTTCGCTGATAGGCTCTAGACACCCAAGACACTTAACTGGATAAGTACATTGGAAAATGAATGAATACAAATTATTGTTTACATTTAGAAGTGTTTTGGGTCTTTATCTAGAAGTTTGGAGGTATTTTAAAATTGTATTTATTAAGATAACATTGATTTAAAATTGCATATAATTGAAGGGTTCATACTCCTTCATATGAATGTTACCACACCACATCTCCATTAGAGTTCATGGAATACCCTCCACACTTTGTTCTCCACACCTCACCCTTCCTCTCTACTTGCCTCAATTCTGCATTCATATTTTTAAGGTTTATTTTGACAGTTCTTTTGCTTATTTCCTCCACACCCTAGCCAACATTTGATTTTTTTTTTTACATGCCATGCCCATCAAGTTCCTGCACATACATCTTCTTTTATTTTTTTTCTTAAAAAAAGATTTCATTAATTTATTATTGTGTAGAAAAGCTAGGGTGTAGGCCAGAGGTTCAGGTGATGAGAGAATTCACTAGAGACAGACCGGGGAACAGAACAGGCTGATTTACTGAAATATACTGCTGAGGGGAGCAGTGAAATAGGAGAGGTGTGTGGTGCCATATGTGTGTTAGCTGCCTGGGAGGGTATCAAACTCAGGTTTCAGTAGTGATAATGCTGAGACTTAACCCCTAGGTCACCAGGAAGTCCCTGATGTTTTGATTTTTATATAATGGGCCATTCTTACAAGGGTGAGTTAATATCTGATTGTGCTTTTGATTTGCATATTCCTTAAAATAATTTTTGATCAACATTTTTTTATGTGCTCGTTGTCCATTTGTATGTCTTATTTGGAGAGTGTTTATTTGGTCTCTTAGGTCCATTTTTATTTGGGTTATTTGTTTTATAATGTTGAGTTGTATAAGTCTCTGTAGATCTTGGATATTAGCCTGGTGTAAGATGCATGATGTATGTATTATTGTCTCCTACTAAATAGGGTGCCCTTTCTGTTTTTTTGTTTGTTGGTTTGTTTGTTTGATATATCCCTTTATTCATATCTTATTTTTTCCCTTGATTTTCTTATATGAGTTTTACATTTTCTTCCTCCATTACCATAACTTCTAACCTCTTTTCCCTTTCAATTTTCCTTCCTTCTTAATTTCAAAGCCCTCAGTATGTTTTTTGATGTCTACTTTTGAAAGTATATTATGTTATCAAATTGTCTGTGATGTAAATTTTCAATATTTGTTTTTATTATTCTGGGTTATTTTGCTATGCATAATTCTTTCAAATTCCCTCCATTTTGTTGAAAGTGGCTGTGTTGCATCCTTTCTTATGGCTATAGATTATGTATGGTGTGGATATAACAAATCTTCTAGATCCAATTGTCTGTTGGTGCACATTTACATGGCTTCCAAGTCCTGATATTGTAGACAGTACTGCTATGAACATTGTGGAACATATGGCTTTTTTGTTGATAGTTTCATATTCCTCGGATATATGTCCTAGAAGGGAACGGCTGTATCATAGGTATTTCAATTTTCAATTTTTTTAAAGTCAATTCAGTTTGCATTCCATAACGTTTGCACCTGTTTAGATTCTTTTTCTTCTCATTTTTTGTAACACGTATGGGGATATTTTTCATGTGTGCCAATCTCATAGTGGCAAGGTGGTATCTTATTTTAAACCTCACTTCTCTAATTATTAGAAGCAATAATGAATATTTTTTTCAGGTCTTTAGGGTATTCTCTTTTGGGAATTGCCTATTCGTATCTGCTGCTCATTTGTTAATTGGATTATATGTTTTTTTATTGTTGAATTGTGTAGTTTTTAAAATACATCTTGGATATTAATCTCCTTTCAGTTACATATTGGTTAAATATATAAATGATAATTTCTCCCATTCAATAAAGTGACATTTTAATCGTCTTGTATTTTCTTCTGCAGTGTAGAAGCTTAAAAACTTGAGGAAATTCCAGTAGTTTATTTGGTTTTAATTCCATTGCTATAGAAGTCTAAAGTCACCAAAAATATCTTTATGGTTAATATCATGGGATATATCATCAACAGTCACTTCTATATATTATATTGTTGCAGATATTTTATCTAAATCTTTAATCCATTTGGAGTTTATTTTTTGAATGGTTCTAGGGAAGACTCTAACTTCATTCTTTTATGTATTGCTCTCCAATTTCTCCAACATCATTCATTTATTAAGGAGACTGTCCTTCCTCACTTTATGGCTATAGCTACTTTATCAAAGATTAGGTACTGGCATATAAACATATTTATTTCTGGGCTTTTGATAATATTACGTTGTTTCATGTGTCTATGTTTGAACCAATACCATGTTATTTATAGTGCTGTGCTTTGGTGTAAAGTTTGAAATTAAGTAAACTGATAGCCCCATTTCATTCCTTTTCTCTCAGGATTCCTTTGCAATTGAAGGACTTTTGTGATTCCATATATGTTCAATAATTTTTGTTTACCTTTTTTGAAAAATGTTACAGGTATTTTAATGGGGATTGTTTAAATTTGTTATTTTAGGCAGAATGTCCATTTTGATTATACTGATTCTCCTTACCTCTGAGTATAGGATGTGTTTCTATCTCCTTATATCACTACCTAAGTCCTTTAGTAACATTTTCTAATTCTCATCGAATATATCTTTGGCTCCTTTGTTAGGTTGATTCCAAGGTATTTATTTTTGAAACAATTATAAGTGAAGTTATTTTTAAAATTTATTTTGGGGCCTCCCTGGTGGTGCAAGGGAGCACTATGAAACTATCCACAGCCACTGCATTTCGATCCCTGGCCAGGGAGGTGACCCACATGGCATAGCAGACCTCTCCTGCCTCACCCGCTGATCCTCTCAGCAATGTATTTCAGTAGATCTGCCTGTTCTGCTCCCCACTCTGTCTCTGGTGAATCCTCTAACCCCCTGCATCTCTGGAGTGCACTCCTGCTCTTGTATGCATACATAAATAAATCTTTAAAAAATAAAATTTATTTTGTTTCATGTTTGTTTGGGCTTTTTGTGTTGATTTTAAAATCTCCACTTTGCTTTATTCATTTATTTATTTTTTTAAAGATTTATTTATTCATGCATACGAGAACTGGGGTACAGGCCAGATGCATGGGAGGGTGAGAGGAGTCACCAGAGACGGAGCGGGGAACAGAACAGGCAGACTGAAACACACTGCTGAGGGGGAGTAGCGGGAGAGACAGGAGAGATCTGCTGGGCCATTTGGGTATCTCCCAGGCTGGCCGAGATCCAACCAGTGCTGCAGAGTCTGCAGACAGCTTCACAGCGCTAGGCTCAACTTGCTGCACCACCCGGGAGGCCCTAATTTATTGTTTCTAAATAACTTTTTAAACTACGTATTTAGGATTTTCTATACATAATATTAAATTGTTTGCAAATAGTGATAGTTTCAATTCTTCTTTTCTAACTTGTATTACTTTATTTCCTGTGTTTCTCTGATAGCTCTGCCCCAAACCTCTGGTACTAAGTTAAACACAAGTGGTGGCAATGACTATTCTTGTCTTATTCCCTAGTTTAAGAGGAAAGCTTTCAGATTGTCTTGTCCTGCCCTTCCCAGGCTGGGACTTACTTTCTTGATCAAGTTGGATGTGGTCTATTGAGAACCAGTATTTTCAACCTTCCATTTCAACCTTCCACTGTATTAGTAGGTGTAGGGTAGTGAAAGGGAATCCCAATCCTCTTCACCATGCCTCTTTGGAATATTACTTCTGCAATACAGAGTTGTGAAGGATGAGAGATGTCAATTGCCTGTTTTTTTTCCCACTTGAAACAGCTGATCAGTGGAAAGCCTTGTTGATAAGATTGAAACCCTGTCTGGGGATCTAGAGCTTGATCTCAATTATAATACCAAGTCATCAAGCAGATGAGAAGTGCCTGGAGGGCAGACTCACAATCCCAGATACTATAGATAATAGCACATTTTCTAGGTTCACCCCTCCCTTTTCTCTTTGTCCTCCTTCCTCTCACAACTGGTGCTTAATATTTATGCTATCAATAAAAAGTCCAGGATCTTGCTTTTCAGCAGCATCCTGCATTATATAGCCTGCACACATTTCTTTATCAGTCTGGTGTTGCCAGATCCAACATGAAACTATCACTCCAGACTGACAGTGGGGACACATTTTATGGTGACTGCTGCTCAGAGTAGATCTTTAGTCTTGTGACTGGACATGGGGATGGGCACATCAGGGGTTCAAATGCCACAGTTGATTGCTGTTTCCCACTTACTATTGGCCCTTGGGACAATTTCTAAAGTTTTTTTTTTTTTTTCATTACCTTCAGCAGTTAAATGATCATTTTGTCACTATGCTTTTCACATCACAACTTTGAAAATCACAATCCATCACTTCTTAAATAATAAAAACAAATAGCAAGCTGATGCAATCATAAATAATCTTTTTACATTAAGCATTACAGGTTTCCATCCTTTCAATAACACTAGATGATTTTTTATTGGTGTTGATAAAATTGATTTCAAAATTTATCTAGGAAAGAAAATGTGTGAGAATAGTCAAGAAACTGTGGATTTTTTTTTCCTCTGTCACATTGAAAAACTGAAAAGCTAAGAATTAATGTGAATAAATGAAAAAATAGGTAGCCTGGACAATAAATATGAATATAGGTGATAAAGATCACATTCAAATTACTGGATAAAGGATGGATTTAACAAAAGAGGGTGGGGAAACTAATTATTCATGTGAGACCAAAAAAATGAGAATCTTATTGTATACTATATATAAAATAAAACTAGAAAAAGCAATAAATACAAGCACTTCACATTATAAAAATAATGGAAAAAACTGGAAGAATAAATGTATACTATTAAGAAAAGAAAGGCCCTAATTAAACATAAATGAAAATCATAAAATGCTGATATAGTTGCCTGCATTAATGCTACAATTTTGTGACAAAATCTGCCATAAATAATTCAGAAGCAAATTAATAGAATAAATGGGAAAAATACTATCAACTTGTATAAACTTATAAAGAACAAGTAAAAGCTCCTTACATATAAATAAGAACAAAACATGTTCTATAATAGGCAAAAGGATGAAAGATGAGAAGGAAATGACCAAAACAGCAACTAGAAGAATAAATTATCTTGTCAATATTGCGAGTTTCTCCATCACACTATTAATCAGTAAAATACATATCAAAACAACAAATTACTATGTTTAACTTTATCAAAAATGAAAAATACAACTTCCAGTAATGCAAAGGGTAGTGTAGGCTTAGCAGACATGTCATTTCCATAGTGGGTCTTCCTCTAAATATTTTACAATAGTCAACAATGAAATATACCTTTCTTCATATTGTTTGTTAATGATATATTTATTGGTACATTTATTTGTTCAGCATCTATCTGCTCCATTGAACTATAAGATCCAAAAGATCAATCTATGCTTTGCTCTCTGCTGCTCAACATCCACCCATTGCCTTCTATATGGTAAATGTGAACATTGGTTGAATGAATAATTGAGGGGGGAAAAGAAGAATGAATACTGATAGTTACATTTGATATTTGCATCTAATTAGATCCATGAGTTTTGTTCTCAGGTTCTTCGAAGACAGTCAAATCCAAAATCTTCCTAGGTTTCTTTGATTAAATGGTGTTTCCTAAATAGTATAAAAAGAGTGAATTTGTTTAGATTATTGTGCATTTTGTTTAGATAATTTTCTTTTTATCATGATGCAACCATTTACATTCAGACTCATACACGTTGTTGTTTGCTGAATTACAAAGTGTTATTTTACTAAATCCTGTATGTAGGAAAAAACTCAGATATTGTCATTCCACACAATTGTTAACTAGTAGAAGACATTTCCTTCATTTTACAGATGAGGTTGCTGCTAGTTTTATAACATTGGGAATTAAACTTCAGCATATGAATTTTTGGGTGGACACAAAACACTCTTCATATCACTGAAATTTGCCTAATGCTTTCCTCTCTATCACAGGGATTCTAAATATAAATATAAATATGGATTCTATCATTAGTTAGATTGCCCGAGCCCGCGGACTGGTCAACGAGGCTCTCGGGGGGAGAGCAGCGACCTGAAATAACAGGGGTACACCACGGAGGGAGACACGTACACTCGGTTCGGCTAAAGCATGTCTCATTTATTTTTGGTTTCAGCGGGACTTTATAACTGGGGAAAAGCGGAAGAAGCAGGCCAACAGTGCCTAGCCAATGATTACACACATGACCTTATTTGGTGCGCCGGAGGTCGTCATGCGCACTGGACCGGAAGGAGCACAGCTAATCCCGGAAGGGGGAAGTATCCTGAAGACATGAGGCAAGGCGCCAACAGTAGATTTGACCCAAATCTTAATGTTAAAATTTATGCTCGCCAATATAGTAACTTTCGTTCATTTGCCCAGTACTCCTAATATTGCAGGTATTAACTGAAGTCACATTTTTGTACTGGCTATGAAGGTGACTATGTACTTATATAAATACAGATTGATGTTGATGCTTCGCATTTTTTGTCATATGTCTGTAACTATTTTAGCAGGCTATAGCTGGCTAAGTTGCCTTACTATAATTTGTGCATTTGTCCAACCTCTTACTTTAATCACTGTTGTGGTGGCAAAATTCTACACAGACGTTGACCAGATCTTATTGTTGATCTCATTTCTCCTCCCCTGGGATTCCTCTGACAACAACTTACAGGGAACTCAAGTCTGGACAACTCAAGAATATGGGGATTTAACCCCTGAAGTTCTACCATGCTGAACCAACGTACCAGTGCTTCTTGCTTTGGTTCCCCCAAGGACACTTCAATGACATACTCCATCAGAAAGATGGAGTGACAATCCATCAAAAAGACCTGATGGAATTGAACACCAGTGGCCCACAGCAGTAGTCTATAGGATTATGTGTTATTTAATTGCTTTACCCTTCCTCTATATTTTTCTCATTTGGTACCTCATTATAACTCCTTGGGATTGTTTCACAAATATACAACCTTCATGGAGAACTTTACAAGTCTAACACCAAAATATGGTAATGAACAGGGTGGTGAATAGTTTCTGGTTGCTGGAGGAGATAACAATTGTCTTAACCCTAGACCATAATTTCATGGTGTCCTCAGCTCCTAATCAGAAAAATGTTTAGAGTTGATTTTTCCTTCCTCTCTTTATCTTTTATCTAGAAATCAATGCCATTTTCTTTTTTGTACCTTTCTCAACTTTTCTCTTTTACCTTACATGGATTATTAGCTTCATAACAAAACCTCTCAAGATGAGAGCACAGAAGCTATTTAGGGGGCAAGATTCTAGCCACTAGAATAGTTAAATGGCTTTTAATACTAGCCTAAGGAAAGTGAAACTTACCCCTATATAATGGGAAGCCACCAATGTTTTTCAAAAGTGGAATAAGTTGTTAATAGTCACATTTAATTAGATTAACCTGCTGGTGATGCTGGAGTTGAGTTAATTTCATGACATTACAAGTCCAGACATCACCTAATTTAAATAAAACTTGGGCCTTCTATTATTTGTTCTACTTTCTGATACAACTGCATATAATATATGCTCTAAAGTTATACCCAATTTAAAAATGCTATAAATGTTTAGTTAAACATTCTTTTGCTTATATATAATTTTTATACATTTTGTTTAAAATTTATATAACATGAATTTGTCAGTTATGTTTGTTCTTATATTAATTTTTCTTAACTAAATTAAGCTTCACTAAATTAAGCTTCTATGCAGAGATTCTCTTTGTATACTATTCAATCCATTATCTTGCACAGAGGGCTAATAGTATTGTAATAATTAAGGTATTTGTAATAATAATGATGTTTTAATGTATACCAATCACTTTCCACATTTAAATTTGTTGACTAAAATTCAAAGGCCAAATTAAATTGGACCTTCAATAAGCAAACACTATGCTATCATAATTTTTAAATAGATCCTTTCATTTTCTGAGACTTAAGAAGTGGAATGCTAAGCTGGGTATGCTAAATATTGTATTTTGTACTCCATTTAGACTTTGATTTGGATTTAAAATTCAAAATCACTTCCATCATTTCTATCCTTGTGAGTGTGTGCCTGTGGGGATATTAAAATAGAGAAAGAGCTACTTGGAGAGATGAAATGATTGAATTTGATGCCTAAGGCCAGAAACCTCATTTTGCTTATGTTAATATGTAGAACTTTCTGCACTTCAATTCATGGCTAGTAAATGCTTTTTCTTGATTTTGTAAAATTCAGCATTGTATATCCCAGTTGAGAACCTTATTTCTTTTGTTGCAAATAGTGCTAGCAACCAATCTTAATCTAGGTTCAATTAGCATAGCCCAATTATGAAGTGGTTACACATGATTATAGAAAGCTAAACTTGTGTTGTTTTTTTCTAATGCCACTTTATTTAAGATTGCAGATTGAAGTTATTGTTATCTTAGATAAATCAGTAATTAACTTAGCACAGACATAGAATAAAGAGAAGAAATCATAAGACCTAAGGGGCATTTTCAAAGAAAAAAATTAATATCTAGTAGGACATAATCTTTTTAAAAGAAATGTCTTTATCCTCATTTTCCACCATAGCAGAGTAACAGAAGAAAGACAATATTTACTTATATTACCTTTAAATTAACTAGTTATTTTGTCTATTTTCAATAAATTTTTGTTGAACACCAAATTACTGGCTTTCTAATATGAGCAATATAGTGTCTCAGACCTAGGAGAACTCAGATCAGAGAACTCAGATCATAAGGTGAAGCTGGAGGAAAGGACAGAAATTTACAAATATACAAATGCAAAATAGTAAATTCTGTAATGAATATGCTCACAAATGATTAAGCAACTATAAAGGCTAGAACGATTGTCTGAGTCAATCATAAACAAAGCTTTCAATTGAGAGAAGATATATACAAGGAGCGCACTAGCAGAGAATTGGGGTCAGGTCATTGTAAAAGTGAATAAATGGTGTATATATGGGTTAAGATACTTGACACATGTGCCAGTTTTTAGTTATGTGGAGCAAGGGAAGTGCTGACCAGAGAAGGCTGGGATGGTGAAAGGAAGGGAGTGACAATGGATATTTGGGGCAAATATGTACAATGTAGGACTTTATGTATCATGCTAAAGTGCTTGGGTTTGTAAATAGAAGACTGATTTAATCAGATTTGTATTTTAGAAAAAATAGCTAATGGGTCAAGGTAGAGGAGGCCAGGATGATGAGTATAAGGCTCAGACAATTGTTTAGCTAAGACTGAATTTGAACTGAAGTTCTGGTAGTGAGGGATTTTTTTTTTTTAAGACTGATTTATTTATTTATCTATATAAGAACTGGGGTGTAAGCTAGAGGTGTGGGGGGTAAAAGGATTCACCAGAGAGAGTGGGGAGCAGAACAGGCAGATCTACTGAAATACACTGCTGAGGGGAGCAGTGGGTGAAGCAGGCCTGAGATCTAACTTATGCTTCAGTGGCCGGAGATAGCTTGATAGCACTGTCTTTTACCCTGTGCCACCAGGGTGGCCCCAATGGTATTGAGGAATTTGGTGGTGAAAGCATCACCTGGGCTTTCTGTCTGATGTAAAATGAATGAGAAATGAGGATAAAAGGAGTCAGAGCTGATTCCTGGGCTCCTTCTGCTGATGGAGAAGTTGCCATTAATGAAGGTGTGGGAAGAAAGAGGAGGAATATTTGGGGAATAAAAAGATTTTTGGTTTCAAAATAATTCAATTGTTATTTCTAAATTTCTTTAATTGGTTCCAAATTATATAAAGCAATAATTACAATAATATATTTTAGGGTTTCTGATCAAAGACATGTATAACAATAACATCATAAAAATTGGAAGATATAAAGAAGTAACATAGATCATGCTGGAAATAAGTTAGCAAAAATCTTAAAATCTGAACTAGAGTTTATTAAGTTAATATATATAGGTAAAAACAACTTACCACTAAGGAAATAACCACTAAGGAAATAACAACTAAGGACATTTTTTTTTGATGGTGCAGCAAGAAATTTTATTCTCCTGATAGAAAAAAATAATAACCTGCTAGATGTTATATTATAGCAATTAATAGCATATGATTAAAAACAAATGTTTTAAAACATTTTAAAACATTTTAAAAAATGCCTGCTCTGCATTTTGTTAAACAAAAGGTTATTTATTTTGACTGCATAAGCTTAGAACCTGACAGGAAGTGTAGCTGCAGCAAACCTTATCTACCATGGGTTATAGAGCTTATGATTGTTCTCCATGTATAGACTGCAAAGAAATACATGGGGTCAAGGAGTATGATCAGTCTCTATTTACTCCTGTTTATATTCATTTTAAACACATTATCGATAGCCCTGGAGCTATGCTGCAAGTGAAATTTTCTTTTTATTGTATTGTGTAGGGTAAGTGAAGATTGCTCAGGTTTTTGTGCCATTGGCCTCCACGGTTATTACCTGTGGCCCTGAATGCAGGAGGCGATTGGGAGCGTGGGCTGGGGGCACGCATGCCTGATGGTGGACACCTGGAGTGTGGGGGGCATGTGGGTGGGTGGACATGTGTATGTGGGCATGCCTGAGTCTCGGGGAGGAGCATATGAGGGCAGCATCACAGAGGACAGTGCAGTGGACAGCGGCGAAAGAGCGACAAGAGGAAAAGACCATGAGACAATGCCAGAGAGAGCCCAGAGACAGTAAAAATTCTGCCTGGGGGCCCTCCTGCCTGGCCTTCACCAGGTTACCTCACTACAAATGCTGTAGAAAGATCATTAAAAGCCTGAAAAAGGGCCTCCCTGGTGGCGCAAGAGTTTAAGCACAGCACCACGAAGCTATCCACAGCCTCTGCAGCACAAGTTCAATCCCCGGCCAGGGAAGTGACCCACAAGGCAGGCACAGCAGACCTCTCCTGACTGGCCTGCTGCTCCCCTCAGCAGTGTATTTTAGTGGATCCGCCTGTTCTGCTCCCTATTCTGTCTCTGATGAATCCTTTCATCCCCCACACCATTGGCCTGTACACCAGTTCTTGTATGCATAAATAAATAACTCTTAAAAAAAAAGCCCGAAAAAGCCACTGAAGGATCCAGGACTCTCCTTTACCCATCTGCCCAGATCCATAGAGAGCCTGCCCTGTGCCTTGTTGGCACAAAAATTGCATTGAGGTAAATATATATGCAGTAAAATGCAAAGAACTTGTGTGTTAGTGGATGAAGTTTCACTAGTACATATATTCTCCCCGTAGAATTACCACCACAATCAAGATAAAGAGCATTTCCTGGAGCTCAGCAGACTACTTCATGTCTCTCCCAGCAAATATTATCCCCCAGCTTATAGTCATTGTTCTGAGTTCTTCACCATAAATTAGTTTTGATTATTAATGAATTTCATATGAATCAAATCATACAAAATATCCTTTTTTTTGCACTTCTTTTGCTCATTATGAGTTTCATCCTTGTTACATTTTGCAATTGTTTTTTCATTATTTTGGGGTAGCATTTCATAGTATACATATGTTACCATTTATTTATATGATGTATTTGCTTTTTAAAAGTCATTATTTCCCTCTCATATCATTATCCCTGGTTTCCCTTGCCCCTTTCCTTCCCCCTCCTTCTTAGCCACAGAGCCCCCAGGACATTTGTTTATATCCAGCAGTTGTTGAAAGTGTTTTTACTTGAAGTTGAATCATCCGCTTTGTGATTGTTCAAGATTTTGTTTGTTTGTTTGTTTTGTTTTTTTAGATTTTATTTATTTATATATACAAGAAGTGGGGTACAGGTTAGATGCACGGGAGGGTGAGAGGATTCACCAGAGAGAGAGCGGGGAACAGAACAGGCACACTGACGAAATACACTGCTGAGGGAAGCAGCGGGCGAGACAGGAGAGGTCTGCCCCACCATGTGAGACCCTCGCTGGCGGCTGGGATCGAACCAGCGCTGCAGAGGTGAAGCCAGCATCACAGTGCTGCACTCAATCGCCTGCGCTGCCAAGATTTGTTTTTATTATTCTGACTTATTTTGCTGTGTGTATTTTTTTAATTCCAAAATTCCTTCAATTTTGTTGAAAATGGCTGAATTCATCTTTTCTTATGGCTATGCAATATTCCTTGATCCATGTAACATCTTTTTGATCCATGAATGATGTTCCTAGTTATTATAAATAATGTTGCTGTAAATGTTATAGAATATGTTTCTTTCTTTTTTTTTAATCACTTCATATTCTATGGATATATTTCCAAGGATGGGTTTTCATATCATAGGTATTTCTGTTTTAAATTTTTAGAGGTAGATCCAAATTCTTCCCATAATTGTTTCACTAGTTCACATTCCCACCAACAGTGCAGTAGGGTTCCTTTTTCGGCAGGGAATAACTTTCAAATGTTGTAAAACAATGATTAAAATAATTGAAATGTAACATTGTACAACATTCACTCAATGCAAAAGAATGTGGTAAAAGAGGATTGGATATGATATTCAGGAAAAAGTAAAGTGAGAGATGTATATCCAACATCATCACTATTTACATGAAATAAATGATTCAATCAAAAGCAGAATTTATCAGATTGGATTAAAAACAACTATGTCCAAGGCCTCTCTGGTGATGCAGCGGGTTGAGTGCAGCACTCTGAAGCTGTCCTCAGCCTTTACAGTGTGGGTTCAATTCTGGGCCGGCCAGGGAGATAGCCACATGGCGAGGCAGATCTCTCCTGTCTCACCCACTGCTCCCCTCAGTAGTGTATTTCAGTCAGTTTGCCTGTTCTGTTCCCGGCTTTGTCTCTGGTGTCCTCTCACCCTCCCATGCCTCTGGCCTGTACCCCAGCTCTTACATAAATAAATAAAATCTTAAAAAAAAACACAACTATATCCAACAATGTACTTTCTGTAAGAAAGTATCCAATGATCTACTTTTTGCAGGAATATTTAAAAAATAGACATGTTGAATCAAAAGCATGTAAAAGGATATTTCTTGCAAGTTATGACCCTCAGAGAGCTGGAACAGCTATAGTGGTATCTGACAAATAGATTTTAAATTAAAAATGTTACCAGAGATAAAAGGGACTGTTTATAATGATCAATCAACCCATTCTTCAGAGAAAATCATATTGTGGGCCCTAAAAATAATTCTTAATAAATTTAAGATAACTGAAATAATAGAAATAATAACATTAACTACAAAATTATTAATGACAAAATCAACAAGAGAAGGAGATAAAGAAAAATATTCAATATTTGCAAATTAAGCAAAAAGCTAATAACCCATGGATTACAGAGAAATTTGTGGGTTAATTAGAAAATACTTACTTTTATATTCATTAAGTGTGGAAGACATTTAATGCACTGTTAGAAATTTATAACATAAAATGTTCATATTAATAAACTACTATAATATAAGGGTTTTTAGCCAACTGTAAAGTTAGAAGACAAATAATCATCACAAGACTGTCCTATCTTTTGACACAAATTGTAAGTTCAGATGTTTCACAAAACACCCTCAATTTCACTAGAAGAAGTCACAAAATTCATGGAAAGCTATTGAAGTTTATGGACTAATGGTTAGTTTATTACAGAGAAATGGTACAGATTTAAGCAACTAAGGAAAAACACATAGGCAAAGTTCAAGTTTGCTACCAAATGTGGAACTGCATTATTCTTTCTCTGCCGAGTTCTGAATGTGTTATTATATTGGTGTTGATGTGAGATGATACACAAGGAGTGCTGTTACCAAGGAGACCTCATTTGAGCCTAATTATCCATAGATTTTAACTGAGTTTTAATCAGATGTTGCCTATGTGACTCTTTAATCCAGTGCTTATACTTTTAATTTCAAGTTTCTCCGGAGGACAGACAGACATCACATGGCCATTTTCCATCAAAACCACACTGCTAGATTTCTGATGGTCAAAAGCCCTACACAAACACAAGCACTTCTACTAGGTAGGGCATTCCAAACTTATTGAGTCCAGTAACCAGAGATTAATACTCAAATTCTTTTTGGGTAAGAGTAATCACACAACAGGGAAAGTCAAATGGAAAATAAAGACTGTCTTTGATAAAAATCTAACTATTTTAATCATCAAAAAGAAGACACTAAAGTGTCAATATCAGGAAATGAGTGACAGGATGTTACTATAGGTCTGCAGTTATTAAAAATATAAATGATAGGCTTGTCTATGTAGAAAATCACAAGTAATCTATAAAATCCTGGAAGAAACTATTACAGCAAAGTTGCAAGGATACTTAGAATTTAAATGATTTCCTTTATATCAGCAATAGAAAATTGAAAAAAATGAAATTAAAAGATTATACATTCTATTAACAAAAACATGATATAATTAGTCATAATTTTACCAAAATATGAATACCATATACAGAAATGACAAAACTGATGAAATAAATAAGTTTTAAAAAATGGAGAAATAATTATGTTAGTGCTTTGAAAGCCTTTATATTGACATCTTGATATTCTCAAGATGTCAGTTCGTTCCAACTTGATCTATAGAGTCAATGTAACTTAATCAGCATCCCCAGCAAACTATTGAATCATCATATTACACATTTAAAACTAATATAATGCGATATCAATTATACCTAAAAAAAAGTTTTAGGAACCACTTTGCTCTAAAAGAAAAAAAAAGTTTACATGGAAAGGAACAATGACTCAGAATAACTGCTACCTAAGAAGAACAAAATGTTGGACTAACTCTTCCCAACTTTGAATTTTACTGTCATGAAAAAGACAGCATGATTAATAACAGGAATAAAGACTGATGAGTGAACCAAAATGAGAATCCAAGATAAAGCCATATTAATATAATCGATTGATCTTTGGCAAAGGAGCAAAGACAATACAACACAGATTGGAAAGTCTGTTCAATAAATGGTGCTGGAACAATTGAACATGTATGTCAAAAACCTGAATTAAGACACAGATCTCATACCTTCTACAAACAGTTACTCAAAAGCCAAACTTTATTACAATTAAAAACTTTTCTGCAAAGGTCACTCTTAAGAGAATAAAATGACAAAACATAATCATGGAAAAAATATTTGCAAAACTCGTATCTCATGAGGTATTGTATACAAAATATTAAAAATCTTAAAATAAAAAAAATGAACAATCTTATTAAATACGGGCAAATAATGTGAGTAGAAACATCCTCAAAGAATATATACAGTTGACACTAGTCATATGAAAAAATACTTAGCATATTTAAGCTTAGGGGTTGCAGTTATATACAATTAGGTATTATTACACACTTATTAGGCTGGCTAAATTTTTTTAAAAAGTGACAATACCAAATGCAGATAAGCCTTCAGAACAATAGGGAATCTAATTTATTGCTGGTAGGAATGCAAAGTGGAAAACAGCTTGGCAGTCTATTACAAAGTTAAATACAGTCTTTATTAAATGAGCTCACAATCATTCCTAATTATTTATTCAGTTGATTCGAATATATGTCTATACAGTCTGCACACAAATGTTTATAGCAACTTTATACTTGGCAAAACTGGAAACAACCAAAACATGCTTCAGTAGGTTAAAGGATGAGCAAACTTTTGTACAATCATTATACAAGGGGGCAATATTCAATTATACAAGGAAATGTGTTATCAGGCCATGAAAAGACACAGATAAAGCTTAATGTATACAGCTAAGTGAAAGAAACCAGTCTTAAATGATGCCATATTTTTGTATCAATATTATGGCACTCTGAAAAGGATAAAGTTACAGAAAAAGTACACAGATCAGTGGTTGCCAGAAGATTGTATAAAAGGGAGAGAGATAAACACATGAAGCATGAGGCTATTTAGCACAATGAAAGTACTCTGTATTGATACTGTAATAGTAGATACTTGACATTAAACAATTGCCAGAACCTATAAAATCTTACAATAAAAAATAAATATGAATGCATCTAAATATATATAAATACATCAACAATAATAACTACTGATATTAATGAAAATTAATATCATCTCACCATCTTTCTATCTCTCTGTATATCTGTCATCTATGTCTATCTCTATATCTACATAATTTGAAAGTATGGGGGATCTCAGGAAAGAATGTTGGTTATGACCACAAACACTTTCATATTACTAAGGTATGAAACAACCTTACTGAAGGGGATGGAAATAAAGAGGCTTATGAAAGTAATTCAGGGAATGAATAGAATTTGTAACACTAAGGCCAAAAAAGATTTCTCAAAAGTGCTGTGCTCTAGCTGGTAAAGTTGTTTTCCATATGAGTATGGGTTAATAATGCTAATACTGCTATACTCATATAAAGGTATAATTGTATAAAGGCAATGTAAATGGAAATCAGATGACAGGAACTGCACTTCTCCTGTTGGAGTGGAAAGGTAAATCAGATTAAAGAATTAAAGAAATCTTGATACACTTGTATTTTAATTAATAATAATGCTTCAATATTGTTTATTAATTAAAATAATTGTACCATACTAATGTAAAATGCTTATGATAGGGGAATTGTGTATGTATGTGAGAGAGGAGGGGATATAAGAACACGGTACTGGTAAACTTTTTATAAATCTAAAACTTCTAGTTATAAAGTCTATTAATAAAAACATAGATGAAAATGTCATTAACATAGACACAACATTCCTTAACAAATATTATAAATCAAATCTAGTAATAACTAAAGGGACAAGTAGAGTTTACCTTAGGAAATTAAGGTGGTTTTACATTCAAAATTGAGTTGGATCTGCAGAAACGCACAAGTAACCAGGTGAACTGCTAACTGCAGAAATGTAGAGTTAATTTTCTCAAAGGAAAAGATCAAGAGGAGTCCCTATTCATTAATTCAGTAGAAACTTGGAACTCAGTTTAGAAAAGTTAGAAAATTCACACACACAAACACACATACACACACACTTGTACACACACACAAGTTCACAATTGATGCAATTCACTACAAATAAAGAAAAATTGTTGGATGACTATACAAGATATAGAAAAAACAATTGCCCAAATTCATAATTAAAAAAAACCATCCTATTGATCTTATAATGGAAGGAAAATCCCTCAACCTAATAAGGAATATTATGAAAAACTTGCAGTTCACATAATACTTAATCCTTTGCCATTAAGATCAAGACAAGGATGTTTATTCTCCTTACAGCATTTTAGTGGATGTCCAAGAGTGCAATACTGGAAAATGATATAAAATTCTTAGAGATTTTAAATCAAACTAAACTTTTTATGAACAATATAATTTATAGACTGTTTTCAAGAATTTAGCACGAAACTGCTAAAATTAGTAAAAGTGTATGATAAGGTCTCAGGAGCAGAATTAATATATGAGCATAAGTTTTATTTCTATAAATAATTAGAAATTAAAATTAAAAGTTACAATAGCATCACATTTATAATACAGGGACCTTACTGGTGGCATAGGACTTAGGTCTCTGTACTATCACCATGATGGCCTGAGTTTGATCCTGGGCCTAGGCGCTAAGCCACATGTGGCATAGCAGACTTGTTTTGTCTCACTCACTACTTCCCTCAGCAGTGTATTTCAGTAGATATGCCTATTCTGCCCCTAATCTATTTCTGGTGAATCCTCTCCCCCTTCACACCACTGAGAGGTACCCTCGTTCATGTATGCATAAATAAAAATAAATCTTTTAAAAATAAATAAATTTATAATACAATGAAAAGTGACGTATTTGCTAAGATGTTTAACAATAAAATATATGGGACAGATCTGTAAAGTGGACTATACAATATTACTTAAGAATAATTAAAGATAATATTAATAAATGGAGATATGCTCCATGATAGATCAGAACATTCAATATTGCTTAATGTTAGTATTGTACTACTTTAGGCTTATATACTTATCTGTACAGTCAATGATCCCAATCAAAATGTAGAAGGCTTTTTATTTGTTTTGAGGAAAATGGTTCTAAAATCCATGTGGTGATGCAAAAAATACATAGAATTTCCAAAATAACCTGAGAAAGGCAAATTGTAGGGCCCAAAATACCTAATTTCAGTGTTCAGTGTGGTAATGTTATCATGTTAGACAAGTAGATCAGTGGAACTGAATATAGAGACCATAAGCAGACTAACACATATATAGACAGATATTGTAGAATTGTGTAGAGGTAATATGGAAGGATTGATGGACAATACCTTAATATAATAAAAGCCATATATGAAAAACACCATGAGCAAGTCTCTATAGCATTATCCCATGTGAAAGAATTCAGAAACAAACAAACAAAAAACCTACCTATTTGTTTCATTTATATGGCTTTTGGAAAAGGTAAAAATGAGAGCATAGAAATCTACAACCCTCTTAGACTGCACAAAGAAATAAAATAACCTGGACATACCAATCATAAACAAGGACATTGAAACAGTAATCAAAAGTCTCCCCCAAATCAGAGGATTGGTGTCAGATGGTTTCACTAGTGAGTTCTACCAAACCCTCAAATATGAACTAATGCCTATCCTAAAACTCTTCAAAAAAATAGAGTATGCTTCTAAACACATTCTATGTAGCCAATCACTCTGATACCAAAAGTCAGCAAAGACATCACATGCACACATACAAAGAAAATTACAGTCAATGTCTCTGATGAACAGAGATGTCAAGTTCCTAAATAAATCTTAGCAAAAGGAATTCAATAATACATCAAAAAGATCATACATTATGACCAAGTGGGCTTTATTCCAAGCTCTCAAGTTTAGTTCAACATCTGAAAATTGCTCAATGTAACTCACTATATCAACAAAAGATAAGACAAAAATCATAGGATTATATCAGCTGGTGCAAGCAAGCATTTAACAAGATTAAGCATCCAATTATGACAAACACCCTCAAAAAATAGGATTGATGGACACTACTTCAATATAATAAAAAGCCATATATGAAAAAGCCACAACAACATCACCTCAAGGGAGGAAGATTGAAAAATCCTTCTAAGTGTGTCTACTTATACCAGTACTCTTCAACATAATACTGAAAGCCTTAGCTAGGAAAATTAGTCAAGAAAGATATAAAAAAAATTCAAATTGGAAAAGAAATACAACTATCACTATTTGCAGATGGCATGGTATTATATTTAAAAATCCTACAGACTCCACTAAAACCTAACTGAAATCATAAATCTATACAGTAAAGTAGCAATTCACAAAATCAGCTTTAACGGGGCCTCCCTGGTGGTGCAAGGGGTTAAGTCTCAGCACTATGAAGCCATCAGCAGCCACTACAGTACCAGTTCAATCCCTGGCCCGAGAGGTGACCTACATGCCGCAGCAGACCTGTCCTGTCTCCCCCACTGCTCCCCTCAGCAGTGTATTTCAGTGGACCTGCCTGTTCTGCTTCCTACTTTGTCTCTGGTAAATCCTCTTACCACCCCACCCCACACCTCCGACCTGTACCCCAGCTCTGATATGCATGAATAAATTAATCTTTAAAAAAATAAAAAATAAAAAAACAAAAACTTGCATTTCTACCTGAAAACAATGAACTAGAATAGAAAGAAATCAAGAATAAATATCTCATTCACAATCCCCACAAAAAAATGAAATAGCTAGAACCAATTTTAACAAAGTGGTAAAGGACATTTACATCGAAAATTGTAAGACATTATTAAAATAAAAGAAGACACAAAGAAATACAAAGATATTTCCTGCTAATTCACTGGAAGAAATAACATTTTTAAAATGGCCATTATGCTTAAAGCAATATACAGATGCCACAAAAGGTTCAATGCCCTATCAAGGTTCAATGTATGTCTTTAAAGAAATAGAACAAACATTACTGAAATTGATATCGGACCACAAAACCCTGGACAGCTAAAGAAATCCTGACAAAAAAGAGGGGGAGTGGTGGTGTCACACCCTCAGGCTTCAAACTATACAACAAAGCAGTATTAATTGAAATAGCATTGTATTGGAACAAAGAGAAACCCACAGAACAATAGAATAACTATGGACAGTTAATCTATAACACAGATGCTAAGAGTGTGCATTGGAAAAAGGACAGCCATGTGCACAAGAAAAAAACTGCATCACCCTCACAGATGTTACACAAAAACTACCTTAAATTGTATAAAAGACATGACTGTAAGATCTGAAGTTATAAAATACATTGAAGAAAACAGGCAAAACAGTCTACAGCCTTAGTTTCAGTGATGTCTTGGGGGACTTGTCTTCAATGGCAAAAGAAAAAAAGTAAATGTAAACAATTGTGATTAATTGAACTAAAAGCCCTGTGCACAGTGAAAGAAACTTTCATTATATGATCATATAATATTTGTACACAATATATCTGAAAAAGGACCAATATGCAAGAAATATAAAGAACTCCTACAACAGAGTGAAAAAGAAAACAAATAGTTTTATGAGGTTATTATTCATGCAGTGACTTTGACTCATATCATGACATTTAGAATGATTCTATCTTCATTTTGCAAATTATTTAGTACCTCAATTTCAAGTTAGTGAAATCACTGAGTAACGAACTCATGCTAATGTAAACATATAAAAAAGCAAGAGTATGATCCCTTCCAGTGCCATCCATGTTGCTGCAAATTGCACGTGTTTACCTTTTTTGAAAGCTGAGTAATATTCCATGGTGTGTATGTACCACATCTTCTTGATCCAGTCATCTATTTTTGGGCATTTGGGTTGTTTCCAAAGCTTAGCTACTGTAAACAGTGCTGCTATAAACATAGGGGTGCAGGTGCTCTTTGGAATTGATGTTTTTGTGTCCTTTGGGTAAATAAATACCTAGGAGTGGAATTGCTGGATCATATGGAAGCTCTATATTGATAACTCCTTTCTTACTCTCTTCCTTTCATGTGAAGTCTTTTTTGGAAAGATCTATCTATACAAACAGGAACAAGGGTACAGGCCAGAGTTGAAGGAGGTGAGAGGATTCACCAGAGACAGAGTGGGGAGCAGAACAAGCAGAGTGACTGAAAAAAACTGCTATGGGGAGCAGTGGGTGAGACAGGAGGGTTCTGCTGCGCCATGTAGGTAGCTGGTCAGGGATTGAACTCGTGCTGCAGAGGCTGCGGATAGCTTCACAGTGCTGTGCTCAACTCCTTGCGCCACCAGGGAGGCCCTCATGCAAAATCTTAAATACATTTTTGTGGTGGTAAAAGATTGAACATCTATAAGTCTTGGCTAAACCTGACAGATTATCTTGCACTACACATTCAGGAGGCAGAACTATTTACAATGAGCATTTTTTCTGCATAAACTTCTCGGGTATCCTGGAATTAGAAATGAGACTTGGGTAGTTCACTATGGGGACCATCCTTGACACAAAAATTGGTTGTATTTGTTTTCTTCGGTGGGTGTTGAAGTGGTGATGAGGTTTTGATTTGGAAGTCTGAATGGCTGCCCCGTTTGACCATACCTTCCAGCTGAGTTGGATCTGGGGATATGGACAAGTGACCTGTTGAACTGCTGACAGCAGAAATACAGAATTACCTTTCCTCAAAGGAAAATATCAAGAGGAGTCCCTATTCATTAATTCAGTAGAAACTTGGATCTCAGTTTAGGAATTTAGGAAAGTTAGAAAATTCACACACACACACACACACACACACTTGCACACACGCACATCAAAGTACAACTCTCTAATCTTTACATCGATGCTACTCTCATTTGTTTTAACTCACATTGAGCTATCAAATTTTGTGGCAAGCTATAAACTTGTTGAGTCATTAGCCTGCCTGTTTAATGGAGGAAAACTAAATTCCTGTTCCTGCATAATGACACTTATTCACTGTAGACATTTGCATCACTGGGAAACGATAAAACCTCATCCTTCATAATGAAGTTCTGGGCTGACAAAGAGGAAAATATAGTGTTGTGGGACAACTATGAATATAAAACAAGCTTAATAAAGAAATAGTGACAAATTATATTATGCAAAATGTAATGCAATAAAAAACGTTACTAACTCATTGGAAATGTCATAAATAATCTAAATAGTTTTTGACTGTCAAGGCCTTGAAAAATATATTCCTTTAAAATTGAGGTGCAGAAGAGATGTCAATTTAATTGCCATCATATTTTGACAAGCTTGGAGATTCTTGTATTTGACTTATTTGCTAAATTTAGATACTTGCTCACAATGAAATGAAGGGAAAAACACAATTAACCAGCTCTGCCATTTTATTGTTAATAAGGCTAGAAAGCTGACAACTCTCTTAAGCTTCAGAATTATTGCTTTGGTGTTAGATCAATATTTGGATGATGTTGAAATCAATTTAGACAAGGACATCTTTACAAAGTAGGCAAAGTCTCAGACTTTGTACTTGAATAGTGAAAAAGACAATTGCCAATTTTATGATATTACTAATCATAAGTTGTAACTTCTGAAAAGCCCTCTTTATCAATTTGACTGAGACTGGCTTAGAATTGAAGGACTTCTATTAGAAGATAGTTTTCTTCTTCTTATCAAGCATTGGCACAGAAATGTATATTCTTGTCACCATTTTATACCTTATGTGTTTCTTTGTATCGATTTACTGGGAAAGAATGTTCTTTTTTAAGTCATGCAGGCATCCTGCATAGCTCTTTTATTTTTTGCTTTTGTATTTTTTTTAATAATTTTTTTTTAAGATTTGTTTATTTATTTATTTATACAAGCACTGGGGGTACAGTCAGAAGCATGGGAGGGTGAGAGAATTCACCAGAGCCAGAGCGGAGAGCAGAACAGGCAGACTGACTAAGTACACTGCTGAGGGGAGCAGCGGGCGGCAGGAGAGGTCTGCACGCCATGTGGGACCCTCCTCTGGTGGCCGGGGAGCAGCCGGGGATCGAACCGGCACTGCAGAGGCTGCGGGCAGCTTCGCAACCCAGCGCTCAACTGCTGCGCCACGGAGGAGACCCTGCTTTTGTATTTTTATCTTCTATGTTTTGAAAACATGTCTAGAGGAGCAACTAAGTAGTACACATTTAACTTCAACACCTAGTTTGAAAAGCATTTTTATTTTGCTACTCATTCATCAGGAAAGGGAAGATCCCCTAATCCAGCCCTGAGATTCTCACATATTTAAGCTTTGATCTACCAAAGAGGGCTTCCTGACTTCCACCATCACAAGACCTATCACTTAACCTGTTGTTGTTTATTTTTTTTAATATAGTAAACATGATACAAAGCATATGGTAAAAATGAAAGGTATCACCATTTAATTCATTGTATAATGCCATATTTCCAACAAATCTCTCAGTATTTTGTAATTAGAATTTTGACTTATAGAGAAGTTGTTATTTTCTGGAATGTGACTGGGAAGGTGGAACATTGAACAATTGCTATTTTACAGCAGAGATGCCTCTGCTTAATCAATTATATTGCAGCTTCCTTTCCAACCAAGATTTCTTAACATGCAGGATTCCCAATCCTTTGGACTTAGCATGTAAGGTGACACCAATTTGTTATTTGGCACTAGAGGATAGGTTGCAATCCCAAGTCATCAATAATCTTTAATTCCCTTTGAAACCTTGGGTTGACATACATGCATACATATATATATATATATATACACACACACACACATATATGTATATATGTGTATATATATACACATACACACGTATATACATCTATACACATATAGATTTAATTTCTCTTGTAGAAATTCCTTCAATTGTTTTTAGTTATCCTAAAACAATTACAAGAATCATTTATCTGGCCTGCCCTGGTGGCACAGCCATTGATCGCTGGGCTGCAAAGCTGCTCGCAGCCTCTGCAGCCCCGGTTTGATCCCTGGCTGCTGGTGAGGGTCCCACATGGCACGGCAGACCTCTCCTGTCTTGCTCACTGCTCCCCTCAGCAGTGTATTTTGTCAGTCTGCCTGTTCTATTCCCCAGTCTGGCTTTGGTGAATTCTCTCACCCTCCCGCGCTTCTGACTGTACCCGCTGCTTGTATAAATAAATAAATAAATCTTAAAAAAAATCATTTATCATCTTCCATGTAAAATTATTGGTAGCTAAATTTTCATGCTGTTATCATCATAAAAACTCAAAATTATTTGGATCAACTTATTTAGAATATTAAAGCTATTAACATCATTTCAGCTTTTTCTTCTGTATAAAGTATTATAAGGGAACACTTCTATTTTGCAATAGACATTGCTAACAAATAAAGAGATAAGTTACCACAGAATTGGGAGAAATATTTGCAAAACACATATTTGATAAGGATTTATACCTGAAATATAAAAATTACTCTTAAAACTCAAATTAGAAAACAAAATCCAGTTTTAAAATGGGCAAAACCTCAAGTAAAAGATATAATCTTACAAATAAATATACAAAAGTTGTTCAACATCAATTTTCATTGGGAAATTATGAATTAATAGAACAAGATAGCACTACAAATCTATTAGAATGCTCAAAATCCAAAATTCTTACAATACCAAATGGGGGCAAAGAGTGGGAACAACAAGAGCTTTAATCCATTGTGGGAATGCAAAATGATGTAACCACTTTAGCAAGGCAGTTTCTTAGTCTCTTAGGAGATAGTCTTATCATATAATTTAGTCACACTCCTAGTCGTTTACTCAAATGTAGTAACAGTTTATGTCCACATAGAAAGCTGAACAAGCTTCCTATTCTTGTAATTGCAAGAATAAGAAGCAGTCAAAATATTCTTCTATAGGTGTACATCTATGTGATTGAATACTATTCAGATAAAAAAGAGAATAAAACTATCAAGTCATGAACATGCACATTACTAAGTGAAAAAATTCATCAATATGAATTTAGAATATTAAAAATTTCAATAATGTAAAATTTCAATAATTTTACAGATCTTATGATTTTAATATAATATTGTGGAAAAAGCAGAACTGTGGAGACAGTAAAAGGATCAGTTTTTGCCAGGAGTCGTGGGGTGAAGGGGAAAGATGCATAGGTGTAATCCAGGGAATCTTTTTTGTGGCAGTAAAACTTCTGTATGGGGCCTCCCTGGTGGTGGAAGGGGTTAAGATGCAACCTACGAAGCTGTCCGCAGCCACTGCAGCACGAGTTTGATCTCCAGCCAGGGAGCTACCCACATGGCGACGCAGACCTCTCCTGACTCACCTACTGCTCCCCTCAGCTGTGTATTTCAGTCAGTCTGCCTGTTCTGTTCCCCACTCTGTCTCTGGTGAATCCTCTCACCCCCCACACCTTTGGCCTGTACCCTAGTTCTTACACGTATAAATAAATAAATCTTAAAAAAAAAAAACTTCTGTGTGATATTGTAATGATAGATACATGACATTATAAACTTTTCAAAACCCACCAAGCTATAAAAACTGAGTAAACCATCATGTAAACTGTGGGTTTTAATCAATAATAACATATTAGTGTTGATTCATCAGTTTTAACAAATGTACCATACTAATAGAAGATGTTAATAGCAGATAGCTATACAGGTGGATGGGAAGAGGATGTGCATGGGAATAGTTCACACTTTCCCCTTAATCCTTCTCTAAATTTAAAATTGTTCTAAAATTGTTTATTATAAACTATCAAACAATTGATGCATTAACTTTTCTTGATGATATGGTTATTTTTCAGCTATTGAATTGGCCCCCCTTAGTTTTTATTAATCTAGTGCATTATAATTTATTTTTATGCTATACATTTGTATACATAAAACCTTCCATTTTAATATTGCTCACTACTGTTTATGTATCTTTATTATAGGTCTAACAATTTTAATTCTAGTTATACATAGTTTTATAGATATACTACAAAACTGTAACAACATGACTTAGATACATAAAATATTTACAAAGAAAATGCAATCAGAAAATATCAAGCATCTGTAATTGACTTCACCCTTTAGCTTTGTTGCAGATTGAGAATTGTCCTTACTGATTGATGTAATGTGATGTACAATCATGTGTGATTGACTGGAAATCATTTAGTGTGGAATGGCATGCTGAGTAACTGGCGTCCCAATGAAAGTAGAACAGTATGATGGCAACAGTGCTGATGGCAATGATAAGATCTGCTTCTTGTATATAATGTTTGGCCCTTAAGAAGCTTATGAAAATTATAATTCACACACCATAGAATAAGTGGCATAATCATTGTTGGACAACAATAGTTAATAATGTGGTTCCAAGATGTCAGGTACTGACAGAGGACTTGGCATACTTCAACCATTTAATCTTCACAACAGTCATGGGCAGTGCTGGTTTTTTTTATTATTTCCATTTTATAGATGGCAAAACTGAGTCATGGAAAGTTAAATAACTTGTATATGCTTTAGGAATAAAATGAAGGGCAGGACTGTGATTTCACCTTGGGCGTACTAACTCTGCCACACCTGCTATTTTCTATGCTCTTCAAAGAAATAGAAAGTAGGGGCCTTCCTGGTGGTGCAGGGTGTTAAGACGCAACCTCTGAAGCTGTCTGCAGCCACTCTAGCATGAGTTCAATCCCTGGTCAGGGAGCTACCCACATGGCAACGCAGACCTCTCCTGACTCACCTGCTGCTCCCCTCAGCAGTGTATTTCAGTCTATCTGTTCTGCTCCCAACTCTCTCTAGTGAATCTTCTCACTCCCTGCACCTCTGGCCTGTACCCCAGTTCTTGTATGCATAAATATATAAATCTTTTTTTAAAAAAGAAAGAAATAGAAAGTAGGGTACAGAGGGAGAAAGCTTTATTCAAAAAAAAATCACAATCTAGTTTGGGTGCTCACATTGGTCTTCCAATGTTCAAAGAATTCCTCAGAACATCAGCCATTTATGACACTATCTGTTCAGTGTTAATGAGAACAGAGCCAGGGATACTGCCAGCTACTGCCCGACTTGCACAGGTTCTGAGCTCCCCAAGAATGCTGTCCTCAATTTGCTGGAAGGCTCAGCACCCTTGGCTTATGCTGTCATGTGTGTCTCTGTGAACAAGTCCCATGTGGGAGGAGCTACGTATATGCCACTATGCTCCTGGAGGAAAGAAGAGATCACAGTGTATTGTTGAGAAAGGTCAGAAAGATTAAAGATAAACAAATCCATGGGAATAATACCACATAAACTCTAAAAGAAACTAATTATTGCTCCAGTTACTGTTTTTAGTTAATACTTTTAAAAGTGATTCAGTCTGAATTTTAGTTTTCTAAGTTTACTTTTGTAAACAGCTATATATTCTAAACGTTTTTGGGTTGCTAGTTATATATCAAACAAACATATCTAGCAGAGACTTTTTCACAAGACTAAAGAGATTGAAATTCTTTTTTATGATAAATTGAGAGAAATTGAAACACAACTGGGAACAAATACCACAACTTTTTTTATTGTCTAAAGCTCACAGAATTCTAAATGTAATCTTCTCACCACTCTTACAGCATACAAAACACACATTCAAACATGAGGGAGGTGGCCATTAAAAAAAGGATTAAAGATCCTATGAAATCAATGAACAGTGCAGTCTTTGTACAATTATTGTCACTTTCTCTTCTTAAAATGTGTAATGAGGTAAAGTTACACATACCAGCTCCCTGCAATTTACTTGGACTGAGTTATAAGAATTTCAAATGGCAAGAGAGATGCCAAACTATGAAGATAAAAAGCTATTTTACAAAAGATGGCCATTACCATAAATTTTAAAACTTATGATTACATACTACTAAGAATGAATTTGGATAAAGATGACAGGGATTTTTCTTTTCTTTTGTGGGTTAAGGGGTGAGAACATTTTGAATATTAAAGAAAAGAGGTGTTTAGAATGTTAAATGAGAGAAGTGTGATTCTATGAAGTTGGTGGATAGAGAATAGATTCCCAGTGCTAAGGAATATTTTCCATTTACTACAAACAGCCTGTTCTAGACTTCTGTTGACTCTAGTTGTTTTTTATTAATTTAACCATTCTTAAATTAACTATTCCTCACACAAAATATTACATATTGCACTTACTATAATGTGCAAGCATAAAGAATGCTATATAAAATTATCCGGGGAGAAACTAAAATGCAGCCTTGATAATGATAAAATTTCGAAAGGAGAAGCTGATTTTTTTTTTCCCAAATTGATGTTTGCTGCAATAAGGGGAGATTTATTTTACTGTGTATTCAGACACATACCAGGATCCACATGACTTATTATCTGCAAAACTGAATTCACTATTGGTAGTAAATTTTAGAAAAAATACAATCCTGAGAAGAAATTGGAAAAGAAAACACAAAGCTAGAAGATGCAAAAATAATTAAAAAGTGTTGCAAAACCTTAATAATAGTGTTTGCCACTGAGAATCATTTAAATATACTCATCAATTTTCTAGTAATTTGTCATAGTTTATAAATTTATACATAATTACATATAATATTCATTTGATTTATAAACATATTTTCAGTGGACTCATGACTGAAATTAAAGAATTAGGTGTAAAAATGTGAGCCTTAGGAAAATGTTGAACACAATTATCAGTTTACATATTTTAAGATTATATCATATTTATGTCTGTATTCTGAACACTTCAAAATTCTTTTCAACTGAGTAGTATGATCCATTTTATTCATGCATAGCTGAAAACATGAAAGCCTGTGACTTGGTTCAATTTACATGGCCAGTGATGAGATTTTTCGGGTTGACTGAGTCATTGTAGTAAAAAGTTACTCCTGGCAGCTAACTGTTCTCTCTTCCTGGGGGCATAGGGATATGTATGAGTTTCTGAGCCATTATTAAGTGTAATCCATTAGCCATTACTAAGTCTGACTCACTGCAAGTCTAAGTTCTCTATAATGGCCAACGTTTTGACTCAACTGATGCCAATTCTTACTTTTTACAACCTGAATTTTCACATCTTATGTCAGAATACTTTAATTTCTCTGACTTGACACTTACATGCTATCACCATCTTGGTTCAAAGCATATGGCCACAGAGCTCCTGCTGGTGGAATGACCATCTAAGTGGAAGGTGTTAGAGAAAGCAGAGCTTGCACTGATTGAGGTGGTTGACTTCTGGCTTCATTAGTTTTGTCTTAATATACTTGTTCAGTCTTCTACAGCAAGGGCAACATAGTTTTATGCTCTACCAAGCAATCACTTCCATGAAATAGTGAAAAATGTTAAATACAATAACATGCAATATTAAATATGTGAATGGGATGAAGTAACAGAAGCAAGCAAGTTGTTTTTGAAGATAAACATTGATAAGTAAACTGCCTGCATTTCCTTTTGTTGATCCCTTTTCTGTAACTAAAAAAAGTGACTAACTCACATACTATGCCTTTGACTGTGTAAAATTCCTTTGACCTACTTAAAAAACTGAAGGGATCATAGTATACATTTTTACCTGTTTTGACATGCATGTAAAACATTTGTACAGCTCTCAGGGAAATTCTAAAGTAAGATTATCCACCATGTACGACAGGGTGTCTTATAAAATGATGCATTGAGTTAAACAACAACAACAACAACAACAACAAAACTCTGCTGACAATATTGACGGACTAACTCATGTAAAAAAATGTTTTTTTGAAAATCAGGGGAACTCACTAGAGACTTTTGCTATGGTTTCAGAGCCACTGGCGATTTGGAATACCAAGTTGACTGTCACCTTTGCTTTTTTCTCATCCCAAATGTATTCTTGCTAGGGTCTGTTGTGACATATGCAATATCACCTTAATCTCTACATCACTACTTCTAGCATGAAAACTTTGTTTTTCAAAAAAGAAATAACTACACTGTTATTGGAAACAAAATTGCATTATCTCAGAAAACTGAGTCCCATGAGTATGCCCTAGTTTATCAATATTAAAGAAAAATCAGATATCAGTCATTCTGATTTCAAATAAGATTGCTTTAGTAGAGAAATATTTCAAGACCTAACCGAGAAAAATGTGCTACTTGTTAATATTCTCTTGTAGAATAAGTTTTACTAAGGAAATATAAAGCATACTGCATCATATTTTAACAAGGCATTCTAAATTATTTGATGTGTTGAAATGAAACTATCATCATCAGAATAGACCGGAAGGCATTTATTAACTGAGAAACATCAAAATGTGACCTGAGAGACTGCATTGTATTCTTTTCCATGTTCTCTCATTTCCATAGAATGTCAGCCATGTGATTGATTCTTATGAAACTTTACTCAGCGATTGAAATTATTGTTTCTCATCCATAGATCTTTGCAGGTGCTGATTTCTCTCTTTGGGGAGCACTTTTCTGATTTTCTAGGAATTCAATATGGCAAACTTCTACATAGTCTAAAGCTCATCCAAACTGTATCCTAAATTCAATCTCTATATTATATTCTTTTCATTTCCTTTATAATGTGCAAATCTCTGTTGCTACTAACAACCTATAGTAACATTTGTTGTTGTTGTTGTTTTTTTGACTTGGTGTTCTCCAGTTTTCTAGGACCTGCTAAGATCTTAAGAGCAGGATGTCATTTGATTTTGTTTAGTGAGTGTTCGATGCTGCAGCATATAACACATTGAGAGGTCTTAGTGATTTTGAAGATTTATTTATTTATTTATTTATTTATTTATACAAGCACTGGGTACAGTCAGAAGCGGGAGGGTGAGAGAATTCACCAGAGCCAGAGCGGAGAGCAGAACAGGCAGACCGATGAAGTACACTGCTGAGGGGAGCAGCGGGCGGCAGGAGAGGTCTGTGTGCCATGTGGGACCCTTGCCCAGTGGCTGGGAATCGAACTGATGCTGCAGAGGCTGCGGGGCAGCTTTGCAATCCTGCGCTCAACTGCTGCGCCACTGGGGAGGCCCAAGAGAGGTCTTAGTGATTTTGATTAATCCCAATATGAGTAGGATTCATTTAAGTTTTCATATTTGACCATAAACCACACAATGCACTGAGAAACCACTTGAGACTAAGTTTTTTGTGATGATACATAATAGGAAAGGGGAAATTTTCTATGGACAAGGACTTTCTGTCTCCTCAGCAGGAACTTTCTATCTCAAGTGATTTGCTTCCTTCAGGTAGAAATGGAAAATTGTTCATGGCTTGACATATGGTAGCTAACACAAGGCACCAGGGATTTCTGAGTAAGTGGATTTTACAAATAGTCTAAATACCACAGCTAGTGATTCAAAAAGTTAGATGCATTTCCAGAAGTCCAGAAAAACTGTCTTTTATCTTGGATTCTCTGAGATGTGAAATAATTTTCTCTGACACATATAACTCCTCCCCCAAATTTGTCAAAATCAATTGTTTTAAAGGTTAAAAATAGAAACAAAAGTTTTCTCCATATTCCAATAACAAATCTATGCCACATAATATAACTTATTTATGTATCACATTAGCACTTCATAATATATTCATGTCTGCAAGTAAGATGTTTAATCAAATGAATTCCTGCCTATGCAAGTTCTGTGTATAGTCAGACTAAAATGAGAACTGGAATCGCAAACAATGAGCTCATGCAATACTATAACAATTTTGATTATTATATTATTTATTATTTATTGAGTTTTGGTAGCTCTCATGAAGATTAAAGTATATAGGAACAGAAGCACTTCAGTTAATATCCTAAACTTCATTTTCCAAGATTAAATCTCCCCATAGTTAAGTTCTATTTTGATAATGCACTGAAAAAAAAAATCATGTAAGTTTCAAACTCTGGTAATAGTGATGGTTGGAAAAGAAACTAGAATGATCTTCAAAATATCCTACCTTCCAATTGCCTACTCCTTAGTTTTAACTTTGTCCTTAAAGCCAGATCCAGATTTTTTTTTTTAAGATTTATTTTTATTTATTTATTTATTTATACAAGCACTGGGTACAGTCAGAAGCGCAGGAGGGTGAGAGGATTCACCAGAGCCAGAGTGGGGAGCAGAGCAGGCAGAAGGACCGAAGCACACTGCTGAGGGGAGCAGCAGGCGGCAGGAGAGGTCTGCGCACTGCCAGATCCAGATTTTGTAGGACTATAAGTTTATGGAATTTTGAGATTCTTCTTTAATCAAAAGAGCACTGTATTATTTTGCTCAGGCTGCCATAACAAAATACCCTGTAGACTGGGCAGCTCAACAACAGAAACTTATTTACTCACAATCTGGAAGCTGAAAGTCCAATATCAAGGTGTCTTCAGGGTTGGTTTCTCTTAGATTTTTTTTTCCTAGTCTGTAGATGACAGTCTTCTTTGTGTCTTAGCACCTATTCCTAAATTCCTAATGCATAAGTGTGTGAGCATGAGAAAGAGAGAGAGAGAGAAAGAGAGAGAAAGAGAGAGAGAGAGAGAGAGAGAGAGGATTTTTCTCTCTTCCTTTTTTTTTTTTAGTAAAAACCCCATTACTATTAAATTAGGAATCTACTCTTTCACTGCATTTAACTTTACTTCTCTTAAAGCCCCATTTCCAAATATAATCACAGTGGGTTTTAGGACTTCAATGTACAGACTTTCAGTGAAAACTATTCAGTCCATAATAAGTACAAGTTTATGAACAGGAACGTAGCCAAATGAACATTTATGCAAAAAAGGAAAATATAATCACAACAAATTGCTGGAGTCTTGGAGATTTGGCACCTTCCTTCTAAGGTCTCTTTGGGCTTATTTAGAAATACTGTCTGAATTCAACATATCTTCACTTCCTGCTAGAAACTCTATACTTCTTACCTCCCAAAGGGAAACATACAATTGCACATCTCAAATCTAAATTTTGTTAGATTCTTGGTAAATCCACTTCTGCCTGTTGGAGATTAATTAGTCTCTTTTTTAAAATTTATTTATTTATTTATTTTCTTATTTATTTATGCATACAAGAGCCAGGGTATAGGCCATAGATGTGGAGGGGGGTGGGTGGGTGAGATGATTAACTAGAGACAGAGTGGGGACCAGAACAGGGAGATTTACTGAAATACACTGCTGAGGGGAGCAGTGGGCAAGACAGGAGATGTCTTCTGTGTCATGTGGTTTACCTCCCTGATCAGGGATCGAACTCAGGCCACAGTGGCTGGTGATAGTTTGATAGTGATGAGACTTTAACCCCTGCACCACCAGGGAGGCCCCTATTAATTAGTCCCTTATTTCAGTTTAAAGGTACAGACATGAAAGAAAGAAAAAATATTGGTAAAAGTGGCAAGAAAAGTGGGATTGGTAATTTTGTCATGTTTCTTAGTAATTTTTTTCTAGTTCCTTTACCTCATAACTTAAATCCTGACTCTCATCGTAGGACCTATTCCAACAAAGGCCACTAACCTCTTTTATGTTAATTCTAATAAAGAGATGGAAGATTAGGTTTTTTGCTACAGAATGAATATTTTATTTTTGTACAGGTTTGTTTGTGAACAAAGATTCATATTAAGTCAGAACTCTACAAAGCAGCTAGAAATTTGTTTCAAGGATTCCAGACCCTGTGTTCATTAAATCTGTGTAAAGCTTGGAGGTTTCACAAGGAATTATATGTGGACAAGTTCGTCTTGTTTTGCCAGGTTTATATTGGAGAATACTGAATTATTCCGCCATGTTAGGTTAACTCATATGTTTCCACTTTCTCCTACAACTTATGTCCATTATCTATTTTATGTCCATTATCTATTTCTTTCCCAAATCACATCTAAAAGTGCTAGAAAGCAATTTCATCCAAGAATGTTTGGCTTATTTACTTTGATTATTTTCCCCCACAAAATTGACAAGACATTTGAAATTACTAAATTTAAGTCTTTGTTGTTCAGTCTTACTGGTGGTTTCATTCCACCTAAACCCTTTCTGATATAAGAGGTAGAACCAAATTTTAGTTAACATACGTAAAGTTGAGAGTGAATTGGCTTATAGATTCTAAGGATGGGTTCAAGGACAAGTAGGCATTTTACCACTCTCAATGAGCAGGCTGGAATAAATCATTAGGAATGTAAATATAAATCTGAGACACAAATATTGCCAACTCTCTATGTCTCTTATTGCTACTGATTTATGTCATATCTTGAAAAAATTAATCAACTTAAAAATCACTTAAGTATTTGATCTTATAGCTTCAGTTAAGAGAGATGGGGGGACAATTTTGAGAAATGATGATTATATACATAGTTCAAAAAGCAATTACATTTGTAAAGTATGCAGCACTTATACACCAATTATGTTATTAATATTTGGGTTGCTAAAACTACCCCATCCATAATAGGATATCAACTCTTGATGAAGCAATTGTTGCCTAGGAAGGCAGTATAATGCAAGAATACAGTAGAAATGTGGTTGGAGGTATGTGTGGCAGTACAATGGAAAGAGGAAGATAAATCATGAACATAATATGGTTGCTGGAAAGATGATCATATAAATGTTTACCACGTGTAGTCTGGCAAGATGGTGGCAGAGAGACTAAGCAAGGGTCACCTACTCCATATATTTACAAGCAAATTGAAGTAGAGTTAAGTTAATAATCCCTGAAAGGTAAATGGATAACCACAGCATGCATTAGGAGTTCAGCACTAAGTGGTAGGAAAAACTATAATTGAACTATGTTTGCAGTGATACCAGGGCAGTGCAACTTACAAGAGGAAGGTATGACTGCCATATGGAGTAACCCTACAGTTGTTGACTCAGGGGCACATAATCACATTTGGAGACCCTGAACTGAACTAAATAAAGAGTGAGGGGGTGGGGCACAGAGTTGTGGTTAAGGACAGATGATGCACTATTGAAGAACATATAGGATTAGGGGGACATAATACTGATTACTAGCTTGAACCTGAGGCTCTCACTGTAGAACAGCTGGAGCCTGAATTGATGGAGAAAGTTAGGTAAGATTACCCATGTCTCCTCATAGATGAATCTATTACTTGCAGCCTGCAACTGTGTTATTTGAAACATCTTTCTTACTTCCATCCTGCCCCATCATGTCCAAAATCAAAACCACTGAATGCTTTTATTAAACAGTATAGCCACTTAAATAATAAGCATAGAAACAAACACCCCAGGGTAAATATCTGTACTAGAAAAGCAGATCTAGACTACCAGCTTATAATCTTGTCTCAACTACAATTCATACATCTTATTGCATGTAGTGCTCAAACATAGCCAAGAGTTGAGGCTGGCATGAGATTATACGAAATATTTGGGCCAAGAAGTTCTTCTAAGGGAGTGGGTCAGAGTGAGCCTCCACCATATTACTCTGTACCTACAGCACAGGTACAAGAAATCTTGAAACCATCAAGCTCACTAGAGATGACTCTTTGGTGCTCTTTAGTCTAGGTTCCTTTCTAGATATTACTCTTAGCCAGTGCCAAGTTTCTAACCTCTGAAAGGGTCAAAAGACAGCACTCTAAAGTCTATCCCTGGTACAACCCATAAAAACTGAAAATGAAGGAACAGAAGAACATATCACAAATTCTGGAGCAAAATAACCATCAAAGCAGTCTCTTCCAATAGCACTAAAGAACATGCCTGAAGAAGAGTTTAATTTAAGCATTTTCTAAAATGTTGATGAATTAAAAACATAGGTTATGTAAAATGGGACCTGAATAAAACAGAAAATATGAGGCAGTTATTATTAGAACTACTGGATCCAAATAATACTAAAGCTGAGCTAAAAAGTACACTAGAGGGCCCCAACAGCAGACAAATGTAAGTAATGTATAGAATTAGTGAGCTCAAAAAGGTATGATGTTGGAGAATGCACAAATAGGATACAAAAGAGGGAAAAAAAATTAAATTGTGTAAAAGTACATTGGAAAATTCTAAATAGAAATAATACCCATATAATGAGGGTCTCCAGGGAGAAGAGAATGGCATAAAAAATTAAAGCAATAATTAATTGCTAAGAACCAACTCAACGTGGGAAACTAATTATATGTCCTGATCCAACAGGCCCAAGTTTCCAAAAAAAAAATATCAGACACACTACAGGACACATTTTAAAAAATTGTTGAAAGCCAATGAAAGGACAGAATATTAAAAACATCGAGAGGGCCTCCCCGGTGGCATAGCGTGTTGAGCGCAGCTCTGTGAAGCTGTCTGCAGCCTCTGCAGCACCAGTTCAATTCCAGGCGGCCAGGGAGAATCCCACATGGTGAGGCAGACCTCTCCTTGCTCACCCGCTGCTCCCCTCATCAGCGTACCTCGGTCCATCTGCCTGTTCTGATCCCAGTTCTGTCTCTGGTGAATCCTCTAACCCTCCTGTGACTCTGGCCTGTGATTACCCCAGCTCTTGTATAAATAAAATAAATCTTAAAAAAAAAATTGAGAAAAAGAAGAGTAACCTATAAGGGAACACAAATTTAATTGTCCATAGACTATTCAATAGAAAAAAATAAAGGCAAGAAGGGAATAGCAGAAGATATTTAAAGTACACAAAGAAAAGTAATTCCAGCTTAGAATTCTTTTTTTTTTTCCCACACTATTATTCCTTTATTTGAAATCCTACAATGTTGACAGGCAAAGTCTTGGTGGTATTGCTTGTTCTTTTTTTTTTTTTTTAAAGGTTAACAAAAGGTTTATTTACAAGGGAAGGGGAAGGAGGAAATGTACAACTCAGGAAGAAAAGAGGAAGATAAATTCTTAAATGTGTCCTACCCATTCTGTCGACCTGGAATCCCAAGTAACCTGCCGAGACCAAACCTGCCTGGCCAAGAGCGCAAGCCAAGTATGACTGACCCCACTAACATAGCCGGTTTTTATTTATAAACAGAGAAAATGGCTGCTTAACTCTATCCTTAGGTCCTCGCAACTTCCCTTTTGGGGATCCTGGGATTTGTAGTTCCCAGTATTTTGATGGAGTGGGGGTGGCATCCACAAAGCCTGTACAGAATTAGTTCAAGACATCTTTTCCCCCTAACAATTCCCCCTTTCACTTTTTGCCACCATTTCCATGGTGTTGAAGATCAAATATATGGATGCCGGGGTACAGTCTCAGATGAAAATCTTTCTCAGGGTTCCCATTGGGAAGCAAACCAGTCTCTCCAGGTATTATCCATTGTGGAAAGCAAAAGTCCTCCGTTTCTGAAAATAGTTTATCAGTCCAAGCCCCCCCCCCAAATAATCTGGAGGCATTAGCCAAAACAAGACAGCAACAATATCAAATCACAGGAAAAAATATTAAAATTAATTCAATTTATGCAAAAACAGTTTTTCTTAACCTTGATTCCAGATTGTTTCAAACCAAATCTACTTTTAAACCATATTACCTATTGCAAACCAAATCTACTTTTAAACCATATTACCTATTTTTGCATAAAATCACAGGGCAGAATAACTAAACAGCAATTTTGGCTGGCTTTGTTGGAATACTCCATAAACGATTAGAGTGAACTCTTGATATCCGGTCCATGTCGGCTTCAAGAATAAAGTTGGTCTCATCAGACTCTACTTGGGTTTTCCTCTTCTTGAGCGTACCAGGGCTTTTCCTTTTTCTGGGTGTCCAGTCCTGCCCATGGAGGCAGCTTCCTCACCTCCCATGGTGGGTCTCTGGAGCCTACAAACAAAGCAACAAGTTCTCCTCTTCTTGGTTCAGCTCTGTTTCAGCTTCCTGGAAGATTCCACTCAAAGCCACACAATGAAACTCATGTTCCAGTTGTTTTAGTTTAAGCAGACAAAGTCCCTATGGAAGTTATGCAAAAATAGACTCTGAGGCAAGTAGTAAAAAAATTACTACCACTATTTTCATGCTGTGTTGGTATCAGAGAAAATGTGAACACAAATTAGCTTTGCTGGAAAAATAATACAACATCACTGCAGATCCTGGTCACTCAAAACAAGAACTTTGTGGATTCAGAACAAAAGGCAAAAAAAAAAAAAAAATTACCAGTATTATGTTGAAGAAAACTTAGTAAAAATCAGATGTATTTCCAGATCTATTCAGTTCTTTGTTGGAAATTTTTACTCTCAACAGTTCTTTACCCTGCAAGATTAACATTCAAGAGAGAAAGAAGGGTAATGAGCTCCATTGGAAAACAAGAACCGAAAGAATGTATCAACAAGTCAAACATGAAGGAAGTGTTAAGAAGGTTTTATAAAACATCAGAACAATAAATATAGAGATATGGGGACAAGGAGGCTAACAATGTAACCCATCAGAATGAGTTTGAAATCAGACTATCCAAAGGCCACATAAACAGTCCATCATATACCAACAAAGTAGAACATTAAAAAAAATAAATATAATTAAGACATAAGGAAATGGAATCATTCAAACTCATACTCCAGTTCCAGGGCAGGGAAGTGAGCTACTCAGCATGGAGAAATACATGTGAAGGTGCTAGGGTGAGCTAGGTGGGCACAGGGTCCCAAGTGAAGAAAAAAATGCTCAGAATAGCACGACCCCTTCCCCCATCTCCTAAAGGACTCCAGTGACATGTTGAAGGGTAATTGAAAGCCTGGTAACTGCACTGTAAGACTGATCTGGAAATACAGATAGGAAGAATCATACCTGGCACCACAGGTACGAGAGGCTCCTGCACCACTTTAACCAGTAAATGGAACCTTCCAGAACCTTCCCGACACCCAGACACAGCAACTACTGATTAGCTTTTCCTGACACATAGAGCCATCTACTGGGAAAGTGTAAATAGTGCGCCATTAGAACACGTGAAAAAAGAGCAACCTAGAAAGCCAGAAAATGAGGTGAAACACTATAACACAAGGCACTTTGAGTCCTCAAAGGCATCTTCACTACACAGGGAAAAAAAAAAAAAAAAAAAAAACACAATTCTGGAAACCTACCATAAAGAATGGAATATCTTATCTTTCTATCAGACAGAGTTCAAAATTGCCATGATAAAGAAATTCAAAGAAATGGAAGAAGACAGAAAAGCTGATCAAAGGTATATAGTAAAACTCAGAAAGACAAATGAATTTCCTAAGAAATAAAGTAAATGAATAGGAGATATGAATCGGAGCATAAATAAGAAAATAACTGAGGTGAATGATGGTAAGTAATGAATGATGGCAATTAAAAATTCTGGAGAATTCTATGGAAGTAGAAGAGATCAAATGGAAGACCAAATCAATGATCTTGAATATAGTAATGCAAAAAGAATTTAGGAGGAAGAAGAAAGAAAAATGAAGGAAAAAGTAAGGAGACACTTCAAGAATTTTCTGGCCCCATGAGAAAGACAATATATGAATAACAGACATCTTGCAAGGGGAAGAGTAAGAACTTATGCAAAAAAATAATAGAGGAAAACTTCCCAAAATAGGAGAAGGAACTAAATATTCACGTCTGTGAAGCTAAAAGAACACCTGATTATCTAAATGAAATGAGAGCTATAACAAGACACAAAGTAGGGAAATTTCCAAGAATTCAAGACAAAGAATATTGCAGCTGGCTAAGGACAAGAAGCAAATAATCTATAAAGTTACCCCAGGAGACTTATATCGGACTTTTAAGGGGCTACACTGTGGACAAAGAATGTAATGATATGATCAAAATACTTAAAGATATAACTGCCAGCCAAGAATACACTATCCTGCAAGATCCTCCTTCATATAAGAAGGCAACATAAAAGATTTCTCAGACAAGCAGAAGCTGAAGAAGCTTGGTGAACACATATTCACGAAATGAAGAAATGTCAAAATATGTAAGACAACTGTTATAAAATCTGAAAACAGACATTGGGAACAGCACATTGGTGGCTTTGTGCTTTGATACCCCACTTTCAGCAATGTACAGATCAACCAGACAGAAAATAAACAAGGTCACAATAGCTTTAAACAAAGAATCAGACAGTATGGGTTTATTAGACATTTATAAGACATTATACCCCCTTCCCTCCCAAAGCTGAATATGCATTCTTATCAAATGCATAAGAACATTCTCTAGGATTGAGCACATAACAGTCACAAAACTAGTATCAATCAATTCATCAAGATTATAACCATGCCAAGCATCTTCTCTGACCATAATGATACTGAACTGGAAATCAACCACAGAAAGAAAGCAGGAAAAAAAAACCTCTAATATGTGGAAATTGAACAAGACACAGCTGAATGACTATTTGGTTAAGAAGAAATCAAAGAACAAATTTTTAAAATAACCGAAGACAAATGAAAATGAGGAAACAACTTACTAGAAATCTATAAGACACATCAAATGCAGTACTAAGAAGTATACAGTAATACAGGTCCACATTAAGAAACAGGAAAGAGCTTAAGTAAATAATTCCTCTCACCTAGGAACTAGGAGAAGAACAAACAAAACCAAAAGCCAGAAAGAAGGAGATAATAAAAATTAGGACAAAGTTAAATGCAATAGAATCAAAATGACAATTCACAAGATTAGTGGAATCAAAAGCTAATTCTTTGAAAAAATTAACAAAATAAAATACTTATAAAAATTAGTAATTACTAATAAATGACATGAGATTCAGATGAGGAAGGAAAAGGGTCAAAGGGAGTACAAGAGTTGGTGGTGGGCAAAATACCATACTTTTTCATCAACGTTGTAATACTTCACATTTTCAGTTTGAGCATATTTCTTACTACATTTTTTTGCCTCATTACTTTACATAAAAGCATTTTAGTTTCAAAATATATTTTCATACAGACTTGATTATTATCTCAGTAAAATGATGTTTTTAAGGGAATGAGGGTTTCTTTGCTGGTAAAGAGTAAGTAAGATTACATTCATTACACTGATGATTGTGCAACTGTCAATTTATCCCATTCTGCAAACTCTGCTCCAAAGGTGGTATTGTTTTCAGATTATTATGTTTCCAATTTCTAATGGACTTGATAAATAAAAAGGAATGTGAAATAAATGCATTATTTTTATTATTAAAATAAAACTGTGATTTTCTAATTACACAAACTCTTGAGTCTCAAAGGAAAAAAATTGTAACTTATTATAGAAATTTATGATATTTGAAATCAGTTACATATTACATTGGCTAAAATGTAACATTTGCAAAGACTATGGATGATGTCTAGGTAAATTAAGACATATCTGCAATTTTTTTTTATTTTAGAAAATGCAAAAATTTCCCATCAACTTCGCTTAGACATTTATTTTTAATATGTATTAGATATAAATATGTGCCAGCAGTATACTTTAATTTTCACAATCTATTCCAAAACCTCAGGTAAAGAGATTATAGGACAACTGGCAACTAGGCAGTCAACTGCTCAAAGAAAACATGTTGTCCTTTGATGGATGAAAATTCATCCACAAAGACCTTTTATTTCTTTTTCAAAGAATGTTTTTGAGATCAATTGTGACTGAATTGAGGCACAACTAGTACATTTTTTCCTGTCTTGGATGAAGGCTAACAAAACATTTTCATCAAAAAATGTTTGAAGTATTCAAGAAAGTGATGACAGCTTTATCTGTTATGATTTTTGGAGGGTAATTATTTCAAATCTGAAGTAATTTTTTACTATATAATTAAAAAATTAGGGATTTTTCATTCTAAGTATTTTATGTATTCTTTTTAGTCTTCTTTATAGCAAGTTAATATATTCTTTATTGTCTCAAAATTTGAAATTTTAAGAACAATCTTTTTATTTTCCTAAGGATCACAGAATACAATAATTTTTAAGTAAAGGTAAAGTATGGAGAAAAACATAAATAAGGACAAGCTTCATGATTGTCAATAATGGCTTACATCTTTTTTCATACAAAATTCACATTATTATTGATAGTTTATTTGTATAGTCATCTGGTCCTGCGTTTTTGTATTTTGGAAGATCTTTATTGCTATTTAAATTTCCGTGCTTGTGGTTAGTTTGTTCACTTCATCTATTTCTTCCTGGGTTAAACTTGGTAGATGATATAAATCTAGATATCTACGCATTTCTTCAAGGATGTTAAATTTATGGCACAGAGTTGTTCATAATAATTTCTTATGATCTTTTGTATTTCTTTACTATTTATGGTGATTTCTCCTCTTTGGTTCCTGATTCTGTTTGTTGATGTTCTCTCTCTCTTTTTTGTTGCTATATTTTGAAATTTATTTATCTTCTTGAAGAACCAGCTCTTAGTTTCACTGAATTATTTATTTATTTGTTTGTTTGTTTATTTATTTGTTTGTTTATTTATTTGTTTGTTTATTTATTTATTGTGGGACCCTCACCTGCGGCCAGGGAACTAACCGGTGCTGCAGAGGCTTCGGGCGGCCTCACAGCCCAGTGCTCAACCGCTGCACCACCAGGGGAGGCCCTTCACTGATTTATTTAAATCGTCTCTTTGATCTCTATTGCTGCTCTTATTTTTAATATATGCTGACTTCTACTAATTCTGGTTCATGTTTGATTTTTTTTAATGTTGTTTTGGTATGATATTACATTGTTTATTTGTTTAGGGATAACAATTGCACATACATTATGATGACTGAAGGTGTTTGATAGATTGATAATGTACTTTTAATTTGATAATGTACTTTTATGTAACGTAAATTGATAATGTACTTTTAGTCTATTTTCTGTGTTTCATTTTGAAATATCTTAAACAATGACTTCAGGTTTGATAATTTTATTTTTTTTTTTATAACAAATGAGGTTTATTGAGTCTGGAGAAATTTTAAGCATGTCACATATTGTTTTTTTTTTAATTTTCCAGTTGAAGACATTCATTTAAAATACACGAACATTTTAACAGGGATTGGAATTTATTTTATCTTTTCTTAACACTTTCTTTTTCGTGAATTGTGTATGTAATTTTAAAAAATATAATGTAAAATATAAAACAATATTTGAAACATTTAAGAAAAAATGTTTAGGCACACATTTCTGTGTTCATTTATGCAAAATAATTGATACTGTTGTGGCAGTGCTTTTTATTTTTATTTTTTTTTTTTTTATAAATTTTATTGTTATATTCCCCATACAATTGCAGCCCCCCATTCTGACCCCAATCCCTCCCCTCCCGCCCCCGCCCCCCTAAAAGTGTCTCTGGTTCATAGTTTTTTGTTGATTTTGATTTTCACTTTCTTATAGTTATTCATTTTCCTGGTCCCTTATTTAAGTTTTCTAGATTCCTGCTATGAGTGAGACCATCCGGTATTTTTCTTTTTCTTTTTGGCTTATTTCGCTGAGCATGATCCCTTCCAGCGCCATCCATGTTGCAGCAAATTGCATGTGTTTATCTTTTTTGAATGCTGAGTAATATTCCATGGTATATATGTACCACATCTTCTTGATCCAGTCATCTATTTTTGGGCATTTGGGTTGTTTCCAAAGCTTAGCTATTGTAAACAGTGCTGCTATAAACATAGGGGTGCAGGTGTTCTTTGGAATTGATGTTTCTGTGTCCTTTGGGTAAATACCTAGGAGTGGAATTGCTGGGTCATATGGAAGCTCTATGTTTAGTAGGTCCAGAAATCTCCACACAGCTTTCCACAGTGGTTGGACCAGTTTGCACTCCCACCAACAGTGCAGAAGAGTTCCTTTTTCTCCACACCCTCGCCAACATTTGTTGTTGCTAGTTTTTTTAATATGTGCCATTCTCACTGGTGTAAGATGGTATCTCATGGTAGTTTTGATTTGCATTTCCCTGATGACAAGTGATGTTGAACATTTTTTCATATGCCTGTTGGCCATTTGCATTTCCTCTTCAGAGAAGTTTCTTTTAAGCTCTTCTGCCCATTTTTTGACTGGATTATTTTCTTTGTTGTTGTTGAGACTCATCAGCTCTTTGCAGATTTTTGTGATCAGTCCTTTATCATTAGTGTTGGGTGCAAAAATGTTCTCCCAGTTGGTGGGGTTTCTCTTTGTTTTTGTTATTGTCTCTTTTGCTGTGCAAAAGCTCTTTAATTTGATATAGTCCCAGCTGTTTATCTTTGCCTTCACTATCACTGCTTTGGGTGATGTGTCTGTAAAGATGTCTTTGATGTGCAAATCACGTAGTGTTTCGCCTATATTTCCTTCTATATATTTTATGGTTTCAGGTCTTATGTCTAGTTCTTTAATCCATTTTGAGTTGATTTTTGTGTATGGTGTGAGGTGGTGGTCAAGCTTCATTCTTTTGCATGTAGCGACCCAGTTTTCCCAGCACCATTTATTGAACAAACTTTCTTTGCTCCAATGCATAGTCTTTGCTCCTTTGTCAAAGATTAGTTGACCATAAATCTGTGGGTTTATTTCTGGATTTTCTATTCGATTCCATTGGTCTGTATGTCTGTTCTTGTTCCAATACCATGCAGTTTTGATGATTATGGCTTTGTAGTATAGTTTGAAGTCTGGGAGTCTGATGCCTCCATTCCCTTCTTTTTTTTTCAGGAGAGCTTTGGCTATTCGGGGTTTTTTGTGATTCCATATGAATTTCATCAATAATTGTTCTATTTCTTTGAAGAATGACATTGAAATTTTGATTGGAATAGCATTGAATCTGTATATTGCTTTTGGAAGGATGGCCATTTTAATAATGTTTATTCTTCCAATCTATGAGCAGGGGATGTCTCTCCATTTCTTTGTGTCTTCTTCTATTTCTTTTAACAGTGTTTTATAGTTTTCTTTGTATAGGTCCTTTACCTCTTTTGTTAGATTTATTCCCAAATATTTGATTTTTTTGTTTCAATAACAAAAGGGATGGTCTTTTTGATTTCTTCTTCTTCAGATTTATTGTTTGTGTATAGGAAGGCTACTGACTTTTGCGTGTTGATTTTGTATCCTGCCACTTTACTGAACTGATTGATGAGTTGAATTAGCTTTTCTGTGGAGTTTTTGGGGTTCTCTATGTATAATATCATATCGTCTGCAAATAGTGATAGTTTGACTTCTTCTTTTCCTATTTGGATTCCTTGGATGTCTTTCTCTTGTCTTATTGCCCTGGCTAGGACTTCCAGTATTATATTGAAAAGCAATGGTGAGAGTGGACATCCTTGTCTTGTTCCAGATCTTAATGGAATTGCTTTCAGCTTTTCACCATTGAGAATGATACTGGCTGTTGGCTTGTCATAGATGGCCTTTATGATGTTGAGGTATGTTCCTTGTATCCCAAGAATTTCAAGGGCTTTTATCATGAAACGGTGTTGCACTTTGTCGAAAGCTTTCTCAGCATCTATTGATATTATCATATGGTTTTTATATTTCTTTTTGTTGATGTGTTGGATAACGTTGATTGATTTTCGGATGTTAAACCATCCTTGTGCCCCTGGAATGAATCCAACTTGGTCGTGGTGAATTATCTTATGGATACATTGTTGGATTCTGATAGCTAAAATTTTATTGAGGATTTTTGCACCAGTGTTCATTAGGGAGATTGGCCTGTAGTTTTCCTTTTTTGTGTTGTCCTTGTTCGGTTTTGGTATTAGTGTAATGTTGGCTTCATAGAACGTGTTTGGTATTGTCCCTTCCTTCTCAATTTTTTGGAAGAGTTTGTGAAGGATAGGCACTAATTCGTCTCTGAATGTTTGGTAGAATTCATTTGTAAATCCATCAGGTCCTGGGCTTTTGTTTTGGGGGAGGTTTTTGATTACCATTTCAATTTCGCTAATTGTAATTGGTCTGTTTAGGTGTTCTATTTCTTCTTTATCTAGCTTTGGGTGATTGTAGAGTTGTAGGAATTTGTCCATCTCCTCTAGATTGTTAAACTTGTTTCCATATAACTGTTCATAGTAGTTACTGATTATTCTTTTGATTTCTGCTGTGTCCGTTGTGATTTCTCCTCTTTCATTGATGATCCTGTTTATTTGTGCTTTCTCCCTTTTTTCCTTTGTGAGCCTGGCTAGGGGTTTGTCTATTTTATTGATTTTTTCAAAGAACCAGCTCTTGGTTTCATTGATCTTTTGGATTGTTTTTTTAGTTTCAATTTCATTTATTTCTGCTTTGGTTTTTATTATTTCTTTTCTTCTACTGGTTTTGGGGTTTTTTTGTTGTTCTTTTTCTAGATCTTTGAGCTTCGAGATTAGGTTGTTTCTTTGCGTTCTTTCTTGTTTCTTGATGTGAGCTTCTATTGCTATATATTTTCCTCTTATTACTGCTTTTGCTGCATCCCATACATTTAGGATATTGGTGTCCTCCTTGTCGTTCAATTCAAAAAATTTTTTAATTTCTTCTTTGATCTCCTCATTAGTCCAATGGTCTTCCAGTAGTGTGGTTTTTAATCTCCATGAGGTAGGAAAGTTCCTTGCCTTCTTTTTATGGTTTATTTCTAGTTTGATGCCTTCATGGTCAGAAAAGATGGTTGATATGATTTCAATCTTGGTGTATCTGTTGATGTTTGTCTTGTGCCCCAGTATGTGATCGATCCTGGAGAATGATCCGTGTGCGCTTGAGAAAAATGTGTACTCCATTTTTTTGGGGTTTAGTGTTCTATAGATGTCTGTTAAGCCCAATTGCTCTAGGTCTTTATTTAGAGCTTTGGTTTCTTTACTTATTTTTTGTCTTGTTGATCTATCCATTGTTGATAGTGGTGTGTTGAAGTCTCCCACTACGTATGTGTTTTCTCTGATGTCTGTTTTCAGAGAGGACAACAGTTGTCTGATATATTTTGGTGCTCCTTCGTTTGGTGAGTATATGTTAATGAGTGTTATTTCTTCTTGAAGTATTGTCCCCTTGATCATAATGTAGTGACCATTGGGGTCTCTTTTTATCTTTTTGAGTTTGAAATCTGTTTTATCTGATATAAGTATAGCTGTTCCTGCTTTCTTTTTTGGTCCATTTGCTTGTAGGATTGTTTTCCATCCTTTAACTTTGAGCCTATTTTTATCTTTTGTAGCTAAATGTGTTTCCTGGAGACAGCAAAAGGTTGGGTTTTGTTTCTTAATCCAGGCTGCAACTCTGTGTCTTTTTATTGAAGAGTTTAGTCCATTTACATTTAGAGTTAATATTGATATGTTAACATCTGTATTTGCCATTGTGTTTGTCTTTCCTTTGATTTTATTTATTTATTCATTTAATAACTTTTTTTTTTTTTTTGGGCCTTCTTTCATTGTTATTCGTCGCTCTGAGGTTCTGGCTTTAGGACTCCTTGTAGTATTTTTTGGAGTGGGGGTTTAGTTGCAATGAAATTCCGGAGTTTCTGTTTGTCTGGGAAGGTCCATATTCTTTCTTCAAAGAGGAAGGAGAGCTTTGCGGGATAGAGTATTCTTGGTTGGCATCTGTTTTCTTGGAGTCTGTTGACTATGTCCCTCCACTCTCTCCTTGCCCGTAGTGTTTCTTCGGAGAAGTCTGATGTCAGCCTGATTGGTTTTCCTTTGAATGTTACCTGTTTCTTCCCTCTTGCCAGCTTCATTATTTTTTCCTTGTCCTGGATTCTTGGGAGCTTTACTATTATGTGTCTTGCTGTGTTTTTCCTTTCGTCGTGGAAGTTTGGTGTTCTTCTTGCTTCTTGTATATCAATTTTCAGCTCCTTCTTCACATTTGGGAAGTTCTCTTCAATTATCTCTTTGAATATTTTCTCTGTTCCTACATCTCTCTCCTCTCCTTCTGGTATTCCTATAACTCTTATATTTCCTTTCCTCATGGAGTCAGATAGTTCCCGAAGTCTTTCTTCGTTCTTTTTCCTTTGTACTTCTCTTTCCTTTTCTGTTTTGGTTCTTTTTATTTCTGTGTCTTCAAGATTACTTATTCGTTCTTCCATTTCATCTATTCTGCTTTCATTGCTTTTCCCAGAATTCTTTAGTTCTTCCATTAATTCTTTGATCTCCTGCATTTCTTTTACTTCCCTCTTTAGGGACTCAATTTCTTTCTTCTGACCATTGTTTTCCCTCTCTAGGGACTCAATTGCATTCTTCTGATCGTTGATTATTTTTCCCTTATCATTGTTTTCCTTTATGACTTCTGTCAGTTTTTTAATCACGGCAATTTTAAATTCTCTTTCTGGAAGGCTCAGAAATTCTTCCAAGTTATTGTCGTTGCAATCTGGGGGCTGGCTTTCTTTTTGTGGTGTGCTTTTTCTCTGGAGAGTTGCTAGGTTGCGTGTGGTTCTTCTCCTCCCTACTGTCTGTTTTCTAATTTGCCGTATGCGTTGGGACACTGTGTTGTTGGGACTTGCCGGCATCTTGGGTGGGCTTCTCTGTTCCCCTCTGGTTCTTCCAGGAGTCATCTGTCAGCTTCAAGCAGCCTTTACTGGAGAAAGGTCCCTGTTCTAAAATGCCGATGTGGGGACACACTCCCCTGTGCGCCTGGTCTGCCCCGGCGGTGGGTTCCTGCTCCCCTCTGGGCTTGGACTGCAGGCCAGAGGGGGTCTGTCGTGGGCGAACTTCCCCCGCTCACCTCTGGCTCCTGAGGAAGCCTTCTGCAGGTAGTCTTTACTGAAGAAATGTCCCTGTTCTAAAATGGTGATGTGGGACACACTCCCTGCGCTTCTGGTCTCAGGCACACTCTTCTGCGCGCCTGGTCTGCCCCGGCTGTGGGTGCTCGCTCTCCCTGTGGGCTCAGAGTACTTGTTCAGAAGGGGCCTGGTGTGGGCTAACTCCCCAGCTGGCCACTAGCTCCTTCAGTAGCCTGTGCTGGGGTCAAGTCGCTAGGTTGCACCAGAGATCTCTCCTAGAGCCCTTGGGGAGCTGATTTTCCACCCCGTGGGACAGGGAGCAGAGCGGGGATGGTAGGGTACACCTCAACGGCTTTGGGGTGCTGTGTCTGCCTTGTGCCCCACCGTCGTGGGGAACCCACGCCCCTAATTTCGTGCCCCGGGTCTCAGTTCCAAAGCCCTCAGTTCCAGGACGCGGGCTGTAGCCCAGATCAGTGGCGCGGGAATGGCGCCTTTTGAATCCCGCTCCCCTGCCTGGGCGCCTTGTTCCTGCTCACTCAGGGAGGGCCTCCGCCCGGGTCTCAGTTCCAAAGCCCTCAGTTCCAGGACGTGGGCTGTAGCCCAGATCAGTGGCGCGGGAATGGCGCCTTTTGAATCCCACTCCCCTGCCTGGGCACCTTGTTCCTGCTCACTCAGGGAGGGCCTCCGCCGTCTCCCCGCAAGCCTAGGTCACAGGCGCAGGGGCCTGGGCAGCTGCAATCTGAGCGCCGCTTTCGCGCAAGCTTACCGGGCGGCCAGGGCTGTGTGCTGGTGCTGGTCTCCTCCTGGTGGGCGGAGCTCTCTTTAATGGCGCGTGGAGCTCACCTCCGCGGTGGATCCTGCAGGGTTCGCCTCAGCTCCCGTTCACGGGGTGTGGTGGCTGAAATAGTTCCTTTCCACTCACAGTCCCGCTTGCTGCATCCGTTTTTCTTGTTGGGCGTTTTGGTTTGTTGTTTCCCTCGTCTCTGCCGGTCGGAGAGTGCCGCCTGTGTGGGCGGGGGAGGGGAGCAGGGTTCTGCGCTTCCCTCCCTTCTCGTCCTCTTTTATGGCAACTTTCTTCTTCGGGCAGTTTGCTGGAGTCGTCCGTTTATCTTCCGTGTCCCAGTTCTCACTGGGACCTGCCGCTTTTCCTCCCTATTAACTTTTTTTAATGGGAGATCTTACTCGCAGCGTCTCCTCGCCGCCATGTTGCTCCGCCCCTCTCAGGTTTGATAATTTTTTATTCTACTATGTTTGTTTGGGCTTTAATCCTATTCAATGCATTTCCTGTCTCACATCTGAAAATCTCCCATGCTTCTACTGAATTATTTGAACATATGAAAAAAAATATTCTTGTTCTTGCCTCCTAATTACAATATCTGTACTAGTTCTTAATCCATTTTGATCCACTGAATTTTTTTCTATTCATTGTGTGTGTGTTTTCTTGATTCTTTCCATGCCTTTTAATCTTTGACCAAATAATGTATTTTGCAAATTTCAACTTGCTAAGTGTTAGTTTCTCTATATCCCAGTTTTAAGTGATATCACCTGATATTTGCCTTCCTCTGACTTGTTGCACCTAACATAAGCCTTTCCAGCTCTATCACGTCACTGTGAATGACACAAATTTGTCTGTTTTGTCTCTGTAGTAGTATTCCTTTGTGTATTATTACCTTCTTGATCTATTCATTGGTTTGTAGGCATGTTGGTCATTTCCATATTTTGGCTACTGTAAACAGTGCTGCTATGAAAAGGGGAGTGCAAATTTCCCTTCAAAGTAGTGCTTTTGTGTCTTTGGGGTATACTGGTGTGGGGTTACTGGGCCATAAGGGAGAGCCATTTTTTAATCTTTTCAGGACTTTGTTAACTTTAGGTTATTGATTTTAGGATGCATTAGGCAGAAACAGAGGGACATCTTGTGTAGGGCTAATTATTCCTCAGTACTGAGCCAAGATGTTTTAAGTACTCTACCCAGCTCTCTATGAATAATGAGGTTTTCTACAGACTTGCATTTGTGTGACAGCTCATAAGGAAAGCTTGTGTGAAATGTGTGCAGCTCTCTTTGCTCGAATTCTGTCTTGTGAAGTCTTTAAGCCTTTTACACTGGTCTCCTTTTCTCTTTTCTCAGTTTTGTTCTCTCTCTCTCTTTCTCTCACTCTCTCTCTCTCTCTCTCTCTCTCCCCCCCCAGCCCCCTCTATCCTCTCTCCTCTTTTTCTCTCTCTCCCCTCTCTTCCTTCCTCTCATCCACTCTGTCTCTCTCCTACTGAGACATAATCTCTTTTTGTTTTATTGAGTTTACACCTTTTAAAAATTCAGAAGCTAATCTCTAGGCCTAATATAAATCTCAGTTTCTGTCAATAAACATCCATGCATCCTAGCTGTGTTTCCTCCCTTGCCAATATTGTAAATTGTACACTAAGTTGAAGCACCCAGGATTGACAAAATTGTTTTTGATACCCACTTTGCTGGTATTTTGTGTAAACTGGTAAAATGAAATGTGGTCAGTTAAAACATAGTTTTAGAAGGAAAATAGTTGCCTGGGATTCTAGCAAATTAATGTGAATCAACCGAACTGATTCAGTTATTATCAAATTGATAAGAGTGAAGTCCAAACTTATTTTTATCACACTGACGGCAATGGTACTTACGGTTTTTGACTGTTCTGGTTCATATGGAGAATTATTTATAAGTAGAGTATGTCCTCAATGTTTTATCTTTTTTTTTGAATTTAGCTCATAAAATAGAGATGCCAATGATAGAGACTGTATTCTTTGTAAAGGAGCTAAGTATTATGTATACACTCAATTTATTTTGAATTAAGATATTATTTTATTAATTTTTATACTGTTGCTTAACACAGAAGATTAAAGGAAAGTTATTATCACTGGTGACAGAGGTTTATTTGTTACCATTAAATATGATAAACGTAACTTCACTTTTGTTTTAATTTTATATTAAGCCCCTATATAATTGACCCTTGATTGTTTTGTGGGCAGAAAACTTCAGAAAGAAATGTATTTGCTTTTTCCTTTTTCTGGTCAATAAATTAATAATAGTAGTAGGCCATATAATTAAGAATTGCTAGAAAAAGAACTCTGATATCCTTTAAGCTATTTCATTTACTGCTTTATAACATACCTACTATATTTTTCCTGCTTTCTACACTGGCTGTAATACAATACAACAGAGTAGAGATATTCTGCTACTTTGTACAGAATTGAAAATACAGAAATTTACATTAATAAAATATTCAACAGTTGTAGGCTCAAGAAAATGCAAGTTTTCTTCGGGGATGGGGACATTTAAGAGATGGATAGGTTTTAAAGGACTTGATAAATAAAAGAACTAGTTCTGGTTTGGTGCTGCAATTTCAGGCAGTTCTGCATTTTTTAATAGATTTTTTTTTTCTCCAAAAGAAGTTTCACAACAATATTGAGCAGAAAGTACAGAGATTTCCCATGTATCTCCAGTCTGAACTTATGCATAACTTCCTCCATTATCAGCATTCCCCACTGGAGGGTACATTTGTTACAGCTGATGTACATACATGGATTACAATGGGATATACTGGGTGTTGTACTTTGTATGGGTTTGGGCAAATGTATAATGATATAAAGCTATCATTATGCAATCATAGAGAGTAGTTTCACTGTCTTAACTATATTCTGCACTCCTAGGCATTACTCCCTCCCTACCAACCTCTGGTGACCACTGATCTTCTTACTATTTTCATTGTTTTGCCTTTTCCAGAAAGCTAAGCTACATAATTAGAACCATAAAGCATGTACCCTTTTCTGAATAGTTTCTTTCATTAATATTATGGATTTCAATTTCTTCCACTTTTTTTAATACCTTGGTAGCTCGTTTCTTTGAGGAGGTGAATAATATTCCACTATCTAGAGATAGCAGACTTTTCTTTTCCATTAATCTACTGAAATATATCTTGGTTGTTTCTAAGTTTTGGAAGTCGTGATGAGTAAAGCTACTACAAATATCCATGTGTAAGATCTCATATTAACATAAATTTTCAACTCCTCTTGGTAAATAACAAGAATCATGGTTGCTAGGTCATATAAGAGCATGATTAGTCTTGTAAGAAACAGTCAAACTATTTTCCAAAATACCTGTACTATTTTGCATATTCATCAGCAATGTACTTAATATGTGGTGTTGTCAATGTTCTGAACTTTGCTATTCTAACAGATATGTAGTAATACCTCATTAATGTTTTAATTTGCCTTCCCAGATATCATATAAGATATTCTTTTCATATGTAATTACTTGTCATCAGTCTATATTCTTTGGTGAAGTATCTGTTCAGGTCTTTAGACCATTTTTATTTTTTTATGTTTAATATATTTTATTTTATATAATTATTACATCTATTTTTGTTTTTGCACAATATATACATTTTCATTTTGATTATATTCCCCATAAAATTGTACCCCCCTTATTTTGACCCTAATCCCTCCCCCCCACATAGTGTGTCTCTGGTTTATAGTTGCTTGTTGATTTTGATTTTTTCTTTATTATAATTAGTCTTTTTTCCTGGTCCCTTATTTAGCTTTTCTAAATTCCTGCTATGAGTGAGACCATCTGGTATTTTTCTTATTCTTTCTGGCTTATTTCACTGAGCATGATCCCTTCCAGCTCCATCCATGTTGCTGCAAATTGCATGAGTTTATCTTTTTGATTGCTAAGTAATATTCCATTGTGTATATATAACACATCTTCTTGATCCAGTCATCTATTTTTGGGCATTTGGGTTGTTTCCATAGCTTAGCTATTGTAAATAATGCTGCAATAAACATAGGGGTGCAGGTGCCCTTTTGAATTAATGTTTCTGTGTCCTTTGGATAAATACCTAGGAGTGGAATTGCTGGATCATATGGAAGTTCTATCTTTAGTAGGTTGAGGAATCTCCAGACAGCTTTCCATACTGGTTGGACGATTGTGCACTCCCACCAACAGTGCAGGAGAGTTCCTTTTTCTCCACATCCTCACCAACATTTGTTGTTGCTAGTTTTTTTTTTTTTAAATGTGCCATTCTCACTGGTGTAAGATGGTTATTTCATTGTAGTTTGATTTTCATTTCCCTGATTACAAGTGATGTTGAACATTTTTTCATATGATAATATACATAGAGAACCACAAAAACTCTACAGAAAAACTAATTAAACTAATCAATCATTTTAGTAAAGTAGCAGGATACAAAATAAACACACAAAAATCAGTAGCCTTACTATACACAAACAATAAAATCTGAAGAAGAAGAAATTAAGAAAACCATCCCTTTTATTATTGAAACAAAAAAATCAAATACTTGGGAATAAACCTAACAAAAGAGGTAAAGGACCTATACAAAAAAAAAAACAAAAAAACAAAAAAAAAAACAACTATAAAACACTGTTAAAAGAAATAGAAGAAGACACAAAGAAATGGAAAATTATCCCCTGCTCATGGTTTGGAAGAATTAACATTATCAAAATGGCCATCCTACCAAAAGCAATTTACAGATTCAGTGCTATTCCAATAAAATTTTCAATGACATTCTTCAAAGAAATGGAACAAATATTGATGAAATTCATATGGAGCCACCAAAAACCCCGAATAGCCAAAGCCCTCCTGAAAAAGGAAAAAAAAAAAAGAAGGGAATAGAGGCATCACACGTCTAGATGTCAAACTATACTACAAAGCCATAATCATCAAAACTGTATGGTATTGGAACAAGAACAGACACACGGACCAATGGAACTGAATAGAAAATCCAGATAAGCCCACAAATTTACAGCCAACTAATCTTTGGCAAAGGAGCAAAGAATATGCACTGGAGCAAAGAAAGTTTGTTCAATAAATGGTGCTGGGAAAACTGGGCTGCTACATGCAAAAGAATGAAGTTTGACCACTACCTTACACCATGCACAAAAACCAACTCAAAATGGATTAAAGAACTAGACATAAGACCTGAAACAATAAAATACATAGAAGGAAATATAGGCATAACACTACATGACATGCACCTCAAAAACATCTTTACAGACACATCACCCAAAGAAGTGATAGTGAAGGCAAAAATAAACAGCTGAGACTACATCAAATTAAAGAGCTTCTGCACAGCAAAAGAGACAATAACCAAAACAAAGAGAAACCCCACCGACTGGGAGAAAATTTTTGCACCCAACACTAATGATAAAGGACTGAGCACAAAAATCTACAAAGAGCTGATGAGACTCAACAAAAACAAAGAAAATCATCCAGTCCAAAAATGGGCAGAAGAGCTAAAAAGAAACTTCTCCAAAGAGGAAATGCAAATGGCCAACAGGCATATGAAAAAATGTTCTTCAGCCCATTTTTAAATTGAGTTGTGTATTATTAAGTTTTAAGAATTATCTGCATATTTTAGATAACAGGTCTTTATAAGAGGTGTCTTAAAAATATTTTCTCCCTGCATATGACTTCTCACTCACTTGAAATTGTCTTTTGTAGGACAGATGTGTTCAACTTTCTGCTTTGCTTTTACTGGTGGTATTGGAAATCTGTCCTGAAAATATTGGTAGCCTCCATCCTCAGAGCCATGTTTGGATATGTGGCATATTTACAAAATAGGCACACACTTTGTGACACGTAAGTGGATGTATATACCTTCCCTTTTAATCTGGGCACACTTCTATCTCACTGTGACAGCAGAATTCAGTGGCAGTGCTGTTGTATGACTTTTAAAGCTACCAGAAAGATTGACACAGTATCTCCATTGTCCTCTGGAGTACTCATTTTTGGAACACTGGTCTTTATCAGTTAGAGTAGAGAGTTAGCATATCTCAAAACCACCATACTGTGAGGAAATGCAGGCCACATAGAAGTGCTCAATTTTCAGTCACAGCTAAACCATCAATAATTCTATGAAATGTGAGTGAAAATACCCCAACTATTCTCAGAAGTAATCATTATGGTACCTCTAAGCTACCTCCATGGTACCTCTAATTGGGCTTCAATCTGGGTCACTTCATATCATAGGATGGAGACAAGCTACCTCTCTATCCCTGTTAGAATTCCTTACCCATAACATCCATGAGTATAACAAAACAGCTTTTATAAGCCTAACTTTTGAATTTCTTAATAATTTCTTAAGCCTTAGTAGTTTGTATAATAGGTACTTGTTAGTCCTTATCCTGAGAAACTAGCTTGACATTCTTTAACAAATGTTGGAATTGTGACCTTCAGGAGATAGTCTGCATAATAACAGGCTGACTAATTGACCCCCAAATATTAACCTATGATAGGATTTCCTAAGATGGAAATTTCCAAAGTAAATGCAATCATCCATATTAGAACATAATAACCCAGGTAATTCTCACACATGTCCATTTTGACACTTCAAATTCTGAACTAGTAATTATGGTTTAACTGGTTCCCTGCTATACTTATTTGCGGGATTACTCGGACTGTGATCTATGGATGAGTAAAAAGAGCAGCACAGTATGGCCCTTCTCAAGTGAATAAGAACTGCAATCCTTTGATGACTATTAATGACTATTATCTAATGAACAACTTCAACTGTTGAATTAACAGACCTTGCAAAATCCTCAGATCAAAGAGTCATTCCATGCTTCATAGTTACATGCCAGATTCTTCTACTGAGTGGCTCTCTAGTTACCTATGGATGGGCCAAATTTCTGGTATATCAAGTGAAAATTTGAAAGCCTTTCTTTTAGTCTTGCTGTTTAGAACCAACTGAATTTTCATGTTTTAATACCCAACAGATATTGTAATATATGTCCATGATAACTGCATTGTGTTAAACATCTTTTCAATGATGAACAGCTAGCCATTAGTCCAAGTCTTTCAATTTATTCTTTGGAGAAGCAACATAAAATGAAACAGTATAGAAAGTTGGGTATGGCATCATGAATGGGTCTACGTTTCAAAGTTACCTAGAGGGTCAGTTCTTTTAAATAGTTGAATACTACTTTTTTAAAAAAAAATATTTATTTGGGGCTCCCCTTGACGCAGCAGATTGAGCTCAGTACTGTGAGGCTGTGCTCAGCCACTCTAATGCAGGTTTGATCCCAGCCAGCCAGAAAGATACCCACATGGCGTGGCAGACCTCTCCTGTCTCGCCCACTGCTCCCTTCAGCAATGTTTTCAATCCATCTGCCTGTTCTGCTACCTATTCTGTCTCTGGTTAGTTCTCTCACCCTCCCAGCCCTCTGGCCTGTACCCCAGCTCTTGTATAAATAAATAAATCTTTTAAAAAATATATTTATTTATATATATTTTACATCATTGTTCCTTTTTAAACAATGTTTGCTTTTTTCTTCTCATGTAGTCTCCATGGAATTTTAAAAGTTTAGTTTAATCTAAAATTAGAGATTTTAAGAATACTGAAAAAGTGCTTTAAACAAATTGTTTCTTCCCTCCATCAATTACTCAAGATAATATTCCAAGAAGTTGAAAGACCCATGATTTGAACCCAATTGTCTGAATTGTAAGATTAACAAATTTTCTTTGTGTAAGTTTGTATCCTTTTTAATGTGATTGTAAAAATTAGCTCATCCTGTGGTATATTAAAAGCCCAAATAGATTATTAGCAAATGAAATATTTGTTTATTATCTAATTATTAACAAATTAAATATCTGTTTCACAAACAGGTGAGATTAACCATTATAACTATTGCCATAGTACAAACAGTAGCTAAAATTTACTAACTCTGATTGTCTAGGATCATCTGAGGTAAGAATTAGCTTTACAATAAAAAAGACGTGTGATAGATTAAAAATAAGTCTACATAAAATTGCATGTGTAGTTGCTATATTTCTAAACTTAGGGATCTATGAAACAAATGAAAGTGAAATAGATGTACGACTATGAAAACACTTAGAAAAATAATTCTAAACTTTGGTTTTAAAAAGTTTTAAGTTCTGGGCATGAATAAAAATATTTTACTTAGGTTGTGAGCTAGTACTATTTGAATCATTTTACCTTATAGAAAGTCAAAGTATTACTTTGAGCTTTTCTGAAAACCAGAGGAAAAAAATCAAGGCATATTAAATATTGCATTTACATGGAGCTCTTCATACCAAAACAGCAAATGCATGTCAATATTCTGGAAAATATTTGGTGTTGGCTTGTGTAGTAATTACTGATTGAATTCAGGATAAAAACATGGGATTCCATTTGGCTTCTCTAAAAACTATATTTGACATCTTTAAAATATATTGTTGCTTTCGTTAGTTTACAAAAATAATTTGCTGGTTTTAAATGCTTTGAGGTAACATCAGTTTAGAATAATCTGACCACCTGTGTTATATTGCTTTTTGTAATGTCATAAAAGTTATAAAGAAAATTTGTTATATTTTATTATTAAAACTCCAGCTTTGTTTCTGGCCATTGTATTTCTTAATTATGCTCAGAGGATGGCTTCTTATCAAGGTAGTTTACTTATGAATAATGTTCCTTGTGAGGCTTCTGTTGTGGACAAGTTAGATTGCTTCTGACATCAGCCCACAGTAAATTAGCTTCCAGTTTGGCTGTATTCTAGAAGACTGAAAGATTTACTCTGTCAACATTCTTGTACTCAGGGAAAATAACTTCCCTTATGTTTGATTTGTTTTTAACTGAGGTACAGTGCTTTTTCTAGAGTTCCAAACCTTCTTATATAGCCATTTAAGGAGACAAACTAATTTTCCGTATCTCAAGTTGTAACATTCGTCTTTTTTTGTTTTGAAAATTATATTTGAATTGGTGCAAATTAATCATGTTATTTTAACAACAAATTACACTTGATTGTACAGCCCGAAGGTGACTAGGTGTTAAAGAATTTCAAAAAATTATGTTCTAGAATAACATACATAGAAACCATTTTATTAAAAAGAAAACACTGGATTCCAGATAAGATACTAAAGTTGAGAGTTAAAAGGTATAGAGGTAGAAAGAAACATAATTGTGTCTTTATGGATACTATTACTCAGAGAAAATAATTTTAGTGAAGTGTGATTATTTTTTTAATATTTGACATCATTGGGCCTCCCCGGTAGTGCAGCAGGTTGAGCACAGTGCTGTGAAGCTGTCTGCAGTCTCTGCGGTGTAAGTTCGATTCCCAGCCAGCCAGGGAAATACCCACATGGCTCAGCAGACCTCTCTTGCCTTGCCCGCTACTCCCCTCAGCAGTGTTTGTGGTCCATCTGCCTGTTCTGCTTCCTGTTCTGTCTCTGGTGAATTCTCTCACCCTCCCACGCGTCTGGCCTGTACCCCGGTCTTGCATAAATAAATAAATCTAAAAAGAAAAAAATATATAATATTTTACATCATTGTTTGCACTTTAGAAGTGTAGGATCATCCCCTTCAGGTGTTGCTGCCACAGTGCACCCACCACCGAACAGCAGTCTTCCCTTGTGCTCATCTCTTCTTTGTTCTTGCTGCTCTCTTTTGTCTTCCCCTCTGCCTCTGGTTGCCTCCATCACGTAGTTACCTTTCAAGTATTAATGCTTAAGTTTGGTTGTTCTGACCCTTTGTCTAGTTTTTCTACATTTCACACATAAATGACACCATCCTATATTTGTCTTTCTCCTTCTGACTAATTTTGCTTGACATAATCCTTTCCAGTTCCATCAATGTTGCTGTGAATGGCAAGAATATACATATTTTGACAGGTGGATAATAAATAGAATTTAATGTATATTATACGTGTGTATATACACATACACATATTCTTTTTTCAAAGACTTATTTATTATGCATAGAAGAGCTGTGGTGTAGGCCACAGGAGGGGAGAGGATTCCCCAGACATCGACAGAGTGGGAAGGGGAATAGGATTGACTGAAAATGCACTGCTAATGGGGAGCAGTGTGTGTGACAGGAGAGGTCTGCTACACCATGAGTTAGTTCCCTGGCCGGAGATTGAACTCTTGCTGCAGTGGCTGCCAATTGCCCCTCATAGTGCTGATACTTAACCCCCTGAGCCACCAGGAAGGCCCAATATATCACATATTCTTGATCCATTCATCTGTTTGGGGCATTTAGTTTGTTTCCATATCTTGGCTATTGTAAATAGTGCTTCTGTGAATATGTGAGTCAAGCTTCCCCTCTACGAAAGTAAACAAATAACCCAATTTAAAAAAATGGACAGGGGCCTCACCCGTGGCGCAGGCAATGGAGCGCCGTACTGTGAAGCTGCCTGCAGCTTCGACAGGGCAGGTTCGATCCCGGACTGGCTGGCGAGAATCCCACATGGTGCGCAGACCTCTCCTATCTTGCCCACTGCTCCCCTCAGCAGTGTATTTCTGTTGCCTTCCTATTCTGCTCCCTGCTCTGTCTCTGGTGAATCCTCTCACCCTCTCATGCCTCTGGCCTGTACCCCAGCTCTTGTATAAAAAATAAATAAATCTTAAAAAAAAAGGACAGAATTGGTAAATAAGCACTTCTCCAAAGAAGACATACAGATGTACAAAAGACATATGAAAAAAAAAAATGCTTCTTATCACTTATGACTAGGGAAATGCAAATCAAAACTGCAATGCGATACCATCTCACATCTGTAAGAATGACACATATGAAAAGATCAGAAACAGCAAGTACTGGCAAAGAGTGGAGACTGATTCAACTGCTACAGAACACAGTATAGAGATTTCTCAAAAGGTTAAAAATAGACCTGCTACTCAACCCAGAAATTCCACTCCTAGGTATCTACCTGATGACTTGTGATTCCTGCTAGGAAATTTTAATAGCATGACTGGTATTTTTTAAAAGCATATATATATAGAATTAAAATTCCTAAGTGTGAAGTATGTATTGATATATTTTAGGTGTTTTTTTTTTTTAATTGAGCTTCTAACTTCCCAATAATTAACTAAAACCCAGTATATATGGACGATAAGTTTATTCATTTATTTTTTTTAAGATTTATTTATTCATACAAAACTGGGTACAGGCCAGAGGCACGGGAGGGTGAGAGGATTCACCAGAGACAGAGCGGGGAGCAGAACAGGCAGGCAGACTGAAAACATTGTTGAGAGGAGCAGCTGGGGAGACAGGAGAGGTCTGCTGTGCTTTGTGTATCTCCCTTGCCTGCCATGAATTGAACCAGTGCAATGGAGGCTGCAGACAGCTTCATAATGCTTCACTCACCCAGGGGAGGGAGGCTACTAGGGAGGCCCTGGAGGGTAAGTGCTACTGGGGAGGCCCTAGAGGGTAAGTTTATGTAGGTGGAACTCTTATTTAGAATAATACTTGCTACTAATAGTATGCTTGGATTTTTAGTAGATTAACTCTTTTTAATGTGTTTGAAATATGAAACACATATGAAATATGAAATAAATTATGGTGTTAAGTTTGCTTCCTCAGCTTTTATTAAGAAGATCATGGCATACATTGCCAATGACTCCAGTAAATTTTCAGCTAATGTAAGGGAGAAAAAAAAAATTAACTATCTCACCTCATTGTAAATAACAAGGCAATCATATTGACTTTGTTCAAAATATATCACTTCCATTTCATGTATAAGTGTTCCCCAATATTAAGTTTGCACTTATATTTCTCAGAACTCTTTGCCTGCAAATTATGCACATAGTCACATAGTGAAATACAACTGGTTAAAGGATAACAAAGGTATTTATGTGTTTCCAAAGAGCATCTTAAAAACCAAATCTACGTAAGAAAAATACAAAATTCAAATAGTTTGTTGTAGAAAACCAATTGCCTCAGTTAAAAATACAGCATTATGCCAAACTGATTTGTTTCCATTAACACAACAACTAAACAATCTGTTTCCATGGATTTCCACTCTTGATTTTGTGTGTATTGTGTCAGCATCAACAGTAGCTCCCTGCACAAAGTTAAAAATTGACTGTGGGCAGTGATAGCCAAACAACATGTAGAAACAAAGAGGAGGTTCAGCTTAACAAGAAGGAATGGGACTCAGACCAGCAGTGCTGGATGGTGTGGAGACTAAGCAGTTGTTGCAAAAGAAGGCACGCAGTTAGATGAAGTGAAACGATCATGGGAATCCGGGACGTCTTAATCTAGAAAAGCATGCTGAGATATGGCTTCAAAAATGCAGAGTGGGTTTAAAGGGCATGTGGAAGTGGACCAGATCGTCCAAGGACTCTATCTGATGGAGGCTTGGATGAGTGGGGATTGGACCATACAGCTGAGAAAACAAACTGAAAAGTAAAAGGAAATGACAAGTCAGAGTCACTGAGCTGGAAGGTCAGGTGTCTTTTTTTCCAGGACGTCTGAACTCTTGGGCAAATAATGAGTATAAGACAGGTGGATCAAGAAACTCTGGGTACTTAAGGCACTTGGAATGAAGTGCCCAAGAGGATATACGAGTGAAAGGAAGAGAAGTTCAGCTCAATGATAAGTAATAATAGTAACATATTCTTTATGAATTACCAATGTGTGTCAGACAGTGAACTATGTTATCTACACATATCCTCCTCTAATCTGTAGTATTGCTTTAGAAAACATTATCATCCCCCGTAGGAATGAGTCAACCAAAGTTCTAAGAAGTCAAGGAATTGACTCTTGATCACATAGCTAATAAATTGCAGGATCAAAGATTGAACCCTGAATTTCTGATTACTTCTTTTGCTTAGTATGTATAGAGCTGAACAAAAAATTCTGGGTAGGTATTTTCAAACCTCATTAATGGAAGGTTTGAAAAATTAATCTACTCTTTTGTTCATAAAATAGAGAAAAAGAGAACATTGCAAAGGGGCACAGAAGGCATAGCAGTAAAATCATAGTCACAAATGGAATCCAAGGAGAAACAGCATGGGCAAGATTTGGAATCCAGACACTCTCAGAGAGGGGGAATTTAAAAGTGACTTAAACGTGGGAATAGAGAAAGGATTATGTCATTTTTTAAATTTTGGGATATAAATCAAATCTTTGAAGTTGGAAGATCAAACCAATAAAGAATTAAAATAGGAAGATCTGAACTCAACTCTAAGTACTGACCAGAGATCCCTGGAGAAAATGAGAATGAGAATTTGATTTCTTACTGGGTACTGAGAAAGTGAAGGGAGATAAAAAAAAGTTTCAACTGAGTGGTATAGGGGCAGATAGAGATTGACATTCATATTTCAACAATGATTACTATAGAAATTTAATACCTATAACCAAATAAACAATGAACTCACAGAGTTGTAAACATAAAATGAGATAATACAGATAAAATAGCCTGAGAGTGCCTGGAATATAATAGGTGCTTAAAAAGTAATCATTCTCTGATCTAAAAGTTGGCATACCAGTTATACCAAGTTAATAGCTGTTTATTTATTTTATTTTTTTAAGATTTAATTATTTATTTATACAAGCACTGGGTACTGTCAGAAGCACGGGAGGGTGAGAGAATTCACTAGAGCCAGAGCAGGGAACAGAACAGGCAGACTGACGAAATACATTGATGAGGGGAACAGCGGGCACGGCAGGAGAGGTCTGCTTGCCATGTGGGACCCTCGCCATTAGCCTGGGATTAAACCGGTGCTGCAGAGGCTGCGGGCAGCTTCGCAGTTGAGTGCTCAACCGCTGTGCCACTGGGGAGGCCCGATAATCATAGTTTTGTATTTTAAAATATATTTATTGTCTTCACTGAAATTATTTCACATATTTCTTTTAATGACATAATAAGAGGGCCTCCCTGGTGGCACAAGGGGTTAAGCACCGCACTATGAAGCATTCTACAATCTCTGCAGCACAAGTTCTATCCCCAGCCCACCAGGGAGAAACCCACATGGTGCAGCAGACCTCTCCTGACTCGCCCGCTGCTCCCCTCAGAAGTGTATTTCAGTCAGTCTGCCTGTTCTGTTCCCCACTCTGTCTCTGGGGAATCCTCTCACCCCCCCTGCATTTCTCGCCTGTACCCCAGCTCTTGTATGCATAAATAAATAAATCTTTAAAAAAATAACATAATAAGAAACACAAGAGTAGGGGCAATCAACTATTTCTATAGTTATTTTTGCACAATAATCATCTTTTTATTTTTATGTAATTCAAGCACAGACAGCCCATATTGTTTGTCCTACCTTAACACTCTCTCCCTTTCTCTTGCTCTCTCTCTCTCACACACACTTCTTGTTTTGGTCAGTATATTAATTCTATCTGATAAATTTCCAGGTTTTATTTTAGAGTCCAAGATAGAGTACACTGTGTTCTAACACTTCAAAAAAGCACTGTAATTTCAGTCTGACTTTTGTGAAAAGTGCCATCTAATTTCCACATATGATAGCTAGAAAGCTGTGATGTTAAATTTCATACACTTAATTGAAAAAGTAGCCATTATGCTTAGAAGAAATCTTTTGGAACTAAGGACAATTTGGTTTTTATTTTATTCAATCTTTCATCTTCCTGATAATATTATAGTAATAATAATTTTATAGAATCATTGAATTAAGATGTAGATAACGAAGTCTACTCAAATTGGGCTATTAATTATTTCTCCTTAGGGTGCCTATCATTAAAGGGGAAATTATTTTGTTGCTCATTACCATAGTATAGGTATTATTTCTTAAAATAAACCATAATATAGGTATTATTTTAAGAAATAATACTTACATTATTTTACAACATTTAATATTTTCTAATATACTTTACATGTTTTTAACATGTAATGTTTTAGAAAACATTTAATTTTTCTAATCCATTGAATGTTTTCTAATCCACTTAATGTGTCTTTAATGTTTTCTAATACACTTTACATGTTTTGAAGACTTGATCACAAGGATAAATTGTGAGTGCAAAAATTTTCTACTTTTAATTAAACATTTTAAAATGTAGCCAACATTAACGTCATAAATCTTTTGTCAAATATAGACATACTCAATTCACAAAACTATGTTTTTATATAAATATAAATATTTTCACACTCTAGAGAAACTTCAGGTTTTTTTTAAAGATTTATTTATTTATGCATACAAGAACTGGGGTACAGGCCAGAGGTATGGGGGGGTGAGAGGATTCACCAGAGACAGAGTGTGGAGCAGAACAAGCACACTGAATGAAATACACTGCTGAGGGGAGCAGTGGGCAAGACAGAAGAGCTCTGCTGCTCCATGTGGGTAGCTCCCTGGCCTGGGATCGAACTCGTGCTGCAGTGGCTGCGGATAGCTTCACAGGTTGTGTCTTAACCCCTTGCGCCACCAAAGAGGCCCAGGAAACTTCAGGTTTTGAGAACTATTTATTTTCTGATTTTTCTCTTCCTCTGGATTAACCCTATTATCTTTAAAATTTCTATAAAAGACTTGGTTGCTGTTGCTTCTTTTACTACAGACATTTCTTAGGGGAACTCACCCAGCTACCTTCCCATAAAGGAAAGCAACCTTGCAACATCTAAGCCACTTATTTGCCCAGTTTGATTTGATCTTACTACCTTCTGACTATGAAAAATTTCTTTCATTTTTAGTTTAGTTTTATGTAGTTAATCTGTTTGTTTCGTCTATTGACTACCTCAGTGAAATCATATGGTGTTTTTCTTTTTTTAATCTGGTTTATTTCACTAAGTATAATTCCCTCTAGGTTCATCCATGTTGTTGCAAATGGCCGGATTGTATCTTTTTATAGTTGTATGATAATCCAGTGAGTGTGTGTGTGTTTGTGTGTATAAACAACATGCCTTTACATTGTGTTCTAATACTTCAAAAAAGCACTGTAATTTCAGTCTGACTTTTGTGAAAAGTGCCATCTAATTTCCGCATATGATAGCTAGAAAGCTGTGATGTTAAATTTCATACACTTAATTGAAAAAGTAGCCATTATTCATATGCCTGTCAATGGGCACTTAGGTTGTTTCTAGCTCTTGGATTTATAAATAATACCAAGATGAATATATTTCTTTGAATTAACATTTTTGTATTTTTCAGGTAAAATACATGGAAGTGGGTTAATTGCATGGTATAAATTTCTAGTGCTAATTTTAAAGGAATTTCCCTATTTCTTTTCATAGCAACTTCAGCCTTTCACTCTACATATCACATCTCCAATCTGCTAGATTAGATGGCATCCAATTTAACTCAATTTTTACTCAAATAAATTCTAAAAAAATTTAATATGGGTCAGTTTATCTTTTTTTTTTAAGATCTATCTATCTATCTATCTATCTATCTATCTATCTATCTATCTATCTATCTTTCTATCTGTCTGTCTGTCTGCCTATTTATTTATTTATTTATTTATACAAGCACTGGGTACAGTCAGAAGCGCAGGAGGGTGAGAGAATTCATTAGAGGCAGAGCAGGGAACAGAACAGGCAGACTGATGAGAAATACACTGCTGAGGGGAGCAGCGGGCAGCAGGAGAGGTCTGCATGCCATATGGTACCCTCGCAGGTGGCCAGAGATCCAATCGGCACTGCAGAGGCTGCGGGCAGCTTCGCAGCCCAGCGCTCAACCGCTGCGCCACCAGGGGAGGCCCTTTATCTTTTTTTTTTAAAAAAAAAGATATTATTTATTTATACAAGAGTTGGGGTACAGGCCAAAGGCGTGGGAGGCTGTGAGAATTCACCAGAGAAAGAGTGGGGAACAGAACAGGCAGATAACTGAAAATACTGCTGAGGGGAGCATCCGGCGAGACAGGAGAGGTCTGCCACGCCATGTGGGTATCTCCCTGGCCGGCAGGCAGTCAAACCCGCAATGCAGAGGCTGCAGACAGCTTCACAGCATTGTGCTCAACCTGCTGCTCCACTGCGGAGGACCGGGTCAGTTTATCTTTTAACGTTCCATACCTATTCCCTTTTTTTCCTTAGGTTCCTTTACCTGTAAAATTCCAACCTCTTCCCCATCAATAAATTTCCAATGATTCTCTCAACACCTAGATTGAAATATATCTTCTCCAATCAGGTTTGCCAGATGAGACATTTTCAAATTGATGATTTCTCAGCGTTAGGTTTCCCATTTTCATTTGTTCTTATTATCATCCATTTGCCTATGTACAGAAGAAGCTGTTTTTATGCCTATCTCTTCATATAAATTGTAACTTTTTTTCCCAACTAAATTCCATTTTTCCAACCAACAAGAATATTTTTAGTTGTAATTTAATTTCCCAACAAAGTTTTTTTTGGTTGATTTTAAGGAATTGTTGAAAAAAACATTGATACTACTTTTGTAGTTTTCTGTTTTGAACAGAGGTTCTGTCCAGCTTCCTTTCGATATGGTCCTGACAACTTGCCCCTTATTCATGGCATCACCTTCAACATTGCTTTTACTCTTGGTCTCTAAAATTTCTTTTGCTCTTATTCTGTAGAAGGATATACAGTTTTCCAGATTTTATGAAGACCATTTTAACAACTATATTATCAAAGTGAGAGATTTTTGTAAATTTTTATTCAAATATTTGGTGTTTATTAAATCCATTAGAATTCTTTTACTATTTAACTGAAACTAGAATTATTTTAGTGTAACTTTAACAATTACTACATCTCATAAAACACTAGGAAGAAAAAGTATCAGATAATGAGTCAAGCAAGCATGAAGCAGAGTCTACTAGAAATATTAAAGATGAATTTGTCACAAATCATTAGATTTAAAATGTGAAAGAATGTTTTTGTGCATGAAATCTGCATAGACAATAATTATAGTCTTAAGTTACAGAATCACTATACCACTATAGCAGCAAAGTAAGTTTCAAAAAGCTTGCAAGCTTTTTCTTTTAGTTATCAAAAACTGAATGCATGTCTATAACTATTGCTTAAAGCTCCATCATGAAAGAATACCATCCTAAGTATGGATTCAATTTTATGATGATCACATGAAGGGAACTATAAATATAATCTCCATTAGAGAATGTCTTCTGGGAGATGATGAATATAGAAATCTGCGTTTATGCCATACACTGACTATGACATCATCTTTATCCAATAACCTAAGAAACCAACATTGCTATTTTTGAACAAAAAGATAGGAAACAACCTGAAATTACTTAGGTTACAATTAAGAATTCTATTTTTATTAGAGCCTTGCAATAGCTCCAGGAAGAAATTTGTCAGTTTACAGAGTATAATTCTGTTATCTGTGGATAAACTCCAGTTAAAAAATTAGAAACCATTGTATAAAACCATGAATATTAAACAAAACCTCAATTTGCTGTCAGAGAAAAACTAAGTTTTATAAGTGAGTGTGAGTTTGCAACTGTCTATAAATACACTAGTTACCAAATGCCAAACAGAATAAATGATTTGTTTAATATTACTTAGCTTCAAAGAATGTTTATACAATGTACTCCAAAATTATCTGGTTTAATTATATATATAAATTTATATTGTCATATTAATATATTTACATGACAATATTTAAGAGGGCCATAAAGCTGAAAAAATTGATGACTAGACATTCTCTAAAGCAATATGAATCAAACATTTGTTTTGCATCCATGTAAATTAGCTAAGGCTTAAATTTTTGTCAAAAGGACCTGAGAAGCATCAAATGCAAGGATTTTTTTTTGGGGGGAGGGCTTTTAATTAGAAGGGCAGATGGAGAGCTGAGGGTGGAGAAAAGATGAAATCCTGATCTCACATTAGTGTTACTCTTTGTTTAGCTAGTCACAAGTACTTTGAACATGCTCTAACAAAGAAAAATGGGCAAGAGAAATAAACAAAAATGGGAAAAACAGCCAGTGAAATCTCAGAAATGAATATATGTTCTCTATGGGAGACACCTGAATCAATTAGTACTTAATACCTAAAATGATAGAATTGAAAGGAGAATAACATGATTCATACTTTTGTCTTACCCTTAAACCTACTTTAATGATATGCATTCTCTTTATATGTAATTAAATGAATAGAAGGATAAGGAAAAAATACATATATAAACTCAATAATATGGTTAATTTAAAATAAGGTGGGTATAATTTAATTTAGTACCATCATATTTGATCTCTAATAGACTTCATGCCTGACCAAGAAAGTTATTACTTTGCTTAGAAAATTAGATTTTTCTTAAGTAGATCATTTGTGCCTTGGGATACAGTGCTTAGAATAACCACTCCTTAGGCAGAAGATTCTAGAATCAACTTGAATTTACACCTCATTAATTGCTATTACTATCACATCATTGGGAGTACTAGGAGGTAAATTTCTGGATGAAAAGTAATCAGGTTTATGGAATTTTATTATAGTTGTTCTTTAGTGTCATATGCTGACCTGTGGGCATGAATAAACATTACTACAAACAACAAAAGATAGGGAATGAATCACTGAATTATTTCCTTCCATCAATAAAGTAGTCTGGTGATAAAATAAATTGGAAGAGAATAACCACAACATTCAATCTATTTCATTTGTTTCCAAAATATTGTCAATAAGTTTTCTTTGACTTAAAGAACTGAATATTCACTCCAATTCAATGTTTAAAGGTTTACTATAAGATTCAAAAATTATGGGGAAAATAAACATTTAACTTCGTTTCTCCCATTATTATTTCTTACAAATGTCAATTTTTTGTTATCTAGCATCAATATATCAATGAGGAATAAATTATGGCTGTCTTTAGATTAAATTGTTTCATTACCATTTTAAAAGTAAGGTATTTTGCAAAAGACTTGCCCAGATTTATCAGCACCATCCTCTTTTAAAGCAACTCTCCCATATATAGTGCACAGAGCAGTAAGTACAATCAATATTATTTTACCTGCATTATATATAAAAATCTCTCATTTTGAAGTTGAAAGTATAAATATAAGAAAGGATTTTATTTATTTACCACTAAACAAGTAAGATATTTTCAATCTGCTCATGAGTTCCCATTTTCTTCATGAGAGTACTTACTTTCATTACAGGAAACCAAAAAAAAAAGAAAATCAAAGAATTTAACAGAAAATTTTTCTTTATTCCTATGGAATTTATTTGTTACAAGAAGAATGTAGAAATCTAAATTGTTTCCCCTAAGACAGATATATGTCTTCTATATCTATTTTGTCACAATACTTTTTAAGTGTATCTTTTTTTTTTTTTGAGGCAACATTGGTTACAGCTCTATATGATTTTGAAGTATATGTTCACACCCTCTCAGATGTATGTTATTATACAAAACCTACCACCAAAGAACCCATAACCCTCTACCACACTTCATATGACCCCACATTCCCCTTTGTTCCTCAATCCCTGCCTAGCCCTTCTGGTAGTCTCAATTTTATAGTCAAATTTCTAGGGTTTGTTTTTAGTTAGTTTTGAAAATTTTCTTCTTTCTTTATACTCAACATACATATGAAATCATCCCATATTTGTCTTTCTCCTTTCAACTTATTTCACTTAGCATAATCCCCTTCGGTTCCACCCATGTTTTTAAAAATGGCAAAATTTCACCTATTTTTAAAAATAGTTGAGTAGTATTCAATTATGTAAAATTCTAAAACCTATTGAGGTTGATTCATAAGATAGGTTTTATTTCAAAAGGAAAATCCCATTTGGCTAGTTAATAAAGAAGTGATGGATTACTTTAAAAACAAAACAAAACAAAAAAAACAAAGCATGGTCACCTATAATTTTAAGTCAATCATGGAAAAGAGCATTACTAATATTATCATAACATTGGCAAGCATTATCAGAACATTGTCTCAAAACCCCTATTGAAACCAATTTTACAAATCAAATTAAGTATGAATATTGTATCCTTAATATCGTATATATGCCTGCTTTATGTTAGGGGTTTTTTATTTATACCTAAATAAATGAAATATATTTATATGACATGAAAAGTAGAAAAAGGAAAGCATAACATTTTATTAATTGCTGAGGGAATATTTTAGATTATGTGGCTGTCGTTGTGGTATAGAATTACTCAGTTTTTATTTGTAGTTTGCCATCCTTGGACACACACCCAAGCTTCGAAAATTTGGAAATTATATCTAGTCACCGATTAACAGCAAACTGCATAAAGGAGAGTCTGGGACAATGTTCTAAGTCCTACATGAACTTGTGAGATTTTCAGACAGTAATGGAAACCTTGTTGTGGTCATACTGCTGCAATCCAAGTGCTATTAGCTTTGAATCAATATTAGAATATGGAATTTCTTCAGATTCAGTGTTGTAGAGACAAACTAATTTCCATGTCCCATAAAACTATACCTAAGCAGGAAATTCCATCTAGTTTCACATACATTGTAAAAATAGTTGTTTCTCTAAATTCCACCTATATGTTAAATTATTTTTAACTAAATTATAATTCAAATAAATCAAGAGATTTCTCTTTCTACATATTTTGTGTATCATTATCCTCTTCAAATCCACCCATGTTCTTACAAATGGCAAGAGTTCACCATTTTTAGACAAATCCAAACCAATAACTGTGGAATAGAGGCTATCTAAGAGGGAAGGGAGAAGAGGAGAGAAAAGTGTGGAAGGGGAAGAATGGACTGTGATGAAGGAATGTGGCTGCCTAGGTGGGTGTGGTTTGGTGACAGATATCTGAGGAGGTGTGATTCTATGACTCTGAATCACATATAGTGTTGCAAACTAATGTTACCTCAGTTAAAAAATAAATAAATAAAACAAATTTCTTGATGAAGAAGAAGTTTATTATTCATCTTTTCAGTTAAATAAACTGATAGCATAGATTTATGATGATAAAGAAAATATTGAAAATAAGGAAATTATTGCTTCTTTTTTCTTTTTTTATTTAAATATTTTATTTTACATAATTCTTACATCTTTTTTCATCTTTGCACAATGTATGCATTTTCATTTTGGTTATATTCCTCATACAATTGCATTTTTTTCTGTTTTTGATGTAAATTGCAATGTATTTGTCCTCTTGTCAGTTAACAATATAAGACAGATTATGGAAATATTTATGAAATGGTAATTAGAAAAATACTTTGAATGTTATTAAAATTGTTACCAGCCTAACTTTTGAGTGACTTTAGCATGTAAACTAAAAATAAAGTTTGGATAATTTAAGAAAAAATTTAAACATATTCCAAAATACTGTATTTTTTAAAAGTATACATTTGTACTCTTGTGCTTGGACTTTACAAAAAAATGTAAAATGATCATCTAGGATAAATATACTTAAGCACTGGTGTTATATGCACTGGTAATTTAAGTAGTTTTTCCTTGGAGAATTCTTCAAAGAAACTTTAATGTATGTATCTTTACTTTTTTACTTCAGAAATCCTCACTCAGTATTATGCTTTCTTGGTGACATCTACCTCTTTATTTTTCTCAAGTAATTCTATAACTTCGTAAAGAACACAATCCAATCTCTTATAAAATGGCCTTTGTTATAAAAAAAAGTCCTTATTTTCTTCTGTAGAAAAGATACATTAAAAATAAACCTAGCTTCCCTGTCTCTTTCCCATCTTATTTCCTGTCTCTCTTTTTTTCTCCTGGTGATTGGTAGCCACATTAGCAATGTTCTTTTAGCATCTTTTTGAAAATCATTTCCATTATTTACAGTGTTACCTGTGGAGCTGATCATGTTTTCAATTTTACATATTGGTATTTGATTTTAACCTTTTAGAATTATTTGCAATCATAACAATTTTGCTATAATTTTTCAAAGGATTAAAAGTAGTTAAATAATTTGAGAGTTTTACATTCTTAGCAATAAGTGATATCAGTTACTATGTACTGTGATAAATACTGTTTGACATATGCAGCAACTATTACAACTACCTTCTTCCTTGTCTTCCTCACAGTAGAAGCTATAAAATTAAATCATAAAACCCTAGACTCCTTTGGAAGCATGGGGACATAAAGTGAATAAAGACAAAGTATAGATGAAAGGCCTAGAAATGGTCATTAAAAGACAATGTTGTAAGTGCTATGGTGAGGAAATTATACACAAAGGACTCAGAAAGCACATAGAAATATTTATCATGTACCACTCATTTCATATCCACATGTCTGGAGGTAAAGTTGATAAAAACACAGTAAATTATTACCATAAGCCAAATGCAAAGGATATTATGACAGTATGGGTTTTGCTTTGAGATCAAAATAGGAAAATGTTTCCCATTTTTCCATTTATTATATTAATTCTTTGATTTGGGGAACTAATTCTAAAATGGCACTTGTACACATCACATAACAAGAAGCCAAACTTATCTTTTACTAAACTCATTACTTTGTTTCTCCTTTTAAAATTTTCTTGAACAGATCCTTGGAGTCATCCTCAACTGACTTTTTCTTTCCCCTCATATAGGTTATCACAAGGTTTTGTTGGTTTTCCTTGGGACTTAGTGTAATATTTTTTCTCTTCTAATTCTTTCTTTTACACATAAAATTTCATAAGTCAATGATCTTATCACATTCTTCCTTATTGCTATAATGACAAACATTAATGAAATTCATATAGAACTTCAAAAGATTCCAAATAGCCAAAACATTCCTGTCAAAAAATTGGAAGAATAGTGGTATCACCACCTCAGGTTTCAAATTGTATTACAAAGGTATAGTAATTAAAACAGTATGGTAGTAGAACAAAAAGCAGACAAACAGATCAATGGAATAAAGTTGAGAGACAAAAATATTTCACACTTACATGGAATATTAATTGAAGGAAGAATTGTCTCTTCAATAAATGGTGTTGTTAATATTGAACAGTCTCATGCAAAAAAAAAAAAGAAAGAAAGAAACTAGACCACTGTGTCATATCATACACATCAATTAACTCAAAAATCAATAAAATACTCATATAAGATCTGAGACCATAAAATACAAGAAAATATAGGTAAAACACTCCACAATTTAGACTTCAGTACTGTTTTTGTGGATTCATCTATAACAGAAATAAAAACAAAAGAGAATACAAACAATTGGAACTGTATAAAACTAAAAGCCTCAGCATAACAACAGGAACTAGCACTAAAATTAAAAGACACATACTAATGAAAGGGAGAAAATATTTGCACATCATACATTTGACAAGGGGCTAATATCCAGTATTTACAAAGAACCATATAACTTAACAAAAACAAAATATATGACCCAGGGAAAAACACGATCAGAAGAGTTAAATGGGCACTTCTCCAAGGAAGATATACAAACGGCCAACAGGAACATGAAAAAAGTGTTCCTCGTGGCTTATCCTCAGGGATGTAAAATTCCAAACCACAATTAGGTATTGTTTCACACCTGTGAGAATGACCCATATGAAAAAGACCAGAAATGAGAAGTATTTGGGAGGATCTAGAGAAAAAAAAAAAGAATTCTTGTACACTCTTGGTGAGACTGTAGAACTGATTCAGCTATTATGGAAAACAGTATGGAGGTTTCTCAAAATATTAAATAGAGATCTACCATATGATCCAGCAATCCCATTCTTAGGTATCTACCTCCATAATATAAAAAAAAAAAACACTAATTTGAAGGCACATGTGCTCCTATATTCATTATTTCATTAATTAAAATAGCCAAGCTTGGAAACAACATGAGTGTCCAAAGATAGATGTGTCAATTAGGAAGATGTGATATTTACATGGAATTGAATACTTCTAAACTATGAAAAATTATAAACTCTTGCCATTTTTATTTTTATTTTTATTTTTTTTTTTTTACAGGCTCCAGCAAATTTTATTATACAGAAGTAAGAAATTATCATACATTGTCGCATCATACAAATGAACTTGAAATGTTAAAAAAGCATTTTAGGGGAAAAAAGACTGAATTACACATACAGAAATACATAGAATAATTGAAAAGATGTCTAGCCAGTTCTCACATAAACTCTAAGAATGTTGATTTTCAAGGCAATTGCGCTGAAATTGCCCATGGGTTTTATAAGAGAAAAAGAATGGTTGATATCAGAGGAAGAGAAAGTAACTTACAAATCACATGGATTTCTTTAAGCTCACAATAACCATCATCTAATTATTGGTTGATGTTAGAATGTTAACAGGTATTTAACTTTTTGCACAAAGATGCCTTTGATAGTGAATCATGATGAGGAGATAAAAGGGAAAAGAAAAATGAGGTTAAGAGACCCATTTACTATTGATGAGTGCTGTGTGTACATACACTCCAACAGCCCTTCAGCATTTACATGGACAGTCTTCATTAATAAAGGGGATGTTATTTACTATACCAAGTGCAGACATTCTACCATGGGGAGATGCTGTTCCCCACGGCCAGAACATAATTCACGAGTTACAGTTTCCATTGCATTTCTATGTTCAACAACTTGGTATAATTAAAATATTGTAAATTTTCACCTGGTGGGCAATTTCTTGTTATTTCTCACTATATTTGATAAGTAATACAGTATTTTAATAGCCCATAGGTTTGGGATAGCAATTCCCATTCCTACTAAGGTTGTTCTGGATAATATTTACTTAGTAATTAGCACTGCCACCCACTCCTGTTTTTATACTTGTCAGTAGAAAAGGGAAACTCCATACTCCTTAATGGAGTAGAACCCAATAGTTGTACGAAAGAATAAACTTAGTTCTTTTTTGGGAGGGCTGTTCTCACATGCCCACACAGAAATAGATTATGAGTGGCAACCCACGAGTAGAGCTGCTAGATGAGCACAAACCTGGGTTAAAAAAAAATGAAGAAGAAGGGCCTCCCTGGTGGCGTGGTTATGCACTGCACTATGAAGCAATCCGCAGCCTCTGAAAGCACGAGTTTGATTCCCGGCTGGCCAGGGAGCATCCCACATGGCGCGGCAGACCTCTCCTGACTCGTCCGCTGCTCCCCTCAGCAGTGTACATTTACAACATAGGTGGAACTGGAATGAATTATACTAACGAACAGTCAGGAGAAATACAAATACTGGATGCTCTCACTTATGGAAATATAAAAATTATATTTTATATTTTATGGAAATATAACAAAAAAAAAACCAAAGAGTTAGATAAAAACAAACCAGTAACAAACTCTAGAAATATAACTGTAAAATTAAGCCTAACAGAGGGAAGGGATAGAGGGAGAACAAAGTAAGGAAAGTGCATAATGGAATATGATGGAGGACTATGGGTACCTTGATGGTGGATGAAATGTAGTAATATATAAGTGAAAGATGTGATCCTATACCTCTACATCAAATACAGTGTTGTAAACAATGTTACCTCAATTAAAGACATAGAAATCATGATTTCCTGTTTGATGCCTTTAAGTTTAATCTCTCCATCCTATTTCATGATTAGTTTTCATGATGCTTCAATCAAAAATCTTAAATTATTTTTTTGCATGTGGTAGATTAAGTTATTGTTCCATATTTATTCCTCCCTCCCTATCTGCTCTGGAATCCTGCAGTGCCTCCAACTATGGGCTTCATCATGTGATTTATTTTAGAATGGCATATGGCAGTTGTGAGAGTGTCATTCAGTTCTGAGCCAAAGTCCAAGAGGCAGCATGTGTCCCATTAAAATCTTGTGAACCTATGATCCATCACAAGAAATCATGCTCTGGTAACCACTGTGCCTTCAGACAGAGCCCCAGAATGTTGACAGGTAGAGCACACCTAAACCTAAGCTGCAAGTCTGGAGTCCAGCCAAAACCAAACAAGATCATCAGAAACACAAACTTCTAGAAGTTTTTGTGAGCATAAAAATCAATATTAGCTTTTGTAAACCACTGAGATTTAGTGAACAGAAAAATTGATTACTATACTGCCTGAAGAATAATTGGCAATGTTTGGGCTTATCTCTCAAGGTCAAGATTTTTTTTTTAAAGATTTATTTATTTATACAAGCACTGGGGTACAGTCATAAGCGTGGGAGTGTGGGAGAATTCACCAGAGCCAGAGCGGAGAGCAGAACAGGCAGACTGATGAAGTACACTGCTGAGGGGAGCAGCAGGCGGCAGGAGAGGTCTGTGCGCCATGTGGGACCCTTACCCGGTGGCCAGGGATTGAACTGGTGCTGCAGAGGCTGCGGGCAGCGATGCAACCCAGCGCTCAAGCGCTGTGCCACCGGGGAGACCCAAGGTCAAGATTTTGATACAGTTCATCTTCTGGCTCAATCCTTCTATTGCATGAACAGCAGGCAAATAGATCTTCACACTGTATGACACATATATATTTGAAGTCCTACATGTCAGCCCACTTCTTTGCCAAATCACATTTTTCTAAGCAGAATTACAATATTTCCTCTATAAAGTCTTCTCACTGATCAGAGATTGATAATCTGAGTTCTAAATTATATCATTTACTCAAACTTTGTACAAATTATGCTGCATTTCTACTAGCCCCCTCCATTGTTATGGAACTTTTTTTTTTAAGATTTGTTTATTTATGCATACAAGAACTTGGGTACAGGCCAGAGGTACAGGAGGTGAGAGGACCCACCAGACAGAGTGGGAAACATAACAGGCGGATTGACTGAAATACACTGCTGAGGGGAGCACTGGGTGAACCAGGAGACGTCTGCTGCACCAGGTAGGTAGCTCCCTGGCTGGGGATCGAGCTCGTGCTGCCATGGCTGTGGATAGTTTCATAGGTTGCTTCTTAAACCCTTGAGCCACCAGGGAGTCCCTATGTAACTTTTCATGCTGAAAAATGAAAAAATGAAATTGTAAGAGGTTCTGTGACAGGGTGATAAGCATGGATACGGTTGCTGCATAGTTCACCAGCTATGAGATCTTTTAGCCAGTTAGTCTTTTCTGTTTTTTTTAAGATTTATTCATTTATACATACAAGAATTGGGGTAAAGGCCAGAGATATGGGGGCTGAGAGCATTCACCAGAGAGAGTGGGAACAGAACAGGCAGACTGACTGAAGTACATTGCTGAGGGGAGCAGCGGGTGAGACAGGAGAGGTCTACTGTGCCATGTGGGTTTCTCCCTGGCCGGGGATCAAACTTGTGCTGCAGAAGCTGCGGATAGCTTCACAGCATTGCACTCAACCATCTGCGCCACCAGGGAGGCCCCAGCTAGTTATTCTTTATGAATATTTATCCATTGGCTATTAATGGGGGATACATATTCCTATTAAAAGAGAGTTGTAAAAAATAAATGCGATAAATTATGTTAAGTTTTAAGTACAATATCAATCCTGTATGAGGAATAGTAGATATTATTATTTTGATTATTTGAAATCCTTAAAGAACGATTGTTGTAATTAAAATTCCATTCACTTTCTATATAATGAATGAATATTCCCTATGGCATTAAATTTCTGTTATGGAAAAAGATAATTTTTCATCTATAACAGACATCTGAAGAGGTGTCTACCTATACCCCTAACTCATAGTCTTTCAAAGCAACATTTTCTCAATAAAAATATGATTTTTTTTTTTTTTTAGGGCCTCCCCGGTGGCGCAGCGGTTGAGCGCTGGGTTGCGAGGCTGCCCACGGCCTCTGCAGCGCCGGTTCGATCCCCGGCTGCTCCCCGGCCACCGGAGGAGGGTCCCACATGGCGCGCAGACCTCTCCTGCCGCCCGCTGCTCCCCTCAGCAGTGTACTTCGGTCCTTCTGCCTGTTCTGCTCCCCGCTATGGCTCTGGTGAATTCTCTCACCCTCCCGCGCTTCTGACTGCACTCAGTGCATGTATAAACAAACAAACAAACAAACAAATAAATAAATAACATGCCTCTATAAAAAAAATTAAAAAAATATGATTTTTTAAAATGTCATTATATGAAAAAATGCTTTTATTAATGATAATAGTAATAATCAAAACAATGTTATGCGTTCATCCTAGACTAAGCGACCATTCAAAGGACAGTGATAGTTTAAACTATGGAGGGCCTCCCCGGTGGCGCAGCGGTTGAGTGCTGGGTTGTGAAGTTCCCCGCAGCCTTTGCAGCACTGGTTGGATCCCCGGGCGCCGGGCGCGAGGGTCCCACATGGCGCGCAGACCTCTCCTGCCGCCCTCAGCAGTGTACTTTGGTCCCTCTGCCTGTTCTGCTCCCTGCTCTGGCTCTGGTGAATTCTCTCACCCTCTGGCGCTTCTGACTGTACCCAGTGCTTGTATAAATAAGTAAATCTTTAAAAAAAAAAAAAAACAACTATGGACGTCAGTATAGATATTTAATTTTTTGTATGTGGCCGAATTGAATGGATTAGTGTCAGAAAAGAGAGACAATCCCAGAATTGTTCTTTGTGTCTATCTCTCTCAGAATTTTAAATCTAACAGGTTGCCTTTCCCCTCTTTACAATAATTCACCAGATTCATATCTTGAATTATCATTATGGTTGTCATAAATGTTTAAATAAGAACTTAAAACTATTTTTTTTTAAAAAACTAATGGTCAAATATGAGTGACCTGAAAGATCAAAAATCGAGAGTATTATTTTAAAACCAGATGGCCTGACTCCATCCCAGTGCCAGCATTTACACCTGTGGGACTTTGGCAAGCTTTATTATTGCCTCTGAACTCTAGAATCTTTCTCTGTAAAGCAGGACTAAAAACAGTATAATGTATTTTTATGGAGTTTAGATTAGAATCGTATAATATATTATATATACCATATTTATTCTATATTAATATATGCCAAGCCAGGTAAGTCTCTGTAATATCATATATTATCATATATGCATATAAAGATATATATATATATAATATTGTATATAATCTATCTTTTTTCTTTTTTTTAATTAGAACTTTTTTTTTTTAAATGATTTATTTTTACACAAGAGCTGGGGTACAGGCCAGAGGCATGGGAAGGTGAGAGGATTCACCAGAGACAGAGTGGGGAGCAGAACAGGCAGACAACTGAAACACACTCGGGAGGGGAGCAGCGGGCACTACAGGAGAGGTCTGCTGCACCATGCGGGATTCTTTCTGGCCAGGATCGAACCCACGCTGCAGAGGCTGCGGACAGCTTTATAGCACTGTGCTCAACCCGCTGTGCCACCAGGGAGGGCCTCTTTAATCTTTTTCTTTGTAAGAAGATAGACTCAAAGCTGTAAGCTGGAATATGTCACTGAAAATACACCAAATATGTTAAATATGCTCCTTGATATAAAAATTATTTTGTGCTGAAAACAAAGCAACAAACCCAAAAGAAACTGCCCCTTTCCTGCCTAATTTCAAGTTTAAATTCTTTTTCTGAAGACAGATTTTTGTCAGCTCAGAGACTGAAACAGAAGAATCTTCAAATGAAGTTTCCTCTGTTTGTTCCTCTTTGTACATTTAACTTTTCTGTCAGTTTGCCACCCTTGGAAACTTAAAATTGTTTTCCTATATCCTGTCATTTTTCTCAAAATTTATGATTCTTTTTTAAATGTACTATATAAGATGGAATTTTAAGCTGCCATTTTGAGTTATTCTTTGTTAAAAGCTTCTCCATGGATTATTTGTTGCAGTTGTTAAAAAACTATTTTCTCTTGTTAACCTTTTTGTTAGTATCCCAGTTGAAAGTAGAAGCTGAGTAAAGATAAAGTGCTGCCTCTTCTCCATTCATCCATCCATTCATTTATTCATTCATTCATTCACAACTTTACCTATTAGAACTCTTTAAGAAAAGAGAAAAGGTCTTTCAGGAAGATTAAGTCTGACAACCACTCAGATTTCTCTCTTGTAGTTGTGTGTTTATGTATATTTATGTATATGATTAACATTATGCCATAGTTTAATTGCAAACAACAAAAACCAAGTGGCTGACTTGAACCAGAAGATAGTGTCTGAAGGACCTTGTCTGTCTGGCTGGACTATGGACATGTGGAAGAAGAGCATCAGAGCAGCACTTAACAGCCAGGAGCTAGGTGATGGGAAGTTTCTCATTAAATTGACAGCAATTACCAATGTGCCTTTTCTTTTTTTCTAACGACCTTGTAACCTTGCATAACTTACTAGAGTTTCAAAGTCTGCAGGAAGAGCACCTAGTTGGAATAGTTCCACAAATTGCAGCTGATTGTATGTGATGGTGAAAGGGAAGAATCTTCCAGGATGTGCGTGCAAGCCCTGCTGCAGCTCTCTTATTGGTATAAATAAACCATTCCATCCAGACTATATAACATGGCTACAAATGCCCATTCATGGCCTTGTGGAGGAATGGACACAGGCATTGGTAGTATGGAGAGAAACACATTCTGTTCCAGGAAGAAGAGACAGACAGCTTTAGGGCTTGAAAGGGCGGTGGGAATTTTGAGGCAAAGTCATTGCCTTCATCATTTCCTACTCACTAATTCAGGTATGAGTCACAGTGCCTCACCCCCAGACCTTTTCCAAATTGAAGTAAGGTGATTATAATCTTCAGATGCCTTTTATAAGCATTCCAGACCTGAGTTCTTAATTTTTGGGAATACTTGCTGCTTTCAAGTCATTTCTCTTTTCTGCAGTTGATGATTCACAATTTAGTTTCTGTATGATTCTCTGTATTTTTTAAATCACACATTTCCTTTTTTTAAAAGATTTATTTGTGTATACAAGAGCCAGAGATACAGAGGGTGAGAGGACTCACCAGAGACAGAATGGGGAGCAGAACAGGTGGATTGACTGAAATACACTGCTGAGGGGAGCAGCGGTCAAGACAGGAGAGATCTGCTGTGCCATGTAGGTCACCTTCCTGGCCGGGGATCAAACTAGTGCTGCAATGGCTGCAGATAGCTTCGTTGTGCTGTGTCTTAACCCTCTGTACCACTGAGGAGGCCCCCAAATCACACATTTTTATAACCCCTAATTTGTTTTGTTGTCTGCACATGTGGACAACTGTGACAATAGCCAATAAGTTTTCAGAAATATAGTTGGGCCTCCCCGGTGGTGCAGCGGTTGAGTGCTGGGCTGCGAAGCTGCCATAGCCTCTGCAGCACCAGTTCAATCCCTGGCCGCTGGCAATGGTCCCACATGGCGCACAGATCTCTCCTGCCGCACCCACTGCTCCCCTCAGCAGTGTACTTTGTCAGTCTGCCTGCTCTGCTCTCCGCTCTGACTCTGGTGAATTCTCTCACCCTCCCGCGCTTCTGTTTCCAGTGCTTGTATAAATAAATAAATAAGTCTTTAAAAAATAAAATAAAATAAAATCACTTATTTGGAATGTATTATTAAAAAAAAATAGAGTATAGTTGCTGAGTGTTAAAAGTTGGTCCCTACGACATAACATAGAGATTAATTTATGCTGTCTCCCGGCCTCCACTCTCACTCTCATATTGGACTTTGATAATATATGATTTTGGAAATTTCCACCTATGTAATCCCAGGTAAATTGTTAAAAATGAAAATAAAAGACTATATTATGAATGCTCAAGACTATCATTGAGGCAAAGCGCTTCTTTGGCTCAATTTTTTAAGCATTTTTATTATCAGTATAAATGAAATCAACTGAAAAACCATTTAATGGAAAGACCTAAACTACCAACAAAATTATCTATATATGGACATATATATTTTCTATGTATATATTTACGTATTTTGGAGTATAAACTTCAGATGCTCTGAAGTTTCAAAATTATATATATGTATATATACATTTAAAAAGGCAAAAACTATTTTATTGAAATTATTTGTCCTCTCTGGTCTTTAATATTAGTTTTTCATGTGTACATGTAGGATCTCCCACCCCAGTTAGATTTTGAACTAAAGGATGTAACAACTCAACTTTGCATCTTTATCTTCAAAGATCTAACACAGGACTTTTGAAAAGCTTTTTATTTAGAAATAATTTTACACTTATGAAGAACTTGCAAAAAGTAAAAGTAATACTTTGCAAATATGTAACATACCAACAGTACAAAAATGTCAACCATACAAAAATCTCCCACATGCCTTTTACCCAAATTCAACTTTTGTCCAAAGTATTTTTAGCAATGTACTCCATTTCTTTATTGCATGAGTGTATATGTAACTGTACATGTGAGTGTATTTCTGTGAAAAAGAAAGAGAATAGAGGTATTCTGTTATTACCACAGAATTATCTAGTTGATATTTTTTTCATTTTCTAAAGTAATTACTTTAATGAGGTAGAATTGTCTTACATTATTGTTGATATTTTGTTGGTTAATTGTAATCCCTCCATGCCTCAGGTATCACCACCGCTGTTTGCATTCCAATTTATTAATTTACCTAATAATGTGTTTTATGGTATGATTTTCCCTCATTGCAGAATCCATTTTAAGACTGGTTATTGCATGTAGTTATTACATTTCTTTAATCCCCTTTTAACTTAAAATTTTAATTGTCTTTGTCATTTTTCAGTAACATTTGCAAAGAACAAAGTATTTTCTTTTAAGTAAGCCATTTCTCATGTTAATTTTGTTTGATGTTCTATTATGAATAAAGCATAAGTGATGGATATCTTAAGTGCTCCTTTCAGGCATCACATCTTAGGGGACATGATGACTCTCTGCCCTTCATCATGTTGTTAATTCTTACCATCCAAACAATATATTGTCCAATTTCTGCACTATGTTGTTACCAATCAGCAATCTGTTGGGAGAGTCTTTATGATCATAGAAATGTCCTGTTCCTCATCTAAACTTCTTGCCAAATTGATCAAGCATTGATGATTCTTGCTTGAGCTAATCTTTACTGTGATAAATGCAAACTCATGATTTTCATCATTTAACATTGGACTCTCCTTCTCATCTGCCTATCTAGCTATTCTCTATCATTTATCTGTATATTAATCTATCTACTAAAATCTATTATCATCTACCATCATCTATCAATAATCCATGTACTTATTATTGGTATGAGCTCATAGTCTCCCCTTTCTTACCATGGTTTAAAGTTCTTTATTGCCATTAAATATTTTGGTGCTCAAATTGTCCTGGATTTGGGAATAGGACTTGGTCCCCCTTCACTTAACTCCTATGTCTTGGTCATTTTGTAAAGTACTTATTTACTTTGTGATGTCAAAAAAGTATTCTATGTCCATACCAGTATCACCCATTGATCTGTGGGGGCTTACTTCCTTCCAGCAGTTATGATATTTGAGAACACAGTCTGTGCTTGTTGTAACATAAAGCTTTTGTATATATATGAAACATTGATAATGTTTTCTTTTGTGAACAAGTTATTATTTATGATTAATGGCACTTATATTTAATTACTTGCTTACATATCAGTGAGTTTATTTGAAGATATTCTGTGCACACATTTTGACATGAGATTGGATACCAATTTTCACATGGTCAAAAATAAACAATGTTTAAACGAACTGTGACTAATTTTGTCCCAATGTGTAAGGCATCTAGCCACAAGCTGCCTTGCTGATAAGCTCTTCACAAATAGATTTTTTGTGGTCAGACTCCGCTGTCTGCTACAGGGTTTCTTTCAAAGTGAACTCTTTGATTTTGCTAAAGAAGCCTGAAATAGAGGAAAATAAACTATTTTTTAAGCTTATCCTTGTTTAAGAGTAATGAGTCATTCTGGACCTGAATTATACAGGAACATAGAAAATACACAGCTTTTCCTTCTTTTAGCTCTATTGAAACAGTCATCTTAGGAATTTTTTTTCCTTGTTTCTTGGCAAAGTCACAAGGCATTAGAACCACTGGCTGGAATAAAATCTTGTGGGTAGATGTTCTGAGAGAGGTTCCAAGACAGGTACGCCCTTCCTTTCTCCAGCAATAGGGAAGAGAGGCAAGGTTGAAATATATCCCCTATAACCATGTATGAATAACTTCACACACAAAATTCAGATAACTTTGTATATATTCTATCTTTCGGTTAGAAGTTTTTTTTTTAACTTTTTTAAACTTTAATCTACTTTTCTTAGTGTGTTATAAAGTTGTCTGAACTATAAGGCAAATTTATTATTATTTTCGGTAAAATAGTTACAATCTCAAAGAAACTTTATTAGTTAAAAATAGTGTATCCCCATTTTTGATAAGATTTTAAAGCCAGTAAAGCTAAAGCATTGAAAATTTGACAAAGATCACATATAATTCTGGAAGTAGAAAGTTTTTTTCTTTTTAAATATTATTTTAATGAGCGGCTTTCTGTTGCTGAATGTTCTGGGAACAACCATATATAATCACTTTTTACATGTTTTTATCATTAACCAATTGCTTTAGTAGCTGCCTTTTATTTTTATTTTATTTTATTTATTTTAAAGTTTTTCAGGATTGTAAAATAATGACAGTATAGAAAAGACCAAACTTTAAACATACAATAATAAAATATGTCATCATAATATAACAAAATGACTGACAGAACATTTACAGTTTTCTCTAGATTTACTAATGCTTATTTGTTAACTTTCCTGTAGAAATCTTCAAATCAGAACAGTAAAATTTGAATAAAACTTAAATATCATCCAACTTCAGTCTCTAATTGCTGTCTGATTAGTTGTTTAAATCTTTCACTCATTTCACATCTAACCTCCGCTTGAATGATTTTCACAGTGTTGAGCAACATACCAATTTAAGGAGCAGTCATTTTTATATACAAATGATTGCTAGGGATTTTTGCCTGAATTATAGAATCAAAGTCATCCTTATAGATTACATTTATTGGTTCACTTATATTTTCTAAGACATCAATATTTCCAACCTGTTTTACAAAGGCAGATCCTAAACTATTCAGTTACTAAGACCTAAGCGTGAAACTATTACTTATTCTTTCCATTCTACATAGACAAAGATTGCCCTACTTATATGTATTAACCTTAAAGCCTTCTATGTGCTTCAATTAAATAAAAAAATTATATATTGTTATTTTCCTGTTGACCATTTGGACACAAGAATATGACATTGCATTTAATAACATTTGATTTGTTGTATCATTTTAGGTTCTTAAAATATTTGTATGCCCAAATTTGTTCATTCAGTGAACTAGCTATCTCATCTTTCATAGTTAATAAGTCCCTCAGACCTAAAGCATTTTTCCCTGGTTTCTATGACACTGACTTACGTAGCAGTGAATTTTTCTCTTAAAAACTAACTTCTGTTTTTTAGTTATCTTGTAAACTCATTAATTTCTGCTCATTCCTATTATTTTTTCAGGTTCCTCTGCTAACCCTACTTTACTCAATTTATGAATAGTCATTAGGTAATCCTATTCATTCCCTTACCAGTAGTTACTAATCTAGAATCCAAAAGGGGGCTCATACCATTGCTGTACATGTGTTAATTTTGTACCATAGCATCCATCAGGCTCTTAAAAGTGAAGATAACAAAAAATACTACTACTACTAATATTAATGATAATGATAATGATAAATTCATCTATTTACTGCTGATTCCCATATCATTATCTTCATTGTAGTTTCTCATCTGCTCATCACTCCCCACACTAAATTCTTCATCTATCCTACAAACTTGTTTTTCCTCCTGTGACCTACCTCAGTGACCATCATCACCATCCATATATAGAGCCATACTGGTAACATTAAAATGTAATATGACTCCTCCCCCTTACCACCCATGCAATAAATCTCAGGCTTCTACTATGCTACCATATCAATATTTTTTGAGTGAATCCCTCTGCTCATTCATCCCCACTTAGTTGAGCTACCCTGAAAAAATTTTCTAAGTGGGCTCCCAGCCTCCAAACTTATTCCTTTTATTTTTTTTTTTCCTGCCCAAGCTGCCTTTCTAAGAATATAAACTGATTGTTACACTCTTGCATTAAAAACCTGCAGTTGCTTCCATTATGCAAAGAGAAATAATAATTGCTCCTTTGCAAACAGGGTTCTTGTGGCCATGCACAACATGTTGTTATAATCCAACATTCTCACTCTGTGTTCTAGTCATACTACATTAGCAGATACTTATGGAAACATGTATGCAAGGAAATACCTCCCAACATCACAGGTGGGGAAAGTTATCTCTGAGAAAAGAAAAACAAGCCAACTCTGCTTTGGCCTGACACGACTTAACTCCTGTTTGTCCTTATAACCAAACTCACATCTCAAATAATCAACCATTTGCTCTAAAGCTTTGCTTTAATGCTGTAACAGTGTATCACATTTGAGAAATGAAAGAATAAAAGGAAAAACATACCCATGTTTTGTGTAAGGTCAGGAAGGGACACAGCACAGGTTTTCTAATATCCAGCAGACACGGTAAAGGAGAAGTCAGGGTCCTCAGTGGTGGACTGAGGCAGGAATGTAGAGGCAGGAATTGTAGAGGCAATTGTAGAGGCAGGAATGACCACTGAGCAGGTTTTCTGATCCCATGCAGACCGGGTGAAGGAGGAGTCAGAGTCCTTAGTGGCTTTTTGCAGGTCTTTTTACTTAGATTACCAGGTAAAAGGCAGGCAGGGGTGCTGGGGGGCTGGGAGCAAGTCTTCACTCTGGGCTCTCTAGCCTTCTCCCAGCTTCTGCTTCTCTTACTTCTCTCTCGGCTTCTGCTGGCATCCACGTGACGCCGCCCTTAAAAAGCACAGCCTTAGCTCAGGTGAATCCCATCTACCTATGCCCACACCCTATTCCAGGTGTCCACCATCAGACATGCATGACATGCATTCAGGATCGCAGGGATCCATCATCTATCCTGATGGCAGGAGGGCAGAAAAGCCTAACATTTTCTTTACCCTACAGTCCACCCCCTCAGGGTTTTCTGCCATATAGTCTTCATATATACAATTTTCCTTAGCAAACAATGCAGCCACGGCCCACAAAAGCAAATACATCACAATATAACAAAATACAACAGAACACAAATAAGTCCAGGCAGGGCCCCAACCTAGTGGCAAAAGACAATTATTGGTACCAGCAGATGAGCCACCAAATCTGCTGCCGCAGGCACTGCTCATACGGGGGAGGGTAACCACTCACGGCATCTACTGTAACATGCCAGGAGCCGTCAGGCTTCCTGGCCTTTTCTGGCTGTAGTCTCGGCTACAAGCCACACACAGCATCCACCCCCAGGATGCACTTACTCGTGGACTGGGGATTCTCTACTCTTTGTGGGTAATCGCCCAACACTCAGGGTTTCTGTCTGCGGTCACTCCAACACTCGGCTTTCATAGCCACCAATGCGACTCGCAGACCCCTGCACTCAGGCCAACCCACTGCACAAGCACATGGGTCAGGGATCCAAACTCTACATTCGGCTTGGGCTCCACCCCAAGCCACGCTCCCCACCCATCCCCCAAGGACGGGTTCATTAGCTCCTCACCTTTACTCAAGAATGAGTAGGGCCTCACCCACAGGTGATTTTATGAGACTCACAGGTCTTCAGCATACTCAGGCTGCTTAACAGCCACTCAGGGCTTCTCAAACTTAGCATCAGCACCAGCTTTTGCCTTCTCAGTTGGCTTTTCTCTTCCGCCTGGCTGCTGGGCATACACAGGCTGCTTTTAGCCATCAAGGCCCACTGGCCACCCCCAGATTCCCATCTTCTGGGGTGTACAAACAATAGCATTCTCCCTCAGGGTCCCAAAAACTTAACTTGCCAAAGTTCCTCTGCCTTCTGGCGGGATTGTCAGTCCAAGTCCATTAGACCAAGTCCATTAGGCCTCTCCCTGCATCAGCACTGGTGAGCTCTGAATCGTGGTCCTCTCTTCCCAGATGATTCTTGCTGCCTCGGGGTGTCATTGGCTGGTCCTCTCGGGCGTCTCCTCCTCCAGCTGAGGTCTCATCCTGTAGCTCCTGGACTGTGTCCACCTTCTGTGCTGCCGTGGCGCCTCCAGCATTGTCACAGGCAAACAGAATCTGTTACTCCTTAGTCCCTCCAGGTCTTCGGAGGGCTCCATACCCATCTGCATGGATCATCTTGCCGACTTATGCCAATTGTAAGGTCAGGAAAGGACACAGTGCAGGTTTTATAATATCCAGCAGACCGGGTAAAGGAGGAGTCAGTGTCCTCAGTGGTGGACTGAGGCAGGAATGTAGAGGCAGGAATGACCACTGAGCAGGTTTTCTGATCCCATGCAGACCGGATGAAGGAGGAGTCAGAGTCCTTAGTGGCTTTTTGCAGGTCTTTTTATTTAGATTACCAGGTACAAGGTAGGCAGGGGTGCTGGGGGGCTGGGAGACCTGCCAGCCTCCCAGCCCCCAGCAAGTCTTCACTCTGGGCTCTCCAGCCTTCTCTCTCGGCTTCTCTTTTGGCTTCTTCTCGGCTTCTACTGGCGTCCCCGTGATGCTGCCCTTAAAAGCACAGCATTAGCTCAGGTGAATCCCATCTACCTATGCCCACACCCTATTCCAGGTGTCCACCATCGGGCATGCATTCAGGACCGCAAGGATCCATCATCTATCCTGATGGCGGGAGGGCAGAAAAGCCTGACATTTTTTCTTTACCCAACAGTTTTTTAAACGTACCTTTTGAATTTTTTTTGAAACCAGGATGACATTTATTCTTTTCCACTATCTCCTTAATGATTACTGATGGTAGCCAAGGACTCCCTGCAACAGCTTCTCTCATCTGAGTCCAGAAAATTGGATTCATTTTGAGTAGCTGGATGTTCTCTTGCAATCTCTTCACTTATCTTTCAGTTTCAATTCCCCATACCCAATATATTTCCCACTCTTTCTAGTCTGAAGATCATTCTCTTTTACAGTGAGGGCAGAAATAAAAGAAGAGATTTCTATTACTGTTCTTTCTTTCTTGTTTGTTAACTTTATACCATCTGTCTATAATCAATGAGTTTACTTTTTATTGTTTTCTTTGTGTAGGACAAAACTAAAACATGTTGTAATACTCAGTCTCTTCTGAACTCTATTCTTTGTGACAGCACAAATTCCTTGCTTAGACCCTGAATGGTACATAGTTACAGTTTCTTAGTTGTCATTTTCTTTTCTGAGCAGATAAAAACTTCTAAATAATATAACATTAGTTCTCAAGGTTGCAATATATTAAAATAATATAAAATATATCAATTAATTATATGTTCATTTGTAGATACTAAGAATCGCTCAGTGATCATGTTGTACCTCCACTTGTGCAGATCAAATGTGGCATTGCATGGCTAAATAACTTTCTTCCAGGTAATATGCTAATTAAGGAGCTCCTACTCAAACTTTTCGTCTTGTTCCAAGGACATCTCTCTTTTCAGGAGTCTCTCTGTTACCTTTCTATTGATGGCAGTTATTTTTTCCCAGAGAAACTACTACAAACATTTTATTTATTTTTCAAGAGATTGTCCATGTACATACAAGCAAAATGCACATGTACATACATCAATTATATTTTCACACAAAATAAAATAGTAGTGCTTAGGCTGGCCCAATAAGCTACCAGACTGGGTGGCTTAAATAACACTTCTGAGGCTAATCGTCTTAAATGAAGGTGTTGGCAGGTTTGGTTTCTTCTGAGGCCTCTTTCCTTAGCTTGCACATGGTCGCCTTCTCACTCTGTCCTCAAATTGTTGTTTCTCCATCTGTGAATATGTCTATATCCTAATTTATGCTTATAACCATATCAGTTATATTGGATTAGTGTCCTTCAATATGACTGTTTTACATTAATTACCTTTTTAAAGGCCATATAATCAAATCAGTTACATTCTGGGATATTATTTACTAGAAATTCAACATGTGGATTTTGTGGCTGAACATAGTTTAGTCATTAACAGGTAGTAGGCCAAAAAACACAGTTTTCATTGTGTTTTTTCACTTAAAGTACATTCTAGGTATCTTAAGATGCACAAACTTCTAATTTTTTTAGTAGTATGTTTATTGTATAAATTGACAAAAACAATCATTCTTCTAATGATGAAAACAGATTTCTTTCAGTTTCTGCAATATTAAAATATATTTCAATAAAAAATATTAAGCATAGGTCATTTTACAAATGTACGGGTACATATTTAAGCTATATTCCTAACAATGGAATATGTGTATGGGAAAAACATAAGGTCAATTTTTAAAACTTTTTTTCTAACTAGTGCTACACTGACTTCCACATAGTTTGAAAATGCTTCTGAATTATCAAAATTTTGTAAATTGGCCAAATATGTGTAAGTGAAACCACTATCTTTCCCTAATTTTATTTTGTATTTTCCTTATTATAAATTAGGCCAAGGATCTGTCTTTTCATATATTTAGAAGTCAAATATTTGTGGTTTATTTACTGTGATCTGCTTTGTCACACATTTTGCTAATTTTATACTCATTTTGAAAATTTTCTTCTTAACTGGAAGAAATTACTTGCACATTGAGGACAACTGATAATTGTGGTATAAATGATTCCCATTGTCACTTGTATTTTGATTTTGTTTATGTTTTCCTCAAGCAGAAATTATTATTTTTAATGAGGTAACATTGATTTACAGCAAACATTACTTTTTATTATAGTTGAATTTATCACTATGTTTATTATGACTTCTGGAATTTTGTACCATACTTAAAAACCTTCATCTTTCTGAGATTTTAGAAAAACTCTTTTACTTTTTTCTTCCCACTAATATTTTTTGATTAATTCCTCATCTTTAATTCCATCTGGAATTTATTGTGTATGAGCTAGTAACCCAAATTTATTGATTTTTTTCAAATGACTAACCAATTGCCTCAGTTTAATTGACTCAGTAATCCACATTTTCTTACAAAAATTACAATGCCCTTTTTACCTATTTTAAATAAATCTTTATGAATTTAGATAGATTATCTATTCTGTTCTAACTAATTACAAACGTACTACTCTGTTTTCTCACAAGTAATTTTATAATCTGGCTTAATCATTTACATGATAGTCTTATTCAATTTTTTCCCCTAAAATATTATGTATATTTTTTCAACTGATCAATAATATTAATATTGGGAGAACTGACATTTATATTGTTGCATTTTTCTATCCATGACTATAAAAAAGTTCTCATTTATTTAAATCTTCAATGTTTGCCATTATTTATGATTTTTCTTCTGACTGATTTGTCTATATTTTATCAAGCTTATCTTCTTTACTTCAGTTATTTGGATGGAAACTATCAATGTTTTTTTTTTTTCTTTCTCATATCTTATAAGTGGTTACTACTTGTATTAACTGGATCTTAAAGCTGTACTTTATATATTTTATCATGATTCTTAATACACTGTGGCTTTCTCTGAAATATGTGTATATTTACAAACACATATATTCATATATAGCAAGATCCATCTTACATTTTTGTCATAGCACTGAGCATAATGTTGTCAATGCAAATATTTATAAATTATACTTATAATGTTTTTCTACTTAGCTATGTTTCAGAATAAAGATTTTATATTGAAAATAGTAACTTTATCATGAAAACCTGTTATTTTTATAAAACATCTAGTATTTAAATCCCATGATCTTACTGTTATTTTAAAGTAAGTCATTTCACTGTGGTATTATCATTGTTGGTTTTCTTCAGAGTAAAATCATAAATAAATATGAAAATGCAAGTATATAGTCATAAAATGACTCAGGAAAATTGAGTCCTGAAATATTTTGAAAAACAACAAAACAGAATATTACAACAAGAAATTGTTCAGTTTCCTTGTGAAATTGTCATGAACAAACTCACTCTACTTATTTAAAAATATAAATAATTATATGAGTAAGTGCCTCTAATTTGGTCTTTGTTTGAGAATGTAAGCTTATAAAAAAAGAATTTATTCCCTGACTAGAGTATTCTCTGTCTGTACATGCATGAATAGTTTCTCATCTCAGTCTTATAATGGTAATTATAATGTATTATAAGAATAAACATTTTGAATAGATGAACACTTTTCCTCCAAGGATAACATAACATGTATGAGACTAACAAATATTAGTAGAAATTTTGGTTGCTAAGAACCAAATAACTTGATCACAATAATGGTTCTAATACCTCATTAGATAATGTCTCTTATTCTGTGAAATGTTTTTATATTGTTATTCCTGTTATACCCATAGCCAGTGTGACACAACTCACACTTATCCACAAATTTCTTATATTTGTTGGTCTTCTCTAACTTGATTATAGACTCACTAACAATAGGAACTATCCACTTTTCTTCACTATCACCTTACCCACCCATCAACTCCTAGTACTTAGGATAGTTTGGGACATATAGTGACAGAAATGACTGTCTTTAATTGAAATAGTTAATTACACAATTCATTAATTATTTTAAAGAGATTCACTGGAGTTGCTTTAGTGAAAATTTTTGGGAGGTAAAGGATGGATCATATACTAATAATTTTTTCAAGTTTTTAGAACTTTTACTGTTGCATTATTTCACCTTCATAAAAATTATGACATATACATTTAAAGTATTAGTAATTATAGAGAAACAAAACCACCAAAGTCTCTCAATAAAAAAATGACCCCTTGTAGTAAAGTATTAATCAGCACTACCAAACAATGTATTAGAACTTCTAACTTCAAACATTAACCTGACTTTTGATTGTAGTGACTAATTTGTGATAAACCAATGATCCTACCAAAAACAAATAAATAACAGGGTAAGCGCAATCTAATAAAGAGCCATCTTTATTATTAGAGAAGAATTTTAAACAACAAGGTTTTTTAGGAGACAAAATTCCAGAGAAAGGAGAAATGCTTTAAAGTGAGTCCTACATTCTTTGTTTCTTTCCCTTTCCAGTACTTTCTAATTCCTAAACTGCATCAAGTAAGAAGCTGAAAAGACAAGTAAAGTGATTCAGTTTAGACATGTCAGTAAAATTTTGAGCAGTATCAGTAATCAGATGAAGAAGAAAGATTCAGGGCCCACTAAGAACAAAAATTCCCTGGGGTTCCAGTCAAGCCCTATGAAAAGCTATATCTTATGAATAAAAGCAAAGGATGTGGCAGGTCTCATTCAGACTAAAATCCTTGGATTAAGGAAATCACTGTTTATTCTAACTGTTTATCATAAGTAAAGCAATTCCTCTCTGGAGGAAGATATAATCTAGAACTTCACACAATGTCAGCACTAAATGACTGAAAAAAAATTGGAGGATTAAACAACAAAAAATAATCAGCATATGATGTACATATTGGACGTAGACTTGAATATAAGTTAAACTATATTCCTCTGGTACAATTATGCATTTTTTCATTTGGATTTTACCAGGAAACTAGAATTTTAAAAATCAAATGCACATTTTGCTACTAAAAATGCACTAAATTTAAATCAAGAATATAATGAATGGCTTTAAAAGCAGAATCGGTACATAGAATATAAGTGAGTAGAAACATAGCTATATGTAAGCTAAAATATAAGTGAGTAGAAATATATCTATATGCAAGCACATAGAAAGGAAAGATAGCAAAATAAAGAGAATTAAAATGATGTAAGATACAGAGTCAAAATCTAATGTATACATTACATTATTGGAATTCACATTGAGAAATAGAAAGGATGGACTATAAGTAATACTTGAAGAAATACTGGCTGAGAATTTTCCAAAACTGAAGAAAGATATCAAGCCACAGATTCAAGAAGTACTAAGAAACTCAAGCAGGATAGAGACAAAAACACACTTAGACATTTATAAAATACTAAAAACCAAACACAAAGAACTTAAAAATTCCAGAGGACAAGTAACTCCTTGCAAAGGAACAAAAATAAGACTGTTAGGTAACATTTCAAAAAAAGGATGAAAGCCAGAAGAAAACAAAATTGCATCTTGTTAGAAAATAACTGCCAACCTTGAAATCTAGATCCACTAAGATATTCCTTTAAAAAAAAAAGAAATACACCTTTATACAAACAAAAACTGAGAGAACAATTTTGCCATTTGAACTATATTAAAATATATAAATGTATTATATTTACACAAAGGGAAATGATCTCAGAGGGAATTATAAAAATGAAGAAAGAATACAAATCAATGAAGCAAAATATGTTTATAAATTTAAATGAAAATAGATTGTATAAAACAAAAGTAATTTCTTATAGCATGTAAGTGTGTGTAATAGACCTGATTATTACATCCCACCTCAGACACAGACCACCTGATTTTCCAAATGCTGACAGTTCTCTCACTCTAACAGTATTCCTTTCTTGAATGCCATAGTCTCTTTTCCTCTGTTTTTACATCTTTCTCTGGCATCATTGAAACATGGCTTGCTTGGTAGTATCCAGGCATGCTCAGAAATTCAAGGAGGGGCTTCCCTGGTGGCTCGAGGGGTTAAGATGCAACCTATGAAGATATCTGAAGTCACTGTAGCATGAGTTTGATCCCCAGCCATGGAGCTACACACATGGTGCAGCAGACCTCTCCTGACTCACCCACTGCTTCCCTCAGCAGTGTATTCCCGCCAATCTGCCTGTTCTGCTCCCCACTCTGTCTCTGGTGAATCCTCTCACCCCCAACACTTCTGGCCTGGAACCCAGTTCTTGTATGCATAAATATTTTTTTTAAAAAAAAGAAGTTCAGGAAAGTAATACTTTAGGGTGACCCTCAATGGTGTCAAATAAGAATCTGGAAAATTTTCTCAGTCTCCCCAACATTTTATGGACATATTTTGTGAAATGTTTTAGAGAGGACCCCTAGATTCATTTCCTAGGGGTTTGTAAGAAATCATCACAAAACTTAAAACAGACTTGTGGAAACCAGAAGTATAAGGTCAAGATGTTGATGGGATTGTGCTACCTACGAAGGTTCTTAGGGAGAATCCTGTTTTGCCTCTTCCAGTTTCTTGAGATTGTTATGTTCCCTGTTGAGTGGAACCATGTGTCACATGCCTATTTCTCACAATGGATTGTCTGATCAGAGACTTGACCTTCCTTCCAGAGATACTTACTCAACCATGTATTTCCTAATTTTAGCATCAAGAGCCATTCAATCAAGTACTTATTTTATTTGCTTAGCAGTTCCTTCTTTAATATTTATCTTCCCTCTTGCATTTCACTATAAGCTTCAGGCAGAAATGAGGTTATACTATCAACACCTTACTTGGAATAATTTCCAATATGTTCATCATTTCCTCCTGAGCTCTTACAGAAATGCCTGTAACATTCATCCATCCATATTTCTACCAACCATCTTTTTAAGCAATCTAGTCTTTTTCTACTACTTAAACTTCTTCCACACTTTGCTCACTAACCAATTCCACAGACACTCTCACATTTTTAGGTGTTTGTTTTAATACCCTATTTCCTAGCATAAAAATATGTACTCATCTCCTATGGATACTGTAACCAATTACTATGAAACTGGTGGTTTTGAACAATAAAAACACAGCTCTGGAGCCTAGAAGCTTACATCAAATTGCCAGCCATGCCAGGATTGCTACAAATGCTCTTAGGGGAGAAACCAACCTTGCCTCTTCCAATTGTTTGTGTGTCTTCAAGTGTTCTTTGGCTCATCACTGTATAATAATTCCAGTCTCTACCTCTATCTTCATACAGCCTTTTCATTGTATTGTATGTGACACCTTCTCTTCTGTTTCTTAAAGAGCTTGTCATTGAGTCTAGGGTTCACTTAATCCGGTATGATTTCTTCATCCTAAAATCTTTAAATTAAATATATCTACAAAGGCCCTTTCTTCTAGGTAAGCTCAGATTCACAGGTTCCTAAGGTAAGGTCATGGACAAATCTTTATAGGGTTACCATTTAATCTAATATAGTCTTTAATGCATTGAAGTCTAAAACTTGAGACCTGAACAAAAAGATACACTTTGCTCCCTTTACTGCTTGATACACCTTCTTTCTGGAATCACTTTCCAAATAAACTTTTTGAATTCTAATTCTTTTTTTAATAGTTCTCTTATTTTAATAATTAATTAGTCTATTTATTTTTAATTGAGGTAATATTGGGGGCCCCCCCTTCATGTATTACCACCAGTGCACTTACCACCCATTCACCTGTAATCTACCCCATGGACCACTGTGCTCCCTTCCTTCTTTGTTCTTACTCTTCCCCCAGTCCCTCCCACCTTCTTGTTTCAGTTCTATATTCAGCTGTAAAGGGTCAGTTTTTCAACTTTTTGACTGTTGATGTAGTTGCCTTATGTTTCACATGTTAATGACATCATTGGTAGCTATCTTTCTCCTTCTGACTTATTTCACCATTGCATTATCCTTTCAAGATCCATCAAGTTGCTGCAAATGGCAAGAGTTTATCTTTTTTGATTACTGAGTAGATGAATTTTAATTCTTGTCCCAGGATGTTTTTAGGGGAAGTCATACTGAAACATATTAGTAAAACAAGGTAAGTGAAACAATATCACAAATAAGTGTGGGACAATAGATTTACAATATTCAAAGATCTTTCATTATATTTGATGTATGATTATTATTATTATTATTGGCAAATTTTAATAAGTCAAAAATTTATGTTCTGATCTCTAGGTGAATGGATAAAGTAAAAAAGACAAGAAAGTATAACCAATTATAAATATAGTTAGGCTGGCATCATTGTTAGAAATGAGGAGAGAAATTGATATTCAAAACATCAAACCACCAGGAAGTACAAAAGTTCAAATTTCAAATACAGTTAACAAAATTAATAAAAGCTTACACAATTAACTCAATTTCTATTTATCAAATAAGGCAATTAGGAAAAAATTATCAGCTACTATCACCATCTGCTTTATGGAAAAAAAAAGTCTTTTGTAACACAAATATGAAGAAGATAGTCTGATAAAAAAAAAGTCCTTTAAGGAAATAAGTTTCCTAGAAACTTCCTACATTGCCCATATGGCTCATATTAAATTAAATTACAGATTAGAAAAAAAAGAAACTTTATTACAAACCCAAAAATATTTCCCATTCTCTAACCTACATTTACTCTTCTCCATTTCAAACTATCAAGCTTATTAGACTATTCATATTTTGCAATAATATAAGCAACATTATTCTAACAAAAATGTAATTAAAGGACAATAATGAAACTGATTTTACAGTTTCATGTATAATTTTGATTTTGAAAATGAAATCTTCTTAACTGTCCTGCCAGTACATTTGAGTTTTGGAAGCTTCTTTTTTTCATACCAAGAATTCAAGAAAAACAATTTTTTTTTTTTATTATTGACTTTCAGGTATAAATCTCTACCTCAACACAATTGAGTCATTATTTCCCTGTGGTTCTCCTTTCTCCAACACAACCAAATTCCAGAGTTTTCCAAAGGCATCAGGGTTTGATATATTTCTTTCATAAACCTTATTTTCTTAGAAATCATATATCTATATATTTATAGAAATATAAAGTTTTGCATTATGTATCTTTTTTTCATAAATGGCATCACACTGTGATCACTCGGTCTGAATTAACTGAACCACCTCCTCCCTGAGATACCTCTAAGACAACACTGATCATTACATGTTTGTTTTCCCCTGTAAGATGTTATCTAACTAGGCAGTTATCTTATGACATGTTTAAACTTTTGTTTTCAACCACCAAAACACAGGGTAGATTGCAATGCTGTATCTGAATCAGAAACCAGAGTCTTATCTGAAGAGAGAGGAACATTCCAGAGATGACATCTCTCTAAAAAGTGTCACTTGCCTATGTAACTACATTGTTGAAGCAGGAGCCCCACCATCCATCTTAATCATGAAGAAATGTTTTCATGATTACTCCAGTTACTTGTCATTCAACTGCCTAGGTTTAATAAACTTGCCTGAAAAATAAAGTGCTTCATTCTGTGATTTGTGATGTGGTTTAAAGTCCCTGCAGTCTCATGAGTGGTGTTTAAACAGTCCAAATTAAAATGTAAGCACTTGAGAACTAGATTAAATTATGTATCACCAGTTTTTCTTCTTCAAAGTTCCAAATTCATGTTGTCTTTGAAATTGAGTATTAAATTGCCCCCGGTGGTGCTGAGCCTTTCTTATCTTTTATAAATTTATATTGGTATCCAGTAAGTTTAAAAAAGATCACACTTACCAAATTCATTTTCTGAGAAGTGCCAGAACCTTGTTCTGAATAGATAGCAAGCTTTCTTTTTCATTTTCTAAATAAAAGTTCTCTTTGGGGGTGGGAAAGATGAGCAAATTATATTCCCTGGACCCACTGTGTTTAAGTATAGTGATGTGATGTTTGCAAGCCTTTATTTTATTAAATTCCTTAAATATTCATATGAGGCTGGCATTTCCCCAGGGTTTATAGATGCAAGAATTGAATTCAGAGAACAAAGTAATTTCCCTCAGATCCCTCAAAGTCTAGTTTGATTCCAACATATTTTATATGTGTTGTGGAGGCTGAAGGATGTGCATCTTTTAGTGCCTCACTTTTTCCAAAACTAACCTTAGCCCTCTGTCATTATTGTAGTATCCATCTATTGGTGCACACATCTCTAAATTTACCACTAAATTATAGACTCTAAATTGCTGTTCCCAGTTTCCTATTTGTACTAAGATGTTTGTAAAGAATGAAATACTGCAGAGCCCAAGAATAAAAGGGCGGCAGGTCCTCAGACTCTCAGAATGTTCAGGCTCCAGTGAGGATAACGGAGGCCTTGGCGGTGAGCTGAATGAGGATCCATTCAAGATGCAGTGAGTGACAAGTGCAAGTCACATAGTCCTCTCTTTGTTTATATGTCCTCTGACTTGTTTGTTTAGATTATTGTGTCTGGATAATAGTTTTCTAGACACTCTGGATATTTAATTATATACTTTATACTCAACATTTAAAAATAGAGGCTATATAAAGATTATTCAATCAAAAATTCATTTAGCAAGTGTTATAGTTTTGAAAGTTTCACATCACTTTTTAATGTGTTTCTTTGGTGACAGTTGCTATTTTTTATTTCATTAAATATTTATTTTTTTAACAGGGCCCAGCAACAAGTGAGTAGATAAAGAAATGTGGGGGGTGTATGTGTGTGTGTGTTTGTGTATATATAGATATAGATATAGATATATATGAATACTACTCAACTAAAATAAAAAATATGAACTCTTGCCATTTGCAACATCATGGTGGAACTGAAATTTTTAATTCTAAGGGAAATAAATCAGAAGGAGAAAGACAAATACAGGATGATATTACTCAGATGTGGAATATAAAGAAACCAAATAAAGGAACATAGAAAACTAAACCAAAAAGAAACCTGAGAAATATGAATGTAGAATTGAAACTTTGAAGCTTTGATGGGGGAGGGTGAGGAGTAGGATGCAAAACAGGGGAGGGGGCCCAAGGGACTATAGTCTTGCCTTGGTGGTGGGTGTGGTGTGGTGACATATAACTGAAAATGTGTGAACTTATACCTCTGAATCATATACAGTGTTGTAAAGCAATGTTATTGCAATAAAAAATAGAATAAATAATAACCCTCCTAATTTCTTCTAATGAAGTCTGGTTACAAATAGCCTCTCTAAAATCTGTGTAAGTTAGGTATGGCTTTTGTTCTAGCAAAGTGTGCTGGTATCTGACCATGAGATTGCCTTTATTTATTAGCTTCTAAATAAACTCATTTTTTTTTGGTGAATAAAAATGATAAAGAATGTAAATAAAAGGCAACGTTGTGTTTTATTTTATTTTTTTAAAGATTTATTTATACAAGCACTGGGTACAGTCAGAAGCGTGAGAGGGTGAGAGGATTCACCAGAGACAGAGCAGGGAACAGAACAGGCAGACGGACGGAAGTACACTGCTGAGGGGAGCAGTGGGTGCGGCAGGAGAGGTCTGTCACACCATGTAGGACCCTCGCTGGTGGCCGGGGATTAAACCAGTGCTGCAGAGGCTGCAGGCAGCTTCACAGTCCTGCGCTCAACCACTGCACCACCAGGGGAGGCCTGATAATGTTGTGTTTCAAATTCTCTTAGAGGGCATCCCCGGTGTCTAGGGGTTAAGTCTCAGCACTACCACTGTGAAGGCCCACCACAGCAGCCTGAATTCAATCCCTGTTCAGGGAGCTAACGCACATGGTGCAGCAGACAGCTCCTGTCTCACCTGTTGCTCGCCTTAGCAGTGCACTTCAGTAAATCCACTTGTTCTGCTCCCCACTCTGTCTCTGATGAATCCTCTCACCCTTTATATCAGGTCTACCTCCCAGTTCTTCTATAAAAAATAAAATAAAATAAAATAAATTCTCTTACCATTCCAATATTTTGGTCAACATCATGATAAATAGTATTATTGTTGATTATTTGAAAATTAAAAGTTGGTGTTTTCCTTCCCATTGAAATCTTACATCCATAGCAGGTCTCAGAATTTATCACCTAGTTCTTATGGACCCACTGTGTGCTGGGAGCTTAATTTACATCCAAAACAAATTCCAAAGGAAATTTAATATGTAGAGGGAAGGTGATACAGGGCAGCAGGGGGGCACTAAAACTGGCCAAGGACACTGCCCAAATAGTTTATGGGTCCCCGTGGGAGTTCTTCACCCGGACACAATTGCAAAACTACCCAGGCTCAGAGAACAACAATAATGGGATTTGCTTAACAAACCAGGGAAAAACAAAGTGACTGAGGCCAAAAATGGCTGTTTACTTCACCCGAAGCAGTGTCCAGTGTTTTTAAAGTCCTAAACACTAACACTCCAAAGATAACTTCTTCCCTTCACTGAGGATGCAGAGCTCCTCTCTGGAACAAAAGGCCCCAAGATGGCATCTTTCTGCCACTGCAGACCTGGAGCACGCGGCAGCCAGGCTGGGTTCCAACTCACAAAAGGAGTCACTCTCCGGAGCTGCCTAGATGCCCCAGTGTAGCACCAGGCAAGCGATACACAAAACAGCAGCTGCAGTAGTTGAATGACCTACAAATGGCCACACTCAGAGCTCAGCGAGGTGTCTGCTCTGGGTCTTTGCCTTCTCTGCCAGGCTATAACAGCAGCAAAACTGGGAACAGCTGTAGTTGCTCGGCTACTTGCAAAGCCTCCCAATTTTTCTTCTCTGAGGTTGGCTGCTGGAAGTCCATGTCCTGCAGAGGCCTGCAAGAGCCTTCTGGAAGATCAGTACAGAGGGGGCAGTAAACGCTGAACCTGGAATTGCTGAAGATCCTAAAACACTAAATCCTGAACATTGAATGCTTCTGCAGTCCCTTATATTTCTTATCAGAGTCTCTACCCCAAAATGCAATACTTTGTTAGCATTTTCCCTGGGGCCATCTACCCTTACCCAGCACTCCCCTCCAGTGGACACCACCTGTAACAGTGTTTGGCTTCAGCCATTGGTTACAAAGGGAGTAGGAAATGACTTACTTCCATTGTATTTGTCCTATCCATGTGGTTTCACCTCTCTTTCTCTGTCCTTATGGGTTGTACTATGCAGATGGACACGGTCATACTTGGGCCAAAGATTCCACCAGCTGTGTCTTCCTTTCTGTAGTGCCTAACTGGCCCCTAACTCTCCCCCCTGCAACTTTAGTTTTATGTGTTATATTTAGTGTGGTTGTTCTAAACCAGTGTTTAGCTCCCTTAAGAGCTTGTTAGGAGGGCCTCCCCACTGGCGCTGCAGTTGAGCGCTGGGTTGCGAAGCTGCCCGCAGCCTCTGCAGTGCAGGTTCGATCCCCGGCTGTGCCCCGGCCACCAGAGGAGGGTCCCACATGGCGGCGCAGACTTCTCCTGCCACCCGCTGCTCCCCTCAGCAGTGTACTTTGGTCCTTTCTGCCTGCTCTGCTCCCCGCTCTGGCTCTGGTGAATTCTCTCGCCCTCCTGTGCTTCTGACTGTACCCAGTGCTTGTATAAACAAACAAACAAATAAATCTTTAAAAAAAAAAAAAGCTTGTTAGGAAAAGGTTAACTTGGGACTTTCATGCTAGTGAAAGGATGTAGTTGAAGGTATGCTTGCTTTCTAACTGCGACAGAACCATCATAAAGAATGAAAGGAAAATCTTGTCTTTGGTGCAAAAAGTTTACTCAAGGAGCCAAGAGCTAGCAACAGGGCCCAGAAAGAGCACTTTCCCTCTTGAAAGTCACCTTGCTGTCTAGCCCCCAAAAGGGAATCTTCTTTAGGAACAGTTCTGGCATGGGATGAAGCAACCTGGACCTTGGGTTAAAAGAGGTCCTATCACTTCTAATGTTGGATGTGATTTCTAGTGCTCTCCCTTGCCATGTCAGTAAAGAGAGTGTATGAGGATATTGAGAAAGATTGAATTACTGTATGAGGATTTCTTGTAATTAAGCCATTCAGTGACTCAATTTTTTACTTAACCAAAAATAAATTTAGGGTATTTTGATTAAAGTTACTCTTTTCTTAACAACAACAACAAAATCAAGAGAGTAACATTTGGAAAGGTTACTGATTTCAGAATATTTTTTCTTTTCTTCTTTTTGCTATATTTCTTTTTTTTTTTTTTTTTGGAGGGGATTCACTTCTACATCAGTCTCTTTCCTTGGCCCGTAGGAATATATTGTGAGATGATGTTTCCAAAATATCCTAAGTTTCAGGTTAATGTTGCTGAATGCCATAGGTCTTTTAAATAAGTAGAAGAATCCAAGGACTAGATTATTTTGCAATCATTTAAAAATTATATTGGATATTTATTTTATTAAAACTGCACTGAAAGCATTTTTATTTAACCTTTGCTTCCTCTTTCCCTATCCCCTCCCTTTATTTTTTTCGCTCTTTTTTTTCTCCCCACCCCTTCAACTGCATACACAAGTTCTTTCAGAAGCTGGGACATTCAGTTCTACTGAGCTGTTGTTTTTCATTATTCATTTGGTTTCTGTATTTTTCCATGTACCAGGTACTTTCACTTTTTAAAAAATTGAGAAAAAACAATGTTGTCAGTATCAATAAATCTGCATCCAAAGAGAGTCACTTCCTATCAAGGTTTCAAAAGTGCTTCATGGTTTTCCGATCTCCTGTCTGTGCTAATCAACGCTGATGCTTAACATACGCCGGACACATGATGCCAACTTTTAACCCAGCTCTGTGCTGTGTTCCATTTTAGGAATGAGAACCTAGATTATTTATTTATAACTGTATAAAGTCCTGTTATTAAGCTGCTCTCTGTGGAAAGCAGAGAGTGGTTTGAGCCAGATGGAGAGAGGCTGGGCAGGAAGGTGGCTAGATTCTGTGGGAAAGGGAGGGTAATTTTATTTTCTGCTATAAATTATATATCCTAACTTGACCCCCCACCAATAACATGATAACCAATTGATACATTAATGGACAGGTATTATGTGGCTGGCTTTAGAAAATGGAAACCAAGAGTCAAATCCACTTAAACAATCTTTGGGACATTTTTTTTTTTGCTTCCTAGGTAGCCAAAACCAAGTGTGGCAATGATAATTATAAAATAAATAATTGACACAAAATTGGTTAGTGTTTCTAATGTTTCTTTAACCGTTAGGCCAGAAATGCTATAAGTATTAATTGTCTGAAATAACTGTCATGTGAAATAATAAAAAAAAAAGTAGCTTCATCCCAATTTCTATAAATTTAATTTCACCTATTTCCATTAGAACCACTTATTTTCTATGCTTGGAAGTGCATCTATGTGGCATGGCATAGTTTATCTAAGAAACACAGCCACCCATTCACAGGACAGATAATGCAAGTTACAGTCTCTCTTCAAGACTTTTAAGGAGGGCCTCCGTGGTGGCACAGGGGGTTAAGCACAGCACTATCCACAACCTCTACAGCACGAGTTCAATCCCTGACCAGCCAGGGAGCTACCCACATGGCACAGCAGACCTCTCCTGTCTCTCCTGCTACTCCCCTCAGCAGTGTATTTCAGTCTGTTTATTCTGTTCCCCACTACGTCTCTGGTGAATCCTCCTACCCTTTGCACCTCTGGCTTGTACCCCAGTTCTTGTATGCATAAATAAATAAATCTTTTTAAAAAAGGCTTTTAAGGAACATTTTTAGTCTCAATCACATAAGCCATTGCTACCTAATAATATGCAACTTTACTAACTCCCAGTTTTTATAACACTTTAAGATCAAAAAGAAAGCTGCATATGCTTGTATATGTATACAGATGAGTTAGTGATAATCTTACTTCTTACCAGTCATTATTAAATTAGAATTCAGCTTCAATCTTCACTCTGCAAGTGTTTTTGAATGATCTGTAGTAGAATAAGAATTGCACTTGGGTAAAATTGGAAATGAAATAAAATTGTTCTTTGAGTATAAAGCAAATCTGTAGATCTTTAGTACCCAAATATTTGGAAGACTCAAGTAAGCCAAATACTCTGGAGACAATGGACATGATTAAATATGATTAAGTAAGATATTTTAATTCTTACAAATGTGAACCCTGATGAAGACTGGCTTCAATTGAGTCCCACTGATTTAATTTGGACCTACTGTAATTTACTGGGCTAGAGTAGAAACAGTAATTCAGTGAGGCCATCATAAGCTCATTAGAAACACACTGAGAACGTTAATGGTGTACAACCCACAGCTTTTCACATCCATTTTATAGTGGTCCCCTCTTGCCATGCCTGCTGCTTACTGCTCCATGCTGTTGATAGTATGGTCGTTTTCAAACACACCCCAGAAAATGAGAGGTATTTTTAAAATAAGATTGAAGTCACCAAGAAATATATAAAGCCAACATTTCAGGGGCATACAGCACAATGCTAAGATAAAAAAAAAAAACAAAAAACTTCATGTATCGTTAATCATGGTAAGATTGGTTAGCTGTTAAGTAGTGTATAGTGCAACTAATCAAAAAGCTCAAACATCCTACACAATGGAACAGAAATAATTACTCTCTGTGAGCTTCTATTGTTTCTTGCCTCAGCCTTCCCTGGACTAATAAAAGGTTTAATTTTAAATTGTGTGAAGGAAATGTCAGCATCACAAAGAAGTACAATATTCAGCTGCTTTGCTCACCAACAGGTAAAACACATAATAAATTAGACCTTAATAGGCTTAAGCAAAGTGAAGCCTAAACAATCCTGGACCAAATTCCCCTCCTAATCAGCCACTCTTTTCCTCTCTATCCCTAATTGACATGACCATGACCGCATAAAGAAAGTCTGGATTCCAACACCCTGACCTTTCAGATGGGAATGCTCCGATAAGGCATGAGAGCTCTGCTTGTGAGGTATATATTTCTGTACTCACATCAGCTACACACAGTGGGTGATTTAGTTTAAGCTAGGCAGGTTTATTCTGATGCTTCACAGGAAGAATGGGGGAAGGGAAAGGCAAAGGAGAGAAAAATTGCTTAAAGGCTTCCGGCATTCAGATGTGTGCTTTTTTTAAAATTTTTTTTCACTTTTACTATCTTCAAAAAAAAAGAAACTAAGATAAATTTTCAATCCAAAACTTGTTTTTGAAGTTTAGTCTACTAAAAAAAAAAATGCCTTATATGAATATATGGAGCGAGGGGGACAATTTTACTGATATCTAAATTGTGTTTTCTGCAACATAATTTGACTCAAATTTCAAACACAAAGAGCAAAAAAAAATATTAGGAGCATATGCACATAATCTGTTTATTTCTATCATATGTTAGTGTTATAAATAACCAAACACCATGGTAACGGTGAGAGATTTTATTATTCTGTTTATTCTATTATCTAACCATAAATATGTTAATTATTCCATCCTTGTAGAAAATGTTAAGGTATCTTTGAATGCAATAAATAACATGAATACAATTTTGCTATTATTATTATCCCATGTAGTATGAAACAGCTGGTCATCAGTTCTATGCTGTACCATGTAAACATCCTAGACTGGACAACTCACTTGCCTCCTTTTGTACATACAATGAAGGAGTTAAAACCTGCTTGGTGGTGAAAGTGACAAGGATGGATAATATGAAGGGCCTGGCACAACCCCAGGCACACTGTGAGTCCTTAACATATTGTAGCTCCAATTATCAAAATTGCATGCCTTATAATGTATTAGGTCCTTTCCTATTCCAAAGACTCACACCACTACCAGAATTATTTTTCTAAACCACAGTTCTGTTAATGTTTTCCTATGTAAAAAAAAAAAGTATTTTCCTACATAAAGTCCTTTGTCTACAGTTCGTTTTCAAACATTTCTTAATAAAGAATCCCTTTTTAAAAAATTATGCTTATAAAGTGAGTAAAAAACACTGTATTAGTAGGATACACTTTATAAATTCAACATGGTAACATATTACTATGAGGCAACAACCTAAGAACAAAGACTATAACAATTTTATTTTATAACAATTATAAATTGAGGGAATGATAGTGAAGTCTGGTATCATTTCTAGCATATAAAGAAGTTATTTTGGAGTTTTGTTTCAGTTCTACAGAATAGAGAAAGTATTGATTCATAATCATAACTGGTCACCAGAGATAATAAGTCTATTTTACAGGCCAGTATATAATTTTGTGGTTAATGCAATTTAACTGATTTTGAAATTTGAAAGAAATTTGAAAGAAATGTTTGTTTTTTAACTATTCATATTTCTTCTGGATTTTGGTGAGAATCAGCAACTGAATCTTATATAATTTAAAACTTTATTTTTAGCAGATACAAATGTTTAAAGTTTGCCAAACACATTATCAAAATTTATTCTTTTTTTAAAAAATTTATTTATACAAGAACCAGGGTATAGACCACACGCGTGGGAGGGTGAGAGGATTCACCAGAGACAGAGTGGGGAACAGAATAGGCAGACTGACAAAATACACTGCTGAGGGGAGCAGCGGGATTGACAGGAGAGGTCTGCTCACCATGTGGGTTGCTCCGAGGCTGGTGGGGATCGAACTGGCACTGTAGAGGCTGCAGACAGATTCACAGCGCTGTGCTCAACCACCTGCGCCACCAGGGAGGCCCAAAATTATTTATTCTGACTTAAGTGACATAGGTTTCTTTGCCTACTTCTGTTTCATACATTTATTATTATTATACTGAGATTTTTCATTCAAGTGGAATATTTTGACTTCTACTTTGGCTCCTTTACCTCCTCCCCCCCAAATATATATCAATATATATATATATATATATATATATATATATATATATATATATATAGGCTCACTCCATTAATAGTCTCACTCCATTATATACAATGAGTGGTATACTTTTGGAATACCACTTCGAAAGTTCTCCCTTACTTACTAGCATGTCAAGACTCATCTTGTCTATTTGTTGCCAAAGTTCTAGAATCAGTCATTTCTCTAAAGAACCCTGGTTCACAAGGGGTTAAAACACAGCACCATGAAGCTGTCTCCAGCCACTGCAGCACAAGTTTGATCCCCTGTCAGGGAGCTATCCACATGGCACAGCAGACCTCTCACGTCTCACCCACTGCTCCCTTCAGCAGTGTATTTCAGTCAGTCTGCCTGTTCTGCTCCCCACTGTCTTTGGTGAACTCTCTCACCCCCTGCACTCCCTGCACCTCTGGCCTGCACTCCAGCTCTTGTATGCATAAATAAATAAATCTTTTAAAAAATTAATAAAGAGTCCTGGTTATTTTTACTGAGGAATGGTATCAGAAGTCAAGATGAGTACTGGGTATGGAGGTTAATATGGGACTATGGTGTGGTTATTTCTAGGTCTGCTTAGTGAATGTACTTATGAAATGTATACCTGCCCTCTATAAATAAAATCTTATTTAAGTCCTAATCTCCAATGTGATAGTATATTGAGATGGGAGATTATAATCAAGTTTAAATTATATTATGAAGGTGGGGTTCTCATTTTGATAAATGTTCCCTAATAAGAAGCAGAAAAGAAAGAAAGAAAGAGAGAGAGAGAGAGAGAGAGAGAAAGAAAGAAAGAAAGAAAGAAAGAAAGAAAGAAAGAAAGAAAGAAAGAAAGAAAGAAAGAAAGAAAGAAAGAAAGAAAGAAAGAAAGAAAAAGAAAGGAAAGAAAGAAAGGAAAGAAAGAGAGAGAGAGAAAGAGATCTCTCTCACTCCCTCCCTGTAGAGGCTACAGGAGCCCAGAGCCTCTGAAAATCAGAAAGTGAATCTGCTGGCACCTTAATCTTAGTGTTTACAGCCTTGAGAATTGTGAGAAATGAATGTCTGTTGTTTAAGTCAATGAGTCTATGATATTTTGCTATAGCCATCTAGCTAAGACAGCTGGTGATTCATAAGTTTTAACTAGTTTGGATATTTATAAATTTTGGAGATTAACAGCTATATTTTATTACTGAGCTGTAAGTATACATATAAAGCATAACTGTTTTATACTAAAACACAACATATGTCATTTTATTCTTCAGAAATCAAGACATCAAAACTATGAAGATACCCAAGTAAAGACTCATATTGTTGGTTTATTTTTTGCAGTTGTACATGTGTCAAGCATTTTTCAAAATTATATGCCATGTGAAAATACCACATTAAGCAAGAACAATGGGTGTTTTATTTCTTGACCGAATCAGCAGATTGTATTTTCCAGAAGCTAACTTATATGACATTTTTGCAGTGTAATTAGCATAATATTAAATAGGATTCTTCTTGATAGTGTAGCATTTCCAACATAAGGGTTAAGTTATTTGACTACCATCAACTTTGAACTTAAATCATGTTTTAATTAATTGAATTATTCAGTTCTTACAGACAGGCAGAAATTTAAAGCTTTATTTTTATGCATGTTGTGTTGTGCAAATGAATGATATTATTGCTTATCAAGAACCATAGAAACTTGCAAAATTCACCCATTCATGATGCAGTTGGGGATATTTTATTGCAACTATATCCTCTGCACAAACAAATATGCTCTAGCACTCTTGCTTGTGAGTGATTTTGTGTCAAATTGATTTCATTTTGTATTGTTACTGTGGCTAACACTAGTTGAGTGGTTTGGTGGCAGTGAAGTTTGATATGCCATTTTCCTTGAAATTACTCCAACTTATAATTCTTCTATTGTTTTACATTTCCTAACTTTAGGCATTTCCTATCTAGTTTTTTTTTTTTGGTAATTATTTTATGTCACAAAACATAAAAGATGTATTTATAAACATCAAATTTGTAAAAAATAAAGATGCATTTATCATAAATTCAAAAAGAAACTTTAACATATCTTATAACATATCTTAGCCTTTCTTGATATTAATTGAATACACATACTTAAGAGAGAATGTTTCAAAACAGTACAGTAGAGTACAGCAAAGTCCCTAATTAATCATTTTCATCATAAGTTCCTAATTACACTGAGTCAAATCTATATCCCTCAATGACATAACTTGATTGTAATTATTATAGTTAAAATCCTCAGAGGCTTAAATTTTGGGATAAATTATGTTTATTTTTTATCAATGATTTTAAAAATTATTTTGAAATGCAATTTGATAAATTAAATAATTTATGCTATTTTTGGATAGGTACATACTATATATCAATATATATTATTTAACATTATTTACATAATAATTAAATGTATTTATATAAAATGTTTGGGGAAACCTCAAAAACACCAATAGGATTCCAATAAAACTACTTATAAGGTGAAACCCAAACTTCAGACTCTTCAAATTCATTCACTCTCTGACCCCTATTTCATAGTTGCTCTCATTTTTTTAAGATCCCACCTTCGGACCTCCCTGGTGGCGCAAGGGGTTAAGCACCACACTATGAAGCAATCCACAGCCTCTGCAGCATGAGCAACTCACATGGTGAGGCAGACCTCTCCTGTCTGCTCCCCTCAGCAGTATATTTCAGTCAGTCTGACTGTTCTGCTCCCCACTCTGTCTCTGGTGAATCCTCTCACCCCCCTGCATCTCTAGCCGGTACCCCAGCTCTTGTATGCATAAATAAATAAATCTTAAAAAAAAAAAAATCCCACCCTGCAAATAGCCCTTTCCAGACCTTTGTTTGGAGCCTCTGTGTTCTTTTCCCTGGGTGTATCTTTGTGCCTGTTATTCCTCATGCTAGAAATATGTTTTCTTTTTCTAATTTGCTTGGTAAACATTTATGCTTATTAAATTTATGTCACATCTCAGATTAAAATCTGCTCTTTTGGAAAATCTCTGATTTCCTGTCAGAGTCAGGTTAATTTATATTCAGAGCTCCTTCAGGACTGTGCCTGATTCCACCCCTGGGAGAACCAGTGTTTTCTTTCTAAAGATTTATTTTTATTTATTATGCATACAATAACTGGGAGGTAGGCCAGAGGTGGGGGAGGTGAGAGGATTCACCAGAGACAGAGTGGGGAGCAGAACAGGTGGATCTACTGAAATATACTGCTGAGGGGAGCAGCAGGTGAGACAGGAGCGGTCTGCTGTGCCATGTGGGTCAGCTCCCTGGCTGGGAATCACCAGGATCTAACTCTTGCTGTAGTGGCTGGTGAAAGCTTGATAGTGTTGAGACTTTAACCCCTGCACCACCAGGGAGGCTCTGAGAACCAGAGTTTTCTATACCATGTTCAGAAAGTAGAAAAACTTTGCTGCTTCCAACATGCAAATATGGATGGGGCATGTCCACTGTCTCTAGACCTTCACCATGGAGGTGGTCTGGCTGATCTGCTTTGTCTGTCTGACTTGATTTAGCATTATTTTGGCAGTGGGAACACTGGGAGTTGACACATCTACTCTTCATCCTCACTCTCCTGTATCACATTTGTGAGGCAGTCCTGTATTCTGAGTAGATGTAGGCACTAGGGCTTCCTTTATTCCATGGTGAACAATATCCCTGTTGAGTGTGCCTCAGGCTTTAACTGATTACTATAACATAGTTTACAAAACTTACTACATCTCTGGAGTTATGAAATACTTGTCCAGATTAATAAAATTTATTTCATTATAGATTTTGCTTGCCCTCCTTTAATGTATATGTAAAAAGTCAAACATCTAAAGCAAATGGAGTAATAAGACTCAGGTAGATCAAATGCATAACATGCTTGCCTCCATTCATCAATGCATCAGTCTCTTCCACTGAGTTGTTAAGATTCTGGAAGACTAGGGGGTTATCTTGAACCCCCAATGACTTTTACAAGTACCAGCATGAAGCAGGCATGTAACAAGAATGCTTTTAATAAAGTCATGGTTAAAATATCCCCAACAGAGGTTGACCTGGTATATTGTAGACATTGAATTGGAAGGAGAAAGAAAAAAGTGAGGTAAGAAGAGTGGAAATAGTACAAATAGTGGTTAATATTAAAGACTCTGGAGATGGACTAACCAATTTGAATCCCAATTCCGATTTTACTAGCTGTGGTTACCTTGAGAAAGTTACTTTCTGTGCCTTAATTTTTTCCAACAATAAAATGGTGATAATTACAGTATATGTCACATCTTTAATGGTATTCAATGAGTCAGTGTTTTAAAATAATTGCAACAATGTATCACACATGTTGAGAATTACATAGATGTTCATTCAACCAATCAACCAACCAACCAACAGATCAACAGGAGAATTAGGGATTACAGTAACACTGATGACTTGAATCTAATTGATGTGATATGTTTTTAAAGATTTATTTTTTTACACATACAAGAACTGGGGTACAGGCCGGAGGTGTGGGTGGGGGGAAGGTGAGAGGATTCACCAGAGACAGAGCAGGGAGCAGAACAGGCCAGCCAGAGATAGAACGCGTGCGAGAGGCTGTGGATAGTTTCACAGTGCTGTAATTAACCCCCTGAGCCACCAGGGAGGCCCAATAACTGATGATATTTTAATGGGAAATTGGAGGAATATTTTACTTGGCCTTCTTTTGGATTAATAAACTCAGGTTTCCCTCTAAGAAGATGATATGGTTGCATGAACCTCTGTAAACATCCAAATGTCAGGTGAAATACTGATTTATTTCTTTATGACACTCAGAGTAAAGGGGCTAACATTCAGTGATGTCCTTCCCTTTCCTGCCTCTCCCTCCCTTACCTTTGGCTGTATATTTTGGTCTCTGTTGACACCATTTCCCTTTAGCATTATTGTGGAAAAAAGTGATCTTTATGTCAAATTATTTATAAGAAATATCTTGAGCCACTTAGAAAGTTTTAGAAAACATCACAAATATTTTCTTATCAGAGAAGAAAATAATGTTAATTATATAGATAATAAGCTATTTATTTACCATGTATCTCATATAGTCTACAGATACACCCAATAACTATGATTTCATTAATAAGATAAGACAATTATGTCCCTCTTATCTTAAAAATAACTGTGAAGATTAACTAAGGTAATATAGATAAAATATATAAATAGTAAAGGATTTAAAATTTTAGGTAATTCTGTATTTTTAGTAAATTAAGATTATTTTTTGAATAAATTTAAATACTAGTAATATTAAAATAGTAAATTATATCTAACAAGACATGTCAATTTTGCTTTGAAAAGTGATATATTTTAAGCCTGATTATTTTATTCTTTTTCAAAAATCATGGTTCTTTACATCAGATTAAAAACTATAATTTCTTTTAATGTGATTTTTTAAAACCCCATATTATCTTTTTTCTGTAAGGACTTAAGTTCTTAAGTCCTCTGTTTCCATTTACTTTAGAGTGAAAGGAAACACTAAGTCATCTATATCTCTTTCATCAGAACAATACTTAAATACTTTGTATTTTCATATTGAAAGTGATGTACAAATAGTTCAAAAATGTGTTAACAAAAATGGTAACCTCAACAGTTTGTAAATATCCATAGTTATATCATAATTTCTTCAATTCAATAGAAATTATGATCCATGTAATTCACATTTAGTTTCCTGACTTTTGGCTACTGTATAAAGTTAGCTTTAGTTAAAGAGTATGTACAGATTATTCTGAACTGAGAGCACATGAGAAGTGCTTCAATGAATAAGTTTCCATATCTGTTTTAATTTCATATTTACATGTATCCCTCACATTCAGACCCAATATAAACTGTTCAGGCTGTGTCCATAATTCTTTTTGCTCACTCCATAGGCACCGTATTTCAACAAATTTTTCACACCAGAACTGAAACGTAAACATGTAAAATTTTTGTGAACTGGGCTGTAAAATATCAGAAACAATACACTCTATCCAAGTTGACAGCTGATATCTGATCTGAAAATAGTGTATTTTCCTTCAAATGTCAGTATCCTGTCACTTTGCATTGCATTGATATAAACAGTTATACAAGAGGAAAAATTACTGTGGAAAATAAATTTTTTCATAAATGCAATAAATAAAAAACAAACAATTCAAAGCTGTTTCTATATTTTTAATACCTAAAATTCTGCCTCACTACATGAGCATGATCTTGTTTCAAACATTTATAAAATAGCATATTAGTCTTCCATAGCTGCTCTAACAAGTTACCACAAATTCAGTGGCTTAATATCACACAAATTGATATGGATATCAGAAGTTCAAGATGGGTCTCATTGGATTAACCTCCAGGTGTGTTGGTGGGGTTGTATTCTTTTTTGGAGGTTCTAGGAGAATGTGGTATAATGAAAAAAATTACTTGTTGTCTTTAGTTACTGGCACAGAGTTCCTAAAACCCTCGAAATTCCCCTGTATGATAAGAATGTCTTTAGTTTGTTAATAAGAGGGGACTTGCTGAGGCATCCTGTCCTATAGGAGGGAGGTTGGTCACCATAAAGAGAAGCCATGACTAGAGTGTTTAGACTTTTAGCCTCACCCCAGTCTTGACCTCCACGTATGAAAGAGTGGTCAGGGTGAGTTTGATTGTTAATGACCAACGATTTAATCAAGCATGCCTACATAATGGAACCTCCATATAAAGAGGTTTAGAGAGTGTCATGTCTGAAGAAAACATGGAAGCTCTGCATGTCCTCTACCATGTATTTGCCCTTTACTGCTCATTCATTTGACTGTTCTTGAGTTGCATCTTTTAAAATAAATTGGCACAGTTATTTTTTTGAATCAATGTTTTTGTGTTCTTTGGGTAGGTCCCTAGGAGTGGAATTGCTGGGTCATATGGTTGCTCCATTTTTAGTAGACTGAGGAACCTCCAGACAGCTTTCCATAGTGGATGGACCAGTTTGTACTCCCACCAGCAATGTAGATGGAGCTAGAAGGAATTATGCTCCGTGAAATAGGTCAGAAGGAAAAAGAAAAATATCAGATGGTTTCACTTATAGGAGGAATACAGAGGAACCCAATAAGACATCAGGGGACATATTAAGGGGCGGAGCAACATGGCGGCGAGGAGACACTGCAAGTAAGATCTCCCATTAAAAAAAGTTAATAGGGAGGAAAAGCAGCAGGTCCCAGTGAGAACTGGGACACGGAAGATAAACGGGTGACTCCAGCAACCTACCCGAAGAAGAAAGTGGCCATAAAAGAGGACTAGAAGGGAGGGAAGCGCAGAACCCTGCTCCCCTCCCCCGCCCACAGAGGCGGCACTCTCCGACCCGCAGAGAGGAGGAAAACAACAAACTAAAACGGCCAACAAGAACAAACGATGCAGCAAGCGGGACTGTGAGTGGAAAGGAACTATTGCAGCCACCACACCCCGTGAACGGGAGCTGAGGCGAACCCTGCAGGATTCGCCGCGGTGGTGAGCGAACGGCTCCGGGCGCCATTAGAGAATAACAAAGACCCCGGGAGACGCACACACAGCCTGGGCTGCCGGTAAGATTGCGCGGAAAGCAGCGCTCTCAGCGCCCCGGTGCAAAAGGCGCCATTCCCGCGCCACTGAACTGGGCTACAGCCCGCGTCCTGGAACTGAGGGCTTTGGAACTGAGACCCAGGGCACGAAATTAGGGGCGTGGGTTCCCCACGACGGTGGGGCACAAGGCAGACACAGCACCCCAAAGCCGTTGAGGTGTACCCTACCATCCCCGCTCTGCTCCCTGTCCCACGGGGTGGAAAATCAGCTCCCCAAGGGCTCTAGGAGAGATCTCTGGTGCCACCTAGCGACTTGAAGCCAGCACAGGCTCCTGAAGGAGCTAGTGGCCAGCTGGGGAGTTAGCCCACACCCGGCCCCTTCCGAACAAGTAGTCTGAGCCCACAGGGAGAGCGAGCACCCACAGCCTGGGCAGACCAGGCACGCAGAAGAGTGTGCCTGACACCGGACGCGCAGGGAGTGTGTCCCACATCACCATTTTAGAACAGGGACATTTCTTCAGTAAAGACTACCTGCAGAAGGCTTCCTCAGGAGCCAGAGGTGAGCGGGGGAAGTTCGCCCACGCCAGACCCCCTCTGGCCTGCAGTCCAAGCCCAGAGGGGGAGCAGGAACCCACCGCCGGGGCAGACCAGGCGCACAGGGGAGTGTGTCCCCACAGCGACATTTTAGGACAGGGACATTTCTCCAATAAAGACTGCTTGAAACTGACAGATGACTCCTGGAGGAACCAGAGGGGAGCAGAGAAGCCCACCCAAGATGCCGGCCAGTCCCAACAACACAGTGTCCCAACGCATACGGCAAATTAGAAAACAGACAGTAGGGAGGAGAAGAACCACATGCAACCTAGCAACTCTCCAGAGAAAAAGCACACCACAAAAAGAAAACCAGCCCCCAGATTGCAATGACAGTAACTTGGAAGAACTTCTGAGCCTTCCAGAAAGAGAATTTAAAATTGCCATGATTAAAAAACTGACAGAAGACATAAAGGAAAACAATGATAAGGGAAAAATAATCAACGATCAGAAGAATGAAATTGAGTCCCTAAAGAGGGAAGTAAAAGAAATGCAGGAGATCAAAGAATTAGTGGAAGAACTAAAGAATTCTGGGAAAAGCAATGAAAGCAGAATTGATGAAATGGAATAACGAATAAGTGCTCTTGAAGACACAGAAATAAAAAGAAACAAAACAGAAAAGGAAAGAGAAGTACGAAGGAAAAAGAATGAAGAAAGACTTCGGGAACTATCTGACTCCATGAGGAAAGGAAATATAAGAGTTATAGGAATACCAGAAGGAGAGGAGAGAGAAGTAGGAAGAGAGAAAATATTCAAAGAGATAATTGAAGAGAACGTCCCAAATGTGAAGAAGGAGCTGAAAATTGATATACAAGAAGCAAGAAGAACACCAAACTTCCACAACGAAAGAAAAAATACAGCAAGACACATAATAGTAAAGCTCCCTAGAATCCAGGACAAGGAAAAAATAATGAAGCTGGCAAGAGGGAAGAAACAGATAACATTCAAAGGAAAGCCAATCAGGCTGACATCAGACTTCTCCGAAGAAACACTACGGGCAAGGAGAGAGTGGAGGGACATAGTCAACAGACTCCAAGAAAACAGATGCCAACCAAGAATACTCTATCCCGCAAAGCTCTCCTTCCTCTTTGAAGAAAGAATATGGACCTTCCCAGACAAACAGAAACTCCGGAATTTCATAGCAACTAAACCCCCACTCCAAAAAATACTACAAGGAGTCCTAAAGCCAGAACCTCAGAGGGACGAATAACAATGAAAGAAGGCCAAAAAAAAAAAGTTATTAAAAGAACAAATAAATAAAATCAAAGGAAAGACAAACACAATGGCAAATACAGATGTTAACATATCAATATTAACTCTAAATGTAAATGGACTAAACTCTTCAATAAAAAGACACAGAGTTGCAGCCTGGATTAAGAAACAAAACCCAACCTTTTGCTGTCTCCAGGAAACACATTTAGCTACAAAAGATAAAAATAGGCTCAAAGTTAAAGGATGGAAAACAATCCTACAAGCAAATGGACCAAAAAAGAAAGCAGGAACAGCTATACTTATATCAGATAAAACAGATTTCAAACTCAAAAAGATAAAAAGAGACCCCAATGGTCACTACATTATGATCAAGGGGACAATACTTCAAGAAGAAATAACACTCATTAACATATACTCACCAAACGAAGGAGCACCAAAATATATCAGACAACTGTTGTCCTCTCTGAAAACAGACATCAGAGAAAACACATAAGTAGTGGGAGACTTCAACACACCACTATCAACAATGGATAGATCAACAAGACAAAAAATAAGTAAAGAAACCAAAGCTCTAAATAAGGACCTAGAGCAATTGGGCTTAACAGACATCTATAGAACACTAAACCCCAAAAAAATGGAGTACACATTTTTCTCAAGCGCACACGGATCATTCTCCAGGATCGATCACATACTGGGGCACAAGACAAACATCAACAGATACACCAAGATTGAAATCATATCATCTTTTCTGACCATGAAGGCATCAAACTAGAAATAAACCATAAAAAGAAGTCAAGGAACTTTCCAACCTCATGGAGATTAAAAACCACACTACTGGAAGACCACTGGACTAATGAGGAGATCAAAGAAGAAATTAAAAAATTTTTTGAATTGAACGACAAGGAGGACACCAATATCCTAAATGTATGGGATGCAGCAAAAGCAGTAATAAGAGGAAAATATATAGCAATAGAAGCTCACATCAAGAAACAAGAAAGAACTCAAAGAAACAACCTAATCTCGAAGCTCAAAGATCTAGAAAAAGAACAACAAAAAAACCCCAAATCCAGTAGAAGAAAAGAAATAATAAAAACCAAAGCAGAAATAAATGAAATTGAAACTAAAAAAACAATCCAAAAGATCAATGAAACCAAGAGCTGGTTCTTTGAAAAAATCAATAAAATAGACAAACCCCTAGCCAGGCTCACAAAGGAAAAAAGGGAGAAAGCACAAATAAACAGGATCATCAATGAAAGAGGAGAAATCACAACGGACACAGCAGAAATCAAAAGAATAATCAGTAACTACTATGAACAGTTATATGGAAACAAGTTTAACAATCTAGAGGAGATGGACAAATTCCTACAACTCTACAATCACCCAAAGCTAGATAAAGAAGAAATAGAACACCTAAACAGACCAATTACAATTAGCGAAATTGAAATGGTAATCAAAAACCTCCCCAAAAACAAAAGCCCAGGACCTGATGGATTTACAAATGAATTCTACCAAACATTCAGAGACGAATTAGTGCCTATCCTTCACAAACTCTTCCAAAAAATTGAGAAGGAAGGGACAATACCAAACACGTTCTATGAAGCCAACATTACACTAATACCAAAACCGAACAAGGACAACACAAAAAAGGAAAACTACAGGCCAATCTTCCTAATGAACACTGATGCAAAAATCTTCAATAAAATTTTAGCCATCAGAATCCAACAATGTATCCATAAGATGATTCACCACGACCAAGTAGGATTCATTCCAGGGGCACAAGGATGGTTTAACATCCGAAAATCAATCAACGTTATCCAACACATCAACAAAAAGAAATATAAAAACCATATGATTATATCAATAGATGCTGAGAAAGCTTTCGACAAAGTGCAATACCGTTTCATGATAAAAGCCCTTGAAATTCTTGGGATACAAGGAGCATACCTCAACATCATAAAGGCGATCTATGACAAGCCAACAGCCAGTATCATTCTCAATGGTGAAAAGCTGAAAGCAATTCCATTAAGATCTGGAACAAGACAAGGATGTCCACTCTCACCACTGCTTTTCAATATAATACTGGAAGTCCTAGCCAGGGCAATAAGACAAGAGAAAGACATCCAAGGAATCCAAATAGGAAAAGAAGAAGTCAAACTATCACTATTTGCAGACAATATGATATTATACATAGAGAACCCCAAAAACTCCACAGAAAAGCTAATTCAACTCATCAATCAGTTCAGTAAAGTGGCAGGATACAAAATCAACATGCAAAAGTCAGTAGCCTTCCTATACACACAAACAATAAATCTGAAGAAGAAGAAATCAAAAAAACCATTCCTTTTGTTATTGAAACAAAAAAAATCAAATATTTGGGAATAAATCTAACAAAAGAGGTAAAGGACCTATACAAAGAAAACTATAAAACACTGTTAAAAGAAATAGAAGAAGACACAAAGAAATGGAGAGACATCCCCTGCTCGTGGATTGGAAGAATAAACATTATTAAAATGGCCATCCTTCCAAAAGCAATATACAGATTCAATGCTATTCCAATCAAAATTTCAATGTCATTCTTCAAAGAAATAGAACAATTATTGATGAAATTCATATGGAATCACAAAAAACCCCGAATAGCCAAAGCTCTCCTGAAAAAAAAAAGAAGGGAATGGAGGCATTACACTCCCAGACTTCAAACTATACTACAAAGCCATAATCATCAAAACTGCATGGTATTGGAACAAGAACAGACATACAGACCAATGGAATTGAATAGAAAATCCAGAAATAAACCCACAGATTTATGGTCAACTAATCTTTGACAAAGGAGCAAAGACTATGCATTGGAGCAAAGAAAGTCTGTTCAATAAATGGTGCTGGGAAAACTGGGTCGCTACATGCAAAAGAATGAAGCTTGACCACTACCTCACACCATACACAAAAATCAACTCAAAATGGATTAAAGAACTAGACATAAGACCTGAAACCATAAAATATATAGAAGGAAATATAGGCGAAACACTACATGATTTGCACATCAAAGACATCTTTACAGACACATCACCCAAAGCAGTGATAGTGAAGGCAAAGATAAACAGCTGAGACTACATCAAATTAAAGAGCTTCTGCACAGCAAAAGAGACAATAACAAAAACAAAGAGAAACCCCACCAACTGGGAGAACATTTTTGCACCCAACACTGATGATAAAGGACTGATCACAAAAATCTGCAAAGAGCTGATGAGACTCAACAACAACAAAGAAAATAATCCCGTCAAAAAATGGGCAGAAGAGCTAAAAAGAAACTCTCTGAAGAGGAAATGCAAATGGCCAACAGGCATATGAAAAAATGTTCAACATCACTTGCCATCAGGGAAATGCAAATCAAAACTACCATGAGATACCATCTTACACCAGTGAGAATGGCACATATTAAAAAAACTAGCAACAACAAATGCTGGCGAGGGTGTGGAGAAAAAGGAACTCTTCTGCACTGTTGGTGGGAGTGCTAACTGGTCCAACCACTGTGGAAAGCTGTGTGGAGATTTCTGGACCTACTAAACATAGAGCTTCCATATGATCCAGCAATTCCACTCCTAGGTATTTACCCAAAGGACACAGAAACATCAATTCCAAAGAACACCTGCACCCCTATGTTTATAGCAGCACTGTTTACAATAGCTAAGCTTTGGAAACAACCCAAATGCCCAAAAATAGATGACTGGATCAAGAAGATGTGGTACATATATACCATGGAATATTACTCAGCATTCAAAAAAGATAAACACATGCCATTTGCAGCAACATGGATGGCACTGGAAGGGATCATGCTCAGCGAAATAAGCCAAAAAGAAAAAGAAAAATACCGGATGGTCTCACTCATAGCAGGAATCTAGAAAACTTAAATAAGGGACCAGGAAAATGAATAACTATAAGAGAGTGAAAATCAAAATCAACAAAAAACTATGAACCAGAGACACTTTTAGGGGGGCGGGGGCGGGAGGGGAGGGATTGGGTTCAGAATGGGGGGGCTGCAATTGTATGGGGAATATAACAATAAAATTTATTATAAAAAAAAGGATAAAGTGCTACCCAAATTAAAAGATCATGATAAACTGCTAAAAAAAAAAATTATATTAAATGATGCAGCATAGACTCTGCCTCCTGCTCTCCCCTTTTTCTAATTGAAGCAGGCTGGTAGTTGCAGCTCTGTTTCTTTGTCCACAGGATGAAAATGAATACCCTACCTCTTAAAAATATGTGAGATTTACAATGGAATATTACTCAGCAATCAAAAAAGATAAACACATGCAATTTGCAGCAACATGGATGGAGCTAGAAGGGATCATGCTCAGCGAAATAAGCCAGAAAGAAAAAGAAAAATACCGGATGGTCTCACTCGTAGCAGGAATCTAGAAAACCTAAATAAGGGACCAGGAAAAAGAATAACTATAAGAAAGAAAAAAATCAAAATCAACAAACAACTATGAACCAGAGACACACTTTGGGAGGGGGGCCGGGAAAGGAGGGACTGGGGTTATAATCAGGGGGTTGCAATTGTATGGGGAATATAAAAATAAAAAAAAGAAAAAAAATGTGAGATTTAATGAGACGATACAGTTTAAAAAAAAAAGACATCAGGGGAAAAATAATAACAATACAAAACACAATACAACAAAACAAAAACAAACAGACAATTAAAAAGGGGTTAGGAGAAGGGAGAGATATAAGAGGGAGGGAGGGAGAAGCACACGGGACTGTGCTTTCATTTTTCATGGGCCATTCCAGATACAAATAAAGCAATGACTTTTCTTACAGCCTGAATTTGAGTTTTCTGCATCCTCTTCCACACTTAAAAGACTGATTATCTTGGATTCAAGGGATAATCCAAAGTAATCTTTCCACCTTAAGATAACTGCTTAGTAACCATCATTCCATCTGCAACCTTAATTCCCTCTTGCTATAGAATAAGATATTCACATGTTAGAGTTAGGATGTGGATATCTTTCAGGGGACCACTGTCTACAAGTGGTAATTACAAGGAACATACTCTTTCACAGGAAAAATCACCTGATAAACTAAAAATGTAATGTATTACATAAATACTAGGAGGTTGCTCAAATTATTGTGTGATTACAGAATTTTGATATAATAAATGAATACTGAATACATGAAAAATAAGGAATACTGTCTAAATCCTCAGATGACTTGATTTCTAGGGCTTGTTTCACTACCTTAGTGACTTTGTGTTGTAGGAGCAACCACTGAGCAGGTCCAATTGGGCACAGCAGCTACTACCCCTCAACACAGCTGACTTGCTTTGGGGCTTCTGGTTCCTGACCTACACCATGCACTTCACATGCAGTGGGGAGGGATGTGTTTGTACATTGTGCCAGGAACTTCCAAGCTTGATGGGTGGATACCCCAGACCTAGCCCCGATACCCTGATTGACTGGTAAGAACTAGGGGCAGAGTGTAGCTATTACAGATATACCTCTATGAAGGAGAGGCATCATTTTCCTAGCCACCCCTGCTCATATGCAGCCACCTTGGATTACAAGTCCCAAGAAGCTGGCTTCATGATGGGGATACTACTAGGACCAATGGACAGAGCTGGGCAGACAGGTGTACCTACATAACAAGGAAAGCAGGCACAATCATCTCTCTTGCTTCTCTGGTTTCAAATTGCATCCTGGTACTGTTGGGAAGGAGACATAGGGGAGACATGTGGAGGAGAGACATGTATGAACACTAGGAAGAGGCTCTTGGAAGAGTCATGTGGGTGGGAGATGTGGAAAGATTAAGAGACCTCCCGGTCTCTTCTGGTGCTTGGCAGAGACAATGACAACCATTATCTTGATGTGCTTTGATTTTGCAGCTTTTCTCTGTCTTCTGACCAGTCTAAACTCTTTTTGTGGCTCTCTGCCAGAAGATACCTTAAAGTTGTAGCAACCTCTGAAGTCTTAGGCCCAGATCCCACCAATCCTATTTGACTAGGCATTTTCCCAAGAAAGAATGAGTAACTTTGGAGTTTCACTGGAAAATGACCATTTAGAGTATGCTTTCTTTTCTCTATATATGGACTAATTCTGTGAAAGATTGTTCAAACAAAAGTATGCTTCCTTTGCTTTTCTGTAGTAGATGACTGGACCTCTTGTAATGTATGCACTCCTTAACAGTTTGGGGTCCCTGGGTACTCCTCAGACCCACACTAACAGATTGGGTTTCCTGATCATGAAAATGCTGTCCACAATTAGTCAGCTCTGTGGGGAAGTTTGACTTCTCCAATGTACTGTCTACCAGAAGTACAACTATTTTTGCATCTCTACGGTGTTCGTACATCTTGGTCCAGCTATGTGTACATGTGTCTCCTGCTCCTTAGATTAGACAATCTTGTTTTGACCTGGCAGAGAATTTATGTGTATGTGTTCCACCACTTTTAATAGTTTGAAAGATCTTTCACACGACAACTCTGCTCCCTTTACTTTTGTACATGCAGATGGCCAAATTCCTTTCAGAGTGTGCAGCCCTTGACAGTTTGGGGTCCCTGGAAGCCCTTAGTAGCACACTAACACAGATACAATGATAACCTGAAGAAATGGAGCAGATGGTCCCTCTTCCTCTTTTTTTGCTTGGCTCCCAGCACCTGCCCTCTGCTTCGGATTGGGGGACTAGCCCCTTCCATGCTTCAGAGCATGGTGCTTGCTCTCAGGCCTGATCAGCCAGACAAGCTCCACTTGGCTGATCCCAGCTTGCTTTGATGAGCACTCCTGTCCCATCTCATCACAGCTGCCTCCTGCCTCCTCTGCTGAGTGGCCCAGGCCCCATCTTGTGGTGGCAGCTCTGCTTGGACTCTGGTATCTGTGATATGGGTACCGGCCAGGTAGGTCTAGTCACATGCCAGCCTGGAAATATTCGCTCTCTCTTTTTCCTTTTTCTCACTCTCTATGTAAATAAATCTTACGATTTCATTCTGTGTGCTCTGTCCTCGTAAAAATACTGGTAAGAACCCACCAACCAGTGGTCACTGATGAGTGTTCTCATCAGTGAGAAGGATGATACCTATCATAATCCAAAAAGTTGTTGATTAAATGAAATGAAATAACATAGGTGAAAATTTATTGGAACTCTTATAGTGCTAGTTAAACATTTTATGGTAGAACTATGCTATTGGCTAGAACATAGCAAGTTTGCAAATATGATTATAGTTAATTTTCACACTCTTTGCTATCATTTTTTTAAAGATTTATTTATTTTTATACAAGAACTGGGGTACAGGTCAGAGGCACGGGAGGGTGAGAGGATTCACCAGAGACAGAGTGGAGAGCCGAACAGGCAGACGGATAGAAAGCACTGCTGGGGGGAGCAGCGGATGAGACAGGACAGGTCTGCCACACCAGGTAGGTATCTCTATGGCCGCCAGGAATTAAACCAGCGCTGCAGAGGCTGTGGACCGCTTCACAGCACTGCACCACCAGGGAGGCCGTCTTTGCCATCACTTTTAAATGACAAGACCAGTAAAAGTTGGACACATGCCTCTAAACAAATGTCTCCCTATAACTGCCAGTGATCCCCTGCCCTCTAATCATTCTCTACTCTCTACAGCCCTCCTGACCCTAACAGGTTTGAGAAATATATCACTAAAAGAAAGAAAATTTAGGAAAACAGCAGAGGTGTGAAAAAAAGAGGAAGGTTATAGACGCATTACTTTTTTTTTTCCCCCCTTTGGGCCAATAAGTGATGAGAAGTTCATCTGTCTTTTAAAGAATTTAAAGAACACGGAACAGTAACAAAATGAGGAAAAGGCTTACGGATGAGAGATTCAGTTTGGGCCTCAAAAAATAACTTCCCAAAAGAATCTCATTGAAATGGGATGTTAAAAGAAATAAATAAGTTTTCTGTTTTATTGCTTTAAAGTTCTTTTGAAAAAAGAAAGTGAGAGTAATCTTACATTCTCAAATCTATAAAGGACTTTAAGTATCTTTCACTTCATTTTAAAGGCAACAAAAGTGGGTCCTTAGGAAAGTAACAATTTCAGTGCTAAATTATATTTGTTCTTTTTCAGAATGATTTTGGCTATTCTTGAAATTTTGCTTTTCTAAATAAACTTTAGAACTTGTTTGTCAACCTCCCTGGAATTTCTCTTGTGACTTCAGTTAGAACTACTTTAAGTTTAAAGAATATAAAAAATTTAAAGACAAATATATTTTCCATGTTGAGCATTATAATCCATTAATATGGTATAGCACTTCATGGATTTAAGTTCTCTTTAATATCCTTTAATAACATTTTATATTTTGCTCCAAGTTCTTGCAGACCTTCAGGTTTTTCCTCAATGACATCTTTCTTGTTGTTATTGTGAATATTTTTCTTTTCCATTTATCATTAAATATACAAAATACAAAACAAATAAAATATATTGAATGGACAAGAAAACAAAATGAAAGGGCAAAATAAAATAAACTCAAAATAAATAAAATAACCTACATATCCCCTAGATGTTGACACTACCTTTACTTCTAGGTACTATCTAGATTTTTGACACTACCTTTACTTCTGTGGTAATCATTTCCTAGCTCTCTTTACTATTTTAGCATGTAATTATGTACCTGGGTATATGATTGAATAAGACAAATCTGCATTTGAAATTTTGCATTAACAGAATAACATAGTCTTTTCAATATCTTGTTTTGCTCAAATATATTTGTTCAAAATTATTTTGGTGAAATTCATCTATGTTGTTTGGATGTATAATAATTTACTATGTATTTCACTGCACCCAGTTTTGTTGACAATGATGTGTATTTATTTGTATTTTGGAACCCATGTAAAAGTCTACCTGGAATGAATATCTAGAAGTAGATTTTTCTGGGGGATATACATATATATTTATTTTGGTGTCATAGCTTTCAGTATAGCAGAACTTGATTGCCCTACATTCTACCAACTCTTTTTTTTTTTAATTTTTTTGCATGTTTTTATTTATTTATTTGTTTGTTTGTTTTGTTTATACATGCACTGGGTACAGTCAGAAGTGCGGGAGGGTGAGAGAATTCACCAGAGCCAGAGCGGGGAGCAGAGCAGGCAGAAGGACCGAAGTACACTGCTGAGGGGAGCAGCGGGCGGCAGGAGAGGTCTGCGCGCCATGTGGGACCCTCCTCTGGTGGCCGGGGAGCAGCCAGGGATCTAACCGGCGCTTCAGAGGCCGCGGGCAGCTTCGCAACCCAGCGCTCAACCGCTGCGCCACCGGGGAAGCCCTCTACCAACTCTTGATATGACCAGTCATTTCAAATATAGCATGATAAGTGTATACCGTCTTATTGTGATTTAATTCATAATTATATAGGCAATAATACTGAGCCATTTGTCATATTCTTAAAACACTTTATATCTTTAGGGGCACATGCTCACACCTCTTCAAATGTATGTTACCACACAATACCCCCACCAATCCACCAATAACCTTCCACCATCATCCATTTAGGCATGCTCCCTCCCCTTGCTCTTCATCCTCCCACTTCCCCAGTGCTAGCCTCAGTTCTGAAGTTAGATGTCTAGAGTATGTTTCACTGTAGTATTTTCTGTTCCTTTGATTTGTATCTTTATATGGAATTAAATATTTTGAATGATGAGAGACATGGAACCAATTTTATTTTTTTCTAGATACAGCTGAATTACTCAGTACCATTTATCAGGATAACCATATTCTCCATTGATTTATCTTGTTCTTTTGTCATATGTCAAAGATTCATGTGTGTGTGTGCATCCGTTGCTTTGTTATGTAGTCTACTTTCTATTCCTGCTTCAATTCCATAATATCAAAATTACTAAAGAGGCATAAGATGTACTGAAATCCTTTTTAAATTTTTAGACTTTTTTTTTGTTGTTGTATCACTATTTAATTGCAGTAACATGTACATCACAGCATATGATTCAAAGCATAGGATAACACCTCCTCAGAGGTGTTACCACACCCTAGCAAACAACAAGCATTCATAATTTTCCACCAGAGTTTCCCTTTACACACAAGCTCCCACTCTTCTTTTCTGGTTTCCTCAATTTTACAATCAGATTTCCAGGGTTTGGTTTGGTCTGATTTTGGCTTTCCTTTGTTTTGTTTTATTATATTTAACATATAAATGAAATCACCCAGTATTTGCCCTCAATTTTTCTTTTTTTAATTTCATATAATTCTTAGATCATTTTTCATTTTTGAACAATGTATGCATTTTCATTTTGGTTATATTCTCCATACAATTCCCCCCCTTATTTTGACCCGAATCCCTCCTCTTCACCCCCTCCCCCATAGTGTGTCTCTGGTTTATGTTGCTTGTTGATTTTGATATTTTCTTTATCATAATTAGTCTTTTTCCTGGTCACTTATTTAGGTTTTCTAAAATCCTGCTATGAGTGAGACCATCCAGTATTTTTCTTTTTCTTTCTGGCTTATTTTCCTGAGCATGATCCCTTCCAGCTCCATCCATGTTGCTGCAAATTGCATGAGTTTATCTATTTTGATTGCTGAGTAATGTTCCATTGTGTATATATAATGGTATTGGAACAAGAACAGACACACAGACCAATGGAACCAAATAGAAAATCCAGAAATGAACCCACAGATTTACAGTCAACTAATCTTTGACAAAGGAGCAAAGAATAGGCAATGGAGCAAAGAAAGTTTGTTCAATAAATGGTGCTGGGAAAACTGGGTTGCTACATACAGAAGAATGAAGCCTGACTACTACCTCATACCATGTACAAAAACCAACTCAAAATAGATTAAAGACCTAGACATAAGACCTGAAACCATAAAATATATAGAAGGAAATATAGGCAAAACACTACATGACATGTACCTCAAAAACATCTTTACAGACACATCACCCAAAGAAGTGATAGTGAAGGCAAAGATAAACAGTTGGGACTACATCAAATTAAAGAACGTCTGCACAGCAAAAGAGACAATAACCAAAACAAAGAGAAACCCCACTGACTGGGAGAAAATTTTTGCACCCAACACTAATGATAAAGGACTGATCACAAAAATCTATAAAGAGCTGATGAGATTCAACAAAAACAAAGTAAATATTCCAGTACAAAAATGGGCAGAAGAGCTAAAAAGAAACTTCTACAAAGAGGAAATGCAAATGGCCAACAGGCATATGGAAAAATATTCAACATCACTTGTAATCAGGGAAATGCAAATCAAAACTACAATGAGATACCATCTTACACCAGTGAAAATGGCACACATTAAAAACTAGCAACAACAGTTGTTGGCAAGGATGTGGAGAAAAAGGAACTCTCCTGCATTGCTGGTGGGAGTGCAAAATGGTCCAACCACTATGGAAAGTTGTGTGGAGATTCCTCAACCTACTAAAGATAGATCTTCTATATGATCCAGCAATTCTACTCCTAGGTATTTACCCAAAAGACACATAAATATTAAATCAAAAGGGCACCTTCACCCCTATGTTTATAGCAGCACTATTTATAATAGCTAAGCCATGGAAACAACCCAAATGCCCAAAAATAGATGCCCTAAATTTTTTCACTTAGCATAAGCCCATTCATTTCCATCATCATTGTTGCAAATGGTAAGATCATCTTTCTTTATTAGTGAATAGTTTTCTATTATATATGTATACCAAGTCTTCTTAATCTACTCCTCTGCCATTGGGTACATAGGTTTTTTTTCTAATGAAGACAAGAATGTATATATCCCTTCAAATTATTGTTTTATTTTCTTGGGATAGATATCTAGGAGTGGAATTGCTGTATCATATGGAAGATCTATTCTTAATATTTTCATAAACTTTCATATTTTTTTCCTAAGAGTTGGTACAGTCTGTATACCTATTAAGGGTATATCAGGGTTTCTTTTTTTCTCCATACCCTCATTTTTTCTGGACTTTTTTACATGGTATTTTCACAGAGGTGAAGGAATATAAATTGGTGTGGCTTCCTTGGAAAACAGTACAGCAGATTCTCAAAAATATTAGATTAGAATCACCATAGGATTCAACAATTCCAATTCTAGATATTTATGTAAAGAAAATAAAAATATTAACTAGTTTATATGTGACATATGCACCACCTGTTTACTGCAGCATTATTTATAATAGCAAAGATATGGAATTATCCTTTAATGAGTGGACAAAGAAAAGGTATCTATTGATAGATGAATATGAGTATGTATGTCTACACCAGAAATGCATACATAAAGGTATATTATTCAGCCATGAAAAGAATGAAATTTTATAATTTACAACAATTGGATAGAAAGTAAGCATATTATGCTAAGTGAAAATTGAAATAAATCAGAAAGTGAACTGCAAATACCACATGATCTCATTTATATGTGGAATTTAAACAATGGCAAAATAGCATATAGATGTATAGAACAGAATAATGGTAACAAAATGTGGAGAGGGAGGTGGAGAGAGGGAAGTAGGTTAAAAGATGAAAGAGTACAGAGTTATAAATTAAAAAAAAGTTATAGGGGTATATTATACAGATGGTGACTATTCCTAATAATACTGTATTGCATATTTGATGTCATTAATGCAATAAATCTTAAGGTCCTCATTACAAAAAAAATATTTTGTAAATTTGTAGGTTGATGGATGCTAACTAGACATTGTGGTGATCATTTCACTACATAAATAAATATTAATCACTGTACTGTACATCTAAACTTAAAAAAATGGTATATGTCAACTATACCTCAGTAAAAAAAATTCAAAAACAATTAGGAGTATGGAGTAAAAACACATAAACTCCATCACTGGATAAAATAAGATTTAGTGGAACTTTAACTTACAAAATAGACAAAAGAGGTGGCAAAGGCAACAGAAGACAAGGTATGAAAAAAGGTAGGACACAACATACAGCATAATCATTTCAAAGCTCCAAAAAGTTGGAAATGTGGACTGACCTAAAGTGCATGAACCTATAAGAAAAGTTAAACCACATTTTCTGGAAGTAGCTAATTTATGTAACATGGGGTGAGGAAGATTTGTGATGTGAACAATTCTAAGCTTTATATCTCTGTTGGATAGGAAGATGGGGAAGTTTAAAAATTCAAACACCAAATCCTGAAGCTTAAGGACAATTGCTGCAAGCCTGGAACACAGTCATAGACATTTCCCCAAGAAACTCCTATAAATAGGTGTTTCAGAAATAGCTCTTCTCCTTCAAAAATGGTAACCCAAAATAAAACAGCACAGGATATATTTAAATGAACAGGGAAATTAGAAAGCAGGAGAAAAACACCAGGAAAATGTCACAAAGATAAAAAATTGTGACTTAACCTATTTTCAATAAAACAAAACAAAACCCTAATGAATCCACTGCATCTATGAAAAAAAAAAAACATAAGCAAATTTTATAACAGCATAAAGGAAAAATGTAGGATAATAAGGGGAGATGAAACACCAGTTGGAAAAGGTAAGGAAAAAACCTCTCCTGTCTCGCCTGCTGCTCCCTTCAGCAATGTGTATCGGTAGATCTGCCTGTTCTGCTCCCCACTCTGTCTCTGGTGAATCCTCTCACCCTCCTGATAATCTGGCCTGTACCCCAAGCTCTTGTATGCATAAATAAAAAAAAAAGTATTTAAAAAAAATAAAAAATTTGGGCCTCCCCTGGTGGCGCAGCGGTTGAGCGCTGGGCTGCGAAGCTGCCTGCAGCCTCTCTAGCACCGGTTCAATCCCCAGCCGCAGGAGAGGGTCCCACATGGCGCTCAAACCTCTCCTGCCATGCCTGCTGCTCCCAACAGTGTATTTCGGTCCTTCTGCCTGTTCTGCTCCCCGCTGTGGTTCTGGTGAATTTTCTCACCCTCCTGTGCTTCTGACTATACCCAGTCCTTGTGTAAATAAATAAATAAATCTTTTAAAAAAATAAAAAAAATGTGAACTCAGTAAAATATCTTCAAAAGAAGATAATTTTATAGCTATAAAATGTGGAATACACAATGAACATAAAATGATGTAAATTCTTAAGCACCAAATAATTTAGCAGCAATGTTCATAAAGAAGAAATTACAGGAGATTTAATGATAGATAAAAAATAAACTATTAAAATAAGATTTGGTAATTCACCTACTTCATACTGCGACATAAAATAGGCAAAAGTGTAACAGTGAAGATGAAATTGAATCAAAACATGCTTGATTATCCAAACTTGTAGAAAAACAAGAAGAGATGAATAAAGAAGAAAGTGGATAAATAAAAAACAAATTGTCGGATGGTAGATTTAAATATGACTATACCATAATTACATTCCAATATAAATGCTTCATAGATTTCACTAAAATTACAGATATTTTTGATTAGGTACAAAAGCAAGACCACTATATTCTGAGCACAAGAAAACTATTTTAAAAATGAGGAGCAGGCCTCCCTGGTGGCCCAAGGGGTTGAGAACAGCACTGTGAAACTATCCACAGCCTCTGCAGCAAGAGTTCAATTCCCAGCCAGCCAGGGATCTATCCACATGGTGCAGCAGACCTCTCCTGTCTCACCACCTGTTCCCCTCAGCAGTGTGTTTCAGTCAGTCTGCCTGTTCTGCTCCCCACTCTGTCTCTGGCGAATCTTTCAACCCCCTGCACCTCTGTCCTATGCCCCAGTTCTTGTGTGCATAAATAAATAAATCTTTAAATAAAATGAGAAGCAATATAGGATAATATTAAATCATTAGAAAAAATGTTTCATGGAAATGCCAAACAATTGTCAAATGGCTAAATTAAATGGGATGGGGTATATTTCTGAACAAAAAAAAAAATAATAATAAGTGTAAAGAAGTGCCATTAAGAAGAAATGACAGGGCCTCCCCGGTGGTGCAGCGGTTGAGCGCTGGGTTGCGAGGCTGCCTGCAGCCTCTGCGGTGCCGGTTCGATCCCCGGCTGCTCCCCGGCCCCCAGAGGAGGGTCCCACATGGCGCGCAGACCTCTCCTGCCGCCCGCTGCTCCCCTCGGCAGTGTACTTCGGTCCTTCTGCCTGCTCTGCTCCCCGCTCTGGCTCTGGTGAATTCTCTCACCCTCCTGCACTTTTGACTGTACCCAGTGATTGTATAAATAAATAACTCTTTAAAAAAAAAAAAAGAAGAAATGACAAATCATTTATGCAACTAAATCACTGTTAAAACTTAAAGCAAAACCTGATAGAATTGAAAGAAGCCAGCAATACAATTATAGTTGGAGACTTTACTTCTCCCTCTGGACCCACAAGAAAGCATAGACCAAAAAAATCAATAAGGATATAGAAAAGTTGAACAACATTATTAACTAACTGGGCCTGACCACAGTGTAATACATATTCTTTTTAATGGCACATAAAACATTCACCAAGATAGAAAATATACTGGGTCATCAAACAAATCTGGTTGTAACTAAAATTATACTATATGTTGTTCATCACATTAATAAAAAGACATCTGAAAAATGCCCAAATATTTACAAACTCATTTATACAAAGATATATGGCAAATCCTCAAATACACTAAAATCAAACTATATCTTCTAAATAACCCATAGATAGAAGGAAAAGTCCATTCAACAATTGATGCAGTGATAGTTGGATTTTCACATGTAAAAATTGAATGTTGATCCATACTTCACAATGTACATAAAAATTAATCATAATTGATGATTGACTGAAATGTTTAGATATATACCAAACTCATAGAAAAAACATATAGGAGAAGATATTTGGAAACTGGAGACTGACAAAAGTTAAAAGTTCATGTAAATAATACCTAACTCTGTAAAAGAAAAAAAAAAGATAAATTAGAACAATAAAATCAACTTATTCTCCCTTTGAACTTATTTTCCCTTTGCTTTCCCTTATTTCCCTTTGCTAAACTTTTTACAAAAGTCAGTCCTCCAACTGACAGGGAAAATATCAACAAATCTTGTAAATGACAAAGGACTTTTATTCAGAATATATTAAAATTGATCTCAAATGCAACAGTAAGAAAGTAAAGACAGAACCTACCTAAAATGGATAGAAATATGAACATGAACTTTATCAAAGAAACTGTTCAGAAGGGATAATAAAAACATGGAAGTATGATCAATATCATTAGCCATTAGGGAAAGCAAATCAAAATCACAAGAAGATATTACTACATATTTGTTAGAATGTGTAAGGATAATTAAACCTGACAATAGTAAATGATGCAAAGGATGCAGAGTAACAGAAACTCTCCTTTCTTGTTAGCACAAAAATGGCATTGTCACTTTCTGGAAAAGTTTAGCAATTTCTAATAAAGTTAACATAACCTTACAATAGTATATAGCAATTTCATTTTAGGTATTTATCCCATAGAAATAAAAAAAAATGTTTGCTCATATACTAAATCTTCTATGGAAATAATTATAGCATCATTATTCATAATCATTAAAATTGGAACACTCAAATGCACTTCATTGAGTAAACGGATAACCAGAAGATGGTACATCAATAAAAAAGAAATACTAATCGGCAATGAAAACTATTGTTACCTGCAACAATGTAGATTTGAAGGACTTATCGTTAGTGGAAGAGTGCAGTCTTGAAAGTTTGTTTACTGCAGGATTACACTTACATGTCATTCTGTAATAGAAAAGCTACAGAAACAGGAAACAGATCAACAGCTGCCAGGGTTAGGGATTGAGGAAGGTTCAACCACATGGGGAAAGCCCAACAGTAGTTCACATGGTGCTGGAACAGTTCTGAACCTATATCAGAAATCATAGACCCATGCACCAAACTAATAAATTATACTGTATATAAATTAAAATATATGTAATTACCAAATATCTTTCAATAACTAAATAGCATTCTTGGTGATTTTAAAAAATACCCAGATACCTTATATGTTACTAAAAAAATTGGCCCAAGACCTAGATACACAATCTAATAATTTCAAGCTAATTCAAAAAGTTTAAAATATGAAATCAATAGGATGAAATTTAGGTTTAAAATTCTAAAATCAAAATATTTCAGGTAAAAAACAGAAGCATGCCTACATAGAAGTGTTCTGGATGTCAATTAGTTTGCACTGTGGCAATATTCCAAATGAATAACCCCTGCTTCTCCTTGATAAGACAGAGACTTATATAGATGTATTTGACACTAATAGAAACAGTGACATATACTTTTGTTTCCTGCTTTTGGTACCTATGAATTGTAACAGTAGATTTCTTAAAAAGATGATTCGATAGATTTTTATCCAGGAGGCCTTTACAAAGCATGTAATTTTTTCCTAACATGTGATCTGAGACAGTGAATTTCTTTGATTTACAGTAGTAAGCTTTGTGACAGGAAGAATTAAAGTAACCCTACTGACAATCTGTTCAGATTGGAAATATGTCAAGAAGAGAGCTGTTGGTGGGTTACTGATAATTTGCCAAGTTTGCTCAAAGTTGACAAGTAGTGGCTAGCTTTTTTGCATAGTTCTCTTAGAGTTGTGCATAGTATAATAGGGTCATACAGAAACACACACTTTGATTTGCATAATAATTTATTTATCAGTTCAACTTCCAAAGTATGCTTTGTGTAAATCGGTAGCTACAAATATATGTTTTATGGATTATGTATTCCTGGTGAAGAAGAAGATATCACAAATTACTGCAAATGTTCTAAAAGTACATATGTGTATGAAACAGTGTATGATAACTCATTTTCAAATTGTTTGAACAGTGATATAACACATAATTACAAAGTACAAAACCTTAAATATTAATGACTTCAGAAAAACTCTATTATGCTTTATTAATGAAAACTAAAATGACAATTATGTTATTCTGAGGTTAAAGGAGATATGTTGATTTAAGTGGAGGTTGTTATAGTCACATAAGTTCAGAACCACCAGTATTAGCAGAAGTGTAACCACAGCATGCATAATTATCTTATTTCAATTTGTTGATGTTTTATAACACAATGAATTAAGCAACTTGCAACTTCTTTAAGAAAAAGTCAATGGTAGCATTGGTATGCTTAAGATATTTTGGATTCGGGGGCCTCCCTGGTGGCCCAGGGGGTTGAGTGCAGCGCTGTGAAGCTGTTCCCGGCCTTTGCGGTGCAAGTTCGATCCCTGGCCGGAAGCAACCCACATGGCATAGTAGACCTCTACCGTCTCACCTGCTGCTCCCTCAGCAGTGTGTTTCTGTATATCTGCCTATACTGCTCACCTCCTGCAACTCTGGCCTGTACCCCACTTTTAAAAAAAGATATTTTGGATTTATATTGAAATTTTATCAAATACTATTTTCAAAACACAATTTCACAAAGACAGGAAATACTCAATAGAATTAACTCTAAGATATGAGAAAGTAGGATCAATACAGCATAGTTCCAGATATTCTACTGCAGGAAATAGATGCAGGGGTTCTTAGTAGATGACATGATCACCATGGCCAAAATCTCTCCCAACAATGGTCTCTTCCTTATTGTTTTATTCCACTCAATTACATTTTTTCTTGCCAATTACTAAATTAGAAAAAGAAGTTCCTTATCTGAAAACAAATCCCTATTTGATTACTCAGAAAAAAAAATACTTCTTTAGTAAAATATACATTTCACGTTTGCCAGAGCAAAACTCATTTTGCATGAATACAAACAATTGAACACATTATCTGGCTAACTGCTCTGAACAGATGCCTATAAAGTCAGACTTCCTGACAACAATTCAAATAAAAAGTCATATAAGTAGTCATACATATGTAGTCTTTTGTTTTTGACTACCATTTATTTAATGTTTGTGTACTTTATGTTGTCTCACAGGTCTTGGAGTTTCTTTTAATTTTTTCAGTTCTTTAAATAACTTTGTCATTTCTGTCTCCTTTGTGGTCATTTGTATTTATTGATTCATTGTTATCATGATTATCTTTAACTTTTCAAATATTTTTTTCTGTATGTTCTTTTAAATATATTTGCAATAGTTACTTTAAAATCTTTGTTTCACCCAACATCTGGGGACATTCAGAATAAATCCATTGACTATTATTTCCACCTGTTCATGATAAGTTATACTTCTCTGTTTCATTGAGTGTTTGTATTTTTGTGTTAAAAACTTAACTTCTTAAATAACATTTTTTAGTTTCTCTGGATTCTTATTTGCCTTACACTTTTTTTTTTTTACATATTTAGTGACTTTCCTGGTAAATCTGTAATATTGGTTTGTCCTAAATAGTGTGACCATTTATATATCTTTTTGTCCCTAGTTTTTTGTCCTTGTTACTGTTTTCAAGATGAAATTCTGAGCAGTTGTCCCTATATCTGCATAGGTTGGGTATCACCTAATTATAATGCATGAATCATGCTCAACGACCTTGCGTGAGAAAGGTTTCCATTCCGTACGCATAGATCTGTGTGTAGATTGGGAAACAATTTAAAGTTGTGGCCATTTGTAAGTGTTCTCTTATTTTTATCAATACTTTTCCTGGGCCTTTTCACTTAGGTGGGTGTGGGGTTGTATGTATTGTCCCTCTTTGGAGTTCTCGATTCCTGTTGTACATCTGTGATCTCAGTCAGGAATATGCTTAACACCAGCATGATTACAAATTCAGGCTAGGGCCTCCCTGGTGGTGCAGGCAGTTGAGTGCCTCACTGTGAAGCTGTCCGCAGCCTCTGCAGCACAGGTTCGATCCCGGCTGCCAGCAAGAATCCCTTATGGCATAGCAGACCTTTCCTGCCTCGCCCGCTGCTCCCCTCAGCAGTGTATTTCGTCAGTTTGCCTGTCCTATTCCCCGCTATGTCTGGTGAATCCTTTCACCCTCCCACACATCTGGCCTGTACCCTAGCTCTTGTATAAATAAAATAAATCTTAAAAAAAAAAAACAAATTCAGGCTAGTACAGAAATTTATATTCCTTATCCACCTGCTCCTAAGATCATCATTTCCCTTGAAAATGCACTGCTTTGAATTGAGTGAGACCCTTTCACATAGAAGAAATACTATCAATATGCACAGTCTGCCCCTTTCTGGTCAAAATTATGCATCCACTGAGTTGAAGAGTGTGGACTAGATCATCATGCTATAGATTGCAATCTTTCTTTTATGAAATTGAGCATATTCCAATCATAAACTTTCCTTAGCTTGTTGTATATTATTTGGTCAATACATAGAGTGAAAATGAGGGTTTTTTTGGTCAACTTTGTCCAACTTCATAGCAACTTTTTTTTTTTTTTTTTTTTTTGGTGGGGCCCTCGCCAGTGGCTAGGGATCGAACCAGCGCTGCAGAGGCTGCAGGCAGTCTCACAACCCAGCACTCAACTGCTGTGCCACCAGGGGAGGCCCCATAGCAATTTTTTAAGAAAGGGATTTACTGATCTTTTTTTTAAAAATCATTGCATGATTTTCTTTTTTATTGAGGTAGCTTTGGTTTATAACACTTTATGTGATGTAGAGTGTAGTTTTACACGTCTCTGAAATTAGGATATAACTATGATTAATAATAATAAAATCAAAATTACCACTAAAAATAAATATAATGTATTTTATAATGAAAACTAATCAACTTTCTAAATTAGGAGTTTAAATGCTTTGTAATAATAGAAATAAAATAAATAAATAGATAATAAAGAAAAATAAATCAAACCACTTGAATTTATTAAATTCATTGAAATTAGAAACATCCCTAGAACAAGAAATAAATACAAAAATTACTTATTATCTAGAAACTAATGGACAAACTATTTTATGAAGTAATTATGTAATACAAAGAATGTAGTATATCCATAACAATATAATTCAAATTGTCTGTATTTATGGACAAAAAAGTCTAATAAAATTGATAAAAATCTACAATTTTGATAACAGAAAAATAGAAAGCAAAAATATTACAGACTAGAAATGAGAGAAGATAAGCAACCATTAAAGAGCACACATATTTTGTTGAAAAAAAAATGAAAATATAGAGAAATTACATGTTTGCCTTCAACTAGTGTCAAAGCATCAAAATGAATGCTAGAATAAGTGGAGGATTTAAAAGGTTATTTAGCACTGTGGAAGTTAAAAAGGTGGCTAAAGTTATCATGACAAAAAGGAGAGCAGGCAGATGGTTTCAGAGCAAAATTTTACCTAATATTAAAAAAAAAACAACAACAAATGATACTAAGACTATTCTAACTGCAAATAGAAAGTTCCATATTTGATTTATAAAACCAGCATTAAAAGAAAAACCTGGAAAGGAAAACCAAATATGACATTATAGATCAATATCATTTATTAATAAAGTAAAACAATTCTAAATAGCACTCAGCAATGGAATGTTACAATGTGATGTAAGAATAATGTACTTTGAACAAAGCAAGAATACTCAAAGAATGCAAGGGTAGTTTGTTTTCTAAACAATTAATTTCATCAATAAATTAAAAGAGAACAAATAAATCAAAAGAAGCAGGAAATGCCTTTGTTAGATTTTGACACCACTGATAATGAAATCTTTAATAAAAACAATTTTACAAATTACTTAGCTATACTAAAACTGTCAAAAATGAATACAAGGGCCTCCCCGGTGGTGCAGTGGTTGAGTGCTGGGTTTCGAAGCTGCCCGCGGCCTCTGCGGTGCAGGTTCGATTCCCAGCTGCTCCCCGGCCACCAGAGGAGGGTCCCACATGGCGTGCAGACCTCTCCTGCCGCCTGCTGCTCCCGTCAGCAGTGTACTTTGGTCTTTCTGCCTGCTCTGCTCCCTGCTCTGGCTCTGGTGATTTCTCTCACCCTCCCGCGCTTCTGACTGTACCCAGCACATGTATAAACAAAAACAAACAAACAAACAAATAAATAAATAAAGCATGCTAGTATAATTTAATAAAAATTAGGAAATTTACTAGTATTCCTACACTGATATTACTTTTGTTACAGGGCAGGGAGAGGGGCACCCCAGATCCCCCAAACCTGCCTGCTCTAAATAGGTTCTGCCATCTGCCACATCAACACAAAACATATGAGACTTTAATGGGAAGGAACTTTAATACAATTAGGAAACAATACAGGAAAGGCAAAGATTATAGTTTCTAAATCAAGCACCCAAAGTTACCCATCCCCTCGTGGGTAAAAGTTCATCCAAATGAGATTGGCCAGAGCAAGTCCCCAAAGCCTGCCACAGTTCTAAAGCATCTTCCAGGACCTACAAAAAAGGATCAGAAACAACCAGACAAGTCTGGAGGGAAAAGAACAAAATCAAATTCAAGACAAAAACCGCCATTGTCACCTCCCCACAGGTCTCTCACCCACATCTGTGTTACCCAGTCCACCACCAAAAGGCAAGAGCAGCTTCTTCACTCATCTCTCAGCTCCATGTGCCTCCTCCAGGTCTCCTTCTTTATTTCCATCCTGCTTCCTTCTTTCCTCAGTCTCTTCTGCAGCTTCTTCTTTCCCTGCTCAGCTCCACCCTCCTTTGGGGTGGGGCAGGAAACCTGGAACCTCTCCCTTTCCTGGGGACCACCCTGTTACAGCTTCAGTAAATAAATGCACTATAACAAAAAATAAAATAAATTGCATAAATGTTTGAAAAGAAGGGAAAGGTTTATTTTTTCTTGATGATATTATTGCATACACAGAAAATTTAAAAAAATCTCTTTAGTGTATTATAATTATTAAGAAATTTCATATGTAAATAAATATAAGACAGCATCCAAAGTCAATAACTTTCCTATATTCTAGGAAAAAAAAAAAAACACCTAAAAGTAAAAATTGAAAAATTCTATTCCTATTTTTTAAAAGATTTTATTTGTTTTTATGTAGAAGAACTGGGTACAGGCCAGAGGTGCAGAGGATTCACCAGAGAAAGAGTGGGGAGCAGAACAGGCAGATCTACTGAAATACACTGCCTGATCAGCAGGCAAGACAGAAGAGGTCTGATGTACCATGTGGGTTATCTTCCTGGCCAAGGATCAAACTTGTGCTGTAGCAGCTGCAGATAGTGCTGAGACTTAACCCCTTGTGCCACTAAGGAGGCCCAAAACATTCTATTTATGGGAACAATACAATCTCTAAACTATTAAAATACATTTCACAAGAAAATAGCAATATCTGCCTAGAAAAAATCTGTTTTGACTTAAGCACATAAAACTAATCTGAATAAACGGAAAAACATGTCATGTACTTGAAGGGGAAACTCTTATATCTTAAAAGTATCATATTCCCACAATTAGATCAATGCAGTGTTTAGTATACGAGGAGATAAATATATCAAGAAAATAAAGAATTCAGAATTATATTCTTGACATAACAAACACACATAAGAAAAAAGTATCCTTAATGGCAAAAAAAGACATAAAATAGAAAAATGTAAAAAAGACTTGAAGAGCAAATACAAAAAGGGTCAATCAGCATTTGAACTGATGATCAACATTCATCAGTGGTCAGATGAGAAAAAAATATAAAGTATTCTAAGATTCATTACTGGTGATCATGTCAGGAAAATATTGTTCATACAAAATGCAACAAAAAATGAAAGGAAGTACAGATTTCCCATTGAAATATAGATTTTAGACTTCAGTTCAGAAATTTCATTCCTCTGAATCTATTCATAGTTAAGCACCAAGTAAGAAGGACGTATAAGAAGATATTTATTTCAGCATTGTACATAGTGAACCAAGTATTAGAGCTATCAATAAATGAAAGTTGAATAAAATAGAATAAATGCACAAAATAGGATGTGAAGCAGCCTATTTCTAAAATAAGTGGAAAGCCAGGAGAAAAAAGTTTATGTGTTGTGATAAATTTTTCTACAACAACTGGACTCCAAATTACAGAAGAATTAAGTACCTATAGTATAGATATGTTTGAATCTCATGTTCTAATGTCCTTAGGAGGATATGGAAATCTAGTGTTGATACAAAAGAAGGCATTGCATCTTACATAAAATAATCCAAAATAAAAATAGCAACATGTTTTTTATTATTCATGGTGTGTCCACAATGCACACTCCCTCAGGTGCACCATTCACACGAAATACAATGAAGGTGACTTTCTTACTTATGCAAAAATCAATTAATTTGTGTATATAGTGATGGAGGTCTAGAGTAGAAAATTTGGGATGGAAGCTTTAAAGGGCAGAAACTAACTGTGCGTTAGAAATGATTAACATAGTCATTAAACCAGCTATGGAAATGAAGAATCCTTAGTCTGAGACCTGAGGTGGGGATATGGAGATCGAGCATCATTATAAAGAATCACCTGTCCTTACAGATTCAACTGAGTCCTAAGGCAAGTTAGGGATAATTAGGCAGCTTCAAGGGCAGTGCAGGGACTTCAGGAGAGTTAAGGAAGGGGCCAGCGATAAGGGCAACAAATTCCAAAGGGGACTAATCACAAACCCCAGGACTAAGGGACAACAGGACATTCCTGGACAAGGATGATAAAGAAAAAAGAAAAGGGCTGGGACGCAGAGACTTAGTTCTGGGCACAGAGGCATTTAGGCAGTGAATGAGACCACGGAGAACTAACCAATCACAAAGATACTGGTGGAGCTTTACCATAATTAAGGAAAGAAGGTCTATATTCCCTGAGGGAAGACTCTACTTTGGCCTCCTTGCCCCTCCCTGGCCTGGTTCCACCAGTCTGGGAGTCCCACATTATTTCTGTTCCTTTTCTCCTCAATAAACTTTTTCTTTCTCTAAACAAATCTGACTCTTTTCACTTGCTTGCCTGAGTGTCAGCTGTGGCTTCGTGAGACACCAACCTGTGGTGGCCTAGTGGCTGGGACTCAGCGCTGCCACCGCAGTGTGGGATCCTTTCCTGCCTGGGAGACTAGGCCTGAAAACCTGAAATTTCGGTATCACAACAAATCAAAACTTAGAAGTGATTTCACAATACATAAAATTCCAGAAAGGGAGACACAGGCTCAAAGAACACTATATAAAAACAATTCTTGGGCCTCCCCGGTGGTGCAGCGGTTGAGCGCTGGGTTGCGAAGCTGCCTGCAGCCTCTGAAGCGCCGGTTCGATCTCCGGCAGCTCCCCAGCCACCGGAGGAGGGTCCCACATGGCGAGCAGACCCCCCCTGCAGCCCGCTGCTCCCCTCAGCAGTGTACTTCAGTCCTTCTGCCTGCTCTGCTCCCCGCTCTGGCTCTGGTGAATTCTCTCACCCTCCCGAACTTCTGACTGTACCCAGTGCTTGTATATATAAATAAATAAATAAAATCTTTAAAAATAAATAAAAAAATAAATAAAAATAAAAACAATTCTTGCCATGGCAAAATGCAGTTCTTGTCTGAAGGCCGCTTGCCTGTGTCTGTGCAAGCACCTCCTCCTTTCTCTTTTTCCTAATAAATATGCCTTTTTGAATACGACCCTTGACTGTCTGTGTCTATGCAAACTCACCCTGTGCCACGGAAAGGGCACTTTGCCAAAACCTTTCTCAGAGGTAACTCCACCCATTGAAACGCAACATGACATCTGAACATCAATATTTTCATCAGAACCTCATCATACAGCTAGAGCATATAAAGCACAAATAGATGGTTATCAAAATTTACTATAAGATATCTTGATCCCTGGGCTAGAGGCTCCAAGTGGTCTTTACTTTTTTTCTTTATATAATATAGAGATACTTTTTTTTTAAAGATTTACTTTATGTATTTATACAAGCACTGGGTACAATTAGAAGTGCGGGAGGGTGAGAGAATTCACCAGAGCCAGAGCAGGGAACAGAACAGGCAGACTGACGAAATATACTGCTAAGGGGAGCAGCGGGCCCGGCATGAGAGGTCTGCATGCCAGGTCTGCATGCCATGTGGGACCCTGGCCAGTGGCCAGGGATCCCCACAGAGCTGCAGAGGCTGCAGGCAGCTTTGCCGCCCAGCGCTCAACTGCTGCGCTACTAGGGGAGGCCCTATAGATACTTTTTAAAATTAGTGTTTATTATTTGTACCTTAAGCAAAACAAAACAAAAAAAAATGCAAACTATTGAAGTTAAGTATCTAAAATTTAGCTCTATCTTCTTGAAATTCTTAATTTACTCAGTCCCACTTAATGTTGTTTTCATTTTCCTTATTCTAAGGATCAAAATTATGGTACCTGTATCTCTTACTCTTTTGATTGTGTTCTTCCTAGAAAGAATTTTACCCTTATTAAAGGATGTTAGCACAAATTGCAATTCCTGTTTTCTCTGTTCCTCACATCTAGTAGGACAACTCCCTGCCCTTATCCCTACTGTAGAAACCTCTAGACTGGTGATATACAAATATGAGGGTAACTTAGTTTCATAGATCTCTAATTTAGTTTTGCAATTTTAGAGCTACTGATCTAAATGCTAATGAGAAAATACTGATGATCATGTCTATTGGGGAAAAATATACAATTTTGTGTTAACCTTCATTGTTTAGAGCCATAATATTACCAGGATATATGACTCACATCCCTAGTGCTAAACAAATAACCCTTCATTAAATCTAAAGTGAGTAGTGCCATGCAATCAAGGGCTGCAGAGTTTACTTGGTTCTTTTTATTGTTGTTTAATAGCACATTTGTGGCCAGTTTTATTGTTCAAATAGCTTCTTGAGACATTATTTTAAAAAGAAAATTGATTGTAATATGGTTATCTAAGTTATCTAGCCATTAGATCTATTTAAAAATTTTGCACAGATAATGCTATTTTAGCAAAATTAAGTAGAGAAAATTGTTGCAAAACTTGGGACAATAATTTATTTTGCAAAACAAAAAGCATATAACTGCTCTCTAATTACTAGCCTTTGAGGCATTTACAGCTAAATTAAAATCATCATTAGCTGTTAAGTGTGTTTGCTTTGATTAGTTCCTGTTTTATGAGGTTTAGGCAGAAGTAATTTTGTGGTATTGTTATTAATGAATTTGATGTTAAATGGGAAAAAAACTTATTATATTATAAGTATCAGCTCTGGAATTATCAGTTTAAATTTTATCAAAATTCATAGGAATTCTCCCTATTATAGCTACAAGATATTAAAAATAATTATATTAAAGGGAAAACTATCTTCAAAACTAATGTAATTAGGGAAAAAAGGAGAAAAGAAAGGCTTATTTTCTTAACTGCCATAGGCCGATAACAGTTGCATAGTTTAAAACATGGGCACCACTGTTCAAAGTCATATTTCATCATTCTGTTAACTTGAATCTGTAACATAGTCTACCTAAACTCAAGGTACTTAATCCATAAAAAATGGGGATATTAAAAACTATACTTCTGGAAAGGTGTATGGATTAAGTAAAATACTGGATGTTAAATGAATAATATCATGTCTGGTATTTTCAAGAATTAATCTCCTTTGCCTTCCTTTTCTATGAGATCTAGTGTGTCCAAAGATATTAGAAAAACAATTCCAAGGATCTAACTAAATATAACCTAAGGGATTTAGCATGTGCATGCTATTATTGCACTTGAATTCTGGAGAGAGAAGTATAAGTGAGCTTCCTATTTTAAGCATATGGAAAGAGAAAAAGCTTATCTTTAAAAAAAGTTATTAAAATTGTTGTATCACTTAATGGAACCAAGAATATACATTGGAGAAAGGGAAGTCTCTTAAAAAAAAAATGGTGTTGTAAACAGTCACATGCAAAAAATATGAAAGTAGACCACTATCTCACATCATATACAATGAACTAAAAATTGATCAAAGACTTGGATGCAAGGCCTGAACTCATGAAAAGTATAAAGGAAAACAGAGGCAGAACACTCCCAAACATTGGCTTCAGTAACATCTTGGTGAATTTATCTCCAATGGCAAGATAAATACAAGAGAATATAAACCACTGGGACTGCATCAAACTCAAAAGCTTCTACACAGTTAAAGAAACCAGCACTAAAACAGAAAGACAGTCTACTAAATGGTGGAATATGTTTGCACGTCATACATCTGACAAGGGACAGATATCCAAGGGGCATAAAGAACTCATATAATTCAACCAGAGGAAAATAAATAACCCAATTAAAAAAAAATGGGCAGAGATGCTAAATAGGCACTTGTCCAAAGGCATACAGATATTCAATAGGCACATGAAAAAATGATCATCACTACCATGAAGGAAATCCAAATCAAAACCACTACAAGATATGACCTCATGTCTGTGAGAATGGCCCATATCAAAAGACCAGAAACAAGTATTAGTGAGAATGTGGAGAAAAATGTACCCACAGACACTGTCAGTGGGAATATTGGCCCAATACCTATGGAAAATAGTATGAGATTTCCAAAACCATTAACAATAGATCTACTATATGAACCAGCAATTCCACTCCTACTTTCTTTCTTTCTTTTTTTTTAAGATTTATTTATTTATTTATACAAGCACTGGGTACAGTCAGAAGTGCGGGAGGGTGAGAGAATTCACCAGAGTCAGAGCAGGATGCAGAACAGGCAGAAGGACTGAAGTACACTGCTGAGGGGAGCAGCGGGCGGCAGGAGAGGTCTAGCGCGCCATTTGGGACCCTCTTCTGGTGGCCGGGGAGCAGTGGGGATCGAACCGGCACTGCAGAGGCTGTGGGCAGCTTCACAACCCAGCGCTCAACCGCTGCGCCACCGGGGAGGCCCACCACTCCTACTTTCTACCTGAAAAATGCAAAAACCCTAATGGAAATGATGTATGCATTTCTATATTCATTGCAGTACTATTTACAATGGCCAAGTTAGGGAAGCAACCTAAGTGTACAAGAAGAGATAAATGGATTGGAAATGTGATATATATGTATATATCCGCTACTTAGCTATCAAAAGGGATTAAATTTTGCCATTAGTGACAATAATGGAACAGGAGGGGATAATGTTAATTGAAATAAATGAGAAGGAAAAAGGCAGGTACCATATTGTTTCACTTAAATGTGGAATAAAGATATACAAAACAAAGGATCAAAGAGAAACCAAACAAAAGAAATCTTACATATAATTGAGGCTATCAGAGGGAGAAAGAGTGTGGAGCAGGGTATGAAGAGGGCCCAATGATTGAGGTAGAGGGCTTCGGTAACTTGGTGGTAGGTGTGGAATGATTACACAAATCTGAAGAGGTGTGATCCTATTACTCTGAATCATATACAGTGTTGTAAACCAATGTTGCCATGATAAAAACAAAAAAGTTGTATCAGTGGGAAGATGTTCATTTCAAACACCATCATATTTTTTGCAGTTACTGTCAATAAATGTATAAAAACAACACCTATTGTTTACCACCAAAATACAGGGATTAAACCATTGTTCCAAGGGACCTAATGTTAAGGACAATTTGGAAGAAGTAGAAACAAAAGTGAGTTAAGAAGCTGAGGCTGCATCCTGTATGCCCATGCATACTATGCTCCACAATCAGGGCATCCGTGACTTCTACAAAACACCCCTGTGTTTGTCAAGACTAATAGAATGTAACTATGATATCAGACTTTTATAATGTCTTCTGAAAAATGTTCCCAGAATGAGAAATTCAATCTAAACCCTTGCTACTATCAGTGGAAAACACATGGATTTTTGTATAAGTCAATGAGATGAAACATCGGCCTTACAACATTCTTAGTCTCTAAACACTGTGACATGTTTAATTTTAAAATAGGTATAAAACAATTATATATATTCCCCAAAGTTTGTACCAAAGAAAAAATGCACTATTTGTGTTACTGTTATCCTTTCCTACTTGTTGGTGAAAGAATTTATGTTCAGAATACAACCAAAAAGAGATTATGAGTAGGAAAGTTTAAATATTTCATCATGAAAGAGAGATTACTATTTATAAAGTACAGGTCAGGATACTCAAGTTTCCTGCAAGTTCCATAGGACCAGCACTTATTTGCACCTGGCCATGGTAAAATGAATGGCAGGTGGTCACCATTCTATAGCTCTGTTGCAGTCACTCTGATATAACTCTCTGACTTTTTGGATGAGAAATGTCGTGGATGAGGTCTCCCTGGGGATTCTCTGGTGGCAAAGGGGTCAAATCTCAACACTATCACTGTCACCACCTGAGTTCAATCCCTGGCCAGAGAGCCAACCTGTTCTGCTCTCCACTCTGTCTCTGGTGAATATCTCACCCCCTGTATCTTTGGCTTATATCCCAGTTCTTCTACACAGAAATAAATAATCTTTTTTGAAATAGAAAAATGTGGAACAGTTTTTTGCAGATAATATATTAAATTGGTTTTGGTTTTGGTTTTAAAACTTTTATTTAGAAAAGTATACATGTTTAAGCTGTTGTAAGGATGCACAGACTTGTGTGGATGTGGTAGTCATATGAAAAGTGTTATCAGGAGGAATAGTTAGTGGGGCTGACTCACAGACTATGTACAACTGTACATTGAGTTTGCTCTGGAATAACTCAAGAATCACATTTGAGAAATCTCAAGTTATTAAATGTTAGAGACACAAAAGCAATCTTAATGAAAAAATAGATTTGGATAGAGAGCAGCAGACTTACAATAACAAAGTTATTTTTCCTCTAGGAATGTTTGATAATAATGGCTTTTAAAAAATTATGTGTATAGCTGTGAAACCTAAATATCACTGAGATAAATCCACCATTTGACTAGTAATTTCAAGTGTTTTTTAAATTGCAATACATCACCACTAGCAAAAGGATTATTCCAGTGATTCTCATATAAATTCATTATATGTTTACCACCCATTTTCATAATGGAGCATAAAGTTGAAATAAGCTAGTAAAATGGCACCAAATCAAAATAAATTGCAGAGCACTTCACAACTGTATGAGAAGAAAAGGATAACACCAAACAGTTCTAGTATCTCAGACAAACACCATTTCTCTGTGCTGATACAAAGAACACAACAAAGCAGTCTTCTTATCCATGAAGATTTTACCCAAATCTACAAGTTGCAAATAAGGTTTAGTAAGAGTTGTTCAGTTCATACTTTCATGAAAATACCTGCCATGCTTTAAAGCTTATTTGTAGAAGAAATTCTGTTATCAACTAGCCTCCCTTGATATCTATGTATATAAGTTCCTGGACTCAAAAAATGAAATCTAGATATGTTAGTGTGTTTCCTACAATTTCCTTATAATTGTTCTTTTTTCTTTTAGGAGATTTAAACTTGTAAACCTATGAATATATAGATTTCATCCTGATTGCTTTGATACTTTATTACAAAATTCTAAAGAAAACTATGGTAACTGCAATACTGCTATTTAAATAACATGTTTTTTAAATGCAGAACTCTCTATTGCAAGTAAATTAACAGTAATAAAATACTTGATAATTATAATTAGGATTATGGGTCTCTGAAAAATCTTGATGAGCACTTTGAATCAACCAACGGGGAAAATACCCTGAATTTTATCACTGTTAATGCCTTGAGAATTGATATTCCATGAAAGACTTGATGTGGTAACTCCTTGAGAGACTACTACATTAAGTATGAAGATAGATTTTACTCAAATTTTCTAATTCATATCTTCCCTCCAACTTGGCAAAGAGAATAAAAACAACCACTGGGTTTTCCTCAGCCATTAAAACAGGACAATGAAAATTAGGCAACAATTCGCAAGTATTCTAAATAGTCACTCGCATAAGTAAAGACTGAAAAGGGTGAGATGATATATTCTGGTGATATTGTATTTCCTAGGCATAAAAAGCAAATTTATTAAATAGGTTTATGAAAATGAATCATCATAAATAGTATTTATTTTTATATTAATTATCTCCAGCTTATGAATAACTTTGGTAGTGTTGGTTTTGCTTCAGAGTTTTATAACTCTAAAAGAAAAAAACCAGAATGAAAAATAAGTCTCATATCAGTATATAACAGAGCAGAATAATCCTTGTGGAAAATATATGCTAGTGAAAATATGTATTGAAGATTTAGAAACAATAATTCTAGATAACTTGGAAACATTCAAAATGTAAAACCATAATGCACCCTGCAATTAAGGAACATTTGTTGAATTAATAAAAAAACTTAGTCATGGTGAAGCAAGTATATATTTTTCCTAATTGGCTTAAGAATCAAAATTCAATGTGTAATTTTGAAAATTAAAATTGTTTTAGCTAATGTATTTTTCCTTAGTTCTATTTTCTATTAATACAAATTATTATCCCAAAATGTTATTGAGATATGTCTCATTTATCTGTAAAAGTCCATATCTTAAAAAAAAATTGTGAGGTTTATATAAAGATAATAGGCAATCTTGGTTTTTCATGCATTATCTTATTTTATTTTCCCAAGAATTCTATATGGTTGAAACTATTACAATTAGCATAATTTTAAAGAGAAGGTATTTGTGGCTTAGCGTTTAAGTCAATTGTCAGTTTTACCTGAGCAAGCAAGTTGTAGAGCTGGGAATTAAACCCTTGCTGTGCATTTGCAGGCAGAATACCTACCATAAATTCTTGTACCTTTATTTTTATCTTTGTCCTCATTTTATGTTTTTAGAAAATGGAAAAATAATATACATCTGCTTTTTTTATTATCAACTCTGATTTCCAAGACAATGACATTTCGTTTCAGATCCTGATTTTTGTTGTTGTTGTGGTTTCTTGTTGAGTTGTTTTCTTTGAGGGAGTAAAATATAATAAATGGAGCTAAATTAAGCAGCAAGAGGACTTGCTCATCTCTTTCTCTCTTCACATTCACAAGTCTCTGCTCATTCTTTAGACCCTTATTTCTAGAATATATTAACAAATTCACAAGTCATCTGCTTTGTTCTAGTCTGTCTTTGATCTGGTATATTGCTTATAAAACTGGTATGATAATGTTTTCCAAACATTTCATTCTTTCTGTTATCTTCCTTTTCAAGAATATACAGCATCTCATTGTTACCTATCTTATCCAACATGTAGCATTAAAAGTGTCGGACCTCACTGGTGGTACAAGGGGTTAAGCACAGCACTACGAAGCTATCCGCAGCCTCTGCAGTATGAGTTCTATCCCTAGTCAGCCAGGGAGATAACCACATGGCACAGCAGATCTCTCCTGTCTCCCCTGCTGCTCCCCTCAGCAGTGTATTTCAGTCAGTCTGCCTGTACTGTTCCCCACTCTGTCTCTGGTGAATTCTCTCACCCCCTGCACCTCTGGCTTGTACCCCAGTTTCTGTATGTATAAATAAATAAATATTTTTTAAAAAGCTGTTTGTCACTGAATTCTTTGTCTAATCTTTCCCATGTGCTCCATCATCTTATATCATAAAACTTCCCATGGTTTCATCTGGCTTTGCGGTTGTGGTGGTGGTGATGGTGGTGGTGGTAGTGCCTTTGACCAAGCCCTGCTCTGAACATTTTTTGCCAAATTTATTAACATGCTACTTAATGGAGGCAGGGTAGTCCATTTAATTATATTGTTCCTCTTCTGAGTTTGACTTTACTATTCAGAAATTCCTTTATAAAAATGCCATTTTACATTTTTCTTGGTTCTAATAACTTTTGGTTCAAAAGAATATCCTGAGAACATTATATGCCTCCTGGCTCTTATGTAACATCATTGAAATGAAAATAAAGGTGTGCAAAAATATATAAACCCACAATAGCAAGAAAAATGGAATGAGGGCCAACAGTAAACTGATGTTATTAATATGATTCTGGAAGACAAAAAGCAGATGTGTGTCACAATGGATGAAACAAAGCAGAAATATCCACAAGCCAGAATAAGCAAAGAATCAGTTCAAAAATTGACATCCAGGGCAATTTCACTGGGGTCTTCAAAATGAACCTTCAAATACAGCAATCATCATCATCATCATCGCCACCATGCAGAATTGAATTGCCTATCAATTCATCTAGATGAGAACATTTACAATGGTTGGACAATCACTGACATTTATATTAGTTGCCTTGAAAATTTATGTAGATATTATATAGCGGTCATGTCATATGTTACATTAATTAAAAATAAATTGGCAAAATATTTTTTGTAGCTATCATCATTTCTTATACCCAACAGCTGACTTTTCTGTAGTCACCAGCACTGACACATACACGAACCAAAGTAACCTTGTGTGTGTACATTGTGTATTACAGAATCAAAAAGCCAAATGGAGACATGAATGTCAGTGATCATTTATACTTACCTATGAAGTGATTTGCATCTGTACAGCAGTGTGATTTAGATTTTCAATTGGCAAAATCATTAATCATTTCATGTCATGGGACTTTGAATTTCTCTAACATAGTCAAAATTGTGGATGTTAACTCTAATCAAACATCTCTTGAATAAGTCTAAATAATGAGTAGGGCCTCCCCGGTGGCGCAGCAGTCGACCGCTGGGTTGCGAAGCTGCCCGCGGCCTCTGCGGTGCCAGTTCGATCCCCGGCTGCTCCCCGGCCACCAGAGGAGGGTCCCACATGGCGCGCAGACCTCTCCTGCCGCCCGCTGCTCCCCTCAGCAGTGTACTTCGGTCCTTCTGCCTGCTCTGCTCCCTGCTCTGGCTCTGGTGAATTCTCTCACCCTCCCGCACTTCTGACTGTACCCAGTGCATGTATAAACAAAACAAACAAACAAACAAATAAATAAATAAAAAACATGCCTCTATTAAAAAAATGAAAAAAAAATAAATAATGAGTAATAACACTGTCTTCCTGTTATTCAGACACATTTAAATGAACTTTTCCAGGGAAGCGGGACTTAGTTAATAAGGGTCTCAAGAACAATAGAAATAGTAGAAGGATCTGGGATAAGATGATATGAGATTTGATAACTGTCTTCAAATAATAAAGTACATCCATGTGGAAAAATGATTATAGCTTGTTAGCTTAACTAGAAAAGGTAGAACTAGGACAAATGAATTTAAGTTTTAGAGAATACAGTCAAAAATGTTTTCTAAGAAAATATTTTATAAATAAGTTATGACTTATTCTTGGAGTAAGATCACCCAATAGATAGTGAATTCTATAAGCTTAAATATATTCAGATTAAGGTTGCTCAGTTCCAATTCCTTCATCAGATAATGGTAGTGCTGCTGCTGATGTGTTAGAATAGATATTCTTACAGATTTTTCTCATACAGCATATTCTGAGTTCATAAATGCTATAAAACATTTAGGACTTCATTTAATAATTACCAAAGGTCTGAATGTAATTTTTCTGTAATGACATTAAAATATTACTGTAGCAAGAAATCATAGTATTTGTAATCTAATCTTCTGGCCCTTTCTGAATTAAGGATAATATTGACAAGTGAGGAGGGGGCTAATTCTGGTATCTGTTATTCAAAGAGACAAAGTTGAATTATAATTGTCTTAAAGTGTTTCTGCAAAGCATAATTTTCTCAATGTTTATCATATAATTAAGTTGAATTTTATAAAATATATAGTATATTTTAGCAATATTAACAAATGAAATGGTGTTTTAGTCTTGCACACAAATATACATTCAAATTTCCAAATTCTTTGAAAATATGATAAATAATAAAATTCACTAAAATCATATACTTAAAATTTTATTCAAATTATCAGATAATAACTGTTTTATTTGCCTTTTTCTAAATATATATATAATACTAAAAATTTTAAAGGCTGGTCTTTTTATTTGATCTTTGAGTATTAGTATATATGCATGAATAATTTAAAAATAAAACAGTCTTAATTTTTTAAAGATTTATTTATGCATACAAGAACTGGGGTACAGGCCAGAGTTGTGGAGAGAGAGGAGTCATCAGAGAATCAGAGACAGAGTGGGGAGCAGAACAGGCAGATTGAATGAAAACACTGGTGAGGGGAGCAGAGAGGAAGACAGGAGAGGTCTGCTGTGCCATGTGGGTATCTCCCTGACCAGCTGGAGATCAAACTAGTGCTGCAGAGGTTGTGATAGCTTCACAGTGCTGTGCTTAACCCCTTGTGCCATGAGGGAGACCCATAAAATGAAAAAGATCGTATAGAAATCTTCCCTTATAATGCAATAACTATGCCCCTCGAAACAGATTATAGATTTGTATTTTCAAGAACCTAGACACCATATTTTCAAAATTTAAGTTCCCTTTCTTGACTTTGTGCAGACTATGTGTGACAGAAGCTAAAGGAAAAGAGATAAAAGAAAAAAGTTACATGACAATCCTTGGTGTAGAGTTGTCACTCCAAGTATATCTCATAGTCTGAACTACTGTTGGTTGTCTTTTGGTGCTTATTCCTAACTCCACGGTGCCTGAATGATAGTGTTGGCATGACACAAAGCATGGCAACTCATGTCTGCATTTCCTTCAAGAGTGCTATGGAGCAAGCAGGTACCTGTTACACCTAATCCAGTCTTCATCCAATTAATATAGACTTCTATATTGTATTGATCTACCTCAATACATCTTCTCTAGCAAATCTTCCCTTCAAATATCTGCCTTTATACCCAAAGTACTAAATGCTTCTAGAAAAAGTAATGATACAGCTATGCAGATTGGTTATTAAGAATTTATTATTGTCAACATAATATGAAAGCTCACACACTCTGGCATTCTGTAAGGCCAGCACCCTCACTGGAATTAATGTAATCTTTCGATGATGTTTATATCCTCAGACATTTAGAAAGATCTATCATGATAATTCTTGTCTGCAGTGGATTTATTGAATTTGCACATTTCTTCTCCCTTCTGCTCAATTTCAAATGTCTCTTCTATGCAGAAAAAAAGCCACCTCCATTTTACGCTTTATTCTCACTTCTTGGTTCCTTTGAACTTATATTCATTAATTATTTTCATGTTACTTATATTTTCAGGTTTTTTGTTGTTGTAGTTCTACTGATTCTCAATATTTAATGCTTACTCCATTTTTGTTTCTCTTCCTTCATACATAGGAAACCTGACTGAAGATGCAGCCTAAATGTATTGCTGCTATTTTCCTACCTTTCTGTATTACAAAAATTAATTATAGGGGCCTCCTTGGTGGCACAGGAGGTTAAGATGCAGCACTATGAAGCTGTCTGCAGCCACTGCAGCATGAGTTCAATCCCCGGCCAAGGAGGTGACCCACATGGCACAGGAGACCTCTTCTGTCTCACCCGCTGCTCCCTTCAGCAGTGTACTTCGGTCAGTCTGCCTGTTCTGCTTCACTCTGACTCTGGCGAATCCTCTTGCCCACTACATCTCTGGCCTGTACCCCAGCTCTTGTATGAATAAATAAATAAATTGTTAAAATATTAATTATAATGTTGCCTCAATATCCACTATTCCACCTTTTATTTTTACAAGTCTTACCATGTGGTACATTCACATATTATTTGGTTTCTGTAACATCTGTCATTGCTCAGTCCTCCATCAGTTTTTTTCTCCCCAATTTCATCCTTCCTACTTGTTTAGTCACATTTTTATAGTCCCATGGACATCCTTACTCCTTCAACTCACCACTCAATCCCTATCTCATGTTACTCTATAGTTTCTCTCTGGTTGATTTCCTTTTTTCCCACTATCAAATGTATAGTAATACCTGAAACATTATTTCTAGAATGACTTATGCACATACAGACCTAAATATCTGATTTTCTGTTAGGCCATTCCTTTTTACATTTCCTGCATATAACCAAAACTCAGTAAATATAAAATTTCACTCTTCACCATGCCCTTAATCTGCTCTTCCAAATTTCATTATTATATTAAACACCTGAGCTAAAGAATCCCATAATTCATACTTCTACAACTCCAAGTGTGGTTTATCTATTTGTTTGCTCCAAAACAAGCTATTTATTATGGGGAAAATACATTTTAGATGTATGGCATTTTGAAATCTTAAATAAATCAAGAAAATGTCAATTCTACCAAAGGAAAAAGTGATATGACTAAAATTTAGAAGTCTTGTCTGATCAAATGAAAGAACTGAATAAATTGGTAAGTTTATAATTTAAATAATACTAGAAATAGAAAAAAGTAAAATTGACATCAAATTGATAATATAATATAAACACTTTTGAAACTTTCCCACAATATAAAGAACTTGAAAATTATTTCTCAGATCAGAAAAATATTCAAAGATAAAATAGAAGAAAAATTCGGAATTAATGACAGACATCAAGGGGAGTATTATGAACCAGAAAAAATAATTTAAAAAAATACAATTATAAATTTTTAAATTCATGGATAAAGATATATTTCTCCTAGGGTCCAAGTAGAAAAAGAATCTAGAAAAATGTAAAGAAAAAATTAGGGGCTCTCATTAATTTTTATATCATGTAAAGGTAGATAATGGATAAAAACTAATAGTAATATTTATTATAAAGTAGCAAATGATTATTGATTACTTATTTTCTAGAATATAGTATATATTTATAGGCATTATTTCACTTAATCCACTAAACATAGATATTTCATTAAAAACTTAAACAGATGAGTAAACTGTACAGATGAGTAAATCATAGTAAACATAGATACTTCATTAAACACTTATACAGACGAGTAGACTGAGGCTTAGAATGGTTAAGAAATTTGCTCATTGTCACAAAACTAGCAAGAAGCCCAGTAAAGAGACTGAAAATATCTGTTCGACTTCAAACTATAATGTCAACATCAAGGTATGTTGACAATCTTTCTGCAACAGAATTGTAAAAACTCCTACCTGGAATCTGAATTTTAAGGAAATAACTCTAGTGATCTGTAAAGTGTCACACATTATATTGAACTTCTAGTAGTTCACAAGGAGAGAAAGAGTGACTTGTCTACTGTCATTCATGAGTAAAGGCATAGCTATGACATTTACTCTATTTAAAGAACCAGAAAGTGGGCAGCCTAAAGCACTTTTTATGGAAAATATTTTAGTCACCAGAAGAATACATCAAATAAAGAACCCTAGGTTGAGGGAGTGGTCATATGAAGGATTGTTGACTATGGTAGTACTTTGTTCTTCTTTGGCAAATTACTTCACTTTTGTGCTTTTAAGTTTCTCTCCTGCAAAATGGGAATAACCACTGTTCCTTTGTTGGTGTGAGGTCAAAATAAGTCATTTATAACATACTTAGTGAAATAAAGAACACTAAAATTGGAACCATTATTTTACAGACTTATCTTTCTAAATGTGAAAAAAGGTTATCTAAAATAATGCAGATTTCAAGGAGACAATTTTCTTGAGAGACAGCCATCTTTGCAAAGTGAGAGTATTGCATCACAGCCACAATTCACATCAGTCTTGGAGTTTAGTAAGGAATACAGCAATTGTTATTTAAATTTCTTTCAATGAATGTATGTCTTGGGAAAAAAGAAAGGCTGCATATTAACTTAAGTAATCAAGTAGAGGTCTCATTAATTCTCCAATGAGGCACCTTCATGGGGGAATCCCTCTAAAAGTTTTCCCTCTGAGTTCACAGAAGATATTGTTACTGTTATGACACCATGGGGACTGCATGTTGTAGGCCTGAATCCTGGTCACACATAACAGCAGCAGCAGCAGCAGGAAAAGCCAACAGGAGTCCCGATTATGTCTTCAAAGAGCAGCCAGTAGAGATGAAGAGTAGATTACTGATTCCAGAGTACATGTCAGATACTGCCTAGGGACTTCCTAAGTAGAGGTCAAGGTCCCACTATTATACAGGTAAGGGTTAATGAGTTGGCAAATTAGGATATTAATATTAATGGAGCATCCTTAGTACCCACAGGCTAATGAAGTCTGGGGTCATTTGGGTTATATTAACATCAAACAAAGTGGAATTTTTGGCCAAAGGCATTTACTAGACTAAAGAGAACAATTTTATTGATTAGAGAAGATAACATCTGTAGTTATTACCTGAAGTGAATAACATAGCATCAGAAATATAGCTAAATACTACAAAATACTACTAAATCTAATCACTACCAAAAATAGCTATTTAAAACAGAAAAGTGTTTTTCAGTTTTTAACAGATGAAATAAAATAGTTTAATAATTCTAGAGACTCTAATAATATAATTAATTAAATAATATACATATAAGTATACAAGTTGAATGTGTGTATATGTATGTGAGGGGGGTAAGCATTTTTCCTTCTATGATATGTTGGCACTTAAGTATATAAATTCCAACAAAGAGTAAATTCTCCAAAGCAGAAAAGATAAAATTGTGTTCTAGGGGGAAATGAATTATTACAAAATTAATACCAAAAAGTTGAAACATGCCTTAATGACTAGGGGAGAAAGAGTATCAGGAAGCAACAATAGTGAGAAGGGTAAATGTTAAAATCCTAACAATGACATATGTGCTCATAGGAAAATACCCTTAAGCTTTAAATACTTAGATAATTAAGAAAGCAAATATTCAGCCAACATCATATACTAATATGGGAATCATAAAATAAATCAAAATATTGGAAAAGAATGCAGCTAATAGTGCTAAAAATTAATGAATTAGTATAAATAGAATTTCATAACTGATGAATAAATCCTAGAGTGTATTCTTAGGAAAAAATAAAACTAAACAGATAATGTGCAATATAAGAAACAGAAAACACATAAAGAAAAATGTGAATAGTGATGAGAGATATTTATAAAAAATAAATATGTAAAACATCTAATAAAGGAGAAAGTCTTCATAAAACAGATGATTTCACATTACTATATTATTACTTCAAAAGCAAATTTTGTATTAAGATTACTTAGACAATGAACTGATGCTGAACTAAAATTACACTATCATTCCAACATGTTTTCAGTTAATTCTCAAACATTTTATACTATATATTATTATAACTATAAAAGTATAAATATTTATAATTCCTGTTTATTTTTAACTTATAAAAATTTTTGAATCAATTTACAATATTAAGTGTAGGTCCAGTCCATTTATAAAACTGTGAACTAAGGCTAAAGTTGAAAATTTAACTTGTCACTATGCTTAACAAAACAATGTCAAGACTTAATAAGGCCTGTGAGAGCAAGGGGCATTTTATTAGTAAATCTAATAATTAATCAGTTAAATAGTTTAATGTAGCAAACCATATTATTAGAATACTAGTATTTCCCTAAAATAGTAAATAATATATTTTAAATTGAGTCTACTGTAATTCTGTAGTTAAATCTAGATGTATTCTCATTAGTCTCATTTAAGTAAAACTCAAAACCAAGATGTGATAATAAATGAAAAATATAACATGAGAAATTATACCATTGGAAGAAAAACTAAATATGGTGGAGGCTTTTCCAGGCAAATGAGAGTAGTCATGTTCCAGAAAAGAAAAAAACAATGTCATAGATTATTTTAAAAGATGCTGAACTGATGCTGAACTAAAATTTTGTGATAAATCTAACAAGTTTTCTGTTCATTCTCAAACATTTTCTAGTATATATTTATACCAAGAATAGGCAATTTATAAAAGAAATGCAAATATTCAGTAGACATATATAAAGATGACCAACCAAACTGCTGGTCAAAAATAAAATCAATAATTAGATATTTTCATTTATCAAGTAGAAATTCTTTGAACATGTAGGAAATCTGGTGTGGTCAAGTTAATAATAGATCTTCATATACACTATTGATCAGAGCAAGAGCTGCCACATTCTTTGGGAAGGAAAACATCAATATGAACCATCTTCGAGTGGGGGCTTGAATTCAGAGACTCTCCTATAGCCCAGACATTTAATTTGTAACTCTATTTTCTATAATAAAATTCATAAACATAAATAAACATTGATCAAATATCAATTTCTTGATAACTTAAAAGCAACTATGATGGAGGGACAGTTCCCACTACTTATGATGGAGGTGGGATTGGTTCTGTGGACTCCCGTGTTCTAATGAACAGCTCTTCTCAACTATCTCACTCTGCTTCCCCTCAGGACCTGCCTGAATTGGTCACAATTTCACTAATGGGAATGATGCTGTTCACAACCCTTTTTCTGTCCCACCCATTGATGGGGCTCTACATGATAAGGAACTCAGTCTTGCTCCATGGCTGGTGAATACTGTTCCTGTGGAAAAGAATACTATCACACACAAAATGGCAGTTGGTGTTTATTGAGTGATTACTGTATACTAGAAAATGTTCTAAAGTGTCTTCTGTGTTTAATAGGTAACACCACCACATGAGTGATAATAGGTAACCCTATTATCTTTATTTTATAGTTGGGAAATCTAAGATACTAATGTCAGTAATTGGTGAAGGACACGAGAGTTGCAGCTTCTCTACACTGTACTGGCAAAATACCATCACTGTTTATATATAGTTTATTGAGAGATTATATTTTTCCTAGGGCATCTATCCAGTGATGTTCTAAATTTAACCTAGAGCCCCTAAGAAAATTCTTTAGAAGCACATGTGTTCCCTGATTCGATTTCTATATAGAATTCAAATATATGTTTTAGGAGTGAGAGAGAATGAAAAGGAAATAGCAATCTAGGAAGACTGAATAGAGAAAAGAAATTGAGCAGCAGAGGGAGAAATCAGATTACAGAGGTGTGAAAGAAGCAATGTCTTCCCTGGATGGACTGGAGGATTCCTGAATTCCAGATGAAGTGTGAAAAATAATTTTACTAGTCACAGGTCTGTACATGGGGAGGTAAGGAAGTATAAGTTTTCTGCTCTCACATTCTGGTCTTTATAAATGTTTTCAATAATTGTAGTTACAGAGGAGAAAAATGAGTTTTCTCATAGTTCTTAGATATAGGGCATTCAGATTGACCTCTGAAAATTAAACTTTAAATTACCATAACATAGATGAGAACCGAGATAAACCAATTCACCACAAAGAAACTGACTTCACTTAGCTAAAAAGATTTCACAGGCATATTTCCAGAAGTGTATTTCTTGGAACATGAGTCCTATAAAAAGTTCCTTCAAAGAAAAATTAAAGTCTCTCATGTACATATATTGGGGATACACAGGGCCTATTAGGATCCTGAAAGTTCTGAGAAGTGCTATAGACTCATGCTTTTGATTTAGTGTTTTCTACATTTGTATGACAATGCTTCTACTTTGGGGGCCACTGGAAGCCTTAATAATTTATGATTACAAAAAGAAAGATTGAAGACTGAAGGTGACATTTAATGCTCTGAGTGAAGTAAGGTGACTCTTCCCTAAATGTCACAATTTAGTAGAATGAACATGGGGTTGCAGCTAAACCAGATTTCCTGACATTGATTCTGCCACTCACTGGCCTGTGTATAACCAAGTTCTTTATTTTTTTGTGTGTTTACCTTTTTTGTGTGTTAACCGTCAATTACCACGATGACACCAGTGGCTTGTGAAGACACTACCAAATACTAAATTCGATGGGTCCTATGAGTCAGGTATAAGCTATTTTGCTGATTTTGTGGTGCCTCGCCAATTTATTTTTGGAATCCACCAATTGATTTGCCTGTTCCCATGAGCCCAGTCTGTGTGCTTGTGTGTGAGGATGGGAGTATTGTTGTCCATGACAAATATTTATGACACCTTTCTTTCTTGACAGTCCTTTCCCAAACCTGTATTTTTATAAAGTGCATATTACAGATGACACAGAGGGCCAGATTCCAAGCTCCTCTTTGTAGAGCATGCCAAGAATAGGGCAAGAGGATGAGGTCTCTACTAGGGAATTTTTTCTCCTTGTGATTTTAATTTTGATCTGTGTTTTAATGCCAGATTTAATTTTTATGTCTATATTTTTCCTGTTTCTTCTTTTACTGCTACTTTCATGAAATTTGTTGTTTGAGGTGAGTACAAAATCCTCAGGCACATGAAACCACATGGGCTTGTTCTATAGTTTATTTGGTTGAACTGAGCACAAGTTGGTAGAGGAGGTAAATTAACAAATACAAACACGGGAGAACACTAAATCAAGATCACATAACTTCTTATGCAGCTTTTCATCTCTTCTTTCATTACTGTAATGGAAACTCTTTCAGAGATGTTAGTTTAGTTTATTTAGATTATGTCATTTAAGAGTTTGAAAATAGTTCTAGTTTCACTTAAACTTAGAGAAGTGTTTATAAAACTTCTTTGGGCTTTAAAGAAACAGCTGATGCATTTTCAGGACAGCCAATTTGGAATTAAAGGCAGACCAAACTCCTCACACCATTTAAATAGATGATTTTCCCTGTGGGCAGTGAGGACAGTCATGTCTGTTCTTTTTTTCAACCCTGATAGTCAAATATTGTAGTGGTGTTTTTTTTGTTTGTTTTGTTTTGTTTTGTTTTGTTTTGTTTTTTAAGACCACAGAGTGTGTCTAAAGCAAATAATTGATTTAACCCCCCTTGAATGCTTTTTGGAACAATGAACAAAGAGTCTTTTCCATATCCTGGTAGGAAGTAAATTTCTTTTTTAGAGTAAGATAGTCTTTCGTAAGGAACAAGAACTTTTAAGGTCCCGAGGATACCATTTAGCAAATTATTGCAGCAGTTTCCTTAGCGATACCCGAGGGCCCAGAAAGATTTAATGAGCCTTCGAAAGTGCCAAAGTTACTTTTAGGGAGTAACTTATAACAGGAGGAATTTAGCTAACCACACTGGAAAATCTCTTTGGATGGCTTTGTAGATCAAGGGTAGACAAAAAAGAAAGATGGATTCTAAGAAGAGAAGAGACATTTCCATTTGATAAACCTTATTTTATCCTATCAGGCTTTATTGCTAATAATATGTCAGATATAATACCTGCAGCAAAATACCTTTGAGCTGTTTACTCAATGGTGTATATTTTTCCTTAAGACCAATAAGTATTAATATACAAATACCTTTTTTTAGGCTTTCAGTGATGCTCTTGGCCTATGTTAGTTTCTTTTATGAATATGTAAGTCACAATAAAACAGTTTGGGTCATATTATTCATGTATCAGTGTTGTTTGGTTTTCACATCTGCCTTTGCCAACAAAGGTAAATCTGAATTACAAATTGTATCTCTTTGGTTTACAAGTATATCAGGAAATAGGACTTTCTCTCCCCTTTTTTTCCACATTTCTAGTTAGAATTTAAGTCATTTGGACAGTTTTCAACACTGTAGGCAAAAAAAAAAAAAAAGGCAGTGAGGGTCATTTCTGACCCTTCAAATTGAGGGTCAGTTCTGTCTATTTACAATAATACTGAAGTCACTGGCATTATGTATAAAGTATATAGGTATATGTAATCTAGCCATGTAGCTATCCATACAACCATCTCTCTGTCTTTCTATCTACCTACCTATCATCTATCTATCTATCTATCTATCTATCTATCTATCTATCTATCATCTATCATCTCTAATTAGTTTTGCAAAAAGGTGCTTGTTATTAAATGCTTTCTTTTTTAGACAAGATAATCTTGGAATCACATATTAGAGGTAACTGCACTTGCTCAGTCATTGTTTTGTCACACTATATAGGCCATTCTTCCCAGATATTTCAACTTCTTTCAGCAAAAAACATCTGATGGTAAGGACATGTTACTGATGTTTATTAACCCCACTGATTTTCTTTTGATGACAATTTCTCTTGTTTTTCTTTTGGGATATATAAATTCACAGAAATGAGATGGGATGTGGTTATGAGGAGAACAAGGCACCATGTGAATCTGATGAAACCAGCACTCTGCCTTGTACCTTTGTTTTGATCTAGTCTAAATTTTCAGTCTATCTTAACAGACAAGACTGGGGTTTGGAGATTTTGTATGATGCCAAACCAAAATCTGTGACATAGAATTGAACCAACAAACCCAATTTTCTGTTAAGACTATCTGACTGTAAATCTCTATAGAAAAAAATAGGCAAGAATCAAAAAGTACCTGCATATTTTTCTTAAAATGTGACTTTAAAAACATTCTCTAAGGTTGTAACACTTAATTTTTAAATCATTTTGCTTTTTTCTTGAAATTATTCTGATGGATACCAAGTTTTATTGAACATTAGAATTACCTACAGTACTTTAAACATCCTAAAATTTGCACACACAAGCAATTCAGCCAGAAAGTCTGGAAGTATAAGTTAGGTATTAGTATTTTTAAAGGACTTTTCATCATCTCAGGCTGAATCAATAACTTTTCCCCAGCCACTGGTACCACCATTCTACTTTCTATCTATTATTTTGACTACTTGAGATAACTCTAATAAGTAAAATCATATGATATTTTTTATCCTTTTGTTTCTGGTTTGTTTCAGTTAGCATAATATTCTCATGATTGTCCTGGTTACATAGAGTGTGATGAGAATTTCCTTCCTTTTTGAGGTAAAATAATATCTCATTGCTTGCATATGCTGCATGTAGGGTCCACACTACATATACGCATTGTGTGTGTGTGTGTGTGTATTGCCCATTCATTCATTGATGAACAATTGTGCTATTTCTACCATTGTGCCATTGTGACTCATGCTTCTATGAACATGAGTGTACATATATCTGACTTCTTGTTTTCAATTATTTTGGGTATATTATACCCAGGATAGGACTTGCTAGATCATATGCTAAATTTGTTTAGTGTTTTGAGGAACCACTATAATATACCATTTTACAATCCCACCGGCAATGGACAGCACAAGGGTTCCAATTTCTCCAAATCCTCACCTAACATTTATTATTTCTGGGTTTTTGTTTGATTTAATACTTTTAGTAATAGCCATCGTGATGACATTAGTAATATAATTGATTTTTGACAGTCAGTATATTTATCCTTTATTTTCTAAACCATCAGTATTTTGACTTTTAACTCTTCCCTTATTTATCCCAGGACCTTGTTTCTCCAAATATGGTCTTTGGTACTCCAGAATAGACATCATCTGGGATCTTGTTAGAAATGCAAACTTGAAGCCACATTCAGATTCATTAAATAAGAAAAAATATCCGGATTTATAAACACTTAAAAATGAAAACCCAAAAAATATAGCTCTTCAGTTACTCTTGACATTACCTTCAATATCTTTCCCCATTCATATTTCTTGCGCATGCCCATACAAATCCTTTAACCTTTGATTAATTCTAGCATCTCCACTAATGAACACCACTAATGTATCCAAAACTATACAACCTAGAGGACTGCTGCTACAACAAAGCCAGGATTTTCAACCATAGGTGGACCCTCACGCATCTCTTTTAATTCCAATGTAATCACTTACTTTCTCTTTCAGTGGTAAGAAAGAAACATTCTTATTCTTTTCAAGATTTTATTTCTCATCTATGGTTGTATCTCAACTCTTCCTGGCTCTCTTTCAACCACCACTTGTTCTCCAAACACTTTCCTTTAATTACCATCCAAATAAAATCTTGATTATTTGATTTCACCTGCAAACTCATTTCTCGGAAATGACTTCAGATAAATTAATAATTTTATATCTTTCTGAATAAAATTGCCATAATTGATCTTTGGTAAGGCTTAAGCATTCTGGCTTCTAGCCAATCTTTGGTAGCAGTGGTTTTCCATTTTGATCTGCCTTGCCCCAGAGCTTCTTCCTGCATCTTGAGCATGTTATATTCCCTTGTAGTTAGAAGATATGTTTCCTGTGGCAGAGAACAATCATATAAACATTAATAAACCATGGATTTTCTTATGTATATTAATTTCAAGCTTATTTTCAATTAAATATGGGAGAAAAGTCTAACTTATTTGTAATTTTAATTACTAATAGTCAAATATTTGGGGGATTTGTAGCACCAGGTAAAATTGGTTCCCTAACCTGAATTTGAGTAATTCCTAAAGTATTTCCATGACCAGTGCTTCTCAGACTTTAATATGCAGCATGATTACCATGAGAGCTTATTAAAATACAAATTCTCACTTAAACTCTGAATCTGAAGGACTAGGTTGGGTATGTTATTTTGCTTTTCTAACATATTTTCAAGTGAAAGATTGGGCTGGGGATCACAGTTTGATTAGTAAAGCCCAATCCTATTACCTCCTGTTGTAAAATTTCTTATTTTTATTATGAAAATTAGATCATTTCATGGTGAAGCATAGAAATCATGTGATATATCCCAGATGGTTGCTTACAATTAAAGATTAATTACCAAATAGATAATTTACTTTCTTTCAAATAGACTAATATTTGTCACAATAAAGCGAGAGTTGCTTTGGTTTGTTAGTTTAAATACAAAAAGCAATTTCAACCTACAAAAGATGAGTTTGGAGTGATTTAAAACTACAAAGTTAAAAGAGTAAAATATACCTTTAGAAGGAGAGCCATGTCATGGGACTCAGAAAAAGGTTCTACTTTATATTTTGTAGCTTGTGTTAAAATATAAAACATAATTATAGAATTGCCTATCTCATTGGGTATGATACATGAATACCTATTTGAGGAAGCCTGGAGCAGGGAGCAGGAAGAATACAAAAGTATGTGCAAGCAATTCAGCAGTATGTCTCAGGAGTACTGGTGAGGACTACCACCTTGGGCCATGTGGAAGGTGCACTGGGTATTGAGCAGTGCAGTAACCTGAGTTGGGTTAAGGATATCAAGACCGATCCTGGAAGTGTCACTAGATGACCTGGTCTTGATTTTAAGCAGCAGTACAGTTACTAGAAATGGAAGCACTGTGATATTTTATTCAACTGGGCAGTGAAGTATCCTAAGAGGAAATCAGGTTCCTCTTAGAGCAGCAGTGGAGTCCTAGCTGCACATAAGAATTACCTGGACCACCTATAAGTCTCCTTACTGCCAGGGCCCCGCCCTCATAAGCTCTGCTGTAATTGGTCTGTGGTAAGGCTTTGCATCAATAGTTTTATGTATGCTAGGTGGTTATTATGCACAGCATCTATAGGAACCAGTGCTCTATGCACACCAGGACAATACATTCCATGGACATGACCAATCTCTCTCTCCATTTCTAGGTCCCAAGATCCCTTAATTACACTTTTCAAGTGAAAGATATTAGGTTGCCAATTTCAATAGACATTGGAATCACCTAGGCCTTGTTAAAACATAGATTGTTGGAAAATGTCCGATGTATTTTCAAAGCCATAAGTCAAGGGTGGGTTTGAAATTTGTATTTCTAACAAGCCCCCTGGTGATGTTGATGCTGCTGATCTAGGCACCCTAGTTTGAAGATTGTCAACAAGACTTCACTTTTGAATCTTAATCTCAGCATGAAAAACATCTTAGTGGTATTGTTCCTAAATCTTATAGACACTAAATCTACGTACAGAATCTGGATTTAGGCTTTATTGCAATGATTCGGTTGTCATACTGTGTGCTGGTTAAACTGTCTGGTATTCTTTTATTTTTTCATTTTTGTCCTAAACTAGAACTCAAATCAGGAAATTTTGTAATTCAGAATCAAAACCTTGGACATCCCAAATATGTTAAACAATGGATTAAGATTCAAATTTTCACTAAGAAAATTGTCACTGATTATGGGTTGAGCCTGGTTGAAGAATAGCTGAGAGAAAGGATGGTGACAGGATTGGTGAACAGAGCAGGCAAGGGCATGACATTGAGATGGGGGAAAGGAAATAACTCATAAAATATTATGGAAATTGTTCAAAACATTTGTTGACTGATTTACGCTAAATTGAAGGAGAAGCATCAAGGATAGTTAATCACAGTCAACAATAATCAGTAAGATAGCTAATACCTTGAAATTTATCATAGCTAGTTCTGTCTCAATATTATATATTTTAAAGATTATAATAATTGCAACTACATGGTGTGATGTAAAAGTAATAGGTAGTCATCACATCTTTTATAGACGAGGCCAGGTGATTATATGATATGTATAAGTTTCACCCTGTTCACATTTTATCTTTCTCTAAAAAAATGGTCGAAGTGCAGATGTTTATCTAAGATTCCTCAATGTTCTTCACGAGGAAGTGTTATCATGTTTTAGTAAGTTAGATCTCTTGGAGGAAGAGCATTAATTCTCCCATGATATAAAGGAATTTCTCTGTAGCTGAGATTACAAATCTATCAGACATCAGAAGAAGAAAGTTTAGGATTTCAGCAAGCCACACCAGAATATGGGCATTTTTTAGAACAATGTGATTTCTCATTTTTAAACATTCCCTTCTACCAATTTCATATTGTGTCATTCTACTTCTTGGAACTGAACCCAATAAAATGTCAAATATGCTTAGTGAGCCAAACAAAACATTTGAAGTTAATTTTACATCTTTGATTTTTTTTTCTGTTTTAATTGCTAAGTGACTTTGTCCTTAAATATAAGATTGGCATTAAATTAATAGAATGACCTAATCAAGCCCCTTTGGTTTACAGTTCAAAGAATACTATGAAATGAATACTCAGTATTATAACTAAGTTTTCACATGGCATGAATCAATACAATTTCCTTTGCATCTTCTGGCTAGAAAAATAATACAGAACCAATAACAACCAAAGATGAAGTGTCAAGGAAAACAGGAGCTATGCATTTAAGTATGTAAGGTTTTATGGAGCTGCCTGGAAATCAAAGTTGTTTGTATAACTCAGAAGAAGTAATTTGATCTGGTGTTCCCAAAATTCCTTAAAATATTCATCTAGAAAACTCTGTACTCTGGCATCTTGAAACACTTTCTGTCTTATAAGACTATATCTCTTCCAAACTGTGATCCAGGATAAAGCTACATGAGCGCAAAAGGAATAACAGTTGGTGGAAATATAACAAGATGAAATGTTTGAGACAGAAATAACCACTGTAAAATCCCAGATGTACAAAAGTGATTTATAACTTCAGCAGTCATTGTTACAGTTTATATTTTAATTTTCATATTTCTTTAAAATTATAGAGTATTGTAAAAACATTTTTAAATTACCAAAATTCATGTTTAAAATATTGAATACAATCTAAGTGAAAGGATATTAAAAAGAGAAAAGATGATTCCATGTAGCCACTTCCATATTTCTTCTTAATTAGCTAAAGTTATTTTTAAAACAATTCCATAAAACTTGGAAATTCAATTATCAATCTGTATATATACACATATGTATGTATACATTTATATTATACACACACACACATGCACACACACACATGGTTTTTAAGCAAAGGATTTTATAATTCAAAAAATTTTATCTGTGGTATTATCATAAATGTCCATGAAAAATAATACATTTCATCAATGAGTGATCTCTTTTTAAGAATTCTAAACTTTTACAGAAAAATCTAATATATGATAAACAAGCTTCAACTGACTTTACATGGGGAAGTCTAAACATTGATTCAACATTTCACTGCATGGAGAATGTGCAAAAGACAATGGAGAATATCCTAAAATCAGAGCAAAGAGGTGGTCACACCACAGAGGTGGTCACATCAGTTTGCCTTGCAATAAGTTCCTGATGACCAGAAGGACCACTCATGTAAAACTTGTGTTATAACAAATCTGGATATTTTCATTCTGAAGTTCCAAAAGGGCAAAATGTTTTTTCGAATCTGAATATCGCAAGCTCTGACACAGCTTGAAATGACTTAGAAGAACTTCTGTGGCTGACAATTACTGTAAAGTGAGTTAATGCAACTGTGGTCATTCCATCTTGTTTTTCAGAGTAAATAGATTGATAATTTTTTTGAAAAGCTAGTATTTGGAGCAATAATTATAGACTTTCCAAAGTACAGAATGATATCTGAATTTTTCCAGGCTTGCATATATTATACTAAGCATAGGTATTCTGCAAGACAGAAAACCGTGGACATAGCTAGAGAACAGGAAAATCGTGATTCTGATACAAAGATAGAATGATAATGAAGTCTGGAAGTTCAAATGTGTTCTGAGTCAAGGAAAATGTCTGTGAAATAGCAATGATGGTTCTCGGAAGATAGTTAATATTTGGAATAGGAAAGTAGAAAACAGGTCATCAGCTGCCTTATAAGTTTCCTTTAGAGTGAATCACCATTTGTGCAATAAGATGAGCTATTCTATAGAGTAATGCTGAGCCTGACTCATATTGGACAGATCTCAAACCATCCCGATATCATTCTTAACATTTTTGCTTCTGACTACCAGCAAAATGCTGTTTGTCCTCACATTCTTGCCATAGCTGATGGTTATTCCAGTTATATTTGTGCTGAACATTTTTATTATTAGGTTCCATAGCATTTCACAGTTCCACCATGACCACGCATTGCGAACTCTTCAGTATGTACTGCTATCTATAAAATAAGACAAGGTGTCAGCTGACCAATGATGATGATAGTGATGACTATTTAGTTTCATATTTATATAAATTATATTTTTAAATTCTATGATGTTTTCCTACCTCTCACCTCTTTTAAATCTTACAAAAATCCTGAAAGATAGACCAGAGGTCTATTACTATTCCAATCTTCTCTGAAATAGTAGATTAAAGTTTTTATTTTTGAGTTTCAGTGATGCACATTATGTTAGTGGTACAGTTAAGACTAAGACCAATGCAGTATGAATGGAACATTTTCAGAAGAGAAAGATATTTATGAATTCACATAGTCTTTTTGAATTCCCTAGATCACTGGGTAAGATTTGTATATGTGCGTTGGGGCAAGAATGAGCGCTGGACTTGAATTATATAAACTGTCTTAGGTGTCATGCCACTCACAGCCTGTCCATAATTTTGGCATGTGCCCTAAGGCCTGTGCTTCTATAGAACAAAATATTCAAGGAAGTGGAAATAGAAATCTCACAACTGAGAACTATTAAGAAAAAAAAAGAAACTTCACTGGTGATCTTACAAATTTCTACATTATTTTCTGCTAATTATCTTGTGAATAAAATATAAAGCAGTGCCACTCTCAAGTTCATCCTAAAGAAATCAGCAATGGGGGCCTCCCTGGTGGCACATGGGGTTAAGCATAGCACTGTGAAGCTATCCCTAGTGATCCCTGGCTGGTCAGGGAGTTAGCCACATGGCACAGCAGACCTCTCTTCTCTTGCCGGATGCTCCCCTCAGCAGTGTATTTCAGTCAGTCTGGTTTTTCTGCTCTGGTGAATCCCCTAAACCTCTGGCCTGTACCCTAGTTCTTACATGCATAAAGTAAATAAATCTTAAAAATATTAAAAAAAAGAAATCAGTAATGGTCTGTAAAATAGTATCTCCAGTTCTGTTAATCATAGTTTATCTATTGAAATAAACTAAATACCCAATCTTTGAGAATTGGTTAAATTATGGTCATTCGATAATTAAATGTTATATAAAAAAGTAACAAGATCATACAGACATATTTCTCTTTTTATGGAAATAATGTAGCAATTTATAAAAACACTTATGAATTTTCAAAAGGCTAACCAGGTAATAATGCTGTCCTTATCTTTACTGTACCTATATCATTGCTAAATACAGTTTTTACATTTTCCGATCTGACAACTAACAATACCACATAGCTATTTTTTTAAATAAAGTAAGTATATGAGTTTATGAAGACTTTAGAAAGTCTTCTAAGCCATACCAGGAGAGAGATAAGGAAGTCTTTTTCAGAAGCGCGGGAGGGTGAGAGAATTCACCAGAGCCAGAACGGGGAGCAGGGCAGGCAGAAGGACCGAAGTACACTGCTGAGGGGAGCAGCGGGCGGCAGGAGAGGTCTGCGCACCATGCGGGACCCTCCTCAGATGGCCGGGGAGCAACCGGGGATCGAACTGGCACTGCAGAGGCTGCGGGCAGCTTCGCAACCCAGCGCTCAACCGCTGCGCTACCGGGGAGGCCCCATAGCTATTTTTTTTTAATTACAGAAAAAGTTGAGCATTTTTTCCTATTGGATTTTTCAGTACTTTGTGATTTGTCTTTCTGTGACCTTAAGTCTAATGCTTCTAAGTGTCTTATATAATAAAGACATTTTCATATTAAAAAAAAAACCTTCTTTTTCCATATGTTGTAAATAAATCTAAATTTTATTTATAACATTTAGATATATAGGCTATACAGATATTTTTCTATTTTGTGATGCCAAATCTATCAAATTTTTGATTTCTTCTTTGGATGAGGAAAGTTCTTCCTCATCTCTAGGTTATATAAATATTCCCCTCAATAAACTATGGATTTTTTGAAGCTTCATTGAGACATTAGAAGGTTTAAACTCATCATTTTAGTTAAGAAATATAAGATTCCTGTGTCTCTGTGAGATGATGGGTGTTAACTGAACCTACCATGACAGTCACTTCACAATATATGTAAATCAAGCCATCAAACTTTATGCCTTAAATATATGCAATTGTGTACACCAAATATTTCTCAATCAAACTGACCAAAAAAATGAAGTGGAATTGAATTATGCTTAAAGTAATTTAGGTACATTTTTTTAAAAAGATTTATTTATTTATGCATACAAGAACTGGGGTACTGGCTAGAGGTGTGGGAGGTGAGAAGATTCACCAAAGACAGAGTGGGGAACAGAACAGGCAGATTGACTGAAATACACTGCTGTGGGGTGCAGTGGGTGAGTCAGGAGAGGTCTGCTGTACCATGTGGGTAGCTCTCTGGCCAGGGATCTCACTCATGCTGCAGTGGCTTCAGATAGCTTCATAGGTTGCATCTTAACCCTTTGCGCCTCCAGGGAGGCCCAATTTAGTTACATTTTAATGGCATTATTATATAGTCAATCCAAAAGGTTTTATTTTTATTTTATTTTTTAAAGATTTATGTATGTATATGTATGTATTTATTTCTTTATACAAGCACTGGGGTACAGTTGGAAGCGCGGGAGGGTGAGAGAATTCACCAGAGCCAAAACAGGCAGCCTGACGAAATACATTGCTGAGGGGAGCAGTGGGCATGGCAGGAGAGGTCTGTTGTGCCATGTGGGACCCTCGCCAGTGGCCGGGTGTTGAACCGGTGCTGCAAAGGCTGTGGGCAGCTTCGCAGCCCAGCGCTCAACCGCTGTGCCACCAGGGGAGGCCCAATCCAAAAGGTTTTAAAGGAGAAGCCTTAAATTCTCAGTAGAGAATAATTTGGGAAAGTAAACCATAAAGTACTGCCCATTGTATATAGTATTCTGAAATGTTAAAACTAGATACTGAACTGGGCCTCCCCTGGTGGCGCAGCACTTGAGTGCTGGGCTGGGAAGATACCCACAGCCTCTGCAGCGCCGGTGGATCCCTGGCCACCAGCGAGGGTCCCACATGGCGCGCAGACCTCTCCTGCCGCCCGCTGCTCCCCTCAGCAGTGTATTCCGTCAGTCTGCCTGTTCTGTTCCCCGCTCTGACTCTGGTGAATTCTCTCACCCTCCTGCGCTTCTGACTGTACCCAGTGCTTGTATAAATAAATAAATAAATCATAAAAAAAAAACTTGATACTGAACTATTAAGTATCACTCTACTAAGATGTATGTAACTAATTCAAATGGATAGGATTTAGAGATATTTCTCTTTAGACACTAAATAACGAACATCTCAACAGGATCAAACATCTCAACAGGGTTGTTATTTTAGAGTTACTTATAATCGCATAACCACACATCAAAGTAATTCAACTTAAAAAACATGTATTACTTCCTGGGACAGACTATGCTCTTAAGATTAGAGATAAAGAACGTTCTCTAAAGGAAAAAGTAAAAGCTAACTTGGCTTTGAGAAATGGTAAATTTTTTCTATTGAGTATCTCGACATGCCCTCCATCCTTTCATTGTCTCTGCAGGTCTTTGATCTTTCCTTCATTATTATTTTAGTGTCTCTGAGTATATAATGTATATTTTAAATTCTTCAATCCCTTCCTAGAAGGAGTTTGCTATGGGTATTGTAATTAATATATGGAATAAATATTATGTCAGTCATGTAGTGAAAAATATGGCACTGTCACTCTCAGACCAGTACCGAACAGAGGACTATTGAAAGTAAGAAGAACACTCGAGCACCTAGTATTTTATTTCTTAGGCTAAATTGAGATTTTTTTCCCTCTAAGTAGATGAAGTACTTACTTGAAAGGTGATCATTCCTGGTAAAAACTTGTGGTATTTGTTAGAGAGAGCAGCTTGTTCCAATGGTGACTTCACTTAATGACTTCACAGAGTGCAAGATAAGAATGGGTGCCACTGACCATAAAATGTACCAATTGATTTGTTTTCTAGAGTAATGTTGGTGTTATATGTAGTGAGCAATGTCATGCACACTTTTAATTTCTTGTTGACTATTTTAACTTACCACCCAAATTGCTAAAAATCATAAATTCAGTAAATGGACTCCAAAAAAATTATGAACAGATACTATGAATATAAAAATTATGAAAACATATTATGTTATAGGTTGTCTGATTTCAATTCACCTTTCATATTCACCAGTCTCCTAACAGCAGACCAAAGCATGACTTTCCTGGCACCCCTTTGTGACCTGAGCATCTGTGGAGAAAAGAATGGGGTGTTGTCTGACTGATAGGATGGCATTAACACATTCAAATTTCTATGCCACAGGCACAGATGTACCTCAACAAGGTGTGAGAAAATCTTTCCTATTATCTGTTCACAAGAGGAAACTGAAGCATTAAGTGACCCAAAACTCTGATTTCAAAATCCATAGGGCCTCAGTTGATCATATCCATTTAAAAAATAACAATAAAAGCATGGAACTGTTAAGGAACAGATCATGGATCAATGGGAGTGAGAGCATTTTGGACATTCTAAACCTTTTGCTTTGTCTTCCAATGCTAAGCTAACAGGTATCATTGTATCTAGGTCATGGCCCCAGATTTCTTAGTGTAATTATTCTAAACATTGATCTGACTAACTACAAAGTACTCTGTTAGGCTGGGAAACATTGATGGGGGACAAATAGGGAACAAATGGAGGGCTTATCATTGAAACACTTCCCTAAACCCTTATACTTTTTGGTAAAACTGCCTGTGAACTCACAATCACACATATCTTTGAAATTGTTCAAGGCTTTCTCATTGCAGCATATAAGCAGGGCCTGAAGCTTTAATGTCTGACTCAATTTTCTGCAATCTATTCATGAATACTCGACATGACTGCAATAAATTATAAAGCCCCCAGATTCATGTGAATGCATGCATCTTAGGGTACATTTTCTTACAGGCAAAATCCATGGTAGGTCTGTATTGAAGTACATTTCTGCAATGTGTTTCCATTGAAAATGAAAGAATGACTTGCATAGGATGTTAAGACTGTGCAATGATTGGAGCTGATACCTCATGTCAGTGAATTATAGTCATTACATGATGTGTATGTATGTTATGTATATTGGGGCTAGTTGTGTATTACTATATACTTTCTTGCCAAACAGTGTTTATTTATGGGGCTATTCCATTAACATCCTTATCATTGATTATGTCTTAAAATTTGTTGTCTTTAAAAAGTTAATTTAGAATACTTTTGCTTATAAACTTTAAATATTTTCCAAAAAAAACTATTTGAGAAGCAAATGTGGTTTTAATTTTCTATAACTATTTACCTTTTAGTTGTGCAAAATATTTCCTGTGGGTAGTTTATATTCCTATCCAGGTGAAAGGGACTGCCAGCATTATGTCAAAAATAAACTTTAAAAAGGCACTCCAAAAGTAGTGTTTGGAAACTATTCATTTGACCTTCAGTGACAAAGCTTATGCCTAGCAAATTGATTAATACAGATACAATATCAAATCATTTTTCATACAATTTTTTAATGTTTGTTAAGTGCTGGAGCAGTATGTAAACAGAGTATTTGGCATTTTTATTAGGCTGCGGAACTCAGTCATTTCCTTTGCAACAACATCTCATAAACTATTTTGACAGTCTAATAAACTATAAAAAGCTGTGGTAAAAACTGGCTCTGAATGTTATAACCGTACAAAATGGAAAGAGCAAGAGAAAACATCTATCACCGGGATTATTATCACTGTTGCTATGGCAACCTGGTTGCAATGGCAATATCTCCACGGTTCTGCTGTTTGTTATCATCTTTCTTGATTTTACATCATTGAAATTGTAGTAATTACACTGTGCCTGATGAAAAATGCATGCTGTCATGGCAACTAAGTCAAATATTCTTAATCATTTCACCTCTTCAATCTAAAATGTAATTGTTTGTCAGTAAAATAGGTTATACAGAAGGCTTCTATGGACTTATGATTGCCTTAAGTGTTGTGCGAAAAATAGTGCTTTTAAGCTCAAGACCCCAAGCTAAACTAATAGCCTGAGATGGTAAACAATGACTCATTATAATAAGTAAGCAGCATTAATTGTACAGTGACTTCTCCAGTGTGGTAAAATTATAAACCATAGTGACTTTAATATAGAACGTAAAATCAAAAACAGAAGAGAATATTTTCAATCATCCTAGTATCTTCAGTAAATTATTTGAATCAGATGTTATGTTCATTGTGGTGTGCACCACTTATATTTTATGAGTCGATGCTTTCTGACAAATGTACTTGAGAATTTTTTCTTCTCGCTGTGTATAATTAAGACACAAAGAATCCTCTCTGCAAACATAAAAAATAAACAAATTAATAAGATATAAAAAGAATGCCTTTCTAACTTGAATGTCAGTTACAGTATAAGTCCATTAGCTGCTCTTAATTTAATATGTCTCATTCAGTATTTACAAAGGAACATGATTATTTTAGTCCTATCTACCTATGTATTTGAGTAATATGAATGCCTATTATTAGAATGTATAAAAGAGTCAACATATAAAGTTGTACTGTAAAATGCTAAGTATATCCTCCTGAGTGATAATCCATAAATAAACTATAAAATTTTGATAGTAACATGGAAACCATAGTACACATTTTTATAATCACCTACCCGATTTTTCTCAGGATGGAAATTTTGCTTGAGTAGAAAAGAGAAATAGAGTCTAAGAAAGCTTTTCTTTTGATACAGAATTTATGTAGCTCAGTTCATAATTCTCTTTAATATTTAATGCAATGATGCTACAAATGAGAGGAGCAAAATCAATTGTTTTATGATTTCTCAAGAACTTATGAGTAATGTAATTACCTTCATCTGTACCTTTAGTTATGTATAGTTTACATTTGGAAACACAGAATAAGGTAAATGCTTTACATGCTTTAAATTTTAGTTTCATGAGAAAATTTGACTGCACATAAGAAATTACACACTTCTCTTTCAAACATAGCTAATCATAATTCTTCCCTCTGTACAGCCATATTTCTCTTTTTTGTTAGCATGTCATTACTTTTACATAAGAGACAGGTACTAGCTAGCTGTAATATGATTAATCCATTTCTGCCAAAAGCAGAAGATGTCTTTGCTATCATAATGCTGGGATTCTATCAACACTGGGGGTGGGGTAGAGAAATGAAATGCAAATATATATTTTCAGAGCTTGAGTACCAATGTATTTGTAACAAAGACAATAATAAGATTGTGATGGTTACTGTTTGCTTCACCTTTAATGGATTTAATCATAAAATTGCTTTAAAACGTATTCATTATTTCTACATGAAAATAAAATAATACACAAATAAAATGATTATAAAACACTCAAATGCAAAAAAGCTAGTTGTTAATAATGCTATATGAGTGATGTTTTAATAAAAGTATAAGAAAAAATGCATTTAAATATAGACTGAGCTTACTACTTATACCTGCTATAAGTTGAAAAAATTATAGTTAGTCAAATGTTATGTTTTCCAAATAGAAAATAAGCAAAGTTAATTACAAATTATAAGGATGTTAAATAATTTATCATCAACACTCTTGAAGTTCTTTGGAATTGGAATTTAATACAAATATAATATGAATAACTATATCAGCCTTAGAGACATCAAAACTGTAAGATAATTAAGAAGATACTATTTTGGAGAATCTTGGAATTGATAATATTTCTAATACAACAATCAATTTCCCAAAACACTCCCCCTTGAATTTTAGCTTCATGGATAATATTTCTCTGGATAAATGTGAGGTATCACTGAAATAGCAGTCACAGTTGTATTTATAGGCCCTTCTCTCCCCAACCCCCCATGTACACACTTATCAGGGATATGATTAATACCGGACTTAGAGACTGAAGAAAAATAAGAAAAAAAAAAGTTCGTGGCTCTTCATTAACTTAGGACCTTTCTCCGGCTTTTCCTTTTAACTTGGACCTGTCCCTATAACTGATTCTCTATTTTGTAATTAAAATTCCTGTGAGAAATGAGTCTGATTGCTTAATCCTTGTTTGAGTCAAAATTCGCTTCAATCCTTCCTTAGCTGCTACCCAGACTTTCAGGCTGTGGCCACTCAGCAGCTTTCTTTCTGGGACCTGCTCCACTTGGCGGCCCAGCCGGAGAAGGGACCATCCGGGACAGAGCAGGATGGCACAGGGCTGACCCTTCACCAGAAAACTGAACTTTATCGCTTCATTAAATACCATTTTGCACAAGTGATGTCCCAGTCACTGTTTGGGGCACTTGGGTTTTGTCCTTTCCCAAATAGCTCTGAAGCCCCCACCCTTATGACGCATAGAGAGCTATTTTTCCTTAAAGGAACTATTTCATGGCACCAACTATTTCATATCCACCTCCTAACTGTGGGGAACCAACCCAGTAAAAATAAAATCACGTTACGAACTCTAAAGTGATACAGGGACATGAGTGATCATTATTATTTAATCTAATTTCCCCACCCCTTCAGGAAATTTTCTCCTCCATTCTTCTCACTGTCAGCTGCAAGCTCAGGGAATTCAAATTAATTTAAAGATTAGACTGAGTAAAACATAATTAGGAAGGTAAATGTTCAGGGGGAAAAAGGGTAGCAGCAAATGCGTTCCAGACATAAATATAAACAATATTTGTGGTAGCTGCCATTTTTACACGATCTGTGCACTGTTTCCATTTTTTGCCATAGATGATCCAGTTAACCAAGAAAATAAGTTGAGTAAATGGTAACAATAAGAAATTAAGAATTTTAGAAGCAAATTTCAAAGACTTACCTGCATAAAGTTAACTTTAAAATGTACTTTAAATTGTGTTTTCACCTTGATTTGACCATTCATATTGAGAGAACAAGTTTTATTCTCAAAATATTGATATATCCTAAATTTCAGATATCCCTTAGGATTGGAGTATTTCCAAATGTGCCCTTAAAGTACACAAATGCATCAATGCAATGTAGAATGGAACACATAGGACCTAAATAATTTAAATCTCTTTCAATGTGTATGTATGCACACACAAGTTTATGTGTATTTTAACAACTTTTATGTGATGATAAATTTCAGCTCTCTTCTTAGCTAGAAGCCTCTGATATCTATAGAAAAGTTCCAAAGATGATTTTTTTCTTTAAAAACTCCAGTAGAGTTCCTTTAGAATTCTGATTATTCAATATTTTATTGCTTATTATTTTCTTGTAAAACAGACTACTAAATCACCCAGAATTAAAGAGCACCATCCATATTGGAAAGGGTTTTATATTGGGAAATCAGATTATTCACATTTTTATGGAATCTTCTCAAAAAGCAAAAGATACAGAAACTTGAAAAAAAAAGGATATTACCTTTGTGAATCACAAGTCAAATATTAAATATTTCTTACAGCCTCCAAGGCAAAAATACTATTAAGGTATTGAAAATCTGAGCAACCTTTCTGTGCCACATTTAAACTTCATTGATGGAGCTTTTAGGTCAGAATGAAACTTCCAGATTCAGTAATGTGAATTTTGCTTCATTGTATAACCTTCTTAGAACTGCCTGAAGGCTCAGACTAATAATACTTCTAATAAACGACAAGCTGTTTAAATATATGGACTCAGTTCAGCATTTGAGCCAAGAATGTTTGAAAAGGCAAAAAATCTCATTTTTTTCTACCATATTTAGATAGAGTTTCAAATAAAAAATAAAAAAGCAGTCTGTAACTTGAGGAATATGCATTTTTGAAATTTGCTTTCCACTTTTACGTGTAAAAGTGTCTAAATCATAACTCATACATAGGCAAGCCAAATCATAATTAGTATGCTTCATATCATTTTTAATCAATTTCCATGCTTTTGTCATTAAATGGAGCTAAAATTTTCAAGTCACCCAAGTTATATTAATCTAACACAAAATATGGTGGTTTCATTTTGTGACAATTTTAGAAAAATAAAATGATCAAATGAAGTCATGGCTCACCTAATAATAACATATGTGAGGGCATTGTATAAATAAGCCTATTGATTTTAAAACAAAGCTAGAAACTAAGAAAAGCAAGTCCATGTTAACTACATCAGAATTTATTTAGAAGACTATCAAAATGTTCATGATTTTTCTCATGCCATTAGCAGACACATGGATGAAGCTGGAAGGGATCATCATGCTCAGTGAAAAAAGCCAGAAAGAAAGAAAAAAAAAATACTGGATGGTTTCACTTATAGGAGGAATGTAGGGGATCCAAGAAAGGGATTGGGGAAAAAAAGTAATTGTAATAAAGTCAAAATCAAAATCAATAGGCAGCTATAAACCTAAGACATTCTGCACGGGGGGAGGAGGGAAAAGAATCAAAATAGGGATGGGACAAGCATAAGGGACCATGGTGATGGTACACGGGTGAATTGGTGGTGGGAATTTCATGGGGACTATACCTGAGATGAGAAAGCATACATTGTATAAAACTGAAGAATGATGTAAAAAATACGTAAAATAAAATTAAAAAATGCAAAAATATTTTCATATTTTTTTGTAATCCTAATAGCTACCTGTTGTACAGAAGGTGAGACTCAATCCAAAACAGCAGCACAAATGAAGAACTCAGAACAGTATTTCTTTGGAGAAAAAAAAACAAAACATTTTTCCGATGTATGAAATTTCTTATTTTTTTTTTCTACTAATGTAGAAACCTAATGTACAGCAAATAAATGTACAGGAAATAAATTCAGCAACCTAATGTACAGGAAATAAATTCTTTGGTGAAACCTTCAGTCTAACTTCTAAGAAACAGAACTTAACAGTCATTTTGAGTGTCACTCTGATCTTCACAGAAAAAAGGAAAGGGTATGGAAGATTATTATCAAACTCAGAAGGAAATATTAATACATCACCTTCTCTTCTGCAATTATTTTATAAATACTTGCAAAGTTATCTCAGTAATTTTTTCAGCTTTAAGTGACTAGTGATACTACCCAAACTAGCTTCAGTGAAGAAAAGCAAAAAGGGAATTTGTTGGCAAATTCTGGGCACAGTTGGCTTCCTGCTCAAGGAATTCCATAGAGCTGGATTTCTTTCCAGCTCACCTTTCAAGATGGCTGCCAATTTCAGCCTCATTTCCTTTCAGTTTCAACTCTAGCAGGAAGAAATAAACCACTTTTATGGAAATTAGAAAAAAACCCTAAGATCGATTGTGCTTGCCATCCTCATGCTGACTCAACCACTTGGGTGAAAGCAATATGCTGTACTCTCATTTAGGCCTAGAATATGTGTACCACTTCTGGATTTAGTGAGAGAGACTCACACCAGACCTGGGTCTCAAGGGTGTGTTTGTGGGGAGGCCATCAACACAGAATCATAATTGTCACTTGACAATCTTCCATATCACTTAAAAATGATGACATTTCTTTTCTTCCCTTTTTGAGTCCTTGTTTCTGAAACACATGGAATCTCATTCCAGCAAAACACTAAGGCTTGATTCATGATTGTGTTCAGTGAGTGAGGCAATTGTGTTTGGGATACCAAAATCTGTACTTTAATGCAACGAGTTAACTGTAACAGGATGGGGCGTAGCAGTGATAGCAGAGGAAGGAAAGGTAGTGTGCTTGGCAGCCCTTGGGTGTGTAGGATTCTCAAAGGTAATAGTAATAGAAGGGCTATGAGTAGCTTCAAATTACTTTTTCTTTCTAATTGGCAATTAGTTCTAATTAACTTTTAATTAATATTCAATGTTTTCTTTAACAAATGGAACCCTGATGAGATCACATCTGTTAATACCACTCAGTTTCTATTTTGGTATTTGACAATTTTCCGTTGTGACTATGGCAAGTGTAGCTTCAGACAATAAATGTGATCACCTTTCAGCTTGGATTGAAGTCATCATACTTTAAATGTGATTTTGGCAAAAACTGAGACTTTATGAAATTTGATTTTACTCTACGATCTTAAAAGATAAGATCAGGAAGTAAAAGTTGCAATCACTTTTACATTGCTTTAGTGAAAATTCTTTATGAAATTGCAATCTGCATAAAAACATCTTTTTAAAAAAATCTATAATGGAAACACAAAACAGAATGTACAATGTAGAGCATGATGTATAGAATTGGGTAAAAAGGGGCCTCCCTGGTGGCTCAAGGGGTTAAGCACAGCACTGTGAAGATATCCACAGCCTCTGCAGCACTAATTCAATCCCTGGCTGGCCAGGGAGCTACCCACATGGCACAGGAGACCTCTCCTCTTGCGCCCTACTGCTCCCCTCAGTAGTGTATTTCAGTCAGTCTGCCTGTTCTGCTCCCCACTCTATCTCTGATGAATCCTCTAACTCCCACACTGCACCTCTGGTTTGCACCCCAGTTCTTGTACGCAAGAATAAAATAAATCTTTTTTTTTTAAAGATTTATTCATTTAATATTTATACAAACACTGGGTACAGTCAGAAGCATGGGAGGGTGAGCGAAATCACTAGAGCTAGAGCGGGGAACAGAACAGGCAGAATGACAAAGTACACTGCTGAGGGGAGCAGTGGGCGGCAGGAGAGGTCTGCGCACCATGTGGGACCCTCGCCCGCAGCTGGGGACTGAACTGGTGCTGCAGAGGCTGCGAGCAGTTTCACAACCCAGCACTCAACCGCTGCACCACCAGGGAGGCCCTAAAATAAATCTTTTTTTTTTTTTTTTTAAAAAGAGAACTGGATAAAACAGGGTCAATGGGTATGGTGGAAAATGGGATTAGACTTTCAGTGCTCAACTTTGTATATACAGATGTGATTTATGATCTTGTACATGTGCAATATTTATCAAATTATAAACCAATATTATTTCATTAAAAATTAAATTTTTAAAAAGGAAGATGCATAAAGAGCCCTTCCATCCAGTTATTTTGGAGATAAAGCTCAAACCCAGAGATTTCTGGCTTTCCATGTAATCTCATATAACCAATACTATTGAAAGGAATAACAACAGACAAAACTGCAGATATATTTAAAGAAAGTTGAAATTTGCAGGAAGAGAATTCTGCTTTGTTATCTCACCATTAGTTCTCTTGCCTTTCCCAAGTTCTGTTGTATTCAAACTATTTATTGATGTCATTTCAATAATTTATCTTTAGTTTCCTTTTGTTAATTTTTTACCCAGTTAGTGTTTTGGTTTGTGCTTTGAATAATCCTTTGCAATTATCTTTTATTTTTTTTTTAATCTGTGAGCAAACTTATAGTAAATATGGGGAAGCATGGTCATATAGAGCATTTTAATTTTACATTTGCTGATTAGCAGAAATTTTCAAATTTGCTTCTGCAGTTGTTGAATAATAAGTAAACTGGAGCCTCTGCTCATCGTGATATGTAGAAGTAAAATGACTGGGGTCCATCAAATAATTTCTTAATTCCAGCAGGAATCAGGGTGGACAAAGCACAGATACTTCTGGCTAATTTTAGTTTGAATATCAAATTTCAATTTCATTTATGAGTGGCCAAAATTCAAAGGTTCAGTACCAAAAAAAAAAAAAAAATCAGGTTTGCTGGTTATTCTTCTTAATTTTGGCTACTAAATTAAGGTTTAAAGAACTATTTTATTTGGAAGAGATTTTGACCCTTGTAATTGTTTGTTGTCTATATCTAGGTAAGTGGGTTGTAGTTGTTTTGTAATTTTTCCTGCTAGAAAGTAAAAATTAATATACCTAACCCCAATTTCCCTTTTCTGCATTGATCTTCTTTTGCCCAGATACTTTGGAAATATGAATAAAAGTATTGTTTAGCAAATAACCACAAAACTTAGATTAAACAGTTGAAGTCTTGTGACTTAAGAAAGATAATATTTGATGATTTCTTGGGAATTGCATTTCCTTCTTGAATGCATATTTTTAAAACTGTCATTATGTATGCAGAAATCATGTCTTCTGAAGGATTATTGTCTTGATAAGATGTTTGATAAAATAATAGTACATAACTATTAATAAATTGTTTTAAGTTTTACTACACAGTGAAATTATCTTTTTTTTAAACATGACACGTATGAAAAAATAGAGTGATATGCAGCCAAGAATCAATCACTTCTAGATTATAATAACACCATTCTTCTAAGATTTAGGTTCAGTTTAATCATGATATCTGATTTTCTTTTGATGTGATTTTTAAACAACAATGCCTAAAGCATCTTAGTTTGAAAATTTCAAACAGCATTTTAAAGAAGTTTCTTTTTCTTGCATATATAAAAAGGTTAGTGAGGTTTCAGCATCATTTTCTTATAAAATGGGTATGAATTATTAATGCTAATAATTTACTATCTATTGATTTATTATTTTTAGTGATCCATAAAGAGAAAGTTGACATAATTATGTAGTATTAAGAATATTTTAAATAGTACCAATAACCTTTCCTGTACATTAAGTTAAAAATACAAAAGTTTGTTCTTATTTAATCTGTATAGTAGAAAATATTTACACATTGTGTATATTTGTTACAAATGCTAAAATCTGCAATAATGGTAAGCATTGACTTGACGAAATCAGCTAGGGAAGAAATTGCACAATACAATCTAATTAACATTGTAGTGAAATTCAAAAGTCAAAAAATGCAATTACATATGAAATATTTAAAAATTGATTTAAAAAATCAAAACAAATGTCAAAAAATTTTAAGAACTAAGTAAAAAGATAAAGAAATTTCAAGAGAAAACTTTTCACTTTCTCCTTACAATCCCATTTTTGTAATCTTGCAGATGACAATCATGAAACAAAAATGAAATCTCAGAAGGATATCAATTGCAAAGAAATCTGCAATAGTAAAAACAGGAAAATGATTCAATTGTCTAACAATATGGAATGCTTAAGTAAATTATAGCACGTAATTATAGTAAATTCTAATAAACTCAGGAAAATGTTTAAACTATTCAAAATTATATGTGCCTTATGCTATTATGCATTTGCAGTAGAAAAAAAGAAGCTATAATTGATTAAATTAAGATGAAAATGAGAAATTTTTAGGACAAACTAGATGCATATTTCTTGCTTTAAAATATCATTTTGTCATATTGTCTTTACTACCTTAAAGCTGCTAATGTTGATAAATTAATCTTATTCATAATCTTCAATGTGATAAAACAGGTATTTGTTATTTAGCAATAATAAAACTTTTGACATTCAGACTTATCTAATTTAGATATATGTAAAGTCTTTGAGGTCATTTGTAAAATAGCTGTCTAAATCATGTAAAAAATGAATTTTCCTTGTGAAGTAATATTATTATTATAAATATTGTACATTTACTATAAAAAGTAATAGAAGACATTGTTTTTAAACAGTGATTAAAAAAGACTTTAAAATGAGAGTTTTCCTTTTTTTTCCTTCAAGGTTGGATAATGTAACTTAATTGGGTTGACTGGGAACTTTTACAAAATGACAGGTCTGAAGGAAACTTTTAGAGTGCCTCAAGGGAGTTAAATTTTCTTTTTAAATGTTTATTTTTGCTTTAAAAGGTTTGATTTTCACTTCATTAATAAAACATATATACTGAGGAGGTTCTTTTGTAATTCAGAATAGTCATAACTAGGGACTCTTGAAACAAGAGTTTATGACAGTGTTAAATATCAACAGCCTACATGGTGATTGCTGTTTTCCAGGCTGGGTGCCTGTCAGATCAGCCAGTCTCATGTTGGGCGTTGAGAATGAGGCAGTGTGAGAGTTTTCTTTATGTGAAAGAAATTATAAATCAAACATTTTTGATTCAAGAAATTCCTCTCCCATCCTGGAAACCATGTCCCAGCAGATGTCCATGTGGCAAAGTCCAGCTAAAAGCATGCACAATCTTGCTATTTTCTTGCCTTCAGCTTTTTCCACGAAATATATGTTATTTCTTTTGCCAACAATCTCCAATGTATTATATATGACCAAGAAAACTGGATTTATGTTCCACTTTTCAAGAACAATTCTATTTTGTAATCGAGGGAAAACTATGACAAGTTGTGTATTTTGTATTTGCTCGCCTTTTGTTAGGTAAATGTAGATAAACTGCTGGTGAGATAATGTTCATAAAGTGATTTGTGCTCTTTTGTGCTCTATAAATTTAAAGTATTATGTTCTTTGAATTAGAATAAAATCATATCTTATTCCTGTAAAATCAGTCACTTGATAAAACACAAATTTTTAAATCAGGTTCCCTGTTTTTGATTGGCCATAAAGTGAATAATAAGACATGACTTTAAAATTACACTGATTAAGACAAACATTCCTTCAAACTTTACAAGAGAAATGCAGGCATAAATTTTAGGCAAGACATATAAGGAATTATATTTATGTTCGCTAAAAATTCTGTGCCACTGTGCAATCTTAGAAATGGATTTTGAAATATGAAAATACTGTGTGACTATTTAAAACATCTTGCCATATTACTTTAGAAAAGTGTGTAATGACTGGTCATTTCTAAATTATTTTAAAAAGCATTGATTTCTAAAGTATAGGGTTGTTATCAGATGGTGCTAACTATAGTAGATTTCTATTACTGGCCATTAATTTAATGATTCAGTTCTAACAGCTGAGATTTTCATGATCTTCTTCACATTCTGGTTTTCACGATCTTCTTCACATTTTATATACACACATGGATATCACGGGTAGAAACACTAAAAATTGGAAAACCACATGCTTAGGAAGGAAGAGACTCCATCCTGATTACTTCTAGGCAAGCTTTGTACTTCCTGATCTTATTACAACTTCACTGATAAGATACCGTATGAAATAAAATAAAAGAAAACAAAATAAAATAGAACGATGTAATCATTTTAAAACTGAAAAAGATACTGAATATACTTCCAAACTGCATTTTACTCCATTTGTTTTCCTTAGTTTATAGGGAAAAACCTGGTATAAACAACAAGCAGAAACATAAAAGAAGTATGTCATGTCTTATCTTCCCTATACCCAAAGTCTATGAGAATTTTTTCACAAAGGCATTCTCATGAGCAATCCCATACCTCTGTACCAGCAGAACTGGTAATCACAGGGTAACTCTGTCTCTATTTCTTGAATATAATATAATATTTCTTGAATAATCCCCCCAATATATGTCTGCTCTGTGTATCATTATATAGGTTTGAAATCAAGATAGAGTCAAACTGTAAAAAAAAAATAAATAAGACTTTTCCTTAGGGTTCTTTCCTATTAAGTTATTCTCTACTTTTATTTGTTTTAAAAGAAAATAGCATCAATTTGTTCATCAGACACCAAGTTTACAACCAATATATCACATTGCTAGGAGCTTTGCCTGATGGAGTTAAGTTCATATTTTTGTAACCATAACTCAATTTACCCATCATTTCTGTGTGCACTAATTCTGGTTGCTGCTTCAAAAAGCCAGATGAAAATCTATGGGGCTAGCTTTTATTTTCTATTGTTCTATCAGCAAGTGTCATCTTGGCTATCTCCTGGAAACATCAACAGCTCATAAATATGGACAAGGAATGTGCCTACATTGGGTTTAGAATGGCTCTATGCAAAATAAGACAAATTTATAGTCTGTTGTAGTAAAATGTTTTCCTAAGTCTTTTACAAAATATTTTGACCCACTATATTAGTGTGTGGCTGCTGGCACTGCCTTGGGCTCCACTAAGGTAAATGGTCAAAGGAAAACCTTAATATCCTCCCACAAGCTCTCTGTGACTGTAGGATGGGCTGTTCAGCCCCCAATATAGATAAATGTTATCCCACTAGTGTTACTGTAAAAACAACAAAACAAGCTAGCATTACTCCACCATGGAATATTCCGTGTGTGTGTGTGTGTGTGTGTGTGTATGTGTAAATTATAAATATTACTTTCTCCCTACCTTCAGTTTTTAAAATGTGGTTTCACATTTCATTTAATGCTAAATGGTTCATTACATAGAGTAGCAACTCAGTTCTCTTATTACGGTGTTATCTTTCACTTTGTCAAAATATGTCTACTTGATAAGAAATCTGACAGAAGTTGCTTATGATGGGATCACTAACAGCCATCAGTTTCTCTCTAGCAAATGAAACTGTAACCATGGTGACGGCCTTTTTTTGCCAGAATGAAAATGAGACAGCACTCTGCTGCAGCCATTAGCAGAATACACAAATGTCCCTCAAGGCAAACATCTAAAGCAAATGGACTGCAAAGGAAGGAGCACTAATTTCTATTTATTTAGGATTTGTAAACCTAGCAGAGCAAGATATTAACAAAGGAACAAACAAAGAAAGCTTAAAAAATCCCTGCTGTTTGTGTTTTTCTTTTGGTTTATGAAACCCTTGTTTCAAATCTGAAATATTCTGGTCTGATTTTCTACTCTGGTATTGAAATCTACTAACAATGTCCCTTTTACTCGACCCCTGGATATTTCATTGGGTTTTCATTCATCCTTTCCCTCCTACCCACACCCTTGCATAAAGAAGGGAGAAGAACTTAATCAATCAAGTAGAAAAAGTACTTTAAATGATAAGGAGTTTCTACTATTTTTTTCTAATGTACATTTTAGGGAAAACTATCAAAATGAAATACAAGATGTCCTCTTTCATATACTTTAATTTTCAAAGAGGCATGTTCATTTTGATAAGGTGCATAGAAGCTGATAATAAGTCTATTCTAACACTATCAGCAATCAGCCATGGGCTGTCAGAGACCTTTCAAGTGTCAGACCCTTCTCACTGTCTTCTTATTCACTATTAGACCCATCTCACAAGAAACTACTTAGTACATGTAGATATTCTTTTGACAGATGTGACTTGGGTGAAGTTTCTTTAGCCATCTCTGATATGAGAAAGTGATTTTTTTTAAGTCTCTTATATCTAAACCAAAATAGTAGTTTAAAATGATTTCTAGGTCTATCCTTTTTGTTAGTTCTTCACTCTCCTCGGTCCGTTCTTCCATATCCAGTTATTCTAATCAATAGGCAAAAATGATATTTTCCACAGGGACTAACCCAGTTTATTTGATACAAATTTTCATTTAATTTTTATAATATTCCTTGATCAGAAGAGTTAAGATTTTCAGGAGTGTTCTATGAAGCCTATGGAAGTTGTGTGAAGACCTGCTTATGTATACATTGTTTCAGAATATATTGCTACCCAAGAAAGACAAAAAAATATGTGGCTCAAGCAATGACATTTTTGCCCAGCATCTTATTCAGATGGCTTGAGTGAGGAGATTTTGGAAGCCAATAGAACATATCAGTATAAAAATTTGTGACTCTACTCACACAATTAACCTGTGAAAGCCATCTGTCAGTAACTACAGTACAGATACTCTCCACACCATCTCTGAAAAATTTTTCCTATTTTTTTCTGCCAGTTGTTCACTTAAGCAGATGTCAGCAGTGATCTGTACATTCAGTTATTCTTGACAACTTTCAGCATCTTTCTCAAAACACTTTGGATTGAAGCTGAGTTGTGTTGGGTATACTTATCTGGCCAGAAGTTTACCAACACATTATTTTGCCCTTAAACTTCAAGACATCTAAAATACATCACAACAATTCTAAAAGAGATGGAATTAACAGGTAGGGGGTTCAGGCATTGATTTTGAATCTGAGGACCAAGTTCAGTTTGCAGTATTTTCTTTTTGGTTCATATGTTAGTATGCACTGAGTCGATGTTCTCTGTGTTATAGTGAAAGCAAAAATGCTTTATTTAACTCTTAATGATAATACCAGCTAATTTGTATATCTTGAAACTTATTTTCAGAACATTTTTAAGTAATATTTGTCTGTAAATTCACCATTTGTCAATCAAAACACCTAACTATGACCTTGAGAGCTTGTTTGGAGATTCTAGTAGTGGAATTCAGATACCCTTGGCTTAAGAACTTCCCGTCTCTATTTGGTGAAGTCTGTGCTCTTCCACTCAATGCACAGCTGTGAGAGGGATGAAGTGGGACAATAAGAGAGGAAGGGGACACCAGCCTAGCCAACTAAACAGCCAAATCAGCCCTGGTGATCAAAGGAGTCACAGATGCATAACCAGATCACTCACACCTAACTTATATATGACATAGCTAGACACCAGCATGTGAGATTAGGAGTAATTGATATATAAAGAGCTAGACCTAAAACAATGACAATGATAATAACAACAGACATTATTTATTAACTGTTTCATTAGTGCCAGACATTGTAAAGTGGTGTGAGCACCATCTGATATCCCACAGTACTAAACTAGAATAGGGATAATATAATCTGTCCTTGTATAATGTCAACTTGTATAGTATACTAACACCAAGAGGTACTCAGGGACCCCAGAATATTAAGGGGTGCATGCTCTAAAGGGATTTAGTCATCTGTGCACACAAAAGTAAAATAAGTATACTCTTCATGTGGTAGATCTTTAATACAATTAGTGTGCATTAGAGAAGGGAAGAGAAAACATCTACAATGAAACAACTAAAATTATCCATCTCTACATGGACAAATGACCAGCCAAATAGTGCTTACCCAAAGCAGGGTAACTGAGGCCTGAAGCTTACAACAAGTCTATGGCACCTTCTTGATAAAGCAGTCTTCAGAAAACTGGGACAAAAAACAGAAAAAAAAAAAAAGTAAAAATCAAAGTACAGGAAGTACAGGGGCCTCCCTGGTGGCACAAGGGTTTAGTATGCAACCTATGAAGATAACCATAGCCACTGTAGCATGAGTTCGACCCCATATGGAATCTGCCATATGGCCAGGGTATCTGCCCATATGGCACAGCAGACCTCTCCTGACTTGCTCACTGCTCCCCTCAGCAGTGTGTTCAGTCAACCTGCCTGTTCTGTTCCCCACTCTGTCTCTGGTGAATCCTCCCCCTGCCACACACACACAGTCCTCTGGCCTGTACCCTAGTTCAGCCTGTACCTGTAACTCCCCCCTTCAGGACATCTGGTACAGGGCATACTGGAATTGGTAGTCCCAGGTGGCTGCATGTAAGTGGGGACAGAGAAAACGGCACCTCCCCTTCACAGAGCTGTGCTGTAACATGGGGACAGAAATATCAGCCAATTCTAGTTACAATTTAAAAATATCTGAAGATCTAACAAAGGGACTTTATAAGTAAGAGAAAGCAAAGAGTCAAGTATGTTTTAAGATTTTGGTTTTCCAACTCAAACATAAAATAAATTTAATAATGTATGATTTGCTGCAGGAATGTCAAATATAGTATAAAGTTTCTATGTTTGAACCATGACTGGCTGCATATGTGGGATAGTTGAATAATATCCAGGTTTCCAGTTTCCTCACTTGCTAAATTATGAATGTAGTAATCCCTAGTACTTTGTGAGCATTCAATAAATATTGGCTACATATATTTTTTGTACATGGTCTGGAATGTGGCCAATTTTAAAAGATTCTGACCATATTATGGGCTTTTCATAGTGTTGTTTTGATCAATCAACTCTATTCAATGTTGTGATTAAGAACTTTTACTAGAGGGTATGTGGACAGCCAGCTTCCTTCAACAAGTGTAATATCAACAGAACTAAGCACTGTGCTCAGTGACGTAGTCACTGTAAGTTCTGCAGCAAGTTCTTCACATTCTCCTAGACTGGGAACAAACAGTCCCTTGGCCACACCCCACAGTGGAATTTCAAGTGTTCCTCTTTGCCTATCAATATCACCACATTAAACTAAAGGATTAAAAGGGGAAAATAATGCAATGTCTAAAAGATCTGCATCAGGACACACATCACCTTGGATCTTTGACCTTTATTTGTACGCAGATACAGTGAGGTTCAGAAAGAGGAAGAAAGAGAATGTCACTGTGACCTTATCTGTCTTTTACCAATTCTAGTTTCAGAATCTAGGGTACTTCCTTTTTTTATTTTCTAGAAACAGAAATTAACAGAAAGTTAAGTAATCAAGTCAATTCTGTGAGCATTTCTAGCTGCTAGGCTTACTGTAAATCAATGTTTGAGGGAGATCAAATTTCTAGTAATTCTCTGTGTGGCATTTGAACCTACTGATATTTGCACCAATTGACCATTTGAATCCACTAGCATCTATCTACACTTGCAGCCTCAAATTCAATTCAGCATAAAAGCTGTCTCTTTCAGTTGGAAGACAGGGAATCTTACAGTCTGTCATTCATTGTTCTTTATTGTAATTTCAGGGTCACCTTTGAAGTTTTACTGTAATAATGGATTTTGTAAGGAAGACAAATGAAAATTCAAGTGATCCATATGATTCTAAAGCTTTTAAGGTAAAAACATGTACTCTTTTGAGAGGACAGCCTAGTGAATCTCTTTTACTTGTTACTGCTCCACAGCAAGAGGCTTCTAGGAGATCTCCACCTGGAGAATTTTGCTTCCCAGAGTCAGACACATATTGAGTTCTGAAGCCAACAGTGTTATCTGTCTTAATTTTCCAGTTCTTCTTTGTGTAATTTGTCTCACTTTTAAGCAATTTCACCAATGGAAACTCCTTCCCTATGATGCTATCTGGAAATCTAATTCAGACACTGGTCTCAATGACAATTTATAAAATTTATAAAAAGTACTTTTCCTCAAAAATGACTAATAAAAGGAGTGGGTAAAGATATCTTTAATGATGGTATTATATGCACCATCACTACGCTTTTGGGAAAAATCAACTTTCCTTGTTTTTATCATTGTCCATTACTGAGAATTGTCAAATTGACTTGATCATGTACATGTCAAGTCCTCTAAGCCAGTCATGATAGGCACAGAGAAGACAGAAGGCAAATACCTCAACTAATTCTCTCAGTGAGCACTTGCTGATTTCTACTATACTAAATTGACTATCCATGCAAAAAAATAAGATTAACTGTCCAATTTGGAACTCATGCTTCTTTTTTGAACAATTGAAGCTGCCTGCATTACAAATTATTGTAAAATAAACCATTAAATTCAAAATAAATTGTAGTAGAACTCCCTTCTTCATCAAATCACATTACAACTCAACTAAAAGCAATACCAGTTTTCAAAATAAATGAAGGCTACTCAATAAATATGTTACACCCATAAAACTCTGAGCCAAGTAAGTGTTATTTCAGGTTGGTATTTATCCCAGTGGTAAAGTTTTATGGAAAGCACATAAGAAACATGAGTATGTTTTAATGCATCTCATATTTATTAAAATACTTCTTAACATTTTTATGTTTTTCTTGGCAACTCAGAAATTCATCTTTCAAATAAATTGTTACAAATGTGTGAAACTAATGTGTATTTAGTTTATATTTTTAGTAGTGAATATTTTCTTTTAATGCCTATTTCATCTTTGCAATTATTTATTTGTTTTTTTTCTCTAGTCCTTAAAGATCCCAACTTTTACCTCTTGTACATTGACTTCTTTTTGTGAATAGTAACAGCAACAATTTTAGTATTCTCAATTAATACTTAATGAGGCAAAGTTTTCAAGAAGCTGAGAATAAGACAGACATTAGAGTATCTCTTCTTCCCCCTTACAATAACTTAGGGTCTCTTAAGTCACAAGAGATTAGAAACTTGAACTCATAACCAAATTCAAGTCTCTTTTTGCTCTAATTTTCCATTGGAAAGACCCCACCCTCATGATTTCAACAAAATTTCCTCCTTCTGCTTTAGTTCAGATAGACCTCACTTATATTTGAACACACTTCTGCTGGTGTCCAAAGACAATACCTCCCCTCATTCCTGAATTTTGCCACTTGACATGAGTAGTTTAATTGAATGAGGCAGAATAAACAATTCTATTGTACAAAACTTTTCAGGACAAAGAAGAATCAGAGACTACTTTTCTCCAATATTTCTGTTCACAAATTCCAAGATGCTATTCACTATGTGTATGGTTAAGTTGTACAAAAACATTTTAATGGAATTTTAACCATTATAGTATTTTCTTCTAATTTTATAGATTATGTTGATCATATTGATGAATAGACTCCATGAAATGATTTGAACAATAAATGAAAGGCATAGTTTTAACAGATTTATATTTTATTACTAATTTTATCAATTCCATATTTTAAGTGAATTAACATGGACAGATGAGAATTAGAATAGTAATAGAATTCATTTATAACTTCCAGTTACTACATACATGGCTATCTGAACATGTTGCCCATTAAAGTACTTTGAATCAAGCATTTCTCCTCCAAACACCTTACATAGAACCTTGAAATAACATTTTTAAAGGAACCATAGAAGAGAACTTTAGCAGGGGTCAGTGCTTGTCATGAACCATATGAATTGTTTAGAGGTATATTAAAAGGAAGCATCAATTCACATATCAGTTTTCAAAAGCTCCTATTTCTAGTTTGTTGGTTTATATCATTCCCTGTTTTATTTACTCAGATTAATATTTAATGTACTGCTACTTTCCTTAGACCAGCTCTCTCAAATTTCACATGCTCTGAGAAAATCTTGTGTCCTTTGGAATAGTTTTTCAAAGGAGCATTATATATATATATATATTTATGAATTTCAGAGAGAAGATGTGGTTCACCTGTGAATAAAAAAATATTACTAATTCTTCATCATTGATCATTTACCTTACACTGGGTGTGGGAATGGTAGGCTTTTTAAAGAACTTTCAGGAGCTTGAGAGATTGAGAATGTTATGGTGGATGAGGAATATCTGCCCCCCCCCCACTGAACACTGGAAATCTACAAAATGGGATTGGGGCATTTGAACAATAAAATTATAAATATAAAATTATAAATATTAAAGCACCTGGTAAGGTCAAGATGTAGTTTTAACTGTATAGAAACTTCTTTACCCTGTTTCTTAGAGATTTTGTTACAGGGCAACACTAGGGGTGAATGGGGTTATGAGTTGTGAGTCCACATTCATGAGCTTAAGAATGTGTGACAAAACCCAAAAGTAGACATGAAGAAAGAAGTGAAAATTTAAAAAAAAAAAGTTTATTTATAAGACTTATGAGAAGAGAGAGAACAGAGAGGAGAAGAAGGAAGTAGGAGGAGACTAATTGACACTTCCTGTCAACAATTCTAACCTGAGATACCAGAGTGCAAGTCAAAGTCAGAAAGCAAGAGAATAGTAAGTTATCAGTTGAGCAAAGCCACTTAACATCTTTCTGAGTTCCCAGTGGCACCCTGTTCAGGAAGTCAAGTTCATGGAACAGCAGAAGTTATAATCCTTTACTACTGAGATCTAGTTGGTTTGGAGATGGGAGAGGAATCTGCAAAGACATCAGGGGTTGGAACTTGTTAAGGGCAACATTCATTGACTCAGAATTTGCTGTTTATTGTTCCTCTAATATTTTTTCTGTTTTTCCCATTTTTCATGTTTCCTATACATAAAAGATGAGCATATTTCAAATGAGCACACTTTATTTTGATCAGACTAAGGCCCCACTGTTTAGTCATCATCAGTTGTGAAGTGGTAAAAAGAGAATGGAGACCCCAATCCCTCCCCTCCCGCCCCCCCACCCCCCAAAAAGTGTCTCTGGTTCATAGTTTTTGTTGATTTTTATTTTCACTTTCTTATAGTTATTCATTTTCCTGGTCCCTTATTTAAGTTTTCTAGATCCCTGCTATGAGTGAGACCATCCGGTATTTTTCTTTTTCTTTTTGGCTTATTTCACTGAGCATGATCCCTTCCAGCGTCATCCATGTTGCTGCAAATTGCATGTGTTTATCTTTTTTGAATGCTGAGTAATATTCCATGGTATATATGTACCACATCTTCTTGATCCAGTCATCTATTTTTGGGCATTTGGGCTGTTTCCAAAGCTTAGCTATTGTAAACAGTGCTGCTATAAACATAGGGGTGCAGGTGTTCTTTGGAATTGATGTTTCTGTGTTCTTTGGGTAAATACCTAGGAGTGGAATTGCTGGATCCTGTGGAAGCTCTATGTTTAGTAGGTCCAGAAATCTCCACACAGCTCTCCATAGTGGTTGGACCAGTTTGCACTCCCACCAACAGTGCAGAAGAGTTCCTTTTTCTCCACAACCTCGCCAACATTTGTTGTTCCTAGTTTTTTTAATATGTGCCATTCTCACTGGTGTAAGATGGTATCTCATGGTAGTTTTGATTTGCATTTCCCTGATTGCAAGTGATGTTGAACATTTTTTCATATGCCTGTTGGCCATACGCATATCCTCTTCAGAGAAGTTTCTTTTTAGTTCCTCTGTCCATTTTTTGACTGGATTATTTTCTTTGTTGTTGTTGAGTCTCATCAGCTCTTTGCAGATTTTTGTGATCAGTCCTTTATCATCAGTGTTGGGTGCAAAAATGTTCTCCCAGTTGGTGGGGTTTCTCTTTGTTTTTGTTATTGTCTCTTTTGCTGTGCAGAAGCTCTTTAATTTGATGTAGTCCCAGCTGTTTATCTTTGCCTTCACTATCACTGCTTTGGGTGATGTGTCTGTAAAGATGTCTTTGATGTGCAAATCACGTAGTGTTTCGCCTATATTTCCTTCTATATATTTTATGGTTTCAGGTCTTATGTCTAGTTCTTTAATCCATTTTGAGTTGATTTTTGTATATGGTATGAGGTAGTGGTCAAGCTTCATTCTTTTGCATGTAGCAACCCAGTTTTCCCAGCACCATTTATTGAACAAACTTTCTTTGCTCCAATGCATAGTCTTTGCTCCTTTGTCAAAGATAAGTTGACCATAAATCTGTGGGTTTATTTCTGGATTTTCTATTCGATTCCATTGGTCTGTATGTCTGTTCTTGTTCCAATACCATGCAGTTTTGATGATTATGGCTTTGTAGTAGAGTTTGAAGTCTGGGAGTGTGATGCCTCCATTCTCTTCTTTTTTTTTTTCAGGAGAGCTTTGGCTATTCAGGGTTTTTTGTGATTCCATATGAATTTCATCAATAATTGTTCTATTTCTTTGAAGAATGACATTGAAATTTTGATTGGAATAGCATTGAATCTGTATATTGCTTTTGGTAGGATGGCCATTTTAATAATGTTTATTCTCCCAATCCATGAGCAGGGGATGTCTTTCCATTTCTTTGTGTCTTCTTCTATTTCTTTTAACAGTGTTTTATAGTTTTCTTTGTATAGGTCCTTTACCTCTTTTGTTAGATTTATTCCCAAATATTTGATTTTTTTTGTTTCAATAATAAAAGGGATGGTTTTTTTTATTTCTTCTTCTTCAGATTTATTGTTTGTGTGTATAGGAAGGCTACTGACTTTTGCGTGTTGATTTTGTATCCTGCCACTTTACTGAACTGATTGATGAGTTGAATTAGGTTTTCTGTGGAGTTTTTGGGGTTCTCTATGTATATTATCATATCATCTGCAAAGAGTGATAGTTTGACTTCTTTTCCTATTTGGATTCCTTGGATGTCTTTCTCTTGTCTTATTGCTCTGACTAGGACTTCCAGTATTATATTGAAAAGCAGTGGTGAGAGTGGACATCCTTGTCTTGTTCCAGATCTTAATAGAATTGCTTTCAGCTTTTCACCATTGAGAATGATACTGGCTGTTGGCTTGTCATATATGGCCTTTATGATGTTGAGGTACGTTCCTTGTATCCCAAGAATTTCAAGGGCTTTTATCATGAATGGGTGTTGCACTTTGTCGAAAGCTTTCTCAGCATCTATTGATATTATCATATGGTTTTTATATTTCTTTTTGTTGATGTGTTGGATAACGTTGATTGATTTTCGGATGTTAAACCATCCTTGTGTCCCTGGAATGAATCCTACTTGGTCGTGGTGAATTACCTTATGGATACACTGTTAGATTCTGATAGCTAAAATTTTATTGAGGATTTTTGCATCAGTGTTCATTAGGGAGATTGGCCTATAGTTTTCTTTTTTTGTGTTGTCCTTGTTCAGTTTTGGTATTAGTGTAATGTTGGCTTCATAGAACGTGTTAGGTATTATACCTTCCTTCTCAATTTTTTGGAAGAGTTTGTGAAGGATAGGTACCAATTCGTCTCTGAATGTTTGTATGGGGAATATAAAAATAAAATTTATTAATTAAAAAAAAAGAGAATGGAGAAGTGTAGACTACAGGGCTTTGTGTAAAAAAGGGACAACAGAATGACGCAAATACAGTGCTCCTAGGATTCAGAAAAGAAGAGAACTATTCCTTCTGGAGGAATAAAGTTTTTGGCATATGAAATGGAATAAACACAGCTTTAGTGGTTGAAGTACTAGAGGGCAAATCATTCAAGGCAGAGAAGCACTGTAAACAGAACATGATTGAGAAAAATCAATGATAAAAATCTTGGAAACAGACTCAACAAAAACATAGTAAATAATCAAAAAACGGAAAGAAGAACTAAAAAGACACTTTTCCAAAGAGGAAGTGCAAATGGCCAACAGGTATATGAAAAAATATTCAACATCACTTGTAACCAGGGAAAAGCAAATCAAAACGGCAAGGAGATACCACCTTACACCAGTGTAAATGGCACATATTAAAAAAAAAAAAAACAGGAATTAACAAATGAAGGAGAACATGTGGAGAAAAAGGAACTCTCCTACACTGCTGGTAGGAATGCAAACTGGTCCAACCATTATGGAAAGCTGTGTGGAAATTCCCAAAACTACTGAAAATGGAGATTCCATATGACCCAGCAATTCCACTCCTAGGAATCTACTCAAAAGACACAAAAACATTAATTCAAAAAGATAACTGCACTCCTATGTTTATTGCAGAACTATTTACAATAGGTAAGACATGGGAACAATCCAAATGCCCAAAAAATAGCCAACTGGATCAAGAAGATGTGGTATATATACACAATGGAATATTATTCAGCAATCAAAAAAGATAAACTCAAGCCATTCACAGCTACTTGGATGGAGATAGAAGGGATTATGCTCAGTGAAATAATACAGAAGGAAAAAGAAAAATATTGGATGCTTTCAATTATAGGGGGAATGTAGGGGAACCAAATAAGGGACCAGGAAAAAAATAATTATAATAAATTAAAGAACAAAATTAATAGGCAACTGTTCATCAGAAACACTCTGCAGGGGAAAGGAAAAGAGGGATCAAAACAGGGGAGGGAATGTGTTCTTACACAAAGGACAATGGTGATTTTGCATGGGTAAATTGGTGGTGGGAATTTTACAGGCACTATATCTGAGAGGAGAAAGCATGCATTGCACAAAAAGGAAAAATGATGTAAAATATATATAAAATTAAATTAGCTAGAAAAAAACAGTAATAAGAAGTTTTGACTAGAGAGGTATAAATCTCAATTTTACCATGAGCTTTCAGTCTTTGGATTTGTTTTTAACATCATAGGCCTTCATTCATAAATTAGATATAATGCAATCTCCTTATATATTTGTGAAAATTAAAGAAAATAGTATCTGAATGTTACTGATTCAAAATCAATATTTAACAAACCATAACAAACAACTATAGGAATTTTATGTGAGGTATAAAAATGAGCAGTCTTACAATTTTTCTAAGCACAA